>NC_053498.1:93770152-94459318 GCF_905171775.1 Rana temporaria | reverse complement strand
TTTAACAATTCGATTTTTGCCTATCAGTTTAATTGAAAGGGTGAATGATGATAGATTTCAAAAAATGGAGACTTAACTAAAGCAGATCTATAATTGCGTTTTGAAGAATTCACCAAAAATTCTACAGTAAAAGGTGAATGTATAAATTTATAGTCACAAATACCATTCTCAAAAAAAAAATACCTGGCATAAAATCTTATAAGATCCCCAACACCAGGGCTCAAGTCCTGCGGGAACGCGTGGGAACGGAGTTCCTGCACTTTTTTCACAGCAGGAACTTAGGGCCAGATTCACAGCGGAGATACGACGGAGTATCTCAGATACTCCGTCGTATCTCTCAGAGTATCTATGCGACTTACGCATAGATAGCCCTAAGATCCGACCGGTGTAATTGTTTTACACTGTCGGATCTTAGGATGCAGTACCGCGGCTGCCGCTGGGGGGAGTTCGCGTCGTAAACCAGCGTCGGGTATGCAAATTAGGAGTTACGGCGATCCACGACGGTTTTTCGCGTTCGCTACTTCGCCGCTAGTCTAGTTTCCCGTCGCAAAGTTAGTCGTCGTTTTGGGTGCCTTAACTTTACACAGCAAACGTATTGCTGTATAAAGTATGGCCGTCGTTCCCGCGTCGAAAGTTAAAAATTCACGTCAAATTCCGTCCGGGAATATGGAATTACGCTACGCGCGTCGCCGTTCGAAAAAATTACGTCACTGAGCGCAAAGCACGGCGGGAATTTCACACGCCCATTTAAATTACGCGGGCTTACGCCGGAGCCCGCCGGCGTAATTTTTCACGCAAGTGCTTGGTGAATCAGGCACTTGCGATGAAAAATTGCGGCGGTGTAACGTATCTACGATACGTTACCCCGCCGCGATTCTACCTGAATCTGGCCCTTAGTTCCCTTTGCAGGACTAGAGCAGCCGAGAGCAGCCGAGCCGCCCGAGCCAATCCTTCACTAAGCGGCGATTCCCAGCTGGAGTCACTGTCAGGGGCAGGCGAACCTTAGTAATCCTTTATGTTACTGGCTGCTTCCTGTATATGGATTCATCGGGTACTGTGCGGGTATTCCGTCACTTCCTCAATGCCACAATGTCTCCTGGGAGCTTTTGTCATTGTTCCCAGGAGACATTGCGGAGATCTGAACTTCTTTCCAAAGCGACCAGTAACATAAAGGATTACTAAGGTACAGTAGATCGAAAAGAAAAAAAAAACATGCGGTTTAGTAATTATGCATATGAGCGTATCATTTTTTATTTTTTTTGGTGGGGGAGTGGATCTTGGGGGGGAGTTCCCACACTTTTCCCCCCAGGACTTGACCCCTGCCCAACACCACTGTACATTGGTGTGCTCCATGCTCTTCTCTGCCAACCAATTGTGAGCAAGTACAAGGTAAACAAACATCTAAAAGGATGCCAATAACTATTTAATTATAGGGGCTGAGAGCCATGTGTCCTTATCAAGAAATAGAACTAAAAAGGTAAAGGGTTATTTTTGGCGATACATTAGGTACTGTAAATTAACCCTTCCATGCATCCCCACTGGACTAGGCTTTTTTCTATAGGGACACATATTTGCATATCTCCCTTTGTGCTGGGAGTGCCCTGCACGGCGTGCTCCCAACACAGAGACCGGGGTCTCACCAAGAGCCCCATGTCCCGTTCTATTGATCGGAACCTGGAATGTTCGATTCCAGGTCACCTGATCGCTGTGATAGCCTCTGATTGGCTAACACAGTTATCAGTCACTATGAAGCTCGCCCGTGTGTTTTTGCCTCTGTGAATGGATGAGACATATACATTGTATCTTTCTCTGTCCTTGCAGAGATAGAAAAGAAAGTGTGAGTAGATAGAAAAAAATAATAATTTAAAAAATATATTTAAAAATAAAATAAAAAAATACACATGAAGGTTTGATCTAGGTCAGCCCCAGGGTTAGTGTTTGGGTCAAGGTCGGTGTCAAATATCAAGGTCAAGGTCAATGTCAGGGTCAACGGTCAGGTTCAGTATTTTTTTTTTATTAGTATTAGTGTCAGTGTGTTTTATGCAGGATAACAAAAAACAAATGGGCACTATTGTTTCTGGGCTGTACTACGGGTACAAACATCAACTAACATACACATATGTGGTATCGCTGCGATCATCAGGAGCAGGAGAATTTATTATGGGTTGCTCTTTGGTGGTAGGTTATGGTAGTAGCAAGAAATATACCGGTAAGTATATTTGTGATGATATGTACAGGTTTACTAACACATGTCAAAGTTGCAAAATTACCCTTAGGTACGAAGGGGTTAAAGAAATAATGTTTTTTAAATTGAATTTTATTTATTTTTTAAAGATCTTTCTACCCCAAATGTGATATTTCAGCTATAGGTAATGTGTGGCAGGCTGACTTACAAGCTGTTTTTTTTTTAATGTCTAACAGGTAAGATTTTTAAAATGAAATCTGGGGACATATTTTTTTCTTACTAGAAATGGCGGCAATCAGTAACTCTCCGCCCGCCTCACAGCCTGTCAAGTGTTACTCTCCGGGCCCCGGCTACTACTGGGTGGGGAGTGGAGGAAGATCACTCTGCCATGGAAGGCCAGGCAGGCGGCTGGCCTGGACTTGAGCCAAAGCAGAAAAAAATGCTAGCGGAGCTGAATGGCCATGCACCCGAAAATGAAGAAATATTCCCTCCGCTCTGACCAGCACATGATCATCAAAAATGGGCACAGATAATGGAAAATTCTACCCTCCTAATCTAGTAGGAGCGGCGGGGGGGGGGGGGGGGGTGTAATTCAGATTTTTTCATTCTGCACTGACTGTCTTTGAAATTGCCCCAGCCCCAGTTCAAATGCAATCTGGGGATAAAACCAGGGACAAACCTGGTCCGGAAACAGTGTCCTCAATCCGAAGACTGTCCCCGGAAACCGGGGATGTCTGGTCACCCTACTATAAGGGAATCTAGCGGGAAGATTTTTCTGCAATAATCCCAGGCACTGTAGTTGCCCACTATGGACTGGTCTTATGCTTTATGCTTATACATGTAGAAGAGGTCCTCCTGACAAAGGTACAAACCTGGGAGCACAGAGGTGGCAACATTGGGGTTCACAGGATATGTAGGAAACCAGCAACTGCCAAAACAAGATGGACTGCATCTTAAAATAAGTAATCCAGCCTGCTAACATGACATAGCAAATACTCAACCAATAAACCCTTTATAGGGTCAAACCCTTCATTTTATAAAATGGATAATTCAGTATACCATGCAAAATTATGCCAAGAATTTACCATAAAAATAAACAAACTGCTCATTTACCCACGTCCTTGCTATAGTTTAGCAGTTGAAATGAATAGAAACTCTGTTCTGGCGCACAAGGATGCTTCTCTTAATAAATATTCTATATTCCCAGTGGCTACGCTTATACTGTTTCCACGTGTAGGAATGTGAAGCAGAGTAATGGCTGTATTATTTTTTCACACTGATTACTTTCTATAGGAATGCCTGAAAAGAGTACAGGGCTCGTACTCCAATTAGTATTACAGTCAAGGATTAATACCTGTATAATGAAGGCCCATTCAGCTTTGTTTTAATTAATGCGTGATAAAGATTTGTAGGCAAAAGTCCCATCAATTTACAATGTTTCTAATTTATGTCTTCTGTATGTGTTGCAGCTCAGTGCACATGGTCATGTAGAATATGTGTGCATTATTATTATTACAATTAATATAATATTATTATTTTTTTTCTGTACATCGTTGCACATGCATAGGTGTGAAAGGGCTTTAAAATATATTCATTTGATCTGTAAATGCAGCCTTATTTTGCGCCTGTCCTGAATGTTTACAGTGTATTATTTTCAGTGAAAAATATTCTCATTGTTATCAAGTATTGTTCAATGGAATGTATAGTGTTTTACCACAATGTTCCCTCATTTTGGCCCTGATTCATAAAGCTGCTAAGTGTGACACATGATAAAATTTCCTCTAAGGTCTGATTCACACCTATGCATTTTTAGTGCTTTTTGCATTTTGCAGATTTGCTCTACAGAACATGTTCCATAGGAAACCATGTTAAATGGACTGTAGTGCAAATCTGCACAATGCAAAAAGCACTAAAAATGCATAGGTGTGAATCAGGCCTAAATATTGTTGTTTTATGTCATTTAAGCATGCTTTAGGCACTATTATTCTTTTTTTTTTTAGGTAATGTCAATTGATGAACCAGGGTCTATGCTCAGGAAAAAAAAAAAAAAACATGTTTTATTATGTTCAGGATTTTTTTTTTCTTCTTCCTCATATAGTCAGGTATATATGAACCCCTTCGTGCCTAAGGGTAAAACAAATGATAAATGCTGCCTATGCACAATTTTGCAACTTTGACTTGTGTTAGTAAAACCATACATAACATCACAACTACTTTATGCATCCAGGTGGATTATACCTTGTTTTGGGCTATCACTAATGAACAACCCATAATAAATTCTCCTGCTCTAGACAATTTTAGAGGTACCACATATGTGTATGTTAGTTGTTGTAAATACCTGTTGTACAGCCCAGAAACAATAGTGCACATTTTTCTTTTCTTTTAATCCTACCAAAAACACACTCACACTCACACGTAGACCCCTTTCCCACTGAGGCGCTTTACATGTGCTATAGCGCTAAAAATAGCTCCTGTAAAGCGCCTCTTCTGTCACTCCAATGTGAAAGCCCGAGGGCTTTCACACTCGAGCAGTGCACTGGCAGGATGTCAAAAAAGTCCTACAAGCAGCTTCTTCTTCTATATACTACTCCTGAAGTGCCCCTGCCCATTGAAATCAATGGGCAGCCCAGCCAAAGCACCCGCAAAGCCCCGCTGCAGCAGCACTTTGGGGCGCTTTTTACCCTTTTTTGGCCACTAGCGGGGGTTAAAAGTGTCCGAAAAGCGCTGCTAAAAATCACGGTGCTTTACTGCCGACGCTCGCCGCGACTCTGTGTGAAAGTGCCGTAACTGACATTGATACTAACAAAAATTTACATTTTTTTTTTAAATCCTACCCAAACTATACTGACCATGACTTTTGACCCTTACTTGACCCAAAAGCTAACCCTGGCACTGACCTAGATCAAACCTTGACCTAGCTAATATTTATTTTTTATTATGATTATAATTGTTATTATTATTATTATTTTTGTTTTACACACTGTTTATTTTTTTCTCTGAAAGGAGAGAGGGAGATACAATGTATCTTTCCTCTCCATTCACAGATAGAGAAACACAGGGGCAGACTTCACAGTGACTGACCACTTTTTCTTTTTTATATAACCACTTCAATACTGGGCACTTTCACCCCTACCTGCCCAGGAACATTTTCAGCTTTCAGCGCTGTTGCACTTTGAATGACAATTGCGCGGTCATGCTACACTGTACGCAAACAATATTTTTATCATTTTGTTCCCACAAATAGAGCTTTCTTTTGTTGGTATTTGATCACTTCTGGGGTTTTTATTTTTTGCTAAACAAACTACAAAAAGTTTTTCTTTGTTTCGGGAATTTTGTTTTCTCCTTCACTGATGGGCACTGATGAGGCGGCACTCATATGTAGAATTCATGGGCACTGATAGGCAGCACTGATGAGCACCAATAGGCAGCACTGATGAGCACCAATAGGCAGCAGTAATATGCACCACTGATGGGTACTGATAGGCGGCACTGATGGGCACTGATAGGTGGCACTGATGGGCACTGACGGGCGGCACTGATGGGCACTGACTGGCGGCTGTGAGGGGCACTGGCAGGCATGGGTAGCACTGATGATGAGGTACTGACAGGTTTCATTGCTGGGGACTGTGATGGGCACTGACTGGCACTGTGGTGGATACTAATTGGCACTGATATGGGCACTGATTGTCACTTTATTGGGTGCCGACAGGCAATACTGAGGGGGCAATTTGGCAGCTTATGGGCACTTTTTGGCAGCTGTGGTGGCACATCTGATGGGGCTGTGCTGATAATCAATGTGCCAATTATCAGCACAGACCCCCCCTCTTATAGGGAGAGACGCCGATTGGCTCTCCCTGTCAGAGTGAACTGAGAAATGCTGTTTACTGGCACTTCCTGGTTCCCGCGATGATCAGCTGTGATTGGTCACAGCGGATCCATCAGAGGCTTCATACCACGATCAGAGATGCAGTGTGTCAGACTGGCATGTTATCCTGCTGGATGCCCAGTTAGGATAACTGAACCACTTCCCGGCTGTCAATCTGCTATAGGCCGAGCGGTGGTGCTAAAACCTACAACGAAAAAAGTGTACAAAAAATGTGCATGTGAACACACAAAAAAGTTAACTTAAAGCGGAGTTCCGCTGAAAAAAGTAAACTCAACAGCTACAAATACTGCAGCTGCTGACTTTTAAAATAAGGACACTTACCTGTCCAGTGCGCCCACAATGTCCTCACCTGAAGCCGACCCATCCCTCAGCTTCAGGTGCAGGCACCAGCATCTTTAGTAAGGGAATCAGGAAGTGAAGTTTCCTACTACGCATATGCGAGTTGCCCTGCGCATTCTGACTGGCTCCTACTGTCTTCTGGGACCTGTGCATCTCCCAAAAGACAGCGGGGGGAGGAGGATGGGCTGGACATGGCTTAGATTGCAGCGGATTCTGCGGCAATCTTTCATGAAAGTGGGAGCAAATACCTGTATTAGACAGGTATCTGCTCTCCCCCCCACCCCCTGAAAGGTGCCAAATGTGACACTGGAGGGGGGAGGAACCGGATAACTGGATGTTCCATTTTTGGATAGAACTCCGCTTTAACGGTGTGCTTTAGCCCACCCCCTGAAGAAGTAGGACTTCTACCCTGACTCCCGGGGCGCAAGGCTCCTGATGGAGACATAGGTTTACATGCCAGAAGGCCTGGCAGACCCCGTTCTCCGTGGACAGCTGCAGCCATCCTCAAATACTAGGTCAGGGGCACTCTACCGAAGAGCGACCCCCCCAAAGGCAGAGGAGGAAAGAACCTGAGGGCCACACATCCTCCCCCTAGACGTCAATGTAAGCCCGAGGACTCACACCCTTCATCCAGTGAAGAAAACACATACAAAAGTGAAAAAGTGACAAACATAGGAGAAAAATAAATAAAAATAATAAAGTGGCCGTGCCAAATTGTGCACTGGCCGAGACTTAAATGAGAAGGCCCAGCCCTGAAGGTGCAGTGCATAAAAAGTTTTTGGTATTGCGACCATGTGTTCTTTTCACACAGTGCGTTCCCACACTCATAGTGTTACTAAGGGCACCTCTGGGGTGACCTCTCCCAGAGGGCACAAACATTGCAGATGCTCTGCCTTCCCAGCCCTTCCCAGCCCGTGGCCAGACAAGGTAGGCTGCTCGAACCAGGAGGTACTGGACCCTTCCAGCTTTCCCGGGAAGAATTTACTCCAGGCCCCCAATTACGTTTGGGTGTTCCGGTATCAATTCCTGCCTGTACTAACCTGCAGGCCCCCAGCAATCTAGCAGGGTTGCAAAATCACCACTACAACCCAACCCAGTATGGGTCAGAATGATAAAACAGCGCCCCCCACTAGAACATTGATAAGAACAGATACTACACTTGATCTTAGCCAAAGGACCCAGAAGCTCAGTGACTGACCACTGTGATAGCCAAACAGAGGCTATCACATTGATCAGGTGACCCGGAACCGGGTACCAATCGTTAGGATGAGACCCAGGGCTCCCAGTGAGATCCCAGTCTCTATGCTGGGAGCACGCTGTGTGATGAATTCCCAGCACCCAGCACAAAGACAGATACGCATATATGCGGCCCCCCGGAAAAAAGCCCAGTGGGACCGTATATATGCGCACTGTCGATGTGAAGGGGTTAAATGTTGCAAATAAATACTTATTTGTTTTACCATTGTATCAATTGACAAGAGAAATCTTAGCGATGGACTTTTTTATTAGACAGCCCAACATGCAACACACACACTATGAAGTATGTAAGCACATTGTAATAAGAGAGGAATTTATTATTGGTTTGCTTTTATTTATTTATTTATTATCCTTATGCCCCGTACACACGATCGGAATTTCCGATGGAAAAAGTCAGACGGACTAAAAATGTACCTTTTGTCTAGAATTTCCACTGAAAAATACCAGTTCCCTTCCTGGTATGTGAGCCTTGTATCTGTATATCTGCTGACACTGCTGCTTTTGACTGCTATTCTCAGGAGCTATGGAGTGAGATAGATTTAGTGTTTTTACTACTATACTGCTCACTGTTCTCCTTGCTGGAGGCTCTCACGTGAGGAAGCAAAACTGTGACTCTACCAAGATGACCAAGATGACCACCTCCCTCCCCCCCTCCTTCCTCCCTCCCTCCCCCCCTTTCCAACCCATTCTCCTTCTTCCTGGTCACGTTTACTATAACTAGCTGTATTTTGACACGTGATTGACCTGCCTAACGTTATATTATGTGTATTATTTCCTCTGTTTCTTGACTGTTCCTATTGCTGCTGTTTTTTTTTTTTTTTTTTTTTTAACTATGCCTTGTACCATTTAAGCCTTAATAAAGACCAACCTTGTTTAAAAAAAAAAAAGATTGGACAGCATGTCCTTTTATGAAAATATTTGTAAGTCAGACCCCCATGCCCCTGGTGTTATTTCTCGAATTTACAGTCACCTTACCACTTCTTCGAATGATCTCCCCCTGTATGCTGCACAGTGGTCTAAGGACCTTCAGATTACACTGGAAAGGGAGGACTGGACCGAAATTTGGACCCGCACAAAATCCTCTTCCCAGAATATTGTGGCCCTTGAGGCCAACTACAAGGTCCTCATGCGGTGGTACTTGGTCCCCGCAAGGATCTCTAAATTTTTGCCAAATTACCCGCCCATTTGCTTCCGGGGATGCGGAGGGAGGGGAACACATGAACATATTTGGTGGTCATGCCCGGTAGTGCAACGGTTTTGGGTATTAATATTCCGTATGGCCTCCACCCTCTTAAATGACGAACTCCATCCTGATCCATCCCTAGCTCTCTTAAATCATGTGCAACAGGACTACACCAGAGCCCAAATTAGGCTTTTATTACAATTGACCACTGCTGCTAAACAATCTATTGCCAGGGCCTGGAAGACCCCAAATATACACATGGCGGAAGTTAAAAACAGGGTGACCCAAGCTATGATACATAGTAAAATAGAGGCTACAATTTTAGATCGAATGGCCCAACACGACAAAACCTGGACCCCCTGGGTGGAACACTTTCTTCCTCCAGACTTTGACACTGCTTTGCTGGTGACGTAGTCACCCGGGAAACGAGAGGAGTTGTAACAGTAAAACTAAAACATATCCAGGAACCATGACCTATTACACGACATCCTTCCGGGGCCCGTGCGGCCCGGCCGACTCCTTTCCTTTATCCTTTTCTATCTTTACTTATTCTCCCTTTTCTCCTCCTTTTCCCATCTGTTTCTTTTCTCTCTCTTCTTTCCCCTTCTCTTTTTACATTTTGTTTTGTCTGAAATGCCCTGAGTAAATCCGTTCTGGCACACCAACAGACTAGTGCCTGGATTTATTTTACGGCCTTTCCCTGGTTTGACTACTGAGTACTCTTCCTACATGTATGATTGATAACAGATTGACACTCTTACCCTTTCCAATGTTCTCTTTATACGTTTTCTGGGGTTGGACCTATGGTCTACCTATTTTGCTTCGATGTATCTAACGTTCCATGTTCTGACTGTTTGCTGTTCATGGCTTGTATACTACACTCTTGTTAATATGGTTTTACTTGCCTCACTAAGTCTGCACCATGATATTCTTCTTGATATGACAATCTGAAAATACCTGTTTTGTACTCTGTGTGTGAATACTCAATAAAAAATTTGAAAAGAAAAAAAAAAAAGATGACCACCTCCCTATAGCGCCACTCCAACCAGCTGCTGATGAATGACTTACTAGACTAAAGTCCACTTTATTAAATTATCCTTTTAATATCATAAAATTCACATACATTGTTTCATATATGTCAAGCCCGATGAATGGGTGTGGGTTTAGCCCCTGAAATGCTGTCGGTTGCATACATTCTTCCTTCAGTTTTTACAATGGATTACATTTGAATATGGGTTTTAACATAACAGTTTAATGCTTCATATCCAAACACACACAATGCAGAATAAGGCATGGTAAGTCAATAATGGAAGAAAGGTGAGCTGTGAGGTGACCATGGGCATTACTGGTAAGCTACAACTATAGATGGCCATACAATGTAAGATTCCTCTTATTCATCTCTGCAAGCCCGAATGAGAGAAAGCTACCGATTTCCCAATCTAAGCTAACGGCATGTATGGAAGAATCTGCAGTGACAATTATTGTATATGACAACTGGCACCCGCGGCTGTCAGACTAACAGTGGCTGCATCTAATCGGATGCAGATACTGGTGGTTCAACAATTTTCCTCCCATCTCCGATAATTTTCCCATTGAAGGGTGTTGGACAGAAGGGTGCTGATAGGGTCAACTACAGCTTGAATGTTTTCAGTTTCAGATGTACCAGACAAAATTCAAGCCATGGGTGACCCTGTTGGTACCCTCTTACCCCATGTCCTTTAATAAACTTTAATATGAAAAAAAAATTCATGCTGTATGACCAGTTTCTGTCCAGGTTTGATAAAACCATGTTGACAGCAATACAGTTTTTGGCCTGTATTTGCTATAGATAAATAAACTTGTACTGTGGGTTGCCTGAAAAATGGTGACTACCTTTGTTTGCATTGTGCTGCATCTTCTAAGGAATGTTGCCTTGCACCACCTACAGCACTTTGCCCTCTATTTGCCTGTTTTTTTAGCAGCAGTTCAGTTGTTTGTAAATGACCCTTTCTCTCTCCATTGCTTATACTGTACTTATCTTCTATTCCCTTACAACCCTGTTCCCCTACCAGAGAAAAAAGGACCTTGTGTAAATTCCTAGTCAGTATAGTAGAAGGAAGAGCAAAGCCCCTAAAACTAGATAGAACAGAGTACTTCACTTGCTTCACTTGCTCCAGCAGGTGACCAGAGTAACAGAATAGCAAAGGCGAACGTGAGAATAAGCAATGGAAGAGTGTACAGTTAATTGAATCTGTTTTAATAGAATACCAGCAGAAGAGATAAAAGGGAAAAGGCATGAGAAGGTAGAATTGATAGAATTTTATTCTGTACAGAGTGAAATATGAGCTCACAGATAATAAAGGGTGGGAAAAACAGTGACAGGCCCCAGGATGTCCTGTCCACATCTTAAGCCTCGTACACACGGCTGGTTTTCCCGGAGGAAAAACTACGAGGAGAGCTTTTGGACGGTAAGCCCGGCCGTGTGTATGCTCCGCGCAGTTTTTCCAAACGGAAAGCTGCCCAAAAACCGCTGGACAAAAAAAGAGAACCAGCTCTCTTTTTTACCGCCGGGAAAAATGGCAGACTTTTGCCCCGGAGGTATTTGGCAGTTTTCCAATGGGAAAGACTACGGCATACACACGGCTGGGAATCCAGACCAAAGCTCCATCGCAGTTTTCCTGTCGGGAAAACCGGCCTTGTGTAGGGGAAAAGACTGACCGATCAGGTTCTTGGCTTTCCCCTCTGGATTTCCGACGGGAACTTTTCCCGTCGGAAATCCTGCACGTGTGTATGGGGCATTACCCATAGCTAGAGGAGACTTTTATGCTCACAAGTTTGTTATATCATATATGATTGATAAGGTAGTATGGGGCTCTGCCTTCTATTTTGCACAGGGCACAGAACAGCTTAACTACACCTCTGCATTCCACTTCTTTTTTTAAAAGAACTATTACTTGAATTGTCACCTTTTTTAATGTGGTCTTTTTATTATGCTAGGTGAAAGCTATGTCAGATACTCTGTCCCAGCTCCAGTTACTCCACACTTGTCACACATTTATCTTAGCAAGCATTTCTTTTTTTGACACTGAAGTTGAAGAGATAATCCATGAATCTGAAACCCTTCACATTCTGGTAAGCCAATGCTAATGAATAAGGTGTTAAGCGCATTTTAAACTTACTTTATTTTATGTTAAAATTACACCATTGGTCTTGTCAATGGCAAATGTGCTTCTATAAATCAGCATTGCAATTTATAGAAGATATATATATATATATATATATATAAAAATACACACAAGATTCCTTGTTTCTCAGTTTTGGGTGAATGAAATGTGGGGTTGATTTATTAAAATTGGAAAGTGCAAAATCTGGTGCAGCTGTGCATGGTAGCCAATCAGTTTCTAACGTCAGCTTGTTCAGTTAAGCTTTGACAATAAAACCTGAAGCTGATTGCTTTATATGCAGAGCTGCACCAGATTTCGCACTCTCCGGGTTTAGTAAATCAACCCCACAACACTCACCCCTTGCTTTTTGATAATGGTTAGTTCCCCTTGGAGATCAAAACTTTGCTCCATCTCACAATCTGTTCCTGGTGTCCTCATAGCAATAGCCCAGCATGAGGATCTCTGCATTCAATGCATAATAATTTTAGTTGTAATACCTACAACAGTTGATTATATCTGAGTCACATGACTACCGCTCTCCCTTAGTTTCCAGCTTCAGCTGGGTTTCAATTTCGTATGTACATGTTACAGTATTCTTGCTCTTACATGTGCACTGTCAACACAGACAGCATGACGATGATCTAGTTCTAAAGATCTGAGGTGTGTCCATGACTTCCTGGGCTAAAAGGAAGGGGTTTGACAAAGCTGGGTGTCCTTTAAGTAGGAAGTTAGCAGCAGCTAATGATGTATCAGGACTTGATTCCACACAGTTAACATAGCTGAAAGTGGAGTTAGTCTTAAGGTTAGGGTGAAATCACAGAAATTGGCATGAAATCAAGAGAGCTAAGTTATAACTGCAGAGAAATGGAAGGAACCATAATATATGCTGGAAATCCCCCCTACTATCACTGAGAGTTGTAACAATCTACCAGATGATTGACTACAGCTACATTCAAAATGAAAAACATTTGAAAAAAAAAAACATATGCTCTAAAAGCTAATTGTAAGTTAAAACAATGTTTATTTTACCCATTTAACATGCTAAGTATGTAGAGCAGCCGTTCTCTACTCTTTCACACTGAAGAAAATTTCAAAATCAATTTTCAGGTCTCAGACAAGCTCTTCTAAAATTAATTCATCAGGGGTCAGTGGGAAGTATGCCCATTACAATGGTGCTCAGTGAGAAGACTATTACTCTTAGATTGGTGGCATTGGACACAAATCAAATAAGGGGTTATTCAGGCAGCGCTCAAGAAACTCCTAGAAACCCCTGAAGGAATCTTAGGATTTCATAGAACCCTGGTTGAGAATGACTGATGTAGAGAGTTGTTCAAATACCTTACAGAGCTTAAATTGCAGTTCAGGATTGGCCAGTGTGCTGCTTCCTGAGTCTTAGCAAACAGGTAGCAGCTTCATTCAGCCCACCTACCACTATCGTCGATTTTGTATATACAGTAGGAAGATAGGGTTTGTGATGTACTGGCAGTTTGGGGTGAAGCTGTCTGATTGCTAAGGCTCTGGACTGGTTCCAAACTAGTATTTAGTATTTCTGGTGATGTGCATATTATTTCTGTATGTCAGGCTTCACACAACAATTAAATCATATTTGTTTGAGGGGGAATTTATAACCTCTTTCAGGTTTTTTGATGTCTGTGTCCACCAAGAAGTGAGGGGAAATAGTGGCAAACAGACAGAAAGTGAAAACAATTCTCACACAGGTTATACCCTTCCTGACTCTACTCTTATGGAATATGTTGATTAGAGTTGGGCTTTAGGCTTTGAGCTAATACATGTCAGAATCTGCATGCCCAGTCCTTCAGTTTGTCCTCCAGGCATTGCTATAGTTAATAAGTCCACCCCATTTCCCTTTTTCATTAATATGTGATATGAGAAGGCAAGGCCTGTAAAATATGTGACACAACAGTGCCTATCAACAAGGCATAGTGAATACAACATACTGGTATGTCACAGAATTTGAGTAAGTAAATGTGTAGGGAACTTCACCCAGAGTACCATTTTCAAACTTCAATATCATTCAAAGTATTAGGGGTAGGCCAGAAATTGAAATACAATGTGAAAATTGATATATGATTTTACATTTTGACCATGGATATCATTTAAGAATTCACATGTTCACTTTTAAATTTAACCAAATCAAAAGTGCATCGAACACCTATCTCTCCAATATGTCTTGATCAAAATCTACCAAAGTAGAACTCTTCCACAGTGTTCTTAATCACCACTGTTGAATACCACAAAATGCAATCTTCCATCTCTCAATAGTATCCCCAGTTGAGAGGGTGAAATCAAACCACATGGCTGCAGACCATGCTTTGTTAACCACACTAATCTGGACAACTAAAAAAAGTCAAGAAATTTGCTTTTTCTTCAGGCTACAGTAACAAGGCCATGTGAATCAATTTGCCCCATAAGTACAGTTATCCCTAAAGAATGTTCAAATTTATATATTTGTTTGTGTTTCAAATAAAGTAGGGGATGTTTAAGGGCCAAAACAAGCTTTTGCAATGGGGTGTGTTGTGGTAGCGTGCATGTGTTGGCACATTGCGATGACATTAATTTTAATGGCACTCCAGTGTCATAAAGGCAATGGAACTTCAACACATATGCATTGCACCACACTGCAACACAGAACAATTCACTACTGTGCATTGTGGAGTGCTGTGTCAGAAAAAAAAGATGCCTTTGTTTGTTATATTCCTATGCATTGCCATCCATAAATATGAATAGACTGCCTTAACACAATGCAGGTTAACATGCGACACAACATGGATTAACGTGCATAAACTGAGAATTGTAAATGGGCCCTTAGACATTTGTCAGGTTACATCTGTATGTGTCCCATTGTGAAGATTTTCCTTTATTTTCTAAGCGATTCATTAGAAGATGAGAGGAAATCTCCCCAAAGTGGGAGGAAATCTACTCTCAGGCAATTGTTCTGGTGAAAACTGTAAAAATTTGGATTTCAAATCACTTTTTTCACCAGAAGGTATAGCGAGGGTAAGTTGTCTCAGCAAGGGTAAAATAGTAATAAGATTCTGATCAAGCAAAAAAGATTTGCTTTTTAATTCACTTTAAATATTCATTCTAACACTAAGGCCTTGTACTCACGGCAGGACATGTCCGATGAAAACGGTCTGCAGACCGTTTCCATCGGACATGTCTGGCCGGGGACTGCCCGGGGACTTCTGTTCGATGGCTATACACACCATCGAACAGAAGCCCGCGCGTAAACATTACGCGGGGCGTGTCCGCGGTGTCGCCGCGTCGATGACGCGGTGTCGCCGCGACAATGACGCGGCGACGTGGGCGGGCCGCCTTAAATATGCTTCCACGCATGCGTCGAAGTCATTCGACGCATGCGAGGGATGCGGGCGGCAGGACATGTACGGTAGGTCTGTACAGACGACCGTACATGTCCGGGCGGACAGGTTTCCAGCGGACTGTTTTAAAACAAGTCCGGGAAACAGTTGTCCGCTGGAAACCTGTCCGATCCGTCCCAAAATGGTCCGCTCGGGCCAACACACGGCCAAACATGTCTGCTGAAACTGGTCTGCGGACCAGTTTCAGCAGACATGTTTGGTCGTGAGTACGGGGCCTAAGGCTAACACTAAGGCTGGGTTCCTCTGCATCCAATTTGCATGACAGGAGATTGTGACCGCCTCTCACATGCCTCCATTGCGGCTGCAGAGTGGCTTGCACAGGAGTGGCTCAGTTTCAGTGCCTAATTCAGGCAGAAATTCAGCCCTGATTCGTCCCTGAAATGGAGAACAGGGACGCATCGGACCCCTGCTGCGAGCCGTATCCATCAGAGGTGTGAACCAAGCCTAAAAGCTGTATAAAGTTGGGATCTCTGGATCCAGCAAATAATAGTTCAACGTGGTTGTGCCAAGAAGAGCAATAGATTTTTACATAGTAATATGTATCCAGTTACTGACAGATTTAAGGAAAACATGTTACTTTATCTAATAAGTTCACTGCTAAGTTCTGCTAAGTTCACTGCTATGGTTTTTCTGTGTCTTGATGACAGACTGTAGTTAATATAGCTAACTGTCAGTCTGCTACTAGTTATATGTGAACATGGTTTATAAACTAAATTGCTTATGAATGAGCATGTGACAACAATAAAAATCCCTGTTGCCCCCCAACAACCAGTTAGAACCCATTTTGTTTTCAACTCTATACAGTAAAACCTTGGTTTGAGAGTAACTTGGTTTGAGAGCGTTTTGCAAGACAAGCAAAATGTTTTAATACATTTTAACTTGATATACAAGCAATGTCTTGATATAAGAGTAGCGTCATGTCACAACTGAGTATAAAAAAGAAGAGAGGAACCTCTAAGGCCTCGTACACACGACCGAGTTTCTCGGAAAAAAACAGCAAGAAACTTGCTGGGAGATATTTTTTTGCCAAGGAAACCGGTCGTGTGTACATTTTCGTCGAGGAAACTGTCGAGAAACTCGACGAGCCAAAAAGAGAGCAATTTCTCTATTTCCTCGATGGGGAATGGAGAAACTTGCTGAGTTCCTCAACAGCCTAACAAAGAACTCGACGAGGAAAACGATGTGTTTCGCCCGTCGAGTTCCTCGGTCGTGTGTACGAGGCTTTAGTTTAGCAATATGGTTACATTTAATGAAGGTACAACATTTAGCAACTTATTGCTACACTTAGAGGTGCCTCTCTTCTCTTTTATACCCTGTAAAAAAATGCTTTGATATACAAGTGCTTTGGATTATAAGCATGTTTCTGGAAGAAATTATGCTCGCAGACCAAGGTTTTACTGTATTGCAAAAATGGCTTGTTAGCATACTTTAGAAAGGCCTCTGCAGTCTCTTGCCATAAACCAGGCCTCAGCATTATAAACATGTATCTGATAATGTATCACAACATTTTGTTAGTACCAAGGAACCTGGAGTCCTATAGCATGTTGCTAAGCTCCAGCAATCAAAGAATGCTAGCCCAAAGTTCTGCTCATGGCCAAACTATGACAAGACAATGGAACTAAAATATTTGTGTACTATTCCACTTAATGTAGTATTTGGGGCTAACAACCAATCACGTTGAATACATTTTCAATTAATTTAATGATCCTAATTGGTGCTGTGCAGCCAATAAGAGATTTTAGAGTTCACAATTCCACCAGTCAAATGCCAGTGTTTGCAGACTACCATTCGAGTGTGCTTGATAAATCCTGTGAATGTATAACCTGCTTCTGTTAAGAAACCAAAAATAGTAAAAAAATGAACCTACTTATTAAATTCATATGGGCAGCTACTTCAGAATTTGAAGATGAAATAATAAAAATTAAAGCGGATCTATTATGGAAATGTAAGGATGACTTATTTAATATTTCCCTCCATCTGCCAATAAATACCACAAAGTAAAAAATATTGCGAGAAAAAAAAAAATACCTACTAAGTGTAATGTGAGTAAATTTGACTTCTTTTTCACAGTTTTTTTTTTTAAATTATAACATTGCATTCTTAATACTGAATGTATATGATATACAGTACATATCACATTATCCTACATATCCTAAAAGTAAGTTGTTTATTACTTTAAAGGAAACCTGTAAGGATAGAAGTACAGGGGCTGCCATTCCTGACTTGATTTTAAATAGACTGTCCTTGCTTTATCAACTAGTGAGTGACTTCACTAGTTACATGCTTGTTCCAGGTGACAGCCCCAAAGCCTAAATCTTTATAAGTGAAGTTTACAATGACAGCTCCTACCTTTTTCCCTTCATACATTTGTGTTAAGGTGTTGTGGGTGGAGACATGTAACTCATACTTCCATGTCTCAGTAGTCAACTGTGAAAGCAGAATTGGTGTAACCAAAAAATCGTTACGTTATAAGACAACATTGCCTTGTTAAAACTAAATGTATCTGCATATAACCACTTTCCTTTCTACAAACATTTTTGGTGGTTTGTTCTGTTAAAGATTTGTAATGGAGACATGTAAATCATAGTTTCATAACCTAAAGGTCAGTTGCACATTAAGAATCGCTGGTTAATAGAGCAGGTTTGTCCTAATATGTACAGTATTATTAATCCAACTAGTATTCCACTGTTTGCCACTTTTTGGTGGGAGCTATGATATACAGTAAATATGAATTAGAAATGAATTATAAATAAAACTTAATTTAGTGGTAGAGAATAAAATGAAAACACTGACCGGTAAAGACAGATCCCTTTCATCCCGGAATTCAGGTAGTGTTTCTAAGCAGAAGATGACTATGGAGATAAGGATGACCATAACAGAAATAATGGCAATGATTCGGGCTGCAGATGAACTGTCTGGGTGTTCAAACAGGAGCCACACTTGCTTCATGAACTCACATTCCGGAAGAAGTCTCTCTTCTTCTTTTGGAAAGCCTTCATCTTCCCTGAATTTACTGATCACATCATCTCCAAGCTGGTAAAACATCAGCTCCTCCATAAAGACATCTAGGGGTACATTGGCAGGCCGACGTATTCGACCTCCTGATTGGTAAAAATAAAGTATTGAATCAAAACATGGGCGATTTCGATCAAAGAAGTACTCGTTCCTCAAGGGATCAAAAAAACGCATTCTTTGCCTTGGGTCTCCCAACAAGGTATTGGGAAACCGGCTTAGTGTCCTTATCTGGGTCTCAAACCTCAACCCCGAGACATTGATCACAACCCGCTCACAGCAGTCTTTCTGGCAACAGATCTCATAAATCTTCTCATGGGAGACTATCATGAGATTGGAACCCCCAATCACTTCCTCCCCGTTCTCCATGACTGAGAGCAAACTACGATCCTCAGGGTAGTCTCAACCCCAACGATTTCTCCATAGTCCCCCAAGTCCTGGTTTTCTATAGTTTTCTTGTTTCAAAGTTTTCACATTCTCTTTTTTCAAATGCTTTACTTTCCTATCTTCAGATGGCAGTGTCTGTCAAAATGTTCTTTCTCCTCAGTAAGGAGGGATGGGTTTACAGATCCTGTTTGATTGACTTTGCCGTAAAAGTTTCTTTCCAACTTTTCAAACTTCTCTTATAAAGTTTCAGAGGAGATTTCTTTCAGGCACTGAGCTTACGTACCAGCCTTCTCTCTCAAGCCTTTTCTCTCTGTTTTGTGATTGTGGCTGCCCTGCTCTAGGGATTAACGTTATGTCACATTCTCTCTCGTTCTCTCTCTCTGTCTGTATACTTCTTTCCAGACCTTCATACCAATAGCAGCACTTCACTCTGTGCTGTAAACACACACGCTGAGCTCAAGGTATCGAGTTCTCTTAACTGCATAAGCTAACAGTTCCATGCAAAATAAAAATACACATCTGAGGCTCCTCCCTTTGCTAATGTCCAGGAACTCGCTGAAGGCTGTAGGTCAGCCCGGCCCAAAGAGCATCACTGTGCAGCCACTAAAAATAATATCTTGCTAGCCAGTCTTCTTATAGCAGACTGCTGATGAGGTGTTAGACTACTTTCAATAGTCCTATGATTCCAATACATGGGACATGTTGCTGGTAAAACAATACATGCAATATATTATCTTGGAAGGTCATGGTGCACTACAAACCCATAATAACATACCATATGTGTGCATAATATCAAGTGTATCTAAAGCCAACATTTTTTTTTTTCCGTTTTGGATAGAGTGGTGGGTTAGAACCTTTGTCATGTGTCTATTGCGGTCTGTGTCCCTAATATGAATATACAGGAAATTAGGGGAAATCACTTTGGGGAGGTTTCCTCTTAATTCCTGTTGTGTCTACACATTTGGAAAAGATAGAAATCTCTCCAATGGAACAAATAACACAACCCCCCCCCCCCCCCCCAAGTTAAAAAAAAAAATGAGTACTACTATTTCCTACTTTATCTAAAATGAGAAGTTATTGCTTTGGGTATACTTTAATTAACTGATTTAAATAATACTAATTTTCAAAACTCTTCCAAAATATACATGATCCAAAGTTCATGAGAAAGTACAACAGACTGATATTCAGTTTCTGTTATGCCCTGTACACACGATTGGTTCATCCGATGAAAACGGTCTGATGGATTTTTTCATCAGATATCCGATGAAGCTGACTTTCATCAGTCTTGCCTACACACCATCAGTTATAAAACCGATCGTGTCAGAATGCGGTGACGTAAAAAAAACAACGATGTGCTGAGAAAAATGAAGTTCAATGCTTCCGAATATGCGTCGACTTGATTCTTAGCATGCGTGGATTTTTAACCGATGGACGTTCCCACAGACGATTGTTTTTTTCTATCGTTTTTTTAACCATCAGATCATTTTAAAACAAGTTCCTAGTTTTTTCACCGATGGATAAAAAAACGATAGGGCCCACACACCATTGGTTCGTCTGATGAAAACGGTCCATCAGACCGTTTTAATCAGACGAACCGATCGTGTGTACGCGGCATTAGATGTCAGGGGGTTTTAACCACTTCAGCCCCGAAATGTTTTACCCCCTTAATGACTAAACCATGTTTTGCAATACGGCACTGCGTTACTTAAACTGACAATTAACACTGTACCCAAATAAAATTGATGTCCTTTTTTTTCCACAAATAGAGCTTTCTTTTGGTGGTATTTGATCACCTCTGCGGTTTTTATTTTTTTAGCTATAAACAAAAAAGGACAGACAATTAAAATATATATATATATATATATTATATATATATATATATATATATATATATATATATATATATATATATATATATATATATATATATATTATTTCCCATAAAAAACATATCCCATAAAAAAAAATAAAAAAAAGAATTTCTTCATCAATTTAGGCCAATATGTATTCTGCTACATATTTTTGCAAAAAAAAAATCCCAATAAGCGTATATTTATTGGTTTGTACAAAAGTTATCGCACCTACAAATGATGGCATATTTTTTAAGGCATTTTTATTTACTTCTTATTTTAATAGTAATGGCGGTGATGAGCGATTTTTAGGGGGACTACGACATTACGGCGGACAAATCAGACATCTGACACTTTTGAAACTTTTTTGGGAACCAGTGACAGTATTACAGCGAACAGTGTTAAAAATATGCACTGTTATTGTACTAATGACACTGGCAGGGAAGGGGTTAACACATGGGACGATCAGAGGGTTAAGTGTGTCCCTAGGGGGTGCTTGCTGGGTGGGGATGGACTCACTGGATGAACATAGAGATCCATGTTCCTGCTTAGCAGGAACACAAGATCACTGTGTTCTTCCCTGTCAGAACGGGGATCGCCGTTCTGCCTCTCTGGCCAATCAGTGCGCGCACATGCGCCCAGCTGTCTATTTCATGAAATGACATACAGGTACATCGTTTCGAGCAATAGAGCTGACCTGCTGCAGTATATGTACTGTGGCTGATTGGCAAGTGGTTAAATGTTTCAAACAAATGGACCCTGCGCCCACCTATAACTGGAGCACATGGAAGAACAACGCATGCAAAACAAAGCCTAACTCTTGTAAATTTATGAGAGTCTCCACAGTGGAAGCACATGCATTCTAATGGATATATAGAGAGCAGGTGAACCCATGAGGCAGCCCATCCCACTTGAAAGACACAGGAGCACACTGGACACCCAGCACATAGCACAATGGCAGCAAAGTTGTCCAGTGTGTCCCCTCACCAATATTACATTAGTAACAAACAAATGGCCCCTGCCCCCACCTATAACTGGCCTTCACAGCAAGGAGCACATGGAAGGTTAAATGCATGCAAAACAAAACCAGAGAACATTCCCAGCTCAACTCACCAACCAGTCTGCCTACCAACCAAATGAACCTGTCAACATAGGGGTTGATTTACTAAAGGAAAATCCACTCTGCACTACAAGTGCACTGCAAGTGCACTTGTAAGTGCTTTTGTAAGTGCAGTTGCTGTATATCGCTGTAAATCTGAGGGGAAGCTCTGAAATTAGGAGAAGCTCTGCTGATTTTATCATCCAATCATGTGCAAGCAAAAATGCTGTTTTTTATTTTCCTTGCATGTCCCCCTCAGATCTACAGCGACTGCACATCCAAGTTCACAGCAAGTGCACTTTCAAGTGCACTTGCAGTGTTCTTGTAGTGCAAAGTGAATTTGCCTTTCGTAAATAACCCCCTATGTGTTAAAAACAGGGGTTTGGTTAGCAAATGTGTGGTGGCCCTTTTCTACCTGTTGTTTTTTTTAAGAAACTTCATTACAATACCACGGGGGTTATTTACGAAAGGCAAATCCACTTTGCACTACAAGTGCAAACTACAAGTGCAAAGTGCAGATTGAAATTGCACTGAAAGTGCACCTGGAAGTGCAGTCACTGTAGATCTGAGGGAGACATGCAAGAAAAATAAAAAACAGCATTTTACTTTTCTTTCCCACAACAAAAACAAAACATAACAAGAGAACAAAATGTTGAACACATTACATAATGAGGCAAGCAAAATCAGTTCAGCAAGTAGCATCTGCAACTCAGTTCTGTGATCCCCGCAGCACTTCATGAGCCCTGTGTCTCTGTGTCCTGATCTCCAATGTGTCCCGTAAAATGTCAGCGTTTTGCCAACGAGGCGTTTGACGTCTTTGACGGGTAGACTTACAAAGTGGCACAGCACCGGGAGGAACAGAGTCGGTTAAAGGTTCTGCAGATGTCAGTGGGTGTCCCACAGACAAATCAGTCTCTGTCACTCCAGGCACATGACTGGGCTCCTCAGGACATGGTCACCAACTGTTTCAGGGTTTGGTTGTAAACTTGCGGTATCATGCCAGACACCATGCCATATGTCACCAGCAGAGTTCAGAGTAGACTCTGGTGGGTGGTTAGCAAGAGGGGTCGGGTTCGTCACTAGTGGCCGGCAAATGCGCTTCCTCAATTGCGAAAGGTGTCGTCGAACAGAAATGCCTTTCTCCAGGCGAACAAGGTACATTCTTCTTCCAAGAGTTCCATCAATAATGCCAGGGAGCCAAGGGGGCAAAACCCTGTAATTCCGAGACCACACAAGATCACCGGCACGGAATCCCAGACGGCCTGGCGAAGGAGGTGTTGGTGACGGTTCCTGCGGACGAACTAAATCAAGTTTGGTGCAGGGATGCCTGCCAAACATAAGAAAAGCTGGTGACAGCCCAGTAGTAGCGTGTTTCGTGTTACGGTACATGATCAAGAATTCCAGCAGCTTCTCTTCTGACAGTCCAACCTGGTCCAGTGTGGACAGTAAGTGCTTCTTAAACGTCTGCACAAATCGTTCCGCCAGCCCATTCGAAGCTGGATGATAAGGAGCTGTTTTGTAGTGGTGGACGCCCAAGCCACTAAGGAAGGATTGAAACTCATGTGATGTAAATTGAGTGCCATTATCGGAGACTATGGCTGTCGGCAAGCCATATTGAGCAAAAAGATTCTTTAAGACTAGAATGGTAGCAGCCGAGGTAATAGAAGTCATTTGAAAAACTTCCGGCCATTTAGAATGCGCATCTACCACGATCAAATACATTTTATCCCGGATGGGGCCAGCAAAATCAAGATGGAGTCTTGACCACAGGTACGTTGGCCATGACCAAGGTTGCAGGGTTCCTCTCTTTTGGGGTCGCTGGGCTTGACAGCGCCCAGGGCATTGAGCAACATAATCTTCAATTGCCGTATCCAATTGTGGCCACCAAACATAGCTCCGGGCTCCCTGCTTCATGCGCACCACACCAGGATGGCCTTCATGCAGCATCCGCAGCATGGTTGATTGCAAATACTGGGGTACAATCACTCTTTTGCCCCATTGTAGGCAACCAACATTCGTCACAAGCTCAAATTTTCTGGCAAAATACGGACGAAATTCACTTGGAACTCTTTCTGTCCATCCAGTCTGAACATAAGAGAATATCTAAGTAAAGGATCTGTGGCTGTATGTCTGGCAATCAGGGAGGTGGACATGCAAGTTCGTGGCCTGTGTACTTCCACTACACGTATATCTCTTGGTGGGTGGCCTCCAAGTGGCACTCTGGAAAATGCATCTGCTTTGCCATGGGTATCATGGGAGCGGTATCTGATAGAATAAGTATAAGCTCCTAAAAATAAAGCATACCTTTGCAAGTGAGATGCAGTCGTTGTAAAAATCCCTTTCTGAGGGTTCAGTATTGACAACAGAGGTTTGTGGTCAGTGATAACTGTGAACTCCCGACCATAGATGTACGCGTGAAATTTCTTTGTGGCCCATACAATGGCCAAAGCTTCCTTGTCTATCTGGGAGTAGTTTTGTTCCGGAGGTTAAAGACCTGGGGGCAAAAGAAATGGGGCGCTCCATGCCATCCGGCATGACATGGGAAAGCACGGCACCCAGTCCATAAGGCGAGGCATCACAAGCCAAGATGACAGGTTTCTTCAAATCATAGTGGACCAGAACTCGAGAAGACAGAATGAGGTCTTTAGAAAAACGAAAAGCTTCCTCACATTTTTCCGTCCATATGCATTTAGCTCTTGCATCCAGTAAGCGATGTAACGGGTAGAGCTGGTGTGCCAGGTTCGGCAAGAAAGTAGTAATTTAGGAGGCCAAGGTATGACCTGAGCTGGGTGACATTCTGGGGAGTAGGGGCATGGGTAAGGGCTTTACCTTTTCCTCAGTAGTGTGTAACCCATGTTGGTCCACCGTGTGGGCAAAAAATTCCAGTTGAGGCTTGAGAAATTTGCATTTTGAAAGATTAACAAGTAAACCATACTTTTGGAGTCTCTCTAGCACCGCTTCAAAATTCTTTCTGTGGTCTTCATCAGTGGGACCAGTGATGAGCATGCCATCCAATAGACATTGGGTGAAAGGTATTCCCGCCAGGACCTCATCCATGAGCCGCTGCCAGATGGCTGGAGCTGGGGCTATGCCAAAAACCATGAAGTTATACTGGAATAAACCTTTATGAGTATTAATGGTCAACAGATGACGTGAATCCGGGTGTAGTTGCAGGTAAGCCTGCTTTAAGTCTATTTTTGCAAACTTTTGCCCCCCCAGCCAGTGAGCTAAATAAATCCTTAAGTCGAGGCAATGGGTATTGATCCACAAGAAGTTGGTTGTTCAGGGCTACCCTAAAATCACCACAAATCCTAATGTCTCCATTCTTTTTCTTGACAGGCACAATTGGCGATGCCCATTCACTTCTATCAACTTTCGTTATGATCTTTTCAGCCAATAGGTGGTCCAGCTCTGCTTCCACTTTCTTCCGCAAGGCAAAGGGTACTGACCTTGCCTTACAAAAACGGGGTGTAGTACCCGACTTCAAGAGGAGGTGGGCCATCTTTCCTTTTACTGTGCCCAAAGAGTCCTCAAAAACTGTTGTAAAACGGGACTTCAGGGATTCCACCCAAAGGTCTACTTCAGAAAGCAATGTACATTGGGCAATGGCAAAAGGAGGCATGCCCAGGGCTTTGATCCAGTCCCTTTCATATAGTGGAGGACCCCCTTTACTCACAACATAAAGGCGTAGCCTTTGACTGCGGGTGCCTAAAGTAACAAGGGGTTGTACATAACCCAAGGGTTGTAGTAGTTCCTTGCTGTAGGTTTGCAGTGTGAGCTTTGTAGGTCTGAGCGGCAGGGACAGACCCGATGTCTTTAAATCAGTCCATGAAATGACAGACACAGCTGCCCCCGTATCAACATCCATGGAGACAGGATAGCCATTGAGTGTGACATCCACTGTAATCGCAGGAGTGCTCCCAGCTACTCAAAACAGTCCAACATGCTGGACACAGGTCTCCTCATCAGAGCTGAAACCGTTATTGTCCATATCTACACGGAAAGTCTGTTTACGTCTATCTTTTTTGGTAGTGTTCGGGGAGCGAGAGCTGTGGCAAACACGCCCAATATGACCAGTCTTTCCACAGCCAAAACAAACGACATCCTTGAACTTGCAAGCAGGCGGCTGTGAGCAGTGTTACCACAACGGTAGCAAGTCAGGGTCCCAGAGACCAAGGAAGTAGGGAGGCGAGGTTTAAGCTGAGTGGCAGGGAACGGCCGTCTTGAGTGAGGCGTGATAGCAGTGTGGAATATTTACTCACCCTGGCTTGCAGGAGGTTCAGGTGGTGCCTTCAGTAGGGTGGCGTCCCGAGTTGCCAACTCCCTGATCATAGCAAGGTCAGTGGCTTTTGCCAGGGTCAAATCGGGTTCTGTGAGTAAACGTTTCTGTATGGCTGGGTCGCAGAGTCCCATGACGAACATGTCTTGGAGAGCCGTCTGCAGGTAGTCTCCAAACTGACAAGTGGCAGCTAGTTTACGTAAAGCGATGATATATGTCTTAATATCCTCCCCAGCCCACTGCTTCCTACTGTAGAATTTAAACTGCTCTTCGATTTCTAACGGCTTCGGGTTATAGTGTGTATGTAACGTCTGAATTAACTCAGGCAGGGGCTTAGAGGCTGGCTTGTCTGGAGAAACAAGGTCTCTGAGAGTTCCATATGCAGCTTGACCCAATGCAGTGAGAAAAACTGCAACTTTCTTTTCAACAGTCACATTATTTGCTTCCATATACTGTTCCAACCTCTCCACCCAAGATCTCCATGACTCAGCTGCAGGATCGAATGGTTGAATAAACCCTATGAAGGCCATGTGTGCTAACATCCACGATCCTCGTCGCCACTGTTATGTCCCCTTGCCACTCTGTGTCCCCAGTGTTGCTGGCAATGCTGCCAGAATATGTTCAGCAAGTTACACACACAGGCCGATGTACTTCTTAACCAGAGCGAGGTTTATTACTCAGAATATTATGTCATTCTTACATGGAGGAGTCTTGATCCAAACAGCTTCTGTTCTTAACAGATATAATCCCTTCTCCAACCTCGTGTGTCAGCTTCCAGTCTGCAACACACAAACACCGCCCCGACTTCCTGGTACAGCTCCCCCCCCACCATCATGCACCAGGAGAAAAAGGGCAAGTGTTACAGTGATCTATCACAAACATCACATCACATTTACCTTGCACATAATTGAATGATAAAATCAGCAGAGCTTCCCCTCATTTCAGATCTACTCCTCACATTTACAGCGACTGAACTTCCAAGTACACTTTCAGTGCAATTTCAAGTGCACTTTGCACTCGTTGTTTGCAATTGTAGTGCAAAGTGGATTTTCCTTTCGTAAATAACCCCCTATGTGTTTAGCCAGCCATACCTGGATTAAAATTCGATCCATGTGTAGGGACAATGGTTGTACAGAAGTCAGTCTACCAATCGACTTCTGTACAACCACCATGTCTGTTTTTTCCTAAATGATTAGTGCCACAGTCACTGATCATTGTATTTTAATGGCTTCGGAAAACGCAATGCCTTCAGAACACAAAAGCTCAGCGGGAGCAATTCCCCCACCCACCTTAAATGTGGGGATGGGGGAATCGGGTCTTTTTATTTGTTCAACTCACTGATTGAATGAAAAAAAAGACTAATCTTACACAGTAACAGTAACTGCACTTAAGCTGGCCATACATTATAGAATTTCCTTTAGATTTACCTTCAACTACGAGTGCAGTGGCCTGCCTGATTGCATACAAATTTAAAGTGTTTAGATTTGACCTCATATTATATAGTTTTGATGCACAAAAGTCCAGATTCTATGCTTACAAGTGACAGCTTGTTCCCCAACAGCTCCCACAGATGAGATCTCTTGAGTGGCTCCCACTGAATGAAGGATGGGGACAAGGCAGATGAAGGTACACAGGGTGCAGTGCAAATGCCAACATAACCACTGGATGATTTCCCCACTAGTGAGAGAAGTGGAGCCACCCACAGTATATGGGGAGGTACTAGAGCTGGCTGGGTGCTTCAGCTTAATACAGCAACAAAAATAAGATATGTGTAAGATGGTGGAGCTTTTAAGGAGATGGGAGAAGATGGGGCAGTAGAGGGTGATCAGGATACAGAGGTACGCAGCTCTGGAAGAAGGCTGAATTCTGCACACTGTGTGAAGCGATCCACTAAACTCTGCACTCTGTATGCAGCGCACCCCTGAGTACTGCACTATTTATGTAACACACCCTGAACTCTGAAGTCTGTGTGTAACCCCCTCCCTGAAATCTTCACTCTGTACATAATGCACTCCTGGTATTTAATGACCCTGTGAAGGCCCTCCCACTGTTAGTGAAATCTGAGGGATTGGAGGGGGGAGGGGTTGTGATTGAGTTCCTCTACCTATTTTCTGAGAAAAAAAGCCCTGAAAAGAGGTATAGACTGCAGAGATAAAGACATATTTTTGCCCCAGTACAAATCATTAGTAAGACCTCATCTGGAATATGAAGTTACCGTACGTTTTGGGCACCAGTTCACAAAAAAGAATGTCAGAGAACAGAGCTAAGTACTACACCCCAAACGTGCTACGTCCCCAATCATGTACAGTATAAGAAAAATGTTTTTCTCCTATGGGACTTTAGTGCAGCAACAACATTTTAGTCATAAAATCACATATTTATTGTACAAACATAAAAACATATGCATAAGAAAATCAATGTTTCTGGTAATGTAATAGAAAGATTTTCAGATAACACAACATACAATACCCCTGCAGGATAAGGCAAAGAATGTTAAAATGAAATTTGCCTGAAGTTCCCCAAAGCATTTCAATTGAGCTGTACAATCTTCCTCAGGGGATGGCAGGTGTGGTAAGTAATTAGAGTCAATCGTGTATTACAGAAATTTAGTTTCTTTATGCCACCAGGGAGTGCCTCCCGGCCCAGATGTCCTCACATTAGAGAGCACAAGGAGTCACAAATTAAAGAACCACCATGGGAGGCCCAATGTGCCAGCCCCCACAGCATATAGACCAGAAACAGCAAAAATAAAAACAACCAGCTGGAGAGGAATGGACCACTGAAAAACGTGCGGCTCTGGTAGGTATTAAGGCAAGAAGTGGTCACAGATACATCTCTTTCCACGCTGGACAAACCATCTCACATGTAGCATTCTTTGCCTTATGTTACGTCGGCGCAAGTGCTTTGTGAATCCGGGCCTATATGTTTCTACATTTGTACAATAAATGTGATTTTATGACCAACATATTGTTGTTGCACTAAAGTCCCATGGGAGAAAAACTTTTGTCGTACACTTAGTATAACTAATAGGTGAAGGTCCCTGTGTAGAAACTGTAACAGGGCAGTTTTTAGTCCTACCTCTTCAGTCAACTAGCATTGGGGCACAGTTGTACCATCAGTGCACATGACAATAGATCCAGTCAAGCCTGCAGGCAACAATAGGGCTACTAGATGGCTGTATGGTCAGTTCCTAAAGGGCTTAGTCTCTCTAGCAGCAGATAGTATATCCCAACAGCAGCAGTTAACCAGTTCCATCCGGTCACACATAGACATTAGTCTACTTTCTGCTCTGGACCCAGGTGACTCTGCCAGTCAGCACCCCCACTCACCACTCCAGATCCCACCCAAGCCACAAATAGGCAGTAGTTAAAGTGCACACTGGACAGCCACGTGTACTTTCTGAACTTCCTCTAACTTTATCTAACATCCAACAATGGATGGACTCAAACAGGCTAGGCCTTAACGCCGACAAAACTGAGCTTTTGCTGATCGGCCCACAGGCCAACTCTACCTTTTTACCTGCCTGGCCATCCTTGTTTGGCCCTGCCCCAACTCCAGCTAAGCAGGTAAAAAATCTGGGTATAATTTTTGATGCTGAACTAAGCTTTGTACCTCACGCAAAATATTGCATAAAATCAGCCAACTATCATCTGCAATTATTACGGAAAATTAAGAATCTCTTCACTCAGCACAACCGTATGATCTTAGTTCATGGACTTATCCACTTTAGGTTAGATTGTTCTAACGTTTTCTTTCTAGGGCTCCCACAGAAGTGGATAAAACGATTGCAGATTACACAGAATCATGCTGCAAGACTAGTCACAAACTGCCCAAGGCGGAATCACATCTCCCCGGTGCTTAAGAATCTACACTGGCTCCTGATAGCAAAACGGGTTGAGTTCAAGGCACTCTGTCTGGTGTTTCGGGCCTATTGGCAACTAGGTCCGATGTACTTATCGAATATGACACAACACTACTGTCCACCCAGAGAGCTTCGCTCGACTGACGCCCTGTTTGCAATTATTCAATCTAGTCGATCAGCTTCAAAAGGTGGCCGCCAGCTCCAAACACTGGGGAACTCTCTTTGGAACCAGCTCCCTCATCAGCTCCGAGCATCCTCCTCCTTGATGGCCTTCCGTAAGGGCTTGAAAATACTTATTTTTTCACAAGCCTACAGAGAGACTTGGCTTTCCAAGCCCTTAGCAGGACGCTGCCTTAATCCCAGGCTGCGGTCCATGGTCAGGGAGTAGGGATAGGCTTTTTGTGCCCTGACACCCCCCCCCCCCCCTTCTTTTTATATCTCTGTTTATTTCTTGTCTGTTCCCCTCTTTTACTTAGATGTCCTAGTTTCTTCTTTTTGCTCTTGGGAACTGGATACCCCCAGCTTGTTGGTAAGCGCTTAGACGCAAGTTTCACAACTCGCATTCGGAGCTCTATAAGTATTTTTTCCAATCCAATCCAATCCTCAAGAGGAAGCAGTGTCCTGTACAGCCTGGGAAAAAAATGCAGCTTTTCCCCCTCCTCCCAGCAATCTACTCTATGGGGAATGTAATTCAAAAGCTCTTGATTACACAGTAGAGCAGGGGTAGGCAGCCTTTAAGAGGTGGAGAACTACCCAGACAACATGGAAGAGATCAAAGATCACCAGGTGTCATGCCCTTTAAAAAATAAATAAACAATTACTTAGCAAGTCCCCAATAAAAAGATGACATAAAGAAGACTTAGAACAATCTTATAAAACTACTGTCACTATAAAAATATGAACTTAGCCTACTTTAAAATTTAGCTTCAGTGAGAAACTCAGTATTCACTTTGATTCAATTTTTTTTTTCATGTCTGGGGAGTAATTGGTCACCCCCACAAGGCTGATGCTTGAGTTCCTCATGAAAGCAGAACATCTGGTACTGCGGGCTGATTAATTTGACTAGTTTCAGGCCTGGCTATATGCTCCGATTTCTGGGCAGTGTAAGTAGGAAGTAGGCCAGTGCACAGAGGTCAGTAGCATGCAGGGCAGTGTACAGAGGTCAGTAGTATGTAGGGCAGTGTACAGAGGTCAGTAGGATGTAGGCCAGTGCACATAGGTCAGTAGAATGTGGGGCAGTGTACAGAGGTCAGTAGTATGTAGGGCAGTGTACAGAGGTCAGTATGATGTAGGGCAGTGTACAGAGGTCAGTAGGCTGTAGGGCAGTGTACAGAGGTCAGTAGGATGCAGGGCAGTGTACAGAGGTCAGTAGTATGTAGGGCAGTGTACAGAGGTCAGTAGTATGAAGGGCACTGTACAGGTGGCCAGTTGGGTTTTGGGAAGTGTACAGAGGTCAGTAGGATGTTGGGAAGTATACAGAGGTCAGTAGGATGTTGGGAAGTATACAGAGGTCAGTAGGATGTTGGAAATCGTACAGAGATCAGTAGGATGTTGGGCAGTGTACAGAGGTCAGTAGATGTAGGGCAGTATACAAAGGACAGTGGAATGTAGGGCAGTGTACAGAGGTCAGTAGTAAGTAGAGCAGTGTACAGAGGTCAGTAGGATGTTGGGCGGTGTGCAGAGGTCCGTAGTATGTAGAGCAGTGTACAGAGATTAGTAGTATGTAAGGCAGTGTACAGAGGTCAGTAGGATGTTGGGCAGTGTGCAGAGGTCAGTAGGATGTAGGGCAGTGTACAGAGGTCAGTAGGATGTAGGGCAGTGTACAGAGGTCAGTAGTATGTAGGGTAGTGTACAGAGGTCAGTAGGATGTAGAGCAGTGTACAGATGTCAGTAATATGTAGGACAGTGTACAGAGGTCAGTAGTAGTTAGGGCAGTGTACAAAGGTCAATAGGATGAAGAGAAGTGTACACAGGTCATCAGTATGAAGAGCGGTGTATAGGGATCAGTAGGGTACAGTACTGAGGGATCAGGAGGGAATGGTGCAGGGGGGCCAGGAGGCCACTGTATTGGGGGGCCAGGAGGGCATGGTTTTTGGGGTAAGTAGGGCAGTATACAGAGATCAGTAGTATGTAGGTTACTATACAAAGATCAGTAGAATGTGGGGCAGTGTACAGAGGTCAGTAGTATGTAGGGCAGTGTACAGAGGTGAGCAGTAGGTAGGGCAATGTACAGAGGTTAAAAGAAAGTAGGGCAGTGTACAGAGGTCAGTAGGATGTTGGGAAGTGTACAGCGGTCAGTAGTATGTAGGGCAGTGTACAGAGGTCAGTAGATGTAGCTCAGTGTACAGAGGTCAGTAGATGTAGGGCAGCGTACAAAGATCAGTAAAATGTAGGGCAGTGTACAGAGGTCTATAGTATGTAGGGCAGTGTACAGAGGTCAGTAGTATGTACGGCAGTGTACAGAGGTCAGTAGTATTTACGGCAGTGTACAGAGGTCAGTAGGATGTTGGTTGGTGTACAGAGGTCAGTAGGATGTTGGGTGGTGTGCAGAGGTCAGTAGGATGTTGAGAAGTGTACAAAAGTTAGTAAAATGTTGGGCAGTGTACAGAGGTCAGTAGTATGTAGGGCAGTGTGCAGAGGTCAGTAGATGTAGGGCAGTGTACAGAGGTCAGTAGATGTAGGGCAGTGTACAAAGGTCAGTAGAATGTAGTGCAGTGTACAGAGGTCAGTAGTATGTAGGGCAGTGTACAGAGATCAGTAGTATGTACGGCAGTGTACAGAGATCAGTAGGATGTTGGGTGGTGTGTAGAGGTCAGTAGTGTGTAGGGCAGTGTACAGAGGTCAGTAATATGTAGGGCAGTGTACAGAGGTCAGTAGATGTAGGGCCGTGTACAGAGGTCAGTAGATGTAGGGCAGTGTACAGAGGTCAGTAATATGTAGGGCAGTGTACAGAAGTCAGTAGAATGTAGTGCAGTGTACAGAGGTCAGTAGTATGTAGGGCAGTGTACAGAGATCAGTAGTATGTACGGCAGTGTACAGAGATCAGTAGGATGTTGGGTGGTGTGTAGAGGTCAGTAGTGTGTAGGGCAGTGTATAGAGTTCAGTAGGATGTAGGGCAGTGTACAGAAGTCAGTAATATGTAGGGAAGTGTACAGAAGTCAGTAGGATGAAGGGCAGTGTACAGGGGTCAGTAGGATGTAGGGCAGTGTACAGAGGTCAGTATGATGTAGGATAATGTACAGAGGTCAGTAGTATATGGGGCAGTGTACAGAGGACAGTAGATGTAGGGCAGTGTACAAAGGTCAGTAATACATAGTGCAGGGTACAGAGGTCAGCAGTATGAAGAGCAGTGTGTAGGGATCAGTAGGGCAGAGGACAGGGGGGTCAGGAGGGTATGGTGCAGGGGGGTCAAGAGGGCATGGTGCAGGGAGGACAGAAGGGTACAGTACTGAGGGTTCAGAAGGGCATGGTGAGGGAGGGTCAGCAGGCAACAGTATTGGGGGTCAGGAGGGCATGGTTTTGGGTGGTCAGCAGGACATGGTACTAGGCGCTTAAAGGGGTTGTAAAGGGAAAAAAAATCATAATAAACATCCTTTACCTGCAGACATTCCTCTTTTCACTTCCTTATTGTTTTTGCTCAGAAGTTGCTCTATTTCTTCTCTGTTCTGTTCACTTCCTGCTTGTCTGATTTTACTGACCACCGTGTTGGGAGGCTTTACTGCGTTGGTCAGTAATATGCTCACCCCCTCCTGGGAACTACATCTGTGTGGCAGGACGCTCTCTATGTGTTAGAGACTTCGAGGAGGTGTGAATTACTGGGCCTGCCGCAATTCATACTGGGAAATGTAGTTCTTACATGATCGAGCGATGCAAACCAGGAAGTGAATGAGAGAACAGAAACTAGAATGCCGCAGGTGATATAGATGAAGGAATATAATAGGTATTTACTAGTTTTTTTACAGAATCATTACACTATTCTGTCTGTCTACCTTGCAGACATTAATTTTAGGCAAATTTTTTTTTCCTTTAGTGACCCTTTAAGGGGGCAGAAGGTTTAGGAGGGCTCGGTACTGGGGGAGGTCAGGAGGACAGTACAGGGGTTTAGCAGGGTATGGTATTGGGGAGCTAGGAGGGTCTCCTCTCCAAGTGCCTTGGATGAATCGGAGGTGGAGGGCCTGTGCGGAGGTGCACACTACATGTTCGATTACAAGCCCGAACCCTCCAAAGCTATTTCTGAGGCTTTTCCCACCCGCAGCTGCACGTATGCAAGGGGCGAGGGCTGTCTCTGCTGGCTTGGATTGGTTGAGTGTGCGCATGCGTTGGTCAGAAGTTGTTGGGGAAAAGACAGTGTTGTCAACCTGGGGATCTGTTTGCAATCCATCTGTCACCTGGCCACGGTCAACAGATGGATCGCGCTCGATGGCTTGCTGACCCCAGCAGTAGAGTCTCTCCTCTGGACTACAGTCCCCATAGTGCATTGCTGCCCGATTCAGTCCTTGAACTCTTTCTTCTCAGCAGTTTCATCTTCTTGCTGAAATAGCCGTTAATCAGTTTCGCAGGGCAGCAGCTGAAGCCACTGTTTCTCTCACTCCAATTCTTAGCCACGACCTTGTTACACAGGGAACATGGGAAAGGGAAAGTGCCTTCTTGGGGAACAATTAAGGAATTTATTTTCCCACCACTGGAGCAAATTGAACCATGCTTTATAGTTTTTTTGTATTTGCCTTCCTCTGGATCAACTGTGAGTATAGGATTCTGTATGGTAGTTTTCTATTTATTTTTTTCTATAAGTTGATCTACATTGTGTCTTTTTTCAAGCTAACAATGTAACTGTGCAACACAGGTATTTTGCTTTGTAGCAGATATCATTCTTTTCAACATGCTTTTTGTCAATATATAATTTGACAAGTCACTGTGTTGTGTATGACACTGCAGATCTATATAGTGTATGTGCATCGCGATTACCGGTTAGAATGTTACATCATGTTCCCAGCCAAAGCTCACTCTAATATGACACACTGGGATTACTGGGCAGTTTGTGCAGTGATTATATGCAACAGTACAAAGTATTAACAAAGAATTAGTTTAGTTTCACATCATAATAGAATTTATCATACTTAGCATCTCTTCTATTCATTCTGTTACTGTACATAAAAATCCAGCACTTTGATTTAGCATAATCCTGTCTGGGAGAACAAAAGATAATGTTTCCGACACACTTCAACTGAAACAATCTACACTGCAATAACAATTTAAGGTCTAAGCCACCATTACCTAACCAGAAGCCATTGAATGTTTGCCAGCAGTTTAACTGATGCTTGTGCAAGTCAAGTAGCTTAAAAGTTCACTTTAAAAAATATATATAAAGTGCATTTTTTGCAGGATTTATTATATATTTTTTTGCGCCTGTAAAGCAATGCACCAGTGATCAACAGATCGCTGGTACCATGCAGATCTCCTGCAGATCTGTCAGTGTATCTGTGTGTCCGTACATCCTGTACAGGAGCTCCGTACGTGCTGCCAACACAATTACAGTCAGGAACCGAAAACCTCCCGATGCCTATTTGTGATCGGGAGCTTTCCGATCTTGTGATCGATGTGACAGCCAATCACAGAGTTCACCGCCGCCTCTGGCTATTTACTACTCTTAAAGTTCCAGGAGGCGGTTGGCAGGATGACAGGTTTTTATTTCTGTCTGTGACCTCTCATGTATCTCCTTCACTTCCTGTCCCTTTGATGCCTGTACAAGAAATGGGGGTTCAGTCGTAACTGGGACAATAAGTGAAGAACAGTCATTTATTTCTCATAACCCTTCCCCAGTATACTAAAATACGTCTGCTTCTGTGTCCCTATTAGGCCTTGTACAGACGAGCAGACATGTCCGATGAAAACGGTCCGCGGACCGTTTTCATCGGACATGTCTGCTGGGAGGTTTTGGTCTGATGTGTGTACACACCATCAGACCAAAATCCCCGCGGACAGAGAACGTGGTGACGTAGACGACACCGACGTTCTCTGACACGGAAGGTCAATGCTTCCACGCATGCCTCGAATCAATTCGACGCATGCACAGGATTTCGGGCCAGCGGACATGTCCGATAAGTCGTACTAACCATCAGACATGTCCGACGGACAGGCTTCCAGCGGACAAGTTTCTTAGCATGCTAAGAAACTTTTGTCCGCTGGAAACCTGTCCGCTAGGCCGGAAAACTGTCCGGTAGGCCCTACACACGGTCGGACATGTCCGTGGAAACTGATCCGACGGACCAGTTTCAGCGGACATGTTCGGTCAGGTGTACAAGGCCTTAGAGGGATTACTTATCACTTCCTCTCTCCTGACATAATGAAAATCTCAATGTTGACAGATGACAATAAAAATCTAGCGGGGGATCTTACCCCTCCCCGCTCTGACAAAATAAAATTATTTGCTGGGGTTGAGCTTTAAATGTTGCATGACTGTAGCAACAGCCATGACAATATCAAGGAGAAGACTTGGACAGCAAGTTGTTATGCTTTGTGCTTTCAGCCTGCTAACCAGCAAGCAAAAGCTCAGCCAATCTGGAACTCAGCATAGACAGCCAGCCAGGCGAGGAGAGGAAACCAGTCCGCCAGGCCAGAACTCAAAGCAGCCAGATTGGCCTGAACTCTGCCTGTGGTCAACACACTTTGGTACTTAAACATTACTTTATATTGTTGAAATAAAGTGATCATTGAAATTAGGTAGTGTACAGAAATGGCACCGCATATGTTTTGGGTTACACATTTCTTTAAGCAGAAAGGTAAAGTCTGTCAACAAAGCACTTTTTCAAAAGCAATATAATATGAGTTTACGGACCACAGAATGCCCGAGGAGCACTTTCTGTTGTGCTGAGATCCCCAAAGTCCTTGCAGTGTATGTGACTGATGATGACAGAGTTCCAAGAAGCTGGCATTAGAGATACCCTGTAAGGGGAAACCTCATTTTCCTTGTTGCCAGATGCCTATCCATATTACTGTTACCTCTCTCTCTCCCTATCTACTGGTGCTCCAAAAAATGCAGAAACTGCGATTTAAGCATTTCTGTATCAAGTTGCCTGCCGAAATCTCATTGGATTTCGACATCCAGTATGAGATGCCAGCCTCCTCAAGATGCCTGCCTGCCGTGAGCCCCCTAATAAGAGACAGATTAGTCCCCAACAGGCTTTTTTTTCTCTGAAAATAGGTGCAGGAACTCAACCACAACCCTTGAAATCCCCTTCAACCCCAAACACACCCCCCCCCCCCCCATGAAATAGTGGATGTGGTCCAATTTCATAATGGGTGGGTCTTAAAGAGCATTAAATACCAGGAGTGCAATACGTTCAGAGGGTAGAGTTCAGGGGGGGGTAGGTTACACACAGAGTGAAGAGTTCAGGGTTGCGCTTCGTGCAGAGTTCGGTGGTACACTACCTACATAGTGCAAAGTTCAGGGGTGAGCTACACAGAGTGCAGAGGTAAGCCTTCTTCCACAGCTGCTTACCTGTCCACATCCCACTTTCACCCCTCTTCAGCTCTGACCTCTGCATGCAATCCCCCCACCACCCCCTTATTCTCCCCCCTCCTTAAATGCTTCACCATCTTCCACATGTCCAACTTTTGCTGCTGTGTTAAGCTGAAGCACCCAGCCGGCTTTCGAACCTTCCCTCACACTGTAGTTCGGCCCGTCTTTCTTACTTGCAGGGAGATCATCCAGTGGGGGTGTCGGCATCTGGGCTGCACCCTGAACACCTGCATTTCCCTTTTCCCCATCCTGTACTTAGTAGGGGCTGCTCAGGAGATCAGATCTGTGGGAGCCTTTGGAAAACAAGCTGTCACTTGTAAACACAGAAGCTGGACTTCAGTGTTTACAAGTGATGGTGGTGAGCAGAGAGTAGAGGGTCTGAGCAAGAGGTGGTGAAACTGAGTTCCACCAAGTTCCAGCTGCAAAAAAGCCCTGGTCCCCAATGATTGTTCTGAGAAATCCCCACTTCCTGTTCTTCTGTCTGTAACTCCACACAGTAATGCAAGTCTTTCTCCTTGGTGTGGAGTGTCGTGCTTGCCCCCTCCCTTGGACTACAGGAGAGTCAGGACACCCACTAACACACAGCTCCTTTCTCTATCTGCAACATAGAGAGCGTCCTGACTCTCCTGTAGTCCAAGGGAGGGGGAGAGCACGACACTCCACACCAGGGAGAAAGCCTTGCATTACTGTGTGGAGTTACAGACAGAAGAACAGGAAGTGAGGATTTCTCAGAAGAAATCAGGACATTTAAAAGCAAAATCGAAGGATGAGGTAAGTGAAGGAGGACTGCACTAAGGTAAAGGAAGCTATTTAGGGAAAAAAATTGTACCTTTACAACCCCTTTAAGTAATGTCATTTTATAATCAACTGTCTGCTGGACACCTGTTTAATGAATAATTACACTCACCTGTAGCTGAATTCTTGTTAATTAGGAATTTGTTGTCTAAAATTTAGGTTTGCTCCTAATGCCCTGTACACACGATCAGTCCATCCGATGAGAACAGTCTGATGAACCGTTTTCATCGGTTAACCGATGAAGCCGACCAATGGTCAGTCGTGCCTACACACCATCGGTTAAAAAAAAGATCGTGTCAGAACGCGGTGACGTAAAACACAACGACGTGCTGAAAAAAACGAAGTACAATGCTTCCAAGCATGCGTCGACTAGATTCTGAGCATGCGTGGATTTTTAACCGATGGTTGTGCCTACTAACGATCATTTTTTTCTATCGGTTAGGTATCCATTGGTTAAATTTAAAACAAGATTGCTTTTTTTTAACCTATGGATAAATAACCGATGGGGCCCACACACGATCGGTTTGGTCCGATGAAAACGGTCCATCAGACCGTTCTCATCGGTGACCGATCGTGTGTACGAGGCATAAGACTTTCATTGGAGTTTATTCACTTTTGCAACATGGTCCTCGAATGAATTTGTTAGGAAAAAAAAAAATTTTGTGCGTGCAAATTAACAAATCTTGGTTGCAATCATTGGCTCGCATTTGCGGGAGCATTTTGTAGTATAGTGTCCAAAAGAAAATGTTGATTCTGAAAGAAAAGTAAAGGTTTTCTGACAAATCTGTTGGGGTGTACTCATTTATGCTGAGCCCTCTATATGCCAAAGTTTGTGGACTCTATAACCTTCCTACAGACCAAATAATATACACTGAATTGGGTTATTTTTACCAAAGAAATGTAGCAGTATCCAGTTTGGCAAGAATTTAAGAATACAGATTATTTATTGCAAAATTGTATAACAGAACAAAGAAAAGTGAATTTTTTACAAAATGTTCAGTCTTTTTTTGTTTATTTAGCAAAATTAAAAAACCCACTGGTGATAAAATACCATCAAAAGAAAGCTCTATTTGTGTGAAAAAAATGATAACAATTTCATATATGAGAAATTCATCACCTGGCCTTCAGAAAACAACGAAAGACCCATCTACTCTGAGGGTTAAACTGAAGGAAAATGGATGCCAAGCGCCTTGAGGCGATTCAGTTCGCATTTGTAGCGCTATATAAGTAATTCACTCACTCATAAGTAAAGCGTTGCATGACTGACTAATTGTCACCCAACGTGTGACAGAAGCCAAAAGCTGAAAATTGGCCTGGACAGGAAGGATGGGAAAGTGTCTGGTATTAAAGTGGTCAAATAAGCCTTTGTAGAAGCTATCAATTCCTTCATTGATTATTTTAAAAACAAAACATAAATAATATGTGCTATAAATTCCCCTGAATGTTCCGCTAGATCAGTTACAAGGAAGAGTTGCAGTCATGGCAGTTGACATAATTTCTGAAAACTTGGATGACTACAAAAACCTTTTCTCTCTATCTCAATGTTTTTGTCAGCTAACTGATAAATCACAATTAGTTATGTTTGTAAGACTGGTTTTCAGTGACTTTAAAAAAAAACTTCTGAAAAACATTCTTTAGAAAGGCCATATACTAGGGGTGAAGATAAGTGAAAGAATATCTCATCTCTGAAAGTATTCAAATACAGCTTATTGGCATTACTACAAATGGAGCTCCTGCTTTCAAAGACACTACCAATGGCATTTTAACTTTCTGCCAAAGAGGAGCATGTTTTTTCCTTATTATTACATCATGCACCAACAAGTACTCTGGGAAATTTTTGAACAACAGTAGTGTATTGAAAAAACCTGATTAGGATTGTTAACAAAATTCAGACCCACTCCCTTGAAAGAACATTGTTCGGGGAGTTGATTAGAGCAGTGTTTCTCAACTCCAGTCCTCAAGACGCCCCAACAGGTCATGTTTTCAGGATTTTCCTCAGATAAAATGGCTGTGGTAATTACTAAGGCAGTGAAACTGATCAAATCACCTGTGCAAAATAATGGAAATCCTGAAAACATGACCTGTTGGGGCACCTTGAGGACTGGAGTTGAGAAACACTGGGTTAGAGAGCTTGAATGGAAAATAGTGATCTTCAAATTCTATACTGAGGTGCGTTGGTTCAGCTAAAGAAACGTCTGCTATCTCTTCAAACGCCATCTGCTATCCATGGTAACATTTCTAAAAGAATGTAAGGATGAAGAATTTGTGGTGATGCTGGGGGATTTAATTGACTTCAATATTTGCCTTTTTGTAGATATCGCTATAAACATAAGGTTGAAGTTTAATACACTTATATTTTGCCTTCCCCAGTTTCTTCTCCACCCCCAGTATCAACATGCTACTGAAAATTTTAAATAAAATGTTTACAGTTTCATTACATACCTTATTTTATACCAGTGGGGTTGATTTACTAAAACTGAGGCGTGCAAAGTCTGGTGCAGCGCTGCATAGAAAATAATCATCTTCCAGGTTTTATTGCCAAAGCTTAATTAAACAAGCTGAAGTTAGAAGCTGATTGGCTCCCATTCACAGCTGTAATAGATTCTGAGTGCTCCAGTTTTAGTAAATCTACTCCAGTGGATCTCTGTGCTTCTCTATGCAATACAAATATCACAGCACCTTACTTCAATACTATTCCTAAAAGCTCTTTTGGGATGTAAGCACTGTGCTGGCTCTTGAAAGGAGTAATGCAAATATCAAAATGCCTTGATGGGTGGATGTCAGTCTGGGGAAATGGGTATTCCTAGACAGGCTGCATTTGCATGCAGACCACCCAGGGTTGCCAACTTTCAGTAAATTTACAAACAGTTTGTAAAATCCATAATTGTTGCATCTGGTAATGAATGTCACTTACGGACATGCAGACTATATGTCTGTAATGGACAATCAAGGACAGATGCAAAAAGTACAGATTTTACAAACTGTTTGTAAATTTACTGAAAGTTGGCAACCCCGAGACCACCCTGGGGAACACGCTTATATTGAGTCTCGAAAACAGAAGTCTAGTGAATGAAAGGGGCAGGCCAGGGATAGTAATATTGGGCAAGAAAGGGTTAGACCATGCTAGATGTCCTCAAGCTAGGGAATAGTGTGGGGTCTATCTGACATGCTGCAACTTCTAATATACACTTTGAGAAGCTCACAGTGTGTAGTGAAATCAGAATAAGACATTTCTGTACTGGAGAGGAGCCTGATCCAACGTGTTAGGCCCCGTACACACGACCGAGTTTCTCGGCAGAATTTAGCCAGAAACTCGATCGGAGCTGTATTCTGCCGAGAAACCCGGCCGTGTGTACACTTTCGGCCGAGGAAGCCGACGAGGAACTCGTCGGGCCAAATAGAGAACATGTTCTCTATTTCCTCGTTGTTCAATGAGGAAAGTTAGCTCGCCAAGATCCTCGGCGGCTTCACAAGGAACTCGACGAGCAAAACGATGAGTTTTGCCCGTCGAGTTCCTCGGACGTGTGTACGGGGCCTCAGCCTAATAGTAAAGCTGAGGTTCAGCTCTAATATTTTTGAACCTGAAAATTCACTGCAAAAATATACATAGCCTGATTGCAAAAGTAAACAATTTTTTTGATCATCTTGGCTTTTGACATCGAGAATTGAGATTTGAAGTACTCTCCAAACCTAAAAGAGCAGATAGAAAAATCTGTAATACCCTACGAAAGGAACACTTTTCAAACAGAAATGTTAAAGAGGTATCTGCCTCAATAGAAAAGGAATCACATGAAGTTCAATTTTCTGTTACTGAACTTTTTTTCTCTAAAACTTGGCTGTGAAGAGTGCTGCTGATTGAAGAAATGTCTGGTCTGTAGTTTTAAAGTGTAGCAGGTCCCCCTCTATTGTGGTAGGCTAGCCTTTAACTTTTAGGGTTGAATACTTGTTGTATGTATGTTAATGTATATAACAGTTGCTTTAGTCTTATTTCTAAAATATATTTTTGGGGGAGAAGGTCAGAGGTACAGGGTAACCACAAAGATAGCAAATTGCATAAGTCTTCTTGGTAATAGTTGGTCATTTACCAGTAGTCAAATCAATCCAATCCATGATTTACATCTATGACTTTGTAAGCGCTGTCAAAGTTGCAATGGATCTTTTTCTTTATTTACTCAATTAGGCCCTATAACAGCCATAGGTACCTTGATTTGTAAGCAGTGAACTGTGCAATTCCCAAGCAGCAGCATCAACCCAGCTCTGCTTGGACAGAAAATTACTGGAGATGTTTCCTTCATGCAGATGTCTGCCTGCTTCTCCCCCTGGATATATCCTTCAAGCAGGGCAGCTGAAATTCCACAGAGCCTTGAAGTGGTTATTAACCCACTTTCCCTACTTTATATAATGCTCCTTGTGTCCTAATGATAGGAGTTCTTTGTTACGAGAGTCACTTTGGGCGGGGGGGCGTGGAACCCAGAATCCCTTTGGAGAGGTTGGGAAACCCTTGCTTCAGCTCCCCATGCACCTCCTATGTCTAAGTTACCCTGTGTCTATTAGGGGCACAGGGTGACTGAGAACCCAGTCTGATCTGTACTAATCACTGTAACTAACTTACTGTACAACCACATTGGAATATTGTGTGTGTATATATATATATATATATATATATATGTATATTGTCTCATACTATGGTGTGCTCTCTGTTGGGTAATTTGGGGTGTGGCTGTATTCCATTGTTCTATTGTGTCTGTCTGCCTTGGGTATGCCTTGGGTATTATGGGATGTGAATGTGTGTTTGCTGTGAGGAGGGAAGGGGAATTCTTCCTACAGCTCTCCCTGCTGAATGGACAGCCTACACCGCCCGGAATGCAAGAAGGGTTTTCCCGAATGTTACCTGTGTTTCAATAAACAGTTCATGTTGAGCAGCCAAAACGAGTACTGTCTAGTTATTGGTTGTCAGCGGTTTGGAATATCTGATATCTATATTAAGACAGGAGGAAGCGGTATATGACAAAAGCTCTCGAGCGGAGTGTGGGACGTTTCCTAACACTCCGGTCTCTGTTTTATAAAAAAAATGCCTTCTTTACCGTATTTCAGAACAGCTCCTCACAATCAGATGACCTTCCATCTCCCAGAGAGGCAGAACGGTGATCTGCCTATGTGAACAAGGCAGATCGCCGTTCTGACAGATCGCCGTTCCAGAAGAGGGAGTTCTTGTGTTCCTGCTAAGGAAAAGTGGAACTCCCCTTTTGGGTGGAGTTCCATTTTAAGTGGTATTAAAGAAAGAAAGCCGCTTGCCCTTGGGGCATTGCTGTGTGCTTGCTTCTGAGCTGCTGTTCTATGCATTCATAAGACACATAGAGAAGCAGCTCAGCCCAACCCCCTGCTCTCTCCTCATTGGCTCACTGGCTATGATTGACAGAAGTGGAGCCAATGGGCTCCTGCTGCTGTCTCTTCCAATGAGGAGGAAACATTTTAGGACAGTTGAGGCTATCGCGAACATCGCTGGATCAGAGGGGGCTCAGGTGAGGTTTGAGGGGCTTGGAGGGGGGGTTTAGCTTGACCATGCCATGATATGACCATGGGTAATAGGAATGTCCATAAGTGTACTAGATAAAATATATATTCAGGTATGTTGCCTTCTTCAAATTGCCCATTGAGAGCTTTGAAATCTGCATCATCATATGACTTTACTACCTGATCTTTCATGAGGAGTCTGCTATCAGTTACAGGATGAGCTGGATTTGCCTCATTCTTGATGCTAAAGAACTTTTTTATTGTAAGTTTTTATGTGAATTTTTGAAGGTCCTTGAACATTTCAAACAAGTTTCTCTCAGAACTTGTGGCAAAGTTCAGTCTGTTTTCTAAAAATGGCATTTCAGAATCTTGTAAATAGGATGGTAAATGTGGTATTCTGGACTGTTTGGACCTACTTCTTTTATTTTCAATCATGGGTTGAGAGTTGATTCCTGGAATTGTTTCCAATGCCTGAATAGAATTGGTAACGGGGCATGTTAAGCTATAAAGAAAGTGAATCTGTAGCAGAACAGGAATGAAGCATAACTTCCTCAATATTATATGTGGCATTATCCACGCTGTTGGGCTTGTCTGGTCCCTGATCTTTAGTGGAATTCCAATGAGTTGCTGAAATGTTTATGGACTTCTCTTCTAATCTGTTTTTTGATAACTTTTTTTAGATAGATTTTGTATACCTACGTTTATTTCTATTATTTAATTTTGAATATGTCCTCCTGAGGCCTGGGTAGATTTTTACTCATATTAGTACTAATAAGATGCTAATACGGACTCTACCACTCTTGGGTGCACAGAGCAGGTGAGTATGACATATTTGTTATTTAAAAAAAAAAAACTTTAACACCTTCCGGCCCAGCATATAGTAAAATGCAGGCCAGAATGCGTTGAGCGGTAGCTGCACATTGCTGGAGTATTCCCCGATGTGTGGGGGCCCAGTAGGAGCACTCTTGGTGTGGGCGGTTCAATGCACATTGGACCAGTAACAATGCAGGAAATGTATTCATGGCAGCTGCCTGAGCAGCTTTCCATAGATGGGGAGCGGCGGAGGTATTCGTGGCTTCCGTGGTTACATTGTTGGAGTGTCCACGGGGACACTTGCTATTCAGGCTCCTGTTGGTGGAGAGACTCCCCGAAGCACTTTCTGCCCTATTTCTTTACCTAGTTCTGATTTTTTTCATTGTGAAGATGGGGGCCAGCCTGGTTGTGCTTTGATGATAAATTCCACTAACACAAGCAGTCAGTCTTCCTGCATTGGGATCCCACAAACGTCTGTTGTTGGCGAGTGGGCTTATTGTTTGTTTTTTCAGTTGGAAGCCGGGATGCAATAATTCGGGGCCAATGGGGTATTGCTGAGTGAGTAATGAGGGCATATGTCTGTTTGGATTGGGGTGTCAAGTTATGTAGGAGTGTTCGGGCGGTAGTTGTTCCCACTTTTGTTGTTTTGTGTGGATTGGGGTTGGTGTCCTGCACCCCAAACATGTGGTTGGGAAAAATGTACTTTAGGGAGCATGGTGGTCCATTTTGCCCCCGATTGGATATTTTGGTCAATGCCCTTAAATCCTTAAATGGTAACCTAGCTCCTTCTGGCTTATACGCCAATGTCTTCTCCCAGGGGTGGGTTGGTATTCTTATGTCCCTTGACAACATGTGATGCATTGGGTCCTGCTTTTATGGTCAGGTAGCCATGTTGGAAAAAGCACTGGTATTGACTTTGCTTTTTGGGTGCTGCTCACACATACTGATAGTCTCTCTGGGTTTGTAGGACAATGGCTGGGATGTTTATTTCATGTGCATGGTGTGCGACTTTCGTTTACTGTCCTGGGGGTGTCTTGTATTGTTTCCGCCATACACTACTTGGCTGGTTTCTTGCGTGCAGGCCCTGCTGCTTCTAATAGTTGCAGGGTGCTGTTTGCTAGTTCCAGACATGACAGGGGGCCTTCCTCAGTGGCTTAGCTTCTTGGGGATTCTGGCCGATTCTTTGTCAGTGTGGGGTAAGCTTACATGCTGGCGTTTTGACTGTTGAGCTGGTGTTATAGTGGTAGTGGTGAGTAGAGTGTAGTGGTCAGTAGAGTGTAGTGGTCAGCATAGTGTAGGTATAGTGGTCAGTGTAGTGTAATGTTCAGTATAGTGTAGTGGTCGGTATAGTGTAGTGGCCAGTATAGTGGTAGGGGTCAGTATAGTGGTCAGTATACTGTAGTGGTCAATGTAGTATAGTGGTCAGTGAAGTGGTCAGTATAGGAATCAGGTAGGTCAGTGTAGTGGTCAGTATAGGAATCAGGTAGGTCAGTGTAGTGGTCAGTATAAGAATCATGTTACTCAGTGTAGTGGTCAGTATAGGAATCAGGTAGGTCAGTGTAGTGGTCAGTGAAGTGTAGCGTTCAGTATAGAAATCAGGTAGGTTAGTGTAGTGGTCAGAGTGTAGGAATCAGGCTGGTCAGTACTATTGTGGGAAGGGAATTGGCGAGTGTTAAAAGCCTGCAGGTTAGGGAGCGCAAATTACTTGCCTTGCCCCGGGCGCTAACAACCCACGCTATGCCACTGAACGAGGGACACCTGTTAGCAAATCTATGTAGGCAAAGAACACACCCCATACCACGCCCCCTTAAAAGAGAATTATACAAAAAAATTGTTAAACTCACAAGTGCTTTTTTTTTCTCTCTACTATTCCTCCATTTTGTCTTCTGAAATTTACAAATGCAGCAATTTAGAAAGTGGATGAAAGGTTTAGCACTGGGAAACTCAAATACATTCTTTATATTTATAGACCTTCTTTGCAAGCAAACCTTTTGCACTCTGCTTGCTGTGTCCATGATTGCGGTAGATCCTGGAATCCCGCCTCCACCCATGTTCAGTCTCTTGCACCCTGTGATTGGGCGAAGGCGGGACATCAGGAGCAACCGCGATAACAGGCCAGCCCCGCCGCCCAATCACAGGGTGCAGGAGACTGAACATGGGTGGAGGCAGGACTCCAGGATCTACCGCGATCGATGACAGACTAGCCCCGCCGCCCAATCACAGGGTGCCAGATTCTGAAAATGACGAATTGCAGGGGGGGGGGGGGGGGTGGAACAAGAAATGGATTTTGAGCTGCCGCTGTCTTCTCCTCCTCCTCTCCTCCAAAGAAGAGAAGGTAAGACTCCCTCGTGAGAGTCATGTTGGTGTTGCTGGCCCCGGGGGGGGGGGGGGGGCGTAGGGTGTGGACACAGTCTGGAGAGATGGAGCAGCCAGCCAGAGATAGAGAGAGTAGAAGAGCAGCTAGGGTCATGCAGTGTAGTGGTCATTAAAGGAATCAGGTAGGTCAATATAGTGTAGTGGTAGTGGTCAGTATAGTGTAGTGGTCAGTATAGTGGTAGTGGTAAGTAGAGTGTAGTGGTCAGTAGAGTGTAGTGGTCAGCATAGTGTAGGTATAGTGGTCAGTGTAGTGTAATGTTCAGTATAGTGTAGTGGTCGGTATAGTGTAGTGGCCAGTATAGTGGTAGGGGTCAGTATAGTGGTCAGTATACTGTAGTGGTCAATGTAGTATAGTGGTCAGCGTAGTATAGTGGTAGTGGTCAGTGTAGTGTAGTGGTCAGTGTAGTGGAAAGTATAGTGGTCAGTATAGTTTAGTGGTCAGTGTAGTGTAGTGGTCAGTACAGTATAGTGGACAGTATAATGGTTAGTGTAGTGGTCAATGTAGTGTAGTAGTCAGTGTAGTATAGTGGTCAGTATAGGAATTAGGCAGGTCAGTGTAGTGTTCAGTATAGAGGTCAGTGTAGTGGTCAGTATAAGAATCAGGTTAGTCAGTGTAGTGGTCAGTATAGGAATCAGGTAGGTCAGTGAAGTGGTCAGTATAGGAATCAGGTAGGTCAGTGTAGTGGTCAGTATAGGAATCAGGTAGGTCAGTGTAGTGGTCAGTATAAGAATCATGTTACTCAGTGTAGTGGTCAGTATAGGAATCAGGTAGGTCAGTGTAGTGGTCAGTGAAGTGTAGCGTTCAGTATAGGAATCAGGTAGGTTAGTGTAGTGGTCAGAGTGTAGGAATCAGGCTGGTCAGTACTATTGTGGGAAGGGAATTGGCGAGTGTTAAAAGCCTGCAGGTTAGGGAGCGCAAATTACTTGCCTTGCCCCGGGCGCTAACAACCCACGCTATGCCACTGAACGAGGGACACCTGTAAGCAAATCTATGTAGGCAAAGAACACACCCCATACCACGCCCCCTTAAAAGAGAATTATACAAAAAAATTGTTAAACTCACAAGTGCTTTTTTTTTTCTCTCTACTATTCCTCCATTTTGTCTTCTGAAATTTACAAATGCAGCAATTTAGAAAGTGGATGAAAGGTTTAGCACTGGGAAACACGTTTTGAAAGATAAAAATTTACATTTTATATACAACTATATAGATCAGACCAAAATGAGGGACAAATGAGCAGGAAAGAGGGACAGGGGAATTCCAAATCAGAGACAGTCCCTCAAAAACAGGGACAGTTGGGAGCTATGAGTATATCAATACAAAATGACCTTGCCAGGTAGATTTGAGGCTATTGTGTTCCTATTGCAGATTTTTAGGTATTGTAGTTTGTCGCCATTCCACGAGCGGTCGCAATTTTAAAGTGTGACGTGTTAGGTATCTATTTACTTTGGCGTAACATAATTTTTTATATTATACAAAAAAAAAATGGGTACTATATTGTTTTTTTTGCATTAAAATTTATTAAAGTGTATGTTTTTCCATGAAAATTGTGTTTGAAAAACCATTGCGCAAATATCACGTGGTATAAAGAAATTACACCATTTTATTTTCTAGGGCCTCTGCTAAATATATACACAGTTGCAAGAAAAAGTATGTGAACCCTTTTGGAATGATATAGATTTCTGCACAAATTGGTCATAAAATGTGATCTGATCTTCATCTCAAGCCCCATACATACTATCAGTTTTCCTGCAGGTTTTTGTCTTCAGGTTTACCAAAACCATCTAATATGAGGTCAAACCTCAAGAGTTTCAATTTGTATGCAATCAGGCAGACCCTTGCACTACATGGTTTTGGTAAACCTGAAGAGAAAAACCTGCAGAAAAACTGATAGTGTGTATGGGGCTTTAGTCACAACAATAGACAATCACAGTCTGCTTAAACTAATAACACATAAAGAATTAAACGTTACCATGTTTTTATTGAACACACCATGTAAACATTCACAGTGCAGGTGGAAAAAGTATGTGAACCCTTGGATTTAATAACAGGTGGAACCTCCTTTAGCAGCAATAACTTCAAACAAACGTTTCCTGTAGTTGCAGATCAGACGTGCACAACGATCAGGAGTAATTCTTGACCATTCCTCTTTACAGAACAGTTTCAGTTCAGCAATATACTTGGGATGTCTGGTGTGAATCGCTTACTTGAGGTCATGCCACAGCATCTCAATCGGGTTGAGGTCAGGACTCTGACTGGGCCACTCCAAAAGACGTATTTTCTTCTGTTCAAGCCATTCTGTTGTTGATTTACTTCTATGCTTTGGGTCGTTGTCCTGTTGCAACACCCATCTTCTGTTGAGCTTCAGCTGGTGAACAGATGGCCTTAAGTTCTCCTGCAAAATGTCTTGATAAACTTGGGAATTCATTTTTTCTTCGATGATAGCAATCCGTCCAAGCCCCGACGCAGCCAAGCAGCCCCAAACCATGATGCCCCCACCACCATACTTCACAGTTGGGATGAGGTTTTGATGTTGGTGTGCTGTGCCTCTTTTTATCCTCACATAGTGTTGTGTGTTTCTTCCAAACAACTCAACTTTGGTTTCATCTGTCCACAAAATATTTTGCCAGTACTGCTGTGGAACATCCAGGTGCTCTTGTGAAAACTGTAAACGTGCAGCAATGTTTTTTTTTGGACAGCAGTGGCTTCCTTTGTGGTATCCCCCCATGAAATCCATTCTTGTTTAGTGTTCTAAGTATCGTAGATTCTCTAACAGGTATGTTAGCATATGCCAGAGACTTTTGTAAGTCTTTAGATGACTTTTCACCTCATTGAGCAGTCTGCGCTGTGCTCTTGCAGTCATCTTTACAGGACAGCCACTCCTAGGAAGAGTAGCAGCAGTGCTGAACTTTCACCATTTATAGACAATTTGTCTTACCGTGGACTGATGAACAGCAAGGCTTTTGGAGATACTTTTATAACCCTTTCCAGCTTTATGCAAGTCAACAATTCTTAATCGTAGGTCTTCTGAGAGCTCTTTTGTGAGAGGCATCATTTACATCAGGCAATGCTTCTTGTGAAAAGCAAACCCAGAACTGGTGTGTGTGTTTTTTATAGGGCAGCTGTAACCAACACCTCCAATCTCATCTCATTGACTCCAGTTGGCTGACACCTCACTCCAATTAGCTCTTGGAGATGTCGTTAGTCTAGGGGTTCACATACTTTTTCCACCTGAACTGTGAATGTTTACATAGTGTGTTAAAAAAAAACATTTAATTATTTGTGTTATTAGTTTAAGCAGACTGTGATTGTCTATTGTTGTGACTTAGATGAAGATCAGATCACATTTTATGACCAATTTGTGCAGAAAGACATATCATTCCAAAGGGCTTCACATACTTTTTCTTGCAACTGTATATTGTTTAGGGGTTCTAAATAATTTTCTAGCAAAAAATACAGACTTTTACTTGTCAACAAAAAGAGTTAGAAAAGGGCAGGTCTTCAAGTGGTTAATATATATTATCTTTTGCAGATCTAATAGCATTTAATATATATATATATATATATATATATATATATATATATATATATATATATATATATATATATATTTGCTGTTCTATTTAAGAATTAATGACTTATCTTTGCAATAATCTTCATATATATAGTAATGTGTGCTGTTTCTACTAAAAAGCTGTATGAGTGAAAAGTTTTATCAGATAGCGCCATCTAGTGCTTGCACATAAAAATACTTGAGATGAATGGAGCTGTATTTGTGCACTTGCAACAAAAATAATTGAATGCCATACTTGATACTTTTTTATTTGCATTAACATTTTCAGGGCAAGCGTCCAGGGTGTCCCCCTTTCTTCTAAGGTCCAAGCAGAACAGCTGAATATTTTTAAGATAAAATTCATCCACTCTGTTCCTTGTCTAGCCAGTGATCCTTTGCCATGGGTGCAATTTAGACTATTTCAAATGGGAGACTCCAAGCTGTCATCTAGAGGCTGATAATTACCATGAGATACTACCAAGCCTCACAAATTATTGACTAATAACTTTTTTCTTATATTGTTTCTCTGGCCACCATCACCATTGACCATCTGTGGCTGGAGGCAGCAAGAGTATTGTAGGGGAAGGAGGAACAGTGGGTATTGAGAGAAATCAGAACACTAGTAGTGTTTAGTTTAGAAAACACCAGGACTGCACATACCTATCCCCTTATCTGAAAAAGCAAACACAATATTTACAATTAAATACTTTAAAATAAGACTCTACAGCATATATGATTGTATTGGCTTTTAATGGCCAAGGTTCTTTATTTTGAGCTTTTAGCATATAATGTACAAAAGGGGGCGCACCATCTGAGCCCACTTTCTTGGGACTGCGGACACCAAGCCCTGGTTAATAGCAAGATGCAGGTTAGCTGTATATGTTTTAAGTGTTTAGGATGGTGGGTGTACTGTCACTTAAAATATATGCATTAAGTTTTAGGTCGTCCAATTGGAATCCAGGGAAGATTCTGGATGTCCCTTGGCAAGTGATAAAAGGAGCTGCTGAGGGTCTCTACTTCCTCTTGCAGTGGCCAGACCTACAGAAGAAGCTACCTCCCTCCCAGTCGCGGTATATTTTATGTGGTTGGGTCACCCCGGAATCCAGTGACCGGTGTACGCCCTCCCAGAATTAATGAACTGCCCTGTAGCCATCATTCGGCTATGGGCCAGTCGTAAAGTGGTTAAACTAAAAACGCTGGATAAAAAACGCTGGTAATAGCTTTTTGTAGTCGTGTTTAGGAGCATCAGCGTTTTATTTGCGTTTTTGCAGTTAAATGAAAAAAAAAAAAAAAAAAAATGCTATTAGTAGCGTTTGGGAGCACTTTCCAGCGTTTCTGATGGAAAAAACGCTCCAAGCAACTCTACAAAAACATTTTTTTTTCTGCTCCTAGACCCTGAAGCTCAAAAAACGCTAATAGCCAAAAGTAGTGTGCATGGACACATAGGATAACACAATTTAGCTTCTAGGAGCAGAAAAAAAAACTGCTAGTGTGCATGGAGTCTTACACCCCTAATGATAAAATGCATTTTTTTTGTATTCCACTACAACATCACATGGACTTTTTTAGCAAAGTAATCTACATATTAAATGTAATTTTTGTACAATAATCGTTTGTTTTGTTTTTTTCATTTTAGTACATTGTCAAAGGGAGCAAATACAAAGATAAATATGGATATATTTATTAAAACAATTCATTTTCAATGTGCAATAATCCAACCAATCAAATTTCCCTTTTAAGCAGACAAAACAAATGAAGATTATAACTTCTTGGTTACTCTCAGTTGTTGTATGTTGCATTTTCTCCTTTACTATACACCGAATAGTATAGTTATCTCTTTCAGTAAACTCTGAAAAGGTTATTATAATATATTTTTTACAAACCCAGGAGTGTTTATATTATCTGGACTTCCACAAATAATCATCTTGAGTTGGTCTAATTGTTGATAGGGAGATTAGCATTTGGGCTCCATAGTATGTTGACATGACAATAGCCCTCGCATTGGAAAATGGGAAACAGAATTTGTCAACTGCAAGTACACAGTCAGAGATCATGAAGGATATGGCACCTAATGCAGCAGACATATTTGCCCAGGAAAATTCATGGGATTTCAGCTTGGACAGCGCCCGCCATGCCATGGTACTGATCAACATTGAGTAGCCAGCCACCATATAAATAAAAGGTCCACTTAAGTAGGAGACAGTCAAAGAGTAAAAGGTGGCACAAAAGAGAGCGAAGATGATGAAGATACGAATATTTAAAGGATGGAAGCCAAAGGCAATTGTGTACAAGATATGGGCCAATCCAAACATCACCATTCCTGAAAAAGAGCAAAGCGTGCTATAAATAAAAAATGCTTCTGTAATCACATTGGAACTATGCTGAAAGGCAGAAACAAGAAATACAGGGACAATCATGCCTGTCATATATTTGTAACATAACCAGTTTATATATCTTTATAGTAATTTAAAAAACTGCACCTGTGAAGTTAACCCTTTAATACAAAAGGTACAGCTGAATGTAATTGGTGCCTAATTTATCTGCCAAACAGACATTCATTGAACACACATATAAACTACATAAACAACAAAAAGAATGAAAAAAAGATACAATAGAACCAAAAGATATTTGCATGTATACATACACACACACATTATATATATATATATATATATATATATATATATATATATATATATATATATATATACACACACATACATACATACAGGGCTTTTTTTCAGGGGGAACTTGGGGGAACCCAGTTCCACAAAAAGCTCTGTATATATATATATATATATATATATACTGTATATATATATATATATATATATATATATATATACACACAGAGCCTTTTTTCTCAGAAAATAGGTGCAGGAACTCAACCACGACCCTGTTCAGATTTCACAAACAGTAGAAGGGTCTTAAAGGGGCATTAAATACCAGAATTGCATTACATACAGAGTGCAGAGTTCAGGGGGTTACACACAGAGTCCAGAGCTGTCACTTGTAAACACAGAAACCAGACTTCTGTGTTTACAAGTGATTGTGGTGAGCATGCACCAAAGGTGGTGGAACGGAGTTCCCCCAAGTTCCCCCTGAAAAAAATCCCTGTGTGTGTATATATATATATATATATATATATATATATATATATATATACTGTATAGATATATTTATATTACACACACATAATTAATTAAAATATCATATCCATATATCCTTCACTTACCTCTCTTATGAACAGTTTTATAAGAAAGATTGGTCACGTCAGAGGAGTGATAATAGCGCTGCTTCAGTAAACAACAAGACTTATTGAAAGTATTTGTGTATGTTTTACTATTTGTTTTTATGTTATTGTGCAATTTATTGCTTTTAAGCGGCTGCTAACTTTTTATATTTGTAAAATATTTTACATGTAAAATGATTATGGTGACACTGTGACCATTTAATAATCTGTTATATAAAATGTGCTCTGTAGCACCAAGATAGTGAAAGAAGGCCAATGACTTCACTTTATTTATATATTATGCAATTTTACATGTCAAATCGCATCAATGTGAACCTAGGCTCACACAGGAGGTGGAATACATCTCCTCCCCTCAACGGTGCTTTAATTCTTTAAATGACTTGTACTTGAACTAATGACAGATCACCCTCATGTAATAGACTTATGATTCCTAATATCACTTAAATGTTCACAAAAGCGATCTCTAAGCCTATGGATAGTCTGCCCCACGTATTAAACAGAGCATGCACACAGTTATGCCGGTGTTTCTCAGCCTGGACTCCAACCAGGCCATGCCCCGAACCCATTTCACCCCTCCCCCAAAGCTTATTCATTGTTTTTAAACAAACTAGTCCAATATCTCTTTTAGAGCCGGTTCACATAGGGGCGAACCTGTCAGGCGACTCAGCCGCCTGACAAGTCGCGGTCCGCTCTATTCAATGGAACCGTTCTAATAGGAGCAACTCAAGTCGCTCCAACTTAGAAAAAGGTTCCTGTACGACTTCAATACAGAAGTCATTTTGCAAGTTGCCTCTCAAGTCATCTTGAGGTCGCCTTGCCTAGTCGCCCCCAAAGTCATGCCGCCTGTGTGTGAACCGGCTCTTAGTCCATCAAATTATAGTTTATGATATCCTCTAGCTCCTCATCTATTTCCTAAATGTTATCCATGCTTTATTTAAATGTATTTGTATTATAAATTTGTATTATTCATTTGGGGTCAGCAATTGCACTGTTATTTAATTCAATTTGATTTAATAGATTTATATAATTTGCATATAGAATTTTTCCAGTATTGTGGTCATTATTTCATTTGTTCATATTTAAAATCTTGTTCAAATACATTTTTCTTGTGACTGGTCTTTTCTTACCATGCCTTCACTTATGCACTTGCATTTAAGGGATGCATAGTTCCACGCATCTATTTTTCTCCTCCTGCTAGTTGCATTTGTGTTTGGCTGGTTTGTCTGACCTTTTAAATATATATATATATATATATATATATATATATATATATATATATACACACACACACACACACACACATACATACATATATACACACACACACATACACAGCGGAAAAATAAGTATTGCACACTAAAATATAAAGTCCTGTGAGCCTCCACTGAGGCTGGGTTCACACTATTACACTACTTTCATCCTACTTTGCTCTGCTACATTGGTCCTACATTGATCCTACATTGGTCCTACATCCATCCTACTTTCATGAACAGGATACTACTTTGATCCGACTTTGTGATAGTCTGACTTGTTCTTTGACCAATCAAAACAATCCCAGAGTGAGATAAATTCCTCTTACTGCTGCTGTAATCACAAGTCAGATGTCAAAAGTCGGATGGTTAGGACAAGGCTCCTACATTGGTCCGACTTCAATGATATTCAATGGGCTGAAGTAGGATCAATGTAGGACCAAAGTAGTACAGGGAGCATTTTCAAAGTCGGACCGACTTGTGTAGGACCAGTTAAGACGACTCTCAATAGGGAAACATTGATTTTCACACGTCATGCTACATGAGCTCCCAATGTGGCTGGGTTCACACTACTACACTACTTTCATCCTACTTTGCTCTGTGTTCAATGTTTCCCTATGAGAGCGTCATGTAGCGTCCTACACAAGTCGGTCCGACTTTGAAAATGCTCCCTGTACTACTTTTGGTCCTACATTGATCCTACTTCAGGCCCATTGAATATCATTGAAGTCGGACCAAAGTAGTATCCTGTTCATGAAAGTAGGATGGATGTAGGACCAATGTAGGATCAATGTAGGACCAATGTAGCATGAAAGTAGTGTAGTAGTATGAACCCAGCCTAAGGCTGGGTTCACACTTGTCCGACAACGGTCCTACATTGGGAGCTCATGTAGCATGACGTGTGAAAATCAATGTTTCCCTATGAGAGCTGTCTTAACTGGTCCTACACAAGTCGGTCCGACTTTGAAAATGCTCCCTGTACTACTTTGGTCCTACATTGATCCTACTTCAGCCCATTGAATATCATTGAAGTTGGACCAAAGTAGGAGCCTTGTCCTAACCATCCGACTTTTGACATCCGACTTGTGATTACAGCAGCAGTAAAAGGAATTTATCTCACTCTGGGATTGTTTTGATTGGTCAAAGAACAAGTCAGACTATCACAAAGTCGGATCAAAGTAGTATCCTGTTCATGAAAGTAGGATGGATGTAGGACCAATGTAGGACCGATGTAGGACCAATGTAGGATCAGTGTAGGACCAATGTAGCAGAGCAAAGTAGGATGAAAGTAGTGTAGTAGTGTGAACCCAGCCTAAAGGATCGTTGTCGGACAAGTGTGAACCCAGCCTAATCCAAACTGCCTTAATTATCAGCTGCAAGCGTTAAACAAGCCTAATATATCATGCAAATGTGGATAAATAAATATATTCCAAAGTCATACACTATACCAGTGTGAAAAGAAACGTATAAAAACCTTTAATAGTGGAAAAAAAAAGTCTTTCCTAACAGTGGAAAGTGACAATAGTGCAATACATGAACACATATATTAAATATATAAAAAATAAATATATAAAAGCATAAACAATGATGATAATTAATATAAAGTGCTACTGTGCAAAGAAGTACAATTCCCACTTTTATGATCCTGTATAGATTATCAGTGACCCATGGATGCATAAAAAAGTGCTCCTGTGCATGTGCATAGCATACAGTATTATATAGTTTATCAATATTGCATTGCTGGGTTGTTCAAAGAAGTGCTCCTGTGCCCGTGTATGGTATCCAAAAAGATAGACCTGGATAGACTCTTTTTGGATACCATACACGGGCACAGGAGCACTGTTGGCTGAGAGCCAATATCAGGTGCCGATATTCTGTACATTTCAAGTTTTGAAAAATCAACACAATTTGCTATACAAATCTGGTATAAAGCTAGTTAATGTTAATTAAAAACTGATGGGAAAACTGCACATATTTCATTTGCAGAGACATCAGTTTTCATGCACGATTCCGTCAGTTTTTATACACGTTGACATCAGTTTTCAATGCGCGTCAGTTTTGTGCCCTATATTCACACCAATGGGTAATGTCATGTCAATTTTTTTTTCCTGTGCAGAAAACTGCATACACGTTGCTTATTCCTGCACAGGAACAATTTTCACATAGTGTGAACAGGGCACATAGAGAAGATTAGAGATTGAGAGAGCCATTGAGGGTTATTTAAAGGCAAATCCACTTTGCACTACAAGTACACTGGCAGTGCAAAGTGGAGGTGCCTTTAGTAAATCAACCCCATTGGGTTTTTGTGCATCTGCAGAATGCATTCAGAAAAACTGACGTCTCTGTCTGCACCATGGTATGAACGAGGCCTCAAAGTAAACAACTGAGAAAAATAATGTGATTGAAAAATAACTTATTAACCACGTAAGACCTGGACCAAAATGCAGCTAAAGGACCCGGCCAGGTTTTGCGATTCGGCACTGCGTCGCTTTAACCGACAATTGCGCGGTCGTGCGACGTGGCTCCCAAACAAAATTGGCGTCCTTGTTTTCCCACAAATAGAGCTTTCTTTTGGTGGTATTTGATCACCTCTGCGGTTTTTATTTTTTGCGCTATAAACAAAAATAGAGCGACAATTTTGAAAAAAATGCAACATTTTTTACTTTTTGCTATAAGAAATATCCTCCAAAAATATATATATATAAAAAAAAAAAATGTTCCCTTAGTTTAGGCCGATACGTATTCTACCTATTTTTGGTAAAATAAATCGCAATAAGCGTATATCGAGTGGTTTGCGCAAAATTTATAGCGTTTACAAAATAGGGGATAGTTTTATTGCATTTTTATTAATAATTTTTTTTTTACTACTAATGGCGGCGATCAGCAATTTTTTTCATGACTGCGACATTATGGCAGACACATTGGACAATTTTGGCAAATTTTTTGGACCAATGTCATTTTCACAGCAAAAAGTGCTATAAAAATGCATTGTTTACTGTGAAAATGACAATTGCAGTTTGGGAGTTAACCACTAGGGGGCGCTGAAGGGGTTAAGTGTGACCTCATATGTGTTTCTAACTGTAGGGGGGCGGGGCTGGACGTGTGACGTAATTGATCGCCTTTCCCTATATCAGGGAACAGACGATCAATGACAGCGCCACTGTGAAGAACGGGGAAGGTGTGTTTACACCTCTCCCCGTTCTTCAGCTCCTGTGACCGATCGCGTCCCCCATTCTTCAGCTTGCTATGAGGGCACCCAGAGTCACAGCTCCCTGTGTCCATTCAGACATGGAGCTGTGGTCCGGCCCCACCCCCTTTCTCTCCTCATTGGCTGACTGACTTTGATTAATGGCAGTGGGAGCCAATGGCACCACACTGCTGTATAAGCCAATGAGGAGGGATGTCCAGGCAGCCAAGACATTTCTGCAACATCGTTGGATCTAGAGGGACCTCAGGTAAGTATTAGAGGGGCTGAGGGGGCTGCTGCTGCACACAAAAGGAATGTATTAAGATAAAAAAAAAAACTTCTGCCTTTAAAATCACTTTAAGTTTAGAGTTTGTAGGGGTTCCTTATAACTGAGGTCCTCCAGCCCTCTTATTAGCTTTGTTGCCCTTCTCTGGACTCTCTCTAGTTTGAGTACCTTCCTGAGGATTGGTGACCAGAACTGAACAGCAAACTTAAGATGTGGCTGAACCAGGGTTTTGTAAAGTGGTAGAATTATAGTTTTATCTCTTAAGTAAATATTTTTAATGCACACAAATAGTCTGCTGGCCTTGCATGCTGCAATTTGGCATTGCATGCTATTGCTTACTCATCTACTATTTTTTAATTAATAAAGGACTTGTCCCAAACTGTCTCTTGTCGTTTTTACCACTGTCCCTTTTTTTGGTTAATGGGTAGGAGTACAATGTACCCAATTACCCATTGACATAGGGTGGGGGCCAGGACCTGGGGGTCCCCTTGTTATAAGGGGCTTCCAGATTCCAATAAGCCACCTGCCCGCAGACCCCCCACAACCACCAGACAAGGAACCCCAAAACACCCTCCCCATGTTGAGGGCATGTGGCCTGGTACAGTGCAAGAGGGGGGGTGCTCTCTCGACCCCCTTTTCCTGCAGCCTGCCAGGTTGCATGCTCAGATAAGGGTCTGGTGGGTATTTCGGGGGGATCCCTATTCAATTTTTTATTTTGGCTCTGGGTTCCCCTTAAAATCCATACCAGACCTAAAGGGATTGGTATGGATTTGAGGGGACCCCAAGCCATTTCTTAATAAAAAAAATTGGCACAGGAATCCCCTTAATATCCATACCAGACCTGAAGGGCCTGGTAATATACTGGGGGGCCCCCGTTCAATTGGTGCAGGGTTCCCCTAAATATCCATACAGACCCAAAGAGACTTGTAATTGACTGGGGGGAAACCCATGCCGTTTTTTTCAATGACTTTTATCTATATTGCTGGGATTTGGCAAAAACATTACAGCCATGAGCAGTTATAAATGAAATGTTTTCCTTTACAAATGTGATTTTGCTGCTCTCATTCACAAAATATGTACGGCTGCTGTGTAAGCAGCCTTACATAGTGTGGGGTGTGAACTCTGTAGCCTTTGGCCAATCATGGCTCTCACAGCAGAGTGCGCTGTGATTGGCCAAAGCATGCAGGTCAGGTCCATGCTTTGGCCAATCAGCAGCCGTCAATGCACTATGATCTTGCAGTGTATTGATGGTCTCGCTGTTCATTATAGCGCGTTCCGCGAGCGCTCAAATTTCCTGCGAACGCCCCACAATGTTCGGTATTTGGCGAACAGGCAAACTTACGTTCGACTCGAACATCGAGCTCATCCCTAATCACCACTTACCCGACGTGTGCCTGCAAGCAGTTTTCTATCCAGGTACATACCATATCTTCCATGCCACAAGGGCTTAATTTGTAAATTAATCATTTGTGGGGTACTGTAAGAAATGTCTTAGTGAAATTTAGACACTATATCAACTGGTCTTCCTCTATCCAAATTATAGCTCACCTCCTCAGAATATTGGATAGAATCTAGGGAAGGCTACAAAAAACGATAAAAATCCCTATACACTGAATCTTTTTTTTAGAATTTCATAAACTAACACGGCTTTGCCAATTTCAAAATAACTATACTTGGCAGATCTTACCAAGTTGAAAAGATTCTGGCCAAACAAGGCAAACATCTCCAGCTGCTGAGAAGACTAATCCCAGAAAGATCTTCTTCGCATATGAGCTGAACTTTCTTGAGCCAATGGAGTGGACAACAATGAAAAACTTCAGACAGATGATTGGTAGGCACTTAATAAGTGCACTGTACCAGCTTGGCTCTGAGAGGGGAATCCACAGCACAAAATAATTGCAAGCGGTCATTAGGAAGGGAAGTAGTTTTGGAACAGTACTTCTTACCTATGTGAGAAAGAAACATAATTAAATAAAGTGATCTTCACATAACCCTACATTAAAACAAAATGACACCAAAATGTTATACATGTAAGGCAGTGGTCTCAAAGTACCGGCCCGCGGGCCATTTGCGGCCCGCGGACCAGTTATAAATGGCCCCCAGGCAGGGTGGAAGTGAGGGGAAGTGAGCTGGCCCCATCTGGTGGTGAGCCGTTGGTATTACAAGTTATTACCACCAGATGTGAGCTGGCACCATCTGGTGGTGGCCGTTGGTATTACAAGTTAAGCATTACAAGTTAACAACTTGAGATCCGCGCTATAGACGAAATACGTCCACAGCGCGGCTCTCAAGTGCCAAGTGGCCGTTTAAAAACGGCCTTTATGTGCATTACCCGCGCGCGCCACTGGGTGGCGCGCGGCGGGTAAAAACTGTCCCGGCGCATCGCCGAAGACCCGATGCGTGTACCTGGCGGCCGCGATGTCCGCCGGGTACACGCGATCGTCGGTGACACGCCCGGTAACAGCAGGGACGTGGAGCTCTGTGTGAAAACACAGAGCTCCACGTGCTGTCAGAGGAGAGGAGACCGATCTGTGTCTCTTGTACATAGGGACACAGCATCGGTCCCCTCCCCCAGTCACCCCCCTCCCCCCACACAGTTATAACACACCCAGGCTACACAGTTAACCCCTTCCTCACCCCCTAGTGTTAACCCCTTCACTGCCAGTCACATTTATACAGTAATTCGTGCATTTTTATAGCACCGATCGCCGTATAAATGTGAATGGCGCCAAATTTGTGTCAAAAGTGTCCGATACGTCCGCCGCAATATCCCAGTCCCAATAAAAATCGCAGATCGCCGCCATTACTAGTAAAAAAAAAAAATAATAAAAAAAATCATAATTCTGTTCCCCATTTTGTAGGCGCTATAACTTTTGCGCAAACCAGTCGCTTATTGCGATTTTTATTTTTTTTTTACAAAAATACGTCGAAAAATACGTATCGGCCTTAACTGAGAAAAAAAATAGTTTTTTAAAAAAAAATTGGGATATTTATTATAGCAACAAGTAAAAAAAATATATATTTTTTTTAAATTGTTGCTCTTTTTTTGTTTATAGCGCAAAAAATAAAAACCGCAGCGGTGATCAAATACCACCAAAAGAAAGCTCTATTTGTGGGGAAAAAAGGACGCCAATTTTGTTTGGGAGCCACGTCGCACGACCGCGCAATTGTCAGTTAAAGCGACGCAGTGCCGGACGCTGAGATTTCGCCTGGGAACGAAGGGGGTTTATGTGCCCAGTAAGCAAGTGGTTAAACAGCAATTCTAATGTCATTTTACACTATTTTCACTGCCATCTTCTTCCCTCTAATTAGAACCCCCAAACATTATATATATTTTTTATCCTAACACCCTAGAGAATAAAATAGCGATCGTTGCAATACTTTCTGTTTCGCCGTATTTGCGCAGCGGTCTTACAAGCGCACTTTTTTGGGAAAAAATTACACTTTTTTTAATTAAAAAATAAGACAACAGTAAAGTTATCCCCATTTTTTTTAATATTATGAAAGATAATGTTACGCCGAGTAAATTCATACCCAACATGTCACGCTTCAAAATTGTGTCCGCTTGTGGAATGCCGACAAACTTTTTTTACCCTTTAAAATCTTCATAGGCGACGTTTAAAAAAATCTACAGGTTGCATGTTTTAAGTTACAGAGGAGCTAGAATTATTGCTCTCACTCTACCAATCGCGGCGATACCTCACATGTGTGGTTTGAACACCGTTTACATATGCGGACGCTGCTCACGTATGTATTCGCTTCTGCGCGCAAGCTCGTCGGGACGGGGTGCTTTTTCTAGCTCCTAACTTTTTTAGCTGGCTCCGAGATTCCAAGCAAATTTGTCAAACCCTGACTTACACCAGTGCTGGTGGTAATAATGCGCTCGCTGACACCAGTGCTGGTGGTAATAATGCGCTCGCTGACACCAGTGCTGGTGGTAATAATGCGCTCGCTGACACCAGTGCTGGGGGTTAATAATGTGTTCGCTGACACCAGTACTGTTGTTTTTGAAGTTTGAAAGTTTGCATGCGGCCCCTCATGGCATATGAAAACTTGTCTTGTGGCCCTCAGGTAATTTGAGTTTGAGACCCCTGATGTAAGGTATAAGCTGTAAGCACATGGTTTTATGACTACCACTGTTGCTCAACTGGCACTCAGGGTTCAGTCCTTAATATGACACTGTTTGCATGGAGTTTGTAGTCTCTCTCTGTGCTTTAATTTTACACAGCAATCCAAAAACATGTAACGCTACTGATATTACATGTCGTATTGTAAAATGATGTCACTTTATTATGTGAAATAAACAGTGTCCTTCAAATAAAGTACAAAATTATGTGCAATCCCTTCCAATGTTTCTGTACAAAATACACAAAGTAACGATCTTGTTCACCACTGAGGCTTATCAGACAGAGAGACTTCTAAACATCATGAGGTCATACAAGCTTGCCCTTCATCATAGGGTAAAGGATGGTGTACAATGTGTGTCACAGCAGGACCCTCTTCTCCAGGAACTCAACTGAATTCATACCCATTGGAGGAAAGAGGACAGATCGCACATAGTATAATACCGTAATTAAATTAAGATCCTATACAATATACTCGCAAAAGGTGTGACTTAAAATAGTGCAAAATCAATCCAGATTACCAGTGCAATTTACATTGCATTGCATTGTATTGACAACACTTCACTTTGTCCACATTTTCTTATGTTACAGCCTTATTCCAAAATTTATTAAAATCATTATTTTATTCAAAACTATACACACAATACCCCATAATGACAATGTAAAGGAAGTTTGTTTGAAATCTTTACAAATTTATTACAAGTAAAACGAAAAAAAAAAAAAAAATCATAGAAGTGATCCCTGAGGTATGATCCTAGGTTTCTGTACTATAACTGCCAGTCTAGGAAGATAGCCATTTTGCAGAATTTAGCTGATCTGACCTGCAGTTAGGGCACATTATGAGAAAGAGAGAGCGGTTTTGGCTTTACAGTGAGGGTTAATGTGCTTGTAGTCCATTTAGGATCCCCCCCTTTGGTGATCCAGGACCAAGCAGGGTACGCTCCTGGCCTGGTGTTCTGGCAGCGGGATCTACATTGCTGCACATCGTGATTGACGATGGCTTTACATTGTGAGACATTTTTATGCATTTTTTTTTCTTAAAATATTTGTCAAAAATTGTGTTTGTGTTTTTACTTACACTTAAAGCGGGGGTTCACCCTATTAATAAAAATGTTTTTTTTTTTTCCCTCTAGCATAAAATTCGGCATAGTAGCGCGAGCTACAGTATGCCTGTCTTTATTTTTTTATCCCCGTACTCACTGTGCACTCGTAGAGACAAGATTACGACTCCCAGCGGGGAATGAGCGTTTCTATGGAGAGAGAAGGTGATTGACGGCCGGCTCTGGCACGTCACGCTTCTCCGGAAATAGCCGAAATAGGACTTGGCGCTTCACGGCGCCTGTGCATAGTCTGTGCGCAGGCGCCGTATAGCGCCGTGAAGAACCGAGACCTGTTCCGGCTGTCTTCGGGGAGCGTGACGTGCCAGAGCCGGCCGTCAATCACCTTCCCTCTCCATAGGAACGCCCATTCCCCGCGGGGAGTCGTAATCTTGTATCTACGATTGCACAGTGAGTACGGGGATAAAAAAATAAAGACAGGCATACTGTAGCTCGCGCTACTATGCCTCATTTTATGCTAAAAAGGTGATATGGAGGGTGAACCACCGCTTTAACTTTTTTTGTGAATGAGTAGGGGGCAGGTATTTGGGTGCCCCCATTTATTGTTGCTCAGTAACTGCTGTCAGGTTGTTACTTCATGCAGAGAATGTAATACTAGTGCTAATATACTATACAACAGATCTGTGAAGTCACTGTTTTCTCTGGATCCATCAAAATGTTATCCTGTGTTGAGTCTTAGTGAATGGGGAGGAATGTTGTCCTTGAAACACATTTGCTGTTTTTATATGACTTTTTTTTAACCAACAAATATATATATATCTTGGACACTTATCTGATTTTGGTCTGGTGTTCCTTCTGAATTTCTATGGTCTGAGGTACTGTTAGATGCCCAATGAGGGAAGTCTTGCTGTGTGGGAGCTGCCTCGCTAGAGATATTGAATCTGTTCGAGGTTTACAGCCACTTTTAGACTTGGATATGAAAAACAAAGCATATCCCTCTACAGTGTGCAGTAGCCCCAATACAAAGCACCTAATGCGATTCTTATCTACTCCCTCCTCCCTCTGCTATATCCATGAGTCACTGCTCACAGGTTATGCCAACATCACAGAATCTTAGGCAAGCCCCCTCCCCAGCACACAGATGGTGATTGACAGCTTTAGCTTTCCCTATAAGACTAGGTGTGTGTGGCTGTCCATTCTCTCCAGTGTTTGCCTGAGGGAAGTTTTTTTCTGGGAAAGGGTGGTTGCTTAACAGTGAGAGGGGACAAATGCTTTGAACTTGTTTTGGTTGGTGGAGGATATTCTTCCTTGGAGTACACATTTTTGATTTTTAGAGGTTGCCTGAGGCACTGGAGGGTTTCCTTTTGGCAGTGATTTTTGCTTGGGTTGGAGGTTAGGGTGCAGCAGTGGGGTTTTGAATTAGCCATTGCCATGTCTAGGACAATAGAGGAGTGAACAGATCATGAAATCAGATTTATGTCTGAGTCAACCATAGATTTAAACGGCATGTAGAGAATTGCAATTGCTGACTGTTGCACTATGTATACATAAATTAAATATACCTGCCCACAGCACTCTGTATGTTACCCACTTCCTGACCCTTGCACAGTGCACATTACATACTTCTGACCTCTACACATTGTATGTAGACTCAAGTTTTAATCCTATCCCTACTGTGCAATTTGTCCCACTGTGTGCGCCATCTCATGCTTGCTCCCAGTGTGGAAGGAGGGCGCCGAGGGAAATCCTGAAAACATGACCTGTTCAGGGTACTTGAAGACTGGAGTTGAGAAACATTGCTCTACAACAGTGGTTCTTAACCTCAGTCCTCAAGTAGCCCCAGAGGACAAGGCTCAGAGACTCGAGAGGTTCAGGTAGTTTATTGCAAGTAATCAATCCAAATTGCACAGGTAGTATAAAAGACTAGCGTATGTAAGTTTAACATAACTGTTATGCAAAGCTTGCAATTGATTTAGTTCACACTACTTTGATGCGACTTACAGTGCGATTATGCAATGCGACTTATATTTTATGGGACCAGGTCACACTGTAAATCACACCAAAGTAGCACAGGAACATTTTCCAAAATCGCACTGTTCTGAGCCACATTGATTAAAATGGGCACTATTGAAAACTCAAGTCGCATCAGAAGTTGCACCAGTGTGAATAAAACCCTAACCACATAATTCGAGATTTTCCTAGCTTGTGACGGAAAATATTAATTATATGAAGACAGGAGGCGAGTATCTTATGCATTATCTTTCTTTAATAATGCCCATAGCAGAAATACAGTAAACATTTATTGTAACTTAAAAAATTCAAAGAACTACCCTTCCCAGCAGTCCCTGGGCCAGTGTAGCCCCTCCCAGACCGTAGCCTATATAAGGGACTGTCTGAGGTAACCTATTCCTCTTTCTTCATGCGAATTAGTGTAAACAGGAACCGAAAGTCCAATTATACATCTCCGCGGCTCCCGGGAACCTTCCGACCGGAACACAACATCCGAATCTGGAGGAAACTAAAAGACAAGGCCAACACGGACCAACTTCATCCGGACCAGCTTCATCCCAACGGGGACTATAGGAAACCCAAACCATTCGGAGCCGACCGGTCAGTTGTCCTCAGGAACATGGACCAACAGATTCAGTCAACGGCATCCCGACTCCGGATCTGGAACGCAGTAGGAACCTCCATCTGCGGTGAACTAAACCCATGGATCGAAACGGACAGCAATCCCAACGGGGATAGTGAAAACGAACTCCCGGGGCGTACCAGCCTCCGACTTGCAGGGTGCGTGGTTCATCAGTCTAGAACGAGAGAGAGACAACCTCGTGACAGGGTTGGGTTGGGAGGGAAGATACTCGCCTCCTGTCTTCATATAATTAATATTTTCCGTCACAAGCTAGGAAAATCTCGAATTATACATCAGACAGGAGGCTCATATCTTATGCAAGTTCAAAGCTATAACAATGCATATGACCAATAACAATCAAAATAATCCACAACACTGACATAGATATGTGTACCTCCTGTTCAAAGCGGGATTGGCGGAAAAGCGGTCGCTGACAACAGTCCGCCGCTATAGTAAGTCACAGAGGAAACCGGGAAGAGAGGATTAACGTAGGAAACGAGGAGTTGAAAGACTTGCGAAGATCGCAGCGAGGCTGTCAAGGACATATAAGTCTGTAGACAGCGGACCACATACAGTTGTGGATGTGCGGGGAAGAACGGGTAGAAAACCGATTGAAGTACCGTCTGGTCCAACGCACGACGGAAAAAGACTTGTCTCTGAGGCGAGGAATGACGCCTGGATATGTCCAAAGCCTTGACGTCTGACCCACGATGATGGAAATCAGACACAAGAAGACAGTAAGCTCGAAAGACAGTAACCTCAAAACAGAGTGTCAACGTCCCCCAGCCCGAGAACATGATTATGACCTTGGAAAAATCCCAAGTGTGCTGGTACATTGGGCGATTTAAACTTAACGCCTTCAAAATTGACACACCAACGGATCCAAAGAGTCCACCCGATAATTGGCTATTACAGACCCTGGCGCTTGAACGGGGTCGACCCGTCGTTGATCACACCAAGTAACCCCGATACTAACCATGTGAGGAGAGGTAGGATGTGCTTCGTGAGTAGAGGGTGCAGATCCCCGTTCGGACCAGCGAGGAGGTGGGGGGAATGAGGAAACAACCTGGAGAGTTCCACCGTCATCCTCAGAAGGAGGGGAAACCATGGCTGCGTCGGCCACCATGGAGTGAACCGCACGACTGATGCCCTCCGGCTCGCTAAGTGAAGGAGGACCCTGAGGGTCACCGGGGACAGGGGAACGCGTAATGTGTCCCCTGTAACCACGTTTGGTGGAGGGCGTCCACATGGTGCGCCTCCGGATCCGGCCTCCGGTTGTAAGAGCGCGGAAACTGGTGGTTGATACGGGAAACGAACAGGTGCATAGAGAAGGATCCGCGAAGTGAGCGAGGATCAGGGACCCTGACCGGTGCGGTCGCCAATCGTTGGAATCGGTCAGGTAACGAGAATCCAATCTGCCACCCTATAGGGATAGTCTGTGGCATATCCCGCAATCGGGACGATGTTGCATTCCAGGCAGAAGTGCCCGAAGTCTTACTAGATCCGCTAGGATTCTGGATCAGGGGCCCACCAAGCGATCGACGTACCGGACTGCGGGTACGTTGTCCGAACGCAATAGCACACAGCAGATGGACGTGCGTGGCAACAGACTTTCCGATGGCAAAAAAGGCCGTCAGGGGTGTACGTGTTGATGTGCAGCCGAGGGTTCTCTGCGGACCACGTCCTACCGGAGGACGAGGGACTGCACCAAGCACCCCAGCCGAGGCGGCTGGTATCCGACCCTATGACAAAATCCGGTGAGGAGTTGAAAATGTCTCGCCGTTCCGTTTGACGGCATGACGTAACCACTACCGTAGGTCCACCATGGCTTCACTTAGTTTGTATAGCGAAGCCCCTAGCGAAGATGTAGAGTCTCGAGTCTCTGGAGGGTTCGACAGTGAAGAGGGGCTGGAGAGTGGCCTGGATTGACACCGGGAACAGGCCGACTAAGCGAGTCAGTCCGCGTAAGGACACCCGCTGCTGCCCAGCATGATACTGATGTCTTTGCGGATGGCGGCTAATTGGGTATGGGTAGCCGAAGGGTCGCTCGGTTGGTGTCCACCAAGAACCCCAAAAACTCTATCTCCTGAAATGGGGAGATGATAGGTGTTCGTGATCTATGAGGAGTCCCAGATCGCGAAGCGATCCGACCATCCAGGAGGCGTGTTCGCTCGCTAGGAGAGGGGAACCAGCCATTAGAAGTAGGTCGTTCAAGTAGATGTTCAACCTCACCCTTGTTCCACAGGGCAGTAAGTTGGTGAGATTCCTCAAGCTCCCACCGGACGAAAAACCGCCTTTCTTCTTCCTGATCGGGAAGATGTTGTTGAGGAAGTTCAAAGAGAGCGGGTCCATCTCTACTATCGGCTGTTTGGTCCAAGGTCTAGCAACCTGTTGTCCATTAGGACGGTGTTTAGGTTTGAAAAACCGAATGGGATGGTGAACCAGGTATACGCCTGGTAATATAACTCCATTTGTCCTACCGTCTTAAAGATATCATCAATTAGCGTGATCCCATTGTGCTAGGTCAACCGGCTTACAGAGGCGGTAGCCTGCTCACTAAGGCGTAGGGTTAGGTGATAGGTCCAGAGATCTAAGACCCAGTACTGTGAGGTCCCAAAGGCCCTCTCTATTCCCTTCCTGGAATACTGAATGATTATGGGATCCACCTCTGGAGTGAGCACCACCGTATTTGGTAATGGAAGGGTGAGTATTCCACCCTCAACTTGTCCGGTTAGCGTACCGATCAATCTCCGGGTCCAGCATTCGATCTATTGGATCACCTCAGGTAGAGGTGCCCAGTCACCGGAGTGTGGGTGGCCAATCACCTCCTGATCGAAAAATGGTACTCCACAAGAGTCCAATAAGGTTTTACCCTGGGACCTAGGGTTGGCGTCGTCATGGAGCGCCATGTGCCCACTGCTCACATAATCATCATCATTATCATTTTCATCCTCAGAAAAGTGAATACCCTGCGCTGCCTGTAGTGCGATAATGGTAGCTGCTAACACAGCTTATTCAAAAAAGCAAAAGTGACAAAAAAGATATATAAGTGTAGCGCTTAAAGTGATATGTTAAATATCAAAATACCATGATAAATATAATAAAATTTACACAAAAATGAATAAATGTGAAACATAAATAAACAGTTTGTGCAACCCTTTGGGAAAAAGGGTGATACCAATAAATGAATAATGTAATATACTTGATGTGATATCCAGTGAAAACCAAAGTCCGACGAAACTTAGTGTTCAAAATAATTAATAATGTTGAAGTTCATTATTTCCACATTTCATTCAAGTGAGTGAGAAAAAATGAAGAAGATGCGTGACTTCTAAAACGATAAAATCCCACCACCGATAAAAGTGCAGGCTTACCGGAACTTATTGACCGCTAGTGGCGTATGCCAAGAGAGGTCAATCAAGGCTTATTATGACGGATAATAAGCCTTGATTGACCTCTCTTGGCATACGCCACTAGCGGTCAATAAGTTCCGGTAAGCCTGCACTTTTATCGGTGGTGGGATTTTATTGTTTTAGAAGTCACGCATCTTCTTCATTTTTTCTCACTCACTTGAATGAAATGTGGAAATAATGAACTTCAACATTATTAATTATTTTGAACACTAAGTTTTGTCGGACTTTGGTTTTCACTGGATATCACATCAAGTATATTACATTATTCATTTATTGGTATCACCCTTTTTCCCAAAGGGTTGCACAAACTGTTTATTTATGTTTCACATTTATTCATTTTTGTGTAAATTTTATTATATTTATCATGGTATTTTGATATTTAACATATCACTTTAAGCGCTACACTTATATATCTTTTTTGTCATTTTCATCCTCAGACTCAAAGGTGTTAGCCGCCTCGTACTCCGCGGACGACTCTGGAAGAGTCCACGAGGAGTCTGGCTCAGTCCGTCTAGCGGATCGCTGCCTCTGCATGTGCATCTCCCCGAGGCTCGGGGGTCGATTGGAGTCCGGGAAGGCAGTGGGTCGGCAGGCCCGGGAGGGTACTGCCTGGGGCATGTTATTTACTTCTACTGCCGGGGAGTCCGTGGGTCGGCAGTCCTGGGAAGGTACTGCCTGGGGCATGTTATGTACTTCCCCTGCCGGGGAGTCAGAGGGTCGGCAGTCCTGGGAGGGTACTGCCTGGGGTATGTTATTTACTTCCCCTGTCGGGGAGTCAATGGGTCGGCAGTCCTGGGAGGGTACTGCCTGGGGCATGTTAATTACTTCCCCTGCCGGGGAGACGGAGGCCACATTAATGTGACGGCGCATACGGGATGCCATGCCCTACTCAGGGGCGTTATATCCTTGCCGGGAGATCCGGACATAGGGGTGCATGTGGGTTGGAACAACCGATGCCCTGGTAGTCTGGACGGACCTACCGACCAGCTCAGGAACCAGTGCAGCACTGAGGTAGGTAGGGCCTTCCAGGGCTGCGTCCACCACTTCAGTGGCACCAGTAGGGAGTAAAGGATCTGTCGCCAGCCACAGGAGAGGAGTCAGCTGTCTGCGGACAGCACGGCCGTGCAGCACAGGAAGATACGGAAGTTATGTACTATAACTTGTATAGTAATTTCTATAATTTATTCAATTATTGTTATAATTTGTTTGTTTATTTATATAATTTATATATATATATATATATATATATATATATATATATATATATATATATATATATATTTATTTATTCAATTATATATAAAGTATAGTTTAATAGTTTATATTTTAAAATTTGTTTATTATATATATTTATATATTTATTTATTTATTCATTCAATCATATAGATTGTATAAATTATTTATTTATAGACATTTATGTTCATTGATTTATTTATATTTATTTAATAAGTCAATAATTTATTCATTCGTATAATTATTAAAATTTATTAATTTACATGTATTAATATATTCATTATATGTAGAATAGACTACAGGGGAATAAATTCCCAGAACAAGAACTGATGTTTAATGTGACTGAAGGTGAAGGAGTGACAGAAGCAGGGGAGGGGAGGAATTCCCCACCCGCTGGTGTGAGTGACCGAAGTTAGATGAGGGGAGATATTCCCCACCACAAGGGGAGCTAGACGTGAGGCTCGGGGCCGTAGTCTCGCGAGACTACGGCCTAACGTGATTCGCATAGATCAGTGAGATCTACACAGAGTTCCAACCATACAGCCGCCCGCACCCTGGCGTGGCGGCGATGGGGAGAGACGGTCTAGCACACGGAGGATGGGGTCCCCAGGACAGGTCCGCAGCAATGGCGCCGTCGATTCGCGACAATAGCGCGATTGGTGCAGGGAGATCCTCACCGCCACGCCCCCCTCAGAGATGAGACGCTCTGAGGAGAAGGAGAAGAAGGGAGGTAGGAAAAAAGGCGCCGAGATGTTAAAATGGCGCCGTCCTACCTCCAGTCAGAAAACGAGCAGTGTGCAGAGCGCACCGGGGGGAAACAAAAGAAGCAAAGCAGCGGTATATTGTAAAATAAACAAATAAAGAAGCCCACTGACTGTAAGATGTACACATCAGATGAAACCGCGTTCTCTAAAAAACGGGTGGCACAGATAGCAAAGTGGGAAAAGCATACAGCAAAAACTAAACGTTTATCATTTTAGAAATATCAGTTGTGCTTCATAAGACAGAAGGTTGATAGAACAACACACAGATGAAGGTCTGAGGGGATCAGAGGGTATATACAGATACAGGTGGAAGTTGAAGGGAATAGCGGAGGAGGGAAAAACCTCCGTAGCTGTAATAAAAGCCGGGGTGAGAGGGGGGGGGGGGATCCCCAGCACCCTGTGGAAAGACGATGTGACATTAGGATCTACACAAATTAAAAAAGGCTGCTGATAACCAAATAACAAGCAAGCCTACATAAAAATTATAAACATAGAGTAATGTACTTATCTGAGTTCTGGCTATGAGCAGAAAGAAAGAGGAATAGGTTACCTCAGACAGTCCCTTATATAGGCTACGGTCTGGGAGGGGCTACACTGGCCCAGGGACTGCTGGGAAGGGTAGTTCTTTGAATTTTTTTAAGTTACAATAAATGTTTACTGTATTTCTGCTATGGGCATTATTAAAGAAAGATAATGCATAAGATATGAGCCTCCTGTCTGATGTATAATTCACATTCAGAGAGTCAGAAAATCATGTACAATTTATGGGGTACCCAGTATTTTACCAGTGATTTGGATGTGTCATTTTATCTTTGAGTGACCATGCATCATCCTCAGCATTTCATAGCTAAACAGGTCTTTGTTAATCCTTTTTTTTTTCTAAATCCCAGTTCCCCTATGTACCAATATAACATTAACCACTTCCATACAGGGCACTTATACACATTCCCGCCCAGACCAATTTTTAGCTTTCAGTGCTGTTGCACTTTAAATTACAATTGCGCGGTCATGCTACACTGTACCCAAACTAAATTTTTATAATTTTGTACCCACACATAGAACTTTCTTTTGGTGGTATTTGATCACCTCTGGGATTTGTATTTTCTGCAAAAAAAAAAAAAAAAAAAAGACCGAAAATTTAGAAAAACATTTTTTTTTGTTTCCGTTATAAAACATTGTAAATAAGTACGTTTTCTCCTTCACTAATGGGCACTGATGGTACTGCACTGACTGGCACTGATGGACACCGATGAGATGGCATTGATGATGGGCACCAATATGCGGCACTGATGGGCAGCACGGATAGGTGGCACAGATGGGCAGGGATAGGCACTGTGTTGTACTAATGGATGCCAATCAGTGCCAAACAATGCCTGCCAATCAGTGATGCCCATTGTGGGCACTGATTGGCATCCATTGTGGCACTGATTGGCATCCATTTTGTGTCATCCCTGGTGGTCTAGGGTGGCATACCTTTGATTGAAATCCCTGGTGATCTAGTGGAATCCCTGGTGGTCCAGTGGGCATCCTCAGAGGGGACGCGAGTGAGGAAAAGCCGATTACCGGCTTTTGCTGTTTACATCGTGATCAGCCGTGATTGGACACGGCTGATCACGTGGTAAAGTGTTTCCGTGAGAGACACTTTACCTAGATCGGTGTTGCGGGGTGTCAGACTGACACTCTGCAACAACGATCGCCGCGATGCGCGCCCCCGGGGGGACGCAGCGGCTCAGTATACTGAGGACGTCATATGACGTCCAGTCAGGATTAAGCAACCACTTTGCCGATGTCATTGGCGGGCGGCAAGTGGTTAATGTACTTCTTCTGCATAAATAATAAAGCTTTCCATTTATTCTACAGACGCTCGCCTCACTGTCCTTATAGCAGATTAAAAAAAGTCTCCATTACTTCTGCCTTACTTCCTGGACAGACTATAGTTCATGACACAGGAAGGATATGACCAGCTGACCTCATTAGCACACACCATGCATCATCCACCCTCCAACTACCAGATGCATATTTTTTTAATTAAATGCAATCAGTTATCACTGTTCTCAAATACACAGGCATATTTTTTTTTCTACCTTAAAGCGGTTGTAAAGGATTTTTTTTTTTACGTTCCACGTCTTCTGGGGTCCCTCGGCGGCTGTCTCTGGTCCTCCCCGCAAGTACTGACCACAGTCATGCGAGAGCTCGCATGGTAGTGAGTAATTGCGGGCACGCTCCCGTGATACAGCGAGCGGCCATAGCCGCTCACTGTATCACTCTGCCCCTCGGCGCGTCACTGGATGTGATTGACAGCAGCGCCAGCCAATGGCTGCGCTGCTCTCAATCTATCCGCTCTAGCCAATCAGCGGCCAGGCTGAGCGGCGCAAAGGATCTCAGGACCGCGCTGGACTTTCGACGGGTCAGGTAAGAAAAACGGGGGCTCGGGGGTAGTGTTAACATCAGATAGATTGCATTAAGGTGAAAAAATGTTTTCATTTACAATTCCTTTAACTTTCATCTTGAATAGATTGTTCATTTGGAGTGTGCTGAACGATCAGATAACAGCCTATGTGGATAGAGCTGTATTATTGAAAACAGGAGAATTGTGTCCTGAGTTCTGCAAAGCTCACCATACAATCTGATTGTACAACCTCCTTGAGATATACCATCAACTGTGTAGTACATGGGCATTTAATTTAAAAAACGTGCACCTGGAAGAGGTTGGGTAGGCAGAAGGATGCAAAGTGTATGCTAATGAGGTCAGCTGGTCAACTCTTTTCTGTGTCATGTCTGTCCAGGAAGTAAGGCAGAAGTAATGGAGAAGTTTTTTTTAATCAGCTATGAGGACAGTGAGGTGTAGAATAAATGGAAAGCTTTATTTCTGCAAAAGAAGTACATTAATGCTATATTGGTACATAGGGGAGCTGGAATTTAGAAGAAAAAAAAGTAAACAAATGTGAACTTGGCCTTTAAATCAGAGCTGAGAAAGCTCTGGTACCAAAAACCAACTGGAGCATTTATTCTGTAAATAATTTATCAAAATGATTTTCATAGCTGGGAACTCTCAAACTTTGACCTTGATATCTAGACGTTACACTGCCATATATCTGGATTATTGGTTTACTGGAGAAGTGACATCAACATCATTACTCTCAGGGCCGGCTCACACAAGGATCATACTGAAACGCACAGGTTTGAACCCACACATTCCCGTGTTGTGTAATTTTGCAACCCCATTCATCTGAATGGGCTGCAAATCGCACCACTACACTAAAAAAGTACGCATGCACTACTTTTAAAAACGTGCTGCACCAAATCGCATGATACTGCAGTATCATGTGATTTGGTGCCCAAAAACGCACTGCTTTTGGGGGTGATAACATTAGATTAACATCCACATGCAAGGCATTTAAACGTGGTGTGCGAAACGTGAATGGAGCATGCCTTTCTTACACTGCGTTCTGGTGTGAAGCAGCCCATAATTAAAGTCGTCTATGGAGAAGCACATGGGCAGGCCTGGTGGAAGTGGGTGGGCTGTGCATTCATCTTTGCTTGCCTTCTGGCCACAAAAAAAGACGTGTGTGCGATCAGAGCCTTCCTTTGTATACATCACAGCCTGTGTACCAGGTGCCATTTTATTGCTATACTCTATGAGCAGCCACCATGCACATCTCTGTGTCATTGATTTTCAAAAGTTCTCAGGTATGATGCTATAATATTGGTGGTGCACACATAAGCTGCATGACTACAAGTAGTAATTCTGAATTTAGATTAGCATCCCTTCTAGTCTTAAGACTTATGGCCCGTACACATGATCAGAAAATTGTCCGAAAAATACTGCTTTCAAAGCGATTGTACAATAATCTGATCGTTGGTATACAGCTTTCAATCACGGCAGTTCATCTGATATTATCTGGACAAAAGGAAAGAAAGCCAACAGGGAGCTGTAGCTCTCTAGTGTTCCACTGGGTGGTAGGAATATATCTGGACAAAAACAAAAAGGAAAGATATTAACCAATGGGACAAACACAAACATTTTTCTTGTGCGATACTAGATCGTACAACTTCTGGTTAATAAGTACAGTTGTAGTTTGAAAATACATTTAATTATTGTCGTACGAGAATTTTCGTAACTTTAGTAAACTCTTCATTTCTGATGTGAGATTAGTTTGCAAAAAAATAATTGAACAATCATTTGTTCGATAATCTCATCATGTGTACCAGGCATTAGTCTGAAGCCAAAGTTCTTAATAGGTTTTAGACAGAAAGATGTAAACATTTGTCATTAGAAATTATAAGCCACGTGCACACTGTATTTTCTCCTGCAGAAATTAAGCAGCAGAAAAATGTGGTAAAAAGCTGCGTTCTTGCATGCAAGTTTATGCACCAGGCATTAATGCATTTTATTGGTCAGAATGTTCATTTATTCTGTCCATTAGTGTGTATATATATACATATACATATACACTAAAAAGCTTCTCTTCTGAACATGATTTTGGTGGGGTTTTTTCTGCCTCTAAACGCTGTTAAATGTGAATCGATACATAGGCTAACATTGAGGGGCGTTTAGAGGCAGAGAAAAATAAAAAATAAAAAACTGTAAAAGCAAAGTTTTTGAGCACGTATGCATGAGCCCTTTAACTTCTTGGAGCCCGGGCCATTGTCAAATGGCGGCCACAAGGTGGCTCTTCAAGTCCGGGAGGATGTCTATTGATGTCCTAAGCTCCTTCAGCCACTGGGGGGCGCGCACTGAGGTGCCGATGCGCGTGCCTGGCAGCCGCGATGTGCGCCAGTTACCCGCGTTTGGCCGTTACACAGCCAAGGATGTGGATCTCTGTGTGTAATCCACGTCCTGTCAGGGAGAGGAGACCGATGCTGTGTCCCTTGTACATAGTTTAATCGGTCACCTCCCCCAGTCAGTCGCCTCCCCCTCACAGTAAGAATCACTCCAAGGGAACACATTAAACCCCTTCCTCGCCCCCTAGTGTTAACCCCTTCCCTGCCAGTCACTTTTATACAGCAATCAGTGCATATTTATAGCATTGTTCAATGTATAAATGTGAATGGTCCCAAAAATGTGTCAAAAGTGTCTGATGTGTCCGCCATAATATCACAGTCCTGACAAAAATCACAGATAACCGCCATTACTAGTAAAAAAATAAAATAATAAAAAATGTCATAATTCTATCCCCAATTTTGTAGGCACCATAACTTTTGCGCAAACCAATCGCTATACGCTTATTGCGATTTTATGTAGAAGAATATGTATCGGCCTAAACTGAGAATTTTTTTTTTTTAATTGGGATATTTATTATAGAAAAAAGTTAAAAATTGTGTTTTTTTTCTAAATTGACGCTTTTTTTTTGTTTATAGCGCAAAAATATAAAACCGCAGAGGTTATCAAATACCACCAAAAGGAAGCTCTATTTGTGGGAAATAAAGGACGTCAATTTTGTTTGGGAGCAACGTCGAGCGACCGCGTAATTTTCATTTAAAGCGTGACAGTGCCGAAAGCTGGCGGATCGTAAATCCCCCGGCGGAATTCAAATGCCGCGGCTAGGGGGTGTGTAGTATTTAAATCAGCCGCGTCCCCATGCCGATTTAACTGCGCATGTGCCGCCGGCTAAATTTCCCAGCGTGCATTGCTCCAAATGACGTCGCTAGGTTTCGACGGGAACGTAAATTACGTCCATCCGTATTCGCGACCGACTTACGCAAACAATGTAAAATTTCAAAACCCGGCGCGGGAACGACGGCCATACTTAACATAGGATACGCCGCATATAGCAGGGGTAACTATCCGCCGGAAAAAGCCGAACGCAAACGACATAACAAAAAAGCGACGGGCGGGCGTTTGTTTCTGAATCGGCGGATCTCCTTATTTGCATATTCGTCGCGTATACAAATGGAAGCGCCACCTAGCGGCCGGCGGGAGATTGCAGCCTAAGATCCGACGGTGTAAGTCACTTACACCTGTCGGATCTAAGGGAGATCTATGCGTAACTGATTCTTATAAATCAGTTGCATAGATCCGACCGTCGGATCTCAGAAATACGACGGCGTATCAGCGCCGTCGTATCTCTATCTGAATCAGGCCCAAGGTCTCTTCACGTGGAAACTTTGACATGTACTGACTATACAAGGATGTCACTAACAGGTCTTTCATATTAATGTAAGTTGGCTGGATATTTAAATATCACAGAACAATGTTCCAGAGGTTGTATAGGTAAATTGCAGATTTTGTTGCTTAGAACGTGAATGCAATATAATTGTAACCGGAAAAAAACAATCTCTGCTTTTTTCTAAAATGCTGTACAACAAAAACCTAGCCGGACGTGTATTGTTCCTATTTATGGTCTAAATTATCCTGTCACTGGCTATTGAATACCAAATGCAGTCTACCACTATGAAATAACTCCAGGTAGATTCAATATTTTGCCTGTTTGAGAATTCCCAGACAAGTGTCTAACTGCAGAAAGATTAGCCATAGCTCCCATATTGTATAATACAAAATACAACAATTTCCCTTTAAATGTGGCAGATATTCCAAAAACATTTAGAGACATAAAAGTACAAATAAACAATAAATTATATTTACATAAACTGATTATTTTCTCCACCTGTATTGCAGTATTAATGTTATCCATAAAATAAAAAAATGTAACTACATGTTAAAGAATCAAAGGTGATTCAGTCTTACTTTTGAGCTGCACCCTTTTCATGGCATCTTTCACCATTTCCAAACTTACATTACTCAGAGAGCTTTTCCTATATCTTGAGTTTGTCTCTAGGATATCCATGTCTTTTAGACTTTATAATGCAAATCACATAAAAACTTGATTGACGACCTCTCTTCTCTGGGATTGAAGATGAATTAATTCAGTGTGCAATACACATTGTGCATTTGTTACACTTTAACCTGTAATCAGTTCAGTTGGCCTGGACTTTTAACTTAGACAAAGTGTATCCTTACTGATAACGGGGTGTCTATGCATCATTCATCTAAGCAAAGGTCAACAGTGATGAGTAATTGTTTGTTTTGCAAGCAAGATGTGTATGTTGAATTGCACCAGGAGCGATTATAAAAACTACTACCTATTACCTACTAAAGGCAATCAAGGATATTGTATAATAATTCTATTTATATCGCTCCTAATGCAGAGAAAGATATGCAGTAAGTCTGAGAAATCTCAGGGTAACTGATGGAAGTGTCCCTTTCAATGCTCTAGGCCAGGGGTCTCCAAGCATTCTAAACAAAGGGCCGGTTTATTGTCTTTGACTCTTGGAGGGCCAGACTTTGGCCAGCGGAAGTGAAACTTTTCCTGGCATCAGTGGGCGTAAACATCTGCTATTAGGGTGAGGATGAGTGCCCCATTGCTGGTATAGGGAGGAAGAGTGCCCCATTAGTGGTGTCAGTGGGAGAAATGGTGCTTCATTGTCGGTGTCAGATGGCAGAATAGTGTCTCGTATCAGTGGGAGGGATAGTGCTCCAAGGGCCGGATAAAGGCAAGCAAAGGGTCGGAGACCACCGATCTAGGCAGACTGGCTTCTGAATTCTATGCTAGTTGGTCCACCTGGGGAACTAAGAATCTACCGCCAATCAAACCCAAAAAACGGGAAGCCACCGCCTCAACTACAACATATAGAATGCGCCCTGATCAACACAAGATCTGCAGTCAAGCACAGAGAGGAAATGCACAACTTCATCGTCCAACACAACACAGATTGCCTCTTTATCACAGAAAGTTGGCTAACACCGGACTGTAATCCCATCCTAGCAGAATTGGTGCCCGAGAACCATCGCATCCTAACCAAGCATAGAACAGGACAAAGAGCAGGAGGCCTTGCAGTGATCTACAAATCCCACCTTGCTCTCACCAAACCAACTCTACAGAACTCATTGCCCTTTATGGAAACACTCACCCTGCAACTTCAAACTACACCCGAGGAAACCGTCCACATACTACTATGCTACAGACCGCCCGGACCAAAGACGCATCTCCTCACACCCTTCATCGAATTCTTCTTGACGTACACCCTGAAAACCAAAAACCTGCTGCTACTTGGGAACCTCTGGGCTAACTCAACCCAGGATCCCATCGCTACCGCCTGCATCGACCAACTCGAAGAACTTGGTCTGCAGCAACTGATAAAGACTCCCACGCATGCGTCCGGTCACATTTTAGACCTCATCTTTAAACAAAACATGAATATCAACAAGCTGGATAACAGTCCTTTACCTTGGACGGACCACCACGCCATCAAATTTATATTAACCACCGACACCATCCTTCAAAAACCCAAACTCCCTACAACAATACACTGGGCAAGATCGCAGAAGAAACTACACTCTGAGCTCTTCAAAACCACACTGGTGACAAAAATAGAAGTACCAAATCTGAACCACTCAACGGAACAAACACTCAACGCCTTAAACAAAGCATTACTACAAATAGCAGACACAGTCGCTCCAAAACGTAGAGCTCTCAGCCGGAAAAACAACTCGGGCTGGTTTAACGACACTCTCACTCTACTGAAACAAGAACGCAGACGAGCTGAAGGAGCCTGGAGGAGAAACCCATCAAAAGAAAACCACACAAAGTACAAAACCCTCACCAAGAATTACCACAAAGCGATCTTTAAAGCTAAAAAAGAACATTTCGCAAACACCATCTCAAAAGCCCTAAACCGTCCATGGGAACTTTTCAAACTAGTCGCTAAGACTATGAACCCCTTCTGCCTGGAGCCCCCTGCAAGTGAGACACAAGAATTCTGTAATGAACTATCTGACTTTTTTATTGACAAAATCGAAAAGATTCGGGCAACAGTTTAACAGGAAAAAAACACCAACCCCATTCAGATAAAGCAAGAAGAAGCAATCAACATAAAAATAGTCCACGATCAACGAATTTCGAGCTGGTCCCAATTACCATCGACACCACTAAAAACATCATCAGAAGCCTCCGAGACAACACATCACCAAATGACATCATTCCTACAAAACTCTTGAAAGAATGCACTGACATCTTGGCACCCACCATAATGCACATCATAAACCAATCGTTCAGTGAAGGGATTGTTCCGAACACCCTCAAGCAAGGCATAATAAAACCCCTCTTAAAGAAACCCAACCTCGACCCTAAAAACCCAAACCATCGCAGACGGGTAACAAGCCTGAACACCATCTCCAAGATCATGGAGAAAGCAGTAGTACAACAGCTTGAGCCCCATCTGGACGACCACAAACTCCTAGATCCCCTACAATCAGGTTTTCGCCCAGGCCACGGCACAGAAACAAGATCCTCAAGATATGGGATGATGCCCTCGAAGCAGCAGATGACGAAAAATCCTGTCTCCTAGTGCTGCTGGACCTCAGTTCAGCCTTCGACACGGTAGACCACAACACATTGCTCACGCGACTCAAAAAAGTAGCCGGAGTCTCTGACTCGGCCCTACCATGGTTCGCATCTTTCCTAGAAAATCGCACTCAGACCGTGAAACTTGGAGGCTTTACATCAGAAACACGGACCATTACATTCGGAGTCCCTCAAGGATCACCCCTTTCACCTGTACTCTTCAACATCTACATCCGCCCGCTCCTCAAAATCATCAGCAAATAGGACCTGCGCTACCACTCCTATGCTGACGACATGCAGCTTTACCTTCGAATCACCAACAAAAAAAAGACCAATATCCTGAACTAGGAAAATGCCTCACACTGATCGACAATTGGATGACTGAAAGCTCCCTCAAACTCAATGGATCCAAAACAGAACTACTCATCCTTCACGCAAATCGGAAATCCAATTCTAGGACCACATGGACACCACCCACCATCCTCAGACAAACCATCGCGCCAAGCAACAAAGTCAAAAGTCTCGGAGTCATCTTTGACTCAGACATGACGATGGATGCACAAATAGGATCAGTCGTCAGCGGTTCTTATCATCTGCTCCGCATGCTACGTAGACTCATCCCCTTCATCCCGGAAGAGAACACAGCAGTAGTGGTTGGAACTATCATCAACTCACGACTCGACTACGCAAACTCCCTCTACTTAGGACTACCGAAACACCAGATTTCACGTCTACAAGTCGTCCAGAACACGGCAGCTAGACTGGTAACAGGTAAAAAGCCGTGGGAACCAATCTCCCCGGTCTTGAGGTCCCGCCACTGGCTGCCCGTACAGGACCGGGTGACATTCAGGACACTCTGCCTCGCGCACAAATGTACACAGGGTAACGCTCCTCAATACTTAAGCGAGAAAATAAAACCCTACGCCACCAAGCGCGTGCTCCGGTCAACCAACCAAAACCTTCTCCAAATTCCTAAATCACGCTACAAAGGGAGAACGTAGATTTGCGGTCCAAGGACCACGGCTCTGGAATGCTCTACCCACTACCATCCGCTTGGAAGAAAACCATCGGGCTTTTAGGAAAAAACTAAAGACCCACCTCTTCTGAAGGACCAGGACGACACTGGATGCAAAGCGCCTTGAGGCGATTAAGTTCGCATTTGTTGTGCTATACAAGTTACTCACTCACATTGGGATTGCAGATAAGGCTTCTTTCAGGCGCTTTACATGTGCTTTTTTTTTTAACGCTAAAACGCCTGAAAAATGCCCCAGTGTGAATGAAGTCTAAGACAGACTGATAGATTACAACTCCCAAGATGCTCTCTGGACATATGTTAGTAGTTCAGAACACTAAAAAACTCCAGGCAGATGTCTAAGAAAATTATTAATCACTTGCTTACTGGTAGTTTAATATTTGCAAACAAAATTAAGCTATATCAGTACAGATTTAATCATACAGCTTATAGTGTACATAGATTTGCCAAAAAAATGAATATTCCTGAACTTTGTTTTATCTCATGGTTACTGTAAAATTGTGTGAATGCATCAGAGCTTGGATTCACTAAATGAGTTTACCAAAAATGTAAATATTGCAGAATATACAGCCTCATGCTACATAACTAAGCTCCATTTCATGCTGAGTACTAAATTAATAATGTATGTTAAATAGAAAATTATCTTTAAATAGCTTTTTACAACACAAGCATTTTATTAAAATAAATTTGATAAAACAATCGACAAATTAATTAAAATTAAAAAAATCTGATTTAAATAAACAAAACATGTTTTTTGATTTTCTGTAATGTCTGGCTGGTCAGCACCTGTGCCAACATCAAGATAAATCCGGGGATGACAAAACTTGCTTGTATAATTATTTTATAAGGAAAGAAATGCATAGTTACCAACATTTTTAAAATCATTAGGGACACTTGCACATCAATTGAAGATTGTTTCGGTAATCCCTAACCCTGTCACTGTTTTAAATGCTATTGTGTGCGGACATCCTCATGTGTACAGTATAACATGGCAATGTTCTTCTGATCCATCAGTACAGACATTATAACATGAATCAGAACATTGCCATGTTATACTGTACTGATGGATCAGAACATTGCCATGTTATACTGTACTGATGGATCAAAACATTGCCATGTTATACTGTACTGATGGATTAGAACATCCCCCTTGTCAGACATCCTATGAGTGTGCTGACGATCTCATCCAATAATAGGACAGGCTCTCATTACATTTGGGAGAATTAGGAAGCAATGAATGATGATGTATATGTGTGTCATCTGTATTGAGTGAGTGAGAAACTTATATAGCGCAGCAACATGCAAACTGAATCGCCTCTGGGCGCTCGTTGTCCCTTTCTCCTTTGTCCTCAAAAGAGATGGGTTTTGATCTTTCTCCTTAAGGCCAAGTGATTCTCCTCCAACCGAATGCTGGTTGGTAAAGCGTTCCATAGTCTAGGCCCTTGGACCGCAAATCTTCTTTCTCCTTTGGACTTGTATCTGGCTTTGGGTATCTGGAGTAGATTTTGATTGGTGGGTCGCAGAACGCGATTGGGGTTGTGGGCTTAGTTTTTCGCATAGATATTGGGGGGCATTTCCCAGAATACACTTATGCGTCAGACAGAGTGCTTTAAAAGTGATTCTGTCTTTTACTGGCAACCAATGAAGGCTTCTCAGTGAAGATGAGATTGATTCCCAGGGTTTTCTCGCGGCCGTGTTTTGAACGACTTGCAGCCGAGTGATTTGTTATTTTGGGAGTCCGAGGTCAAGGGCATTTGCATAGTCAAGTCTGGAGTTAACAATTGTTCCCACCACTACTGCCATGTCTTCTTTAGGAATAAATGGAATAAGTCTGCGTAGTAGGCGCAGCAGATGGTGCGATCCGCTGACTACTGACCCTATTTGTGCGTCCATTGTCATGTAGGTGTCGAAGATGACTCCGAGACTTTTGACTTTGGTGCTAGGGGTGATGATTTTGCCCAGAATACAGTTGTGCGTCATCAGCGTACGAGTGGTAAAGTAACTTTTGGCTACTGATGATTTCAAAGAGAGGGCGGAGATAGATATTGAACAGCACTGGCGACAGAGGGGATCCTTGAGGGACTCCGCATGATATCGTGCATTTTTCTGAAGTGAAAGGTCCCAATTTCACTATTTGTGATCGGTTTTCAAAAAAGGAGGAGAACCAGGATAGATCACATTCCGCTACTCTGGCTACTTCAGCTAGCCGAGTCAGTAGTAGTTTGTGGTCTACCGTGTCAAACACGTGCTTAGGTCCAACAGTACTAGAAGACAAGATTCTCCTTCGTCTGTGGCCTCGAGCGCATCATCCCATATTTTGAGTAGTGCCGTTTCTGTCCTGTGTCCGGGACGGAAACCCGATTGAAATGGATCGAGCAGTTTATGGGTGTCTAAATGCTGTTGCAGCTGTTGTACCACAACTTTCTCCATTACCTTGGAGAGGACATTTAGGCCTGTTATAGGACGACAGTGTTTTGGGTCTTTGGGGTCGAGGGTAGGTTTCTTTAAAATAGGTTTGATTATGCCTTGTTTTAAGCGGGTGGGCACTATACCTTCCTTGAATGACTGGTTTAGAAGCTGCGTGATAGGCGGTGCCAGAATATCGGCACATTCCTTCAGCAGTTTGGTGGGGATGATATCATTAGGCGCTGTGCTATTTCGCAGGGTCCCGATTATATTTTTAGTGGCCTCGTGGAAATGGGTTTTAAAGTGAACTTTGTTGATTGTGGCGAGTTTATGTGGGTATTGGGCGTATGATTGAGGGGGGGGGGGGGTTTATGGGAGTTCCATTTTGCTGAATGCTTTAATGGATTCTTTCAATTTTGTTAACAAAATAATCTGATAATTCATTGCAAAATTCTTGGGTATCAGACCCTGACCCCTCAAAGGCGATCGGCAAAACACTGGATCAAATACTGGATAAATGATTAATGCTGATGGGTGGGCGAAGTGCGTCCCCCTGTGGTCACAGGTAGTAGGCAATCCTTGGAACCGGGTTGCGGAGGGGGAGTGGGGGGTGAAGTGGTAATGGTGGAGCTATAGCTTTGGGTGTAGCAAGATGGCCACCGAACGGGACTAGGGCCGAGCCGGGGGCTGGAGAACTGGGGGTACCAAGGGGGGGAGGCGGTGGGGATCCTGGGGCACTGTGGGGCGCCCCTGGGGACAGGGTGTTTGGAGGAGTTTGACATGGGGGGGTTTGCGGAGTTGATCGCGGGGGCGCGCCGCTAGGCCTCAGCTGAAGCCGCAGCCTATCCTGGATGCGGCCGCCGCGATATCAGAGGGGATTGTTCTGGTCCTGATGATTAGGGTGGGGTGGGTGGTGGCGGGAAAGAAAGGCCGAGGACTGTTTAGGCCGCGAGGGGGGAGTCAGGCCGGATCCTGGGCCGGAGCTGCGGCTTATCCTGATAAGGATGGCCACACACCGTCCCAGGGTAGGGGAGAGTGAAAGGCCAGATCTTAGTGGGCCTCACCTGTGGTTGCTGTGCATGGTTGTGGAAGCAGGAGGCCAAGGGGAAGGAAAAAATCCTGGGTGTCCTGGGTTTCTGGATGCTGCTGCAATTGTTGGCTGGGAGAACCTGCCTGCCTAGCTGTCTGTCTGGGCCCTGGGTGAGAGCAGACTCGTCAGGAAGCGTCCTACTCTACCACTGACTGACACTGACTGGCATTGGTGCGTGATTTCAATGACTGTTTTGTGACAGTTCTCACAGCTGGATTGTATCTGTGTTTGGGGTTATGTAGAATTACTGCCCTGCAGCCCAGTCTCCAAAGGGAATAGAATAGATCATGCTCTGCTTCAGTATGTCACAGTACAGTTGCCATTCATGGTTCCCCCAATGAACTGTAGCTCCCCAGTGCTAGCAGCACTCATTCAGCCCCAGACGATGACACTCCCACTACCATGCTTGACTGTTAGGCAAGACACACTTGTCTTTGTACTCCTCACCTGATTGCCACCACACATGCTTGACACCACCTGAAAAAAAAAGTTTATCTTGGTCTCATCAGACCACAGGACATGGTTCCAGTAATCCATGTCCTTAGTCTGCTTGTCTTCAGGAAACGGTTTTCAGGCTTCCTTCTGGGACAACAACCATGCAGACCAATTTGATGCAGTGTGTGGCGTATGGTCTGGGCACTGACAGGCTGACACCACCCCTTCAACCTCTGCAGCAATGCTGGCAGCACAGATATGTGTATTTGCCAAAGACAACCTCAGAATATTACGCTTAACACGTGTGCACTCAACTTCTTTGGTTGACCATAGCGAGGCCTGTTCTGAGTGGAACCTGTCCTGTTAAACCGCTGTATGGTCTTGGCCACCGTGCTGCAGCTCAGTTTCAGAGTCTTGGCAATCTTCTTATAGCCTATGCCATCATGTAGAGCAACAATTCTTTTTTTTTTCAGATCCTCAGAGAGTTCTTAGCCATGAGGTGACATATTGATCTTCCAGTGATCAGTATGAGAGAGTGAGAGCGATAACACCAAATTTAACAAATCGCTGATCACCGCCATTACTAGTAAAAATATTTTTTTTTTAAATAAAAATGCAATAAAACTATCCCCCATTTTTTAAACGCTATAAACCAATCGATAAACGCTTATTGCGTTTTTTTTTTACCAAAAATAGGTAGAAGAATATGTAATCGGCCTAAACTGAGGAAAAAAATAAAAATGTTCATATCTTTTTTGGGGGATATTTATTATAGCAAAAAGTAAAAAATATTGAATTTTTTTCCAAATTTACGCTGTAATTTTGTTTATAGCGCAAAAAATAAAAACTGCAGAGGTGATCAATCAACACCAAAAGAAAGCTCTATTTGTGGGGGAAAAAAAGACGCCAATTTTGTTTGGGAGCCAAGTCGCACAACCGCGCAGTTATCAGTTAAAGCGACGCAGTGCCGAATCGCAAAAAGGGGCAAGGTCCTTAACCACTTAGGACCCGGACCTTTAGCCAGCAAAAGGACTCAACCAGGTTTTGCGATTCGACACTGCGTTGCTTTGACAATTGCGCATCTTGCGACGTGGCTCCTAAACAAAATTGGTGTCCTTTTTTTCCCACAAAAAGAGCTTTCTTTTGGTGGTATTTGATCACCTCTGCGGTTTTTATTTTTTGCGCTATAAACAAAAATAGAGCGACAATTTTGAAAAAAAATGCAACATTTTTTACTTTTTGCTATAATAAATATCCCCCAAAAATATATAAAAAAACAAACATTTTATTTCCTCAGTTTAGGCCGATACGTATTCTTCTACCTATTTTTGGTAAAAAAACAAAAAAACAAAACGAAATAAGCGTTTATCGGTTAGTTTGCACAAAATTTATAGCGTTTACAAAATAGGGGATGGTTTTATTGCATTTTTATTAATTATTTTTTTTTTTACTACTAATAGTAAAACAGCGATTGTTTTCGTGACTGCGACATTATGGCGGACACTTCGGACAATATTGACACATTTTTGGGACCATTGTCATTTTCACAGCAAAAAATGCATTTAACCACTTAAGACCCGGACCAAAATGCAGGTAAAAGACCAGGCCCCTATTTGCGATTCGGCACTGCGTCTTTAACTGACAATTGCGAGGTCGTGCGACGTGGCTCCCAAACAAAATCGGGGTCCTCTTTTTCCCACAAATAGAGCTTTCTTTTGGTATTTGATCACCTCTGTGTTTTTTATTTTTTGCGCTTTAAACAAAAATTTAGAAAAAAAATGCAATATTTTTTACTTTTTGCTATAATAAATATCCCCCAAAAATATATATAAAAAAAAATGTTTCCCTCAGTTTAGGCCGATACGTATTCTTCTACCTATTTTTGGTAAAAAAAAAAAAATCGCAATAAGCGTTGATCGGTTGGTTTGCGCAAAATTTATAGCGTTTACAAAATAGGGGATAGTTTTATTGCATTTTTATAAAAAAAATTTTTTACTACTAATGGCGGCGATCAGCGATTTTTTTCCTGACTGCGACATTATGGCGGACACTTCGGACAATTTTGACACATTTTTGGGACCATTGTCATTTTCACAGCAAAAAATGCATGTAAAATGCATTGTTTATTATGAAAATGACAATTGCAGTTTGAGAGTTAACCACAGGGGGCGCTGATGGGGTTATGTGAGACCTGAAGTGTGTTTACAACTGTAGGGGGGTGTGACATCATCGATTGTGTCCCCCTATAAAAAGGGATGACGCGATCGATGCTGCCGCCACAGTGAAGAACGGGGAAGCCGTGTTTACACACGGCTCTCCCCGTTCTTTAGCTCCGGGGACCGATCGCGGGACTCCAGCGGCGATCGGGTCCGCAAGTCCTGGAGCTTCGGACCGGGTCGCGGGAGCGCGCCCGCGACCGAGGGCTGGGTACTAGTACAGGACGTACGTGGATGTGCCCAGCCGTGCCATTCTGCCGACGTATATGTGCAGGAGGCGGTCCTTAAGTGGTTAAAATGCATTGTTTACTGTGAAAATGACAATTGCAGTTTGGGAGTTAACCACAAGGGGGCGCTGATGGGGTCATGTGTGACCTCATGTGTGTTTACAACTGTAGGGGGGTGTGGCTGTAGGTGTGACGTCATCGATTGTGTATCCCTATAAAAGGGATCACACGATCAATGACGCCGCCACAGTGAAGAACGGGGAAGCTGTGTTTACACACAGCTCTCTCCATTCTTCAGCTCGGGGGGGACCGATCGCGGGACTCCAGAAGCGATCGGGTCTGCGGGGCCCGGAGCTTCGGACCGGGTCGCGGGCGCGCGGCCCCACGGCTGGGTACTAGCACAGGCCGTACCTATATGTGCATGTGCCCAGCCTTGCCATTCTGCCGACGTAAATGTGCAGGAGGCGGTCCTTAAGTGGGTAACCTGCATAATGGTCCGGGTCTTAAGTGGTTAGGAGCAACCGACTGGAAAAGGGTTGAGAAACACTGGTATACAGTATATCTCAATCGTTTTTTTAAATTGATACGTTTGCTCTACACCTGATCAGCTGATACACATTACTGACTGGAATGGTATTTAAAAATTGGAAATACTGGATTGGCTATATCTGTGGTAAGTTCCCAAAGGCTCATACACACGATCTGACTTTTTCGACAACGGACGCGTTTCATTGGACAATCCGACCATCTGTATGCTCCATCGGACAATTGTTTTCGGTTTTTCAACGGACAAATGTTTGCTGTGCATGCTCTCAAACTTTCCGACAACAAATGTCCAATGGAGGATCATCCAATTGTGTGTACACAAGTCCATCGGACTAAAATCCAAAGTACAAACACGCATGCTCAGAACCAATGCTGAACATCAGACAATAGCAGAAGTTGCCCAAAGGGTGGCAGTAAAGAGCTGAAAAACCACGTGATTTGGTGAATGTTGGCTGAAAATGTTCTACCTTGTGTATGCAGAACAAGTTCACGGCCTACACCCCTTTGGACAAAAATCCACGGAAAAGTCCGATCGTGTGTATGAGGCTTAAGTTATCCGATTCCAGTGATTTGTTTACATTAAGTTTATCTAGTCTCTTTTGTACCTTGTTTTCACTCAACCAGATAGGTACCTTTGGTGAAACCTTATTACTATCCATGGTTCATCTGTTATGAGGCCTATCTGCTCCTTCATAACCTTTTTACTACCGATATAGTTGGGGAAATGTTATATATTGTGACAGTAGGAGATGCTGTCACTGTAAAATTCCCTTGATCTGGGGCTCCACGCAAGATCTCGACCCGTGGGGTCAAAATAATCACAAGAACGGTGAGCAAAAATCCCAGAACCACACGGGGGACCTAGCGAATGACCTGCAGAGAGCCGGGACCAACGTAACACAGGCTACCATCAGTAACACACGACGCCTCTAGGGACTCAGATCCTGCAGTGCCAGACATGTCCCCCTGCTTAAGCCAGTACATGTCCTGGCCCAGATTTTGAGTGCAAACCTCCTCCCATCAGCAAGGGCATTGAAGATGAAACGTGGCTGGGTCTTTCAGCATGACAATGATCCCAAACACACCGCCCGGGCAACAAAGGAGTAGTTGTCGTAAGAAGCATTTCAAGGTCCTGGAGTGGCCTAGCCAGTCTCCAGATCTCAACCCCATAGAAAACCTTTGGAGGGAGTTGAAAGTATGTGTTGCCCAGTGACAGCCCCAAAAAATCACTGCTCTAGAGGAGATCTACATGGAGGAATGGGCCAACATACCAGCAACAGTGTGTGACGACCTTGTGAAGACTTACAGAAAACGTTTGACCTCTGTCATTGCCAATAAAGGATAAAGTATTGAGATGAACTTTTTGATATTGACCAAATACTTATTTCCCACCATAATTTCCAAATAAATTCTTTCCAAATCAGACAATGCGATAGTCTGGATTTGTTTCCACATCTTGTTTCTCATAGTTGAGGTATACCTATGATGACAATTACAGGCCTCTCTCATCTTTTCAAGTGGGAGAACTTGCACAATTGGTGGCTGACTAAAAACTTTTTTGCCCCATTGTGTGTGTGTGTGTGTATATATATATATATATATATATATATATATATATATATATATATATATATATATATATATATATATATATATATATATATATATATATATGGATTTATTTTACTTGCCATAGCTATGGGTTTCTTAAATTTTATTTTAGCCACCCTAATTGTGTCGTTACATTTCTTGCAAATCTGGAATGCCAAGTGTGTCCCTATTTTGTACTTTTTAGTCACCTGTTTTTTCTCAATTGTTTTTTTTTACAGTAGAATTTAACCACATAGGTTTTAATTATGCTCTTTTATGTTTGTTATTCAGTGGAATCCAATGACTAAGAAAATTCTTTAATTCATTTTTAAAAAACACTCCCACTTACCTTTTGTGCGCTTTGCTGCAAATATTTGGTCCCATTTAGTGTCATTCAGTAAAGATCAAAGCTTAGCGAAGTTAGCTTTTTTTAATTTCAGTGTTCTGGTCATACCAACATGCTTCTCTTTCCTGCAGCTTATGGCAAATGTTTTTTTTTTTTTTTACCATGAACACTATTACCCTATCATCTTGCACATCTGTATAAAGCTCTGTGTTGTGAATAGATCCAACAGAGCATTTCTTCTTGTTGGAGCTTTCCGTTCAGTTTCAGAATAATTCACCCAATATAATATCACTCTGCCTCCCAGCCATTCAATCTGTAAAATGAGCAGACTCTCATCATCATTTATGTTATGGGGCCTATAAAATTCTCCCTCTAAACGCCCCTGCATGTTAGCCTATTTACTAAAACCGAAGAGTGCAAAATTTGGTGCAGCTTCAATTTCTTTTTTTTGTCAAAGCTTAACTGAACAAGCTGAGCTTTCAGGACCCATCCCAACCATTGTAGGGTCTAAGCAGTTCTAAAGACATTGGCTGACAGAACCTGCAGACTATTCTCTCAGAAGAAAGTCATCCAGCTGTCCCACAAGAGGAAATGCCTGAGAAAGAAGCAGAGTAAGGAGTTAGGCTGGCCATACACTGTGCAAAACTTCTTTTCTGCAACCACTGTTCGCAGGAAAGAAATTTACAGCATTCCCCCATCAACACACACAGTGCGGACAGGGGAATCGGCAAAGACCGTGATTATCTCTTGGATAAAGGCCAACGCAATCAATCTTTGTTTCATCAGACCAGAGAATTTTGTTTCTTATGGTCAGAGTCCTTCAGGTGCCCTTTGGCAAACTCCAGATGGGCTGTCATGTGCCTTTTACTGAGCAGTGGCTTCCGTTTGGCCACTCTACCATACAGGCCTGATTGGTGGAGTGCTGCAGAGATGGTTGTTCTTCTGGAAGGTTCTCCTCTCTGCACAGAGAAATGCTTGAGCTCTGTCAGAGTGACCAATGTGTTCTTGGTGACCTCCCTGAGTAAGGTCCTTCTCCCCAGATCAGTTTGTTTCGCCGGGTGGCCCGCTCTAGGTAGAATCTTGGTGGTTCGGTTCAAAACTTGCATATGCGGATGATGGAGGCCACTGTGATCATTGGGACCTTCAGAAATTGTTCTGTACCCTTCCCCAGATCTGTGCCTCGATTCAATCCCGTCTCGGAGGTCTACAAGCAATTCCTAGGACTTGATTGCTTGGTTAGTGCTCTGACATGCACTTTTAACTGTGAGACCTTACATAGAAAGGTGTGTGTCTTTTCAAATCATGTCCAAACAACTAAATTTACCACAGGTGGACTCCATTCAAGTTGTAGAAATCTCAAGGATGATCAGTGGAAATAGGATGCACCTGAGCTAAATTTTAAGTGTCATGGCAAAGGCTGTGAATACTTGTGATTTTTTTTCTTTTTAACAAATTTGCAAAGATTTCAAACAAACTTTCACGTCGTCATTATGGGGTATTGTTTGTAGAATTTTGAGGAAAATAATTGAATTTATTTGGAATAAGGCTGTAACAACAACATGTGTAAAAAGTGAAGTGCTGTGAATACTTTTCGGATGCACTGTGCCTGAAGACTTCATCCCTTGTCCCTTAATGTACAAGAAAGGACTGTTATTCTATCCCATTGGTTCTCTAAAAGAGTGTTTCTCAATTCCAGTCTTCAAGGCATAACAGGTCATGTTTTCAGGCTCACTGCCTTAGTAATTACCACAGCCGTTTCATCTAAGGGAAATCTTGAAAACACGACCTGTTGGTGCGCCTAGAGGACTGGAATTGATCAACACTGCTCTAGACACACAGCCCAAGGATATAATAAAAATGTATGCCTTGTGCTCTACACGCAAGCATGATAATTGGCTAAAACATTGTGGGGAAGAGAACAGGATTTTCTCTTTTTCTGTCCTTATGTGTAGTGTCGAGGTAGCTTATCATGCATGGTGTGTGCTGTAAAAAAGGGTCTGTCTGGTTATGTGCAGTGGCGTAGCGTGGGGGGTGCGGAGGGGTCACTGCTGGCTCCGTCCCCCTAATGTTTACTTCCTGTGTCCCTGTGCTCAACTGCGGCTGACGCGCTGTGATTAGGTGAATGGGGTCATGTGTGGTGGGGCTGGCCTATCCGGGAACGTGGATGCTCCTGAAGTCCTGCCTCTGCCTCGTTGAGAACTCTGCTGCTGTCTTCATCTCCTCCAGGCTCCCCTGGACTGATGCAAGCTACAAGCTGCAGGTGAGGGAGTGAATACAGTCTGGGGAGAGGGAGCAGCCAACCGAGGAGATTAGGGAGATAAGACAAGCAGTATAAATGAACGAAAGATCTGGTGTCAGTATAAGTGTATTGGTCAGCGGAGTGTATTGGTCAGCGGAGTGTATTGTAGTGGACAGTATAGGAATCAGGTAGTGTAGTGGTCAGGATAATGGATAGGTAGGCAGTATAGGAAGCAGGTAGGTCAGTATAGGAATGAGGCTGGTCAGTACTATTGTAGGAAGGGAAGGGACTCGGTGAGTGCCAAAAGTCCGCAGGTTAGGGGGCGCAAATTACTTGCCTTGCCCCAGTCACTGACAACCCATGCCACTGGTGATGTGTCATATTTTAGAAGGTGCAGCAGACAGCTTTAAATACCTAGAGGGTGTTATATCAGAGACCAGTGGGTTGGTAAATTATATGTAAATAAACACATTTTTTTTTTAATAAATATATCTAAAGAACATTGAGAATATATATTCTCTTTAGGAGTATTTTCTGCAACATTCAGTAACACAAACACAATGAACAGAAATACACAGTAAGCAAGTATATGTATAATTTATTTTTTTCTTTCCAGCAGAGGAAAAAAAAATAAAGGACACATATTTAAAATATTCTCAAAGTTGCAAAAGAAATATATAAATTATTTGTATATATTTGATTTTTTTTTTTTTTACAATTTTGTTTTTCATAAAAAAAAAAAAAAATATTGAACATTACCATTTTGCTGCTAAGTGGCATGAAGACTTCACAGAAATGCCAATGGAAGGCCTTGGTTTCGGTTCAGATCATAGCTTAAAAATATTTTTCCTCTGGTACCATTACTGTTCCTTACAAACAAACAGGTAATCTGCATGCACTGACCTTTACAAGGACAGTGAAAAGGCACAATGAAATTAAAGTTTTGATTGTTCTTTTTCTTGTCTAATAAATAGCAGATGTTATTAAAGTGAACCTGCCATTGCACAGAGAACATAAAGCTAAACTCAAATACGTTTTTTATTCTAAAGTTACACTGGTCCCGCTGGTAACCAATGTAAGTATGCCTATCTTGGTACAGGACCTGGCGCCAACTGCTACAGTGATTTGCAGCTTCCACAGTGATCGCTCAGGTAGGAGATATGCATACTCTCATTGATCCAAGCGGGACCATTGTAACTATGCAAAATTAAATCATACCTACAGTTCGGCAATGCAGTTCTGAGCATGTGTGGTTGCATCAAAGAAAAATTCCCACCTTTAAACAAGTTCTCCATTCTAAGTTCATGGTCGTATCCATTGCATTGCACTTTTCATTAAATAAAAGGTTTAAAAGGGTTCCCTGTCTCATTTACCAAAGTGATCATATGTCTGTGCAGAGTCCAAAATAGCACAACTCACTTGAACTGATTTGCACCAAGCATGACAGTCTTTATATTGAAGGGGAAAAAATAGGACTTTTGACTTGCCTATAAAATCAATTTCCTGGGAGTACAGTACAGGCAGATTCATAGACAGTTGGGTTACAGACAATAGCAAAAAACAAAACAAAAAAAAACTGTTAACCCCTTCTGCTCCCAGCAATCCTCAGTTCTGTAGCAGAACTGAAGACAATAGAGGGGAGGGTGGCCTATTTGCTGTACTTCAAGAAATGGACTTTACAGGTAAATCACAAATACCATGTCCTTAATCCTACAGCACAGGACACAGGCACATTCAGAGATTGACAATTTGGTTACCTTTCACCCTCACCTCATTGGTAATGCTTGGTGACATCCCAGTAAACACACCCTTCACAAAAAACAGTAGTTCAAAACCAGTTCAAATAGCAGCCTGAAGTGTTTTACATCCAAATGCAGCATTAGCTGGGGCCTGAATGTCCACCCTGTAACACCCCGTAAAAAAAAGTGTGGACCAAAAACCAGGTGGTAGATTTACAGATCTGCAATGCAGATGCTTGATGCTGAAGAGCTAAGGAGGCAATGGATCTAGAAGAATGAGGAACTCTATGCTTCACTACATAATCACAAACCACAACCTGGGAGGAATCCACCTAGCAGTGGTGAAACAAGATGCAGCAGGGAACCCCCTGAAAGAATACAAAAAAATGATCTATCTCAAACTTGAGGACGCAAGGTAAATTTTAATAGCTCTAACCATATCCAATGAAGAGCTTCACCTCTTCAGGGTGTTTCGAAGCAGGACAAGAATATGGAAGTAGCACCAAGTCCTGAAAAAGGTAAAATGATTAAACCATCATTGGTAGAAGAGATACCTTAGGCCAAAAAAACAACTTGATCCTCTCCTAGCAGAAGCGAAGACCAGAAAAACAACCTTCTAAGTAAGGTCAGCCAATGAAAAATCCCTAATAGGTTCAAAGAAAGAAGCTTGAAGTGCAGAAAGTACCAGATTTAAATCCCATGGAGCTACCGAAGCCTGTCTGGGGAAAACACTATGCACCACCCTTGTATAAAGGCCTTCACCAGAGTAAGACACTGAAAAAGTCAAGCTACGTCTCAGGGAGTACTGGTGAGGACTGACCTTCTGCTGTTTACACCAGGAATAAAGTCTTCCAGACTTTTCTGGACCTTTCTGGAAGTCGATTTTCTATGTTTAAAAGCATAAGGATGACAGAGTCAGCTAGGCCTCGGTCGCTCAGAACTTGCACTTCAACAGACAGGTCATAAAAGGCCAGCGATCAAAAAGCAGGATGGTACAAGTCTGTGTGGTCTGCTAGTGGCTGAAGCCCACTGATGTCACAAAGTCGGTCCAGGCTGGGGAAGATTGCAACCATATGGTAGGGATCCACTCAGATACCTGGACCAGCACCCCACTCAGACACAGAGCCAGCCGCTCCCGCCCCCTACACAGCCTAGTGCTCCAATGAGCATGGGAGAATGAGTGGTTGGCAGAGCAGACAGTGGCGACTGACAGTCACCAGCTCTCTGCTCATGCATCACTAAACAATCGATGGTCTTTGATCGCTCAGTTCTTAAAGATGCTGAATCCATCTGGTTAAATTTTTTTATTAAAAAAGCCCTAAACTTCTCTTTTAATAAGGCAGGAGGAGTGGGGTACTCCAGAAAGAGCAAGAGAAATATCTGAGTTAGAAGAGAATCGACTACGGATGAGGGGGTTAAAATGACCACGCACAGTACAGTTGCACCTTACAGGACCCGCGGATAGGCAGCAGTATTGCCCAGGGCCATCCGTGACAGGGATAAAGTCCCCTCTACCCCCCAACTTTACCCACTTTGGATGGGCATAGCCCCTCAGCAAGGGGGTCTTTAGGGACTGGGTGTGGCTTGCTTTTGCCCTGAAACTGTATAGCACCGTGTGGCTAACCCAAAACACTGCACTACGTGTCAAGATGGCAATTTTTACACAGGATCTAGAGCAGGGCTCGACAAATCCCGGGCGCCAGGTCACCATGGCGACTAGAAATAGGGTCCTGGCAACTTGGCTTGGAAGGGGGGCAAAAAAAAAAAAAAAAAAAAAATTTTTTTTTTTTTGTGAGCTGGGGCCACCTGGTGGTGAGCCGTTGGTATTACAAGTTATTACCACCAGATGTGAGCTGGCGCCCTCTGGTGGTGGCCGTTGGTATTACAAGTTAAGCATTACAAGTTAAACAGCAATTCCAATGTCATTTTTCACTATTTTCACTGCCATCTTCTTCCCTCTAATTAGAACCCCCAAACATTATATATATTTTTTATCCTAACACCCTAGAGAATAAAATGGCGATCGTTGCAATACTTTCTGTCACGCCGTATTTGCGCAGCGGTCTTACAAGCGCACTTTTTTTTGTGAAAAAATTACACTTTTTTTAATTAAAAAATAAAACAGTAAAGTTATGCCCATTTTTTTTTTATATTATGAAAGATAATGTTACGCCGAGTAAATTCATACCCAACACGTCGCGCTTCAAAATTGCGTCCGCTCGTGGAATGCCGACAAAATTTTACCCTTTAAAATCTTCATAGGCGACGTTTAAAAAAAATCTACAGGTTGCATGTTTTGAGTTAGAGGAGGTCTAGGGCTAGAATTATTGCTCTCGCTCTACCAATCGCGGCGATACCTCACTTGTGTGGTTTGAACACCGTTTACATATGCGGGTGCTGCTCACGTATGTGTTCGCTTCTGCGCGCAAGCTCGTCGGGACGGGGCGCGTTTTCTGGCTCCTAACTTTTTTACCTGGCTCCTAGATTCCAAGCAAATTTGTCAACCCCTGATCTAGAGTAACATTATGGACTGGTCCCACATCTTCTCTGGTGAGGTCTGGGTCTGATACATAAAGCTCTCTCTATGACACAGATCCAGCAAAATGCCACTGTGGCCAGGAAAGCCGATTGTGTTTATTACACCTTCTGAATTTCTTCAATCAGGTGTCCAATCACCTGATGGCAGCTGGCATCTCTGAATCTGCCTGTGTCCTGTACTGTAGGATCAAGAAAAAAAAAAAAAAAAAAAAGATAGCCATTGGGTAAAATATAACCGCTTAGATTTAAATGAGGGAAGGGTCCAGTATACACTAAAACTTTAACATTGGGGGAGGGACATCAAGCCTTCCTTACCCACTTCCTTTGTATCAGCATGTTTGCTACTAAAATGACAGGTACACTTTAAACTGGCCACTCTACCATACTTTGTCCAATCATGTTAAAAAGCAGCATTAAACCCAAAAGCAAACATTATATTGTAGTGTACCAATTCTTAGATGAGATGGCTGCAATAGTTTTCTTTAGGCTTTCCTTCTCTTTATCGGGTGAGCTGGCTAGTAAATGTGTGATCAACTTTTATTTATTCATGTAAAACCTTTATCCTAAAAAGGGGAAAAAAGCTGCTGTAACCAATTATAAAGTGTGAGCTGGAGTTTGACTTCAGTTTGTTAGTGTATTTAAATCTGCTTGTCCATCTAAATGCTACCGTCTACTGTGATAGCACACCAAAACATCTCTTACGCTCTGGTGTCTCTTGCTATAGGGCAGCGTAATCCGATTCCAAGGTAAATTCTATAGTCTTGCAACCCTCATCATTGGTGAGGGCTGTCTACTGTGACCCCGTGCTCCTTCTTTCAGAATGTGACACTAATACAAGGGGTGTGTTACTAGCCAGATCACCAGGTGGAAACAAAAATAAAAACGAATGCAGCCACCACAACTAATGACCACTGTAAGCTGCAATATATTACATTTCTGGATTTGGGTTTAATGCCGCTTTAATTACTACAAGCTGTTTCTACAGCACACCACAAAAAGGATTAAACTGCTTTGCAGTGCAGCAAAAAAGCAAATGTATAACGGACTCCAATAAAAAGTATACATCCATGTGTTTACCAGAACATTTTCATTAAGCCCCAATAGCAGGAATGTTAGGGCATGTTTTGCATTTCATTTTGAATAAGGGTTCATAAGGTTGAAAAGGGGAAAACTGATTACTGTATATATTCACAATTTCATTAGGTTTTAAAATGATAAATACAATATAAAAAAGAAAAAATGTGTGATTGTACAGTCACAGTGGTCCTCAGTGTTATATGGATATAGCTTATACTGTATACGTTCTTGTACAAAATGGCATCATGTAAAGTTCATTCTACTACTGTCAGTGATGGAACGTAACTGCAAGATCATGAACTAATGTTTAGCCAATACACCCTAATGATGTTATCCCCAAGCCAATAAACAATATTTTTAGAACAACTTTTTTTTTTTCAAGGGAGCTAAATAGAATATGGATTGTAGGATGGAATCAGTATGTCTCTACCCAGGACAAACCTTCCACTGCGGCTACTACTGTATTCTGATAGCTGGCATCCAGCATCTGTCAGAATACCAATTAGCCATCTGAATGGATATAGACACAGGTTGTGAAGCACCAATAGGGCCACTCACAAAGTGAATTTGGGCCAGGTCATCAGAAACCAGTCAAAATTCAATCAGCGTATGACCTGCTTAAGTGAAAAGGAAGAGGGAAACAGTCAACTAAATTGCACTTGGGCGTGCTGCAAGAAAACAGATGCAGCCTGCTATATTCCAAGACTTTAGAGTCTGGTGACAATAACTAAGGTTACCCCAGCATTCCCAATTACTATTGATGGCTTTTCAAACATTCAGATTACAGTCCCAAAGAGTTGTACATTTTTTTTATGGACACTTTCCCATTTATTTTATAAAGTCCCACAAGAAAAGTGAATACCTCAGCTCGTTAATCTACAAAAAGATGGGAGAGTCTGAAACTGTCTATAAAGGCAGACCAGTTCCATAAGCAGGCGCTACCATAGACAATGTATATAATTTAAAAGCAGAGTTTCACCCAAAAATGAAACTTCCGCTTTTCGGAATCCCCCTCCGGTGTCACATTTGGCACCTTTCAGGGGTAAGCAGGAAGCAGATACCTGTCTAATACAGGTATTTTGCTCCCACTTCCGGGCATAGATAGCCGCAGTATTCGCGGATATCTACGCCACATTCGTCCCCTGACTCAGGCATGCGCAATAGGGAACCAGGAAGTGAAGCCGCAAGGCTTCACTTCCCGATTCCCTTATCGAAGATGGTGGTGGCAGCACCCGAGAGCCGAGGGACAGATCGACTTCGGGTGCTGACATGGTAAGCGCCCTGGACAGGTAAGTGTCCATATTTTAAAAGTCAGCAGCTGCCCTATTCGTAGCTGCTGACTTTAAAAAAAAAAAAAAAAAAAAATTAACAGAACTCAAAGCGGAGGTCCACCCTAAAAAAATAAATTGCCAAAAAGTATTTTTTTATACTTACCAGAAGTGGCTGTTACTAGGCAGATCATCCTAATCTGCCACGTCCGAGGTGGTCTTCTTTCTTCTCCTCCTCGCGCTGCTTCCTGGGAAATGGGGTGTGGTGTCTTTTGGGACCTTGTGTGTGTCCCAGGAGACATACGCCCATTCACATAGCGCCACGAGACATGCGCAATAGGGAACCGGGGAGTGAAGCCGCAACGCTTCACTTCCTGATTCCATCACAGAGGATGGCGGTGGGCAGCCGAGACCCGAGCGATTGCTCAGCTTCGGCTGCCGACATCGCGGGCACCCTGGACAGGTAAGTGTCCTTATTAAAAGTCAGCAGCTAGAGTGTTTGTAGCTGCAGACTTATTTTTTTTTTTTTAAACGCTGGATCTCTGCTTTAATAGTAAAGGCAATTGTTTAAAAAAAAGCTTGCAATGGGGGCACCAAAGCAGGTGTGCTCCTGCCCACTCTCTCCTCAATGGTTTTCTGGCTGTGATTGACAGTAGTGGCAGCCAATGGCTTCTGCTGCTCTCAGCCAGTGGGGAGGGAGTGTCCCCGTAGAGCCTTTGCTACCATGCACAGCGCTGGATCAAGAGGGAGCTCAGGTAAGTTATTAGGGGGGCTGATGCACACAGAAGGTAAAAAAAACCTTCAAAGTTTAGATTCTAAACTTTAGGGACCTATACTAGTACTACTGCTAACCAACTTGTTCATATCAACACAACGGCTTTGGGAGCATGGCTTCAAAGCCACACAGCTCTTAGCCACCCTGTAAGCATGAACAAAAGCTTACCGTGTATGGTAGAAATACTGAAAACTTTTTCCTGAAGAAAATAAAGTGCCCTGGACAATGGCTGCATCCCATTTATCTTATACAGGGGTGAACACAATCATTAATACCATTATTATAGTGCTTAATTTTATTTGTGCAGGGAAATAAAAAATAAAAACACCCCACAAAAGTTGCCATTTTCTTTTTTTTACTTTTCTTTGTCTTTGCCATCTAGGTTGTATGCCTTTGTATTACACATATGGGGGGGGGGGGTGTGGACTAGCAAAAAGTGGGGCCGGCATAAAGCCTGTGACAGTCTTCTAAACTAGAGCAGACCCTGCTTCTAATTAAAGGGTTTGTAAAGTCACATTATGACTTCACATGTATCCCTCCACATTATGCTGCCAATAACTAGTGTGTGTTTTAAAATGAAAAGGCTATTAGATACCCTTTCTCACACCACAGCTGTACTGTCATGTGATCCCCTTCACTCTTATTCCCTGATCTTGGGAGAGCAGCAGGAGGGGCCAAAATACAACAGTGAGGGGGGGGGGGGGTGTCACGTGAAGACTCCTGTTGTTGAAACACCAAACAATTTGGCTGTTATGGTTACAGATGGTCCAGCTAAGCACCAATGAACTGTCCTCTTTGGAAGTCTGATAATTCCTCCATTACACTTGCACTAACTGCCGCTGAACATAATATGCAATGTGCTGGCATATAATATAGAGAGCAAAGACAAAGAAAAAATGTCAGTGTAACCCACACACATAGAATGAAGCTCTAAAATACCATATATTATTGTGTCCGTTCCCTGCAGAATAAAGTAAACCTGCCACTTTGCCCATTCTGAGCAAAGCAACAGGTTCCCTTCATAGTCCACTTCCTTTGTGTGGGCATGGATTTATTAACCATCCTTGCACCTCCCCTGTTAATCAACTGGAGACCTGAGCAAATAAACACCAAGCTTCCCCATGAAAGTGTTTGGATCTGGCAATATGCTTTTCCCATCACTGAGCACTGCATACTGGAAGAAAGGACAAACAATTTACCCCACCCTCCTTCACAAAGTACATGATAGTTCAAGCAGCTCCAGATATAGCACCAAGCATGAAGTAGGTATATACCTACAATGGTGGTTGGAGGAAGGGGTCGGCTAATCGGCTAAACTTGTTAGTTTGCCCAGATTTTCATACAAATGTGTATGGAAATCTGAAAAGGTGGATATCTAAAGTTATTGCTTTCTACTTTTTATACACTACTAAGGTTTCAGAAACAGGTCACTGGGATCCCAATGCTTTATAAATCCCAAAGCCTTAAATAAATGTTCTGCTAAGGTTTGTCAGGTCCCTTCCAAACCCTTAGGCACATAATTTGCCAGCCCTGACAGTTTTGAAGTGTGACACGCTGGCCCATCTATTTCTGCCCATTATGTAGTCCTACTGGACAGTGAGGCAGTCCATAAAAGTGATGGATCAATATGGTCATGGGCAGAAAGGGTAGGCTGGCCTAACCACTAAACAAAGTATCAAAATTGGCCAAAGTTTAAGGGCTCTTCCACACATGCAAACCGTTCAGTTCCACCTGTCCGTTTTTTTCAGGCAGACCTGAACGGACACTCCATGTACCTTTATGGAGTGACGGCTGTCAGCGGTGAAATGGCCGCTGACATCCGATCCGCTAAATCCAGACAAATGGAAACCCAATTTTCCATCCCTCTGGCAGATCGTATGAAAAACGCACATGCGGTCCGTTTTCATCCGATCACCCCATAGAGGAAAGTGGAGATCTGACAGGTCTGTCTCTGCACAGTAATCAGACACTGACCTGTCATTTGCCAGCCAGCTCAGTGGATCGATTCCTGCTGAGCAAGCAGAGTCCAAGAAAATTGATTTGCATGTGTGAAAGGGGCCTAAAGCAGGGTTTTCAGGGGACCTGCTCCGCTTTTCCAGAGTGCTGAAGATACATACGCCAAAGGGCTTCACTAAATGCACGTGCTTAAGGTAATCATTTCAATGACAAGCGTGCTTTAAGAAAATGAGTGAAAATAAAGGATACTAAACCAAAACAGAAAGCTAGCTTAAAGGGCAGTTATACGTATTTTTAATTCCCTGTGTGGGATTAAAAGCAAAAAATTATGGAAAATTTATTGTTGGGGAATGCAATATGCTATACACATCTGACTTCTTGGTCAGTTATCTCCAGTAACAACAGTTTGATTTCAGCTTCACTGAAAAGTAGATCACCAGCCATAGTATGTGATTGGGGGGGGCTTTCTTATATGGCGCTTTAATCTCTCTACCTTGTAAATGATAGCTGTTACAGGGACAAATTCAAAATTTGTCAGGTTTATTACTAAAAACCCTGTTTCTATTTCCCACCCTTTACAGCAAAAGCGCCCCTACAATCTTCCTGCATTTGCACTCCGTGGCCCCATTCATTCCTATTGGTAAGTCGCATTTCACGGAGGCCTCCAGTGATCCAGAAGAGTATGGCTTACCCATAGGTATAAATGGGGATGTGGTGTGCAAGTGCACTATGAGGAGGATGTTTTACACTGGTAAGACTGCTTGATTGCAGTTATGTACCCAGATGGGCAGCAAACTGCGAGTGGAGTAGATTAAAGGTCAGTCATCCTTTAATGGCAGCTCTGCTTCAAGGAAAGCGCATTATTCTCAAATCACCTTAGAAGTACTGCTGACTTTCAAAGGAATAACAGAATAACCAACTATGATATAAACATGCAGTCCAACCTTGGGGGGATGCCACTATTTCTATAAGTGATCACTTAAATAAATAATACCTTTGGTGCAATTATTACTGCTGGGTTACACGTTTTTTAAATCAAAGATCTAATTTTCAGTTATTAAATATGCAATTACAAAGCTGGGGCCAATTTTGTGGGTTCTATACGCAAAGTGCACGCTCTACAATAAAGACAGGCAATTAAGAGAATATCAAAAAACTTCAACTGTCTTTGCAGATACAGGGAGAGCACAACGAAAACTAAATTTCAGTTTTTGCCAAGTGATTTTTATCCATCTGCAGAGGTTAAAAAATATGTTCTATCCCTGTTTCTTTCATTTTCTTTAAAGTTTGAAGAACTAAATAGTCTATGTGATGCTCCAGGACAAAAAAGAGCTCAATTCACCAGAATCTGTCATAAGCAAATGCATCCATTTTAGAATGACTGAGCCTGCAATTCTTGGTCACTTATAGAACCTTTCATTGGTAAGTTTAACGAAAATATATTTATCCTGTAATAACACCAATTATTCATGCATTAATTACTGTATGGAAAACCCTGAAGCAGACAATATCTACCCAGCAGAGTAATTTTCAATGTAGTAAGGTTAATGCTATTGTGATCTTTTAGGTTTATGAAGCACAATATACACATAGGCTGGGTAATGTTAATCTTAATACATTTTAATGGGTCACATGTTTATGGGATGACAATAAGGCACTGCTAAGGGTACTGAGAATCTAACAGCTTGGGATTGAAGAATTTTCATTAGGCTTTTTTGGTAACTACTTTACAAAAGCTAACAAAGATAAGAGAATGTGATGCCTATAGATATAGTACAAACAGTCCTGACACTGTCAAAGGTCAAGTTTACATTTTATCAAAAGGCGTTTGACAAATGCATTGCAACAGGTGGAAATAACACAAGTGTGCAAAGCACAATGCAGAAGAGATATTACCTTCTGATCAAATCTACTGCATTGCACACATCTGCATAGAGATCTACTTGATTTTTAGGGGGCCGGAAAAAGAGATGGGACATAAGAATCATTTGGTATTGTCTTCTTGTGCTTAAGCCAGGTTACATTTTGGACATCTGAATGCGTAAAATAAAATAATTTAAATATCATTCATTTTTAGTTTAATCATTTACTGCTGATGATATATCATCTGTGGGAAAATATACACATATGTACTTGTGTGTGTATATCTACACATACACACACATATGACAGCCATACATTCCTGTGGCAACAAAAAGGGGGTCAAAGGTTGTCCATTTGTCTTTTGCTTGTACAATCCATACTGCTCGTGTACACAAGGGATGAAAGAGTATTCGTTGTACTATCCCCTCTCTTCCTTTTGTAAGAAGGTAAAGGCTTGGCCTTGACCTGTTTTGTTATCTGTGCGAAGACTCAAAGCAGATCTTTGGATATGCAGTCATCTGTTTTTGATGCCAGAGGAAGAATATAATGTTTATCTGAAACAGAAACAAAAATTAATACAACAGTAATTTAAAACTAGTAACACATTACTCGTGCGTTGCTTTCGTTTTGTGACATTCAACATAATATGCTATTTAAAGCAATCCTTTATGTACTTTTCTAAAAGATCATTTGGTCCATACTTTAAAAAGAAAAAAGACAAAAATTATAAAACTACGTTTGGCTCTCACAGTAAGTTTTAAAAAAAATTCTGAAACTGAAGTTTTAACTTTTAAACAGGTTGTAAAGGTTAGTTTTTTATTTTCTAAATAGGTTCCTTTAACCACTTAACGCCCGCCCGCACGACTATTTACGTCCGCAAAATGGCACGGACAGGCAGAAGGGCGTATATATACGTCCTTGCCTTCTAGTGGGTGGGGGGTCCGATCGGGACCCCCCCCGCTGCGTGCGGATTCCCTCGGGGAGCGATCCGGGACGACGGCGCGGCTATTCGTTTATAAGCCGCTCCGTTGCGATCGCTCCCCGGAGCTGAAGAACGGGGGCTTCCCCGTGCTTCACTGTGGCGGCGCATCGATCGTGTCATCCCCTTTATAGGGAGACACAATCGATGACGTCAGACCTACAGCCACACCCCCTACTGTTGTAAAACCACACTAGGTGAAGCCTAACATGTTCAGCGCCCCCTGTGGTTAACTCCCAAACTGCAACTGTCATTTTCACAATAAAGAATGCAATTTAAATGCATTTTTTGCTGTGAAAATTACAATGGTCCCAAAAAATGTGTCAAAATTGTCCGAAGTGTCCGCCATAATGTCGCAGTCACGAAAAAAAATCGCTGATCGCCGCCATTAGTAGTAAAAAAAAAAAATAATTAGTAAAAATGTAATAAAAATATCCCCTATTTTGTAAACGCTATAAATTTTGTGCAAACCAATCGATAAACGCTTATTGCGATTTTTTTTTTTTACCAAAATAGGTAGAAGAATACGTATCGGCCTAAACTGAGGGAATTTTTTTTTTTATATATGTTTTTGGGGGATATTTATTACAGCAAAAAGTAAAAAATATTGAATTTTTTTCAAAATTGTCGCTCTATTTTTGTTTATAGCGCAAAAAATAAAAACCGCAGAGGTGATCAAATTACCACCAAAATAAAGCTCTATTTGTGGGGAAAAAAGGACGCCAATTTTGTTTGGGAGCCACGTCGCACGAGCGCGCAATTGTCCTGTTTAAAGCGACGCAGTGCCGAATTGTAAAAACGCCTTTGGGCATCTTAGCTGCATATTGGTCCGGGCTTAAAGTGGTTAAGCTAGTTAGTGCATTGTTGGTTCACATCAATATCTTCACCAATTCCAGCTAATAGAAGCAATCACTTATTACAGAGTTCAGACAAACTATCACAGGACTAAATCTGAAACATGGCCTGGGAAAGAGAGGGGGGTGGTAACATGCTGGTGTTAAAATGGTTAAGCCCTAGAGCAGTGTCTGCATTCTACTTTCCCTTTTCAATAAAAGGAGAGGTATTCACGATATTGGAGAATATTCAGCCCCTTCCTGTGGTGGGCAAGGTTTGTCAGTAAGCAGAACGCTGAAATCTTTACAAGAATAATATAAGCTGTAAATGTGTAAGTAAATTACTGCCTCTCTTACCGAATTTCTGGCTGTTTTTCATTACAGTTTGTATCTAAACTGTCATTTTCTAATTTCACGCTCTGTTGTTTAGAGTCTTCTAAATGATCCATCTTCGAGGTAGATGGGGCCGTTTCTTCAACCCTATGCAACAAGAGAACAGTCAGTCAACTATGCAGGATTTTTTTTCATTGGAGATTGAGAGAAGTATGGGATTATTTTATCCCATAATCATACTTACCTAGGTGGATGCAGCATCTTTCCCCTGCTGCCTCTTCACTGAGAACCGAGCCACGAACGCCGCCAATGGCTTGGTTCTCTTCACCCATCCCCCCCTCCCCGAGCGGAGAGCTGCTGCCTGTAAATCAGCAGCTCTGCTCCTCCACGCTCACTAGAGCGCTGAGCTGTGGAGCGGGCCGTCTCAGCGGCTTGCTGAGAGGCTGCCTATCAGTCCAGGCACCTGGTGAATCCAGACTTCCAGAGTCAGGATGACACGGTGCCTGGACTGAATCTTGATGGACGTCAGCAGAGAGTGAACTTCAGACCGCTCTCTGCTGAAAATGGATCACAGGAGTGCAAAATGAATTACATTCCTGTGACCCATAGAAGAGGCCCAGCCCAGCCTAAAAATCTAAAATCACAAAAGTGCACAAAGAATTTTAACAACCCCCCAGGTAGACCCATTGTCTCCGGGCAGAGGCAGTCTAACTGAAAATCTCCGGGGAGAGTCAGTTCGGCCGCACACGAGTCAAATATGTTCCTAGCATGCCTTGAATTCATATTGGAGCATCATTTTTTTCTCCTTTCTTGATTCCCACTATCTCCAGGTGCAGGGGGTGGCCATGGGCACATCATGTGCTCCCTCCTATGCCAACCTGAACCTGGGGAAGTGGGAACACTTCAGATGAGTCAGCATAAATGTATACGAGCCATGCATTTGCCTGGTATCATTACATAGATATCTCTAATTTTGTGGGACGGATGAGTCACACTTCTTGAAACAATTATTTGAATATATCAATTTTAACAACATGTTCAATCTCAAAATTTACAATGTCCCACAATCCATCTGTTATAAATAACATTTTTGGACTTGACAATACAAAAACTCCCTGAAGGTTACTTATATAGCAACTTACATAGCAAATTATTTTGCAAACCAACAGCAGGGCCAATACTATTCTGCACCATTTACCTCCATTCCTTAAGGGCAATTACATCCAGGCAAGGCGTAATTGCCGAGTGATGTGCCCCTTTTCAAAAAGGAGATTCAAACACTGCAAAATAAAAAAACACCAGAATTACACACAAGAGGTTATTCCAATAATATTCTTAAAAAAGCCTACAAAAAGGCAAAAAGTAAGTATGCCTCAATTTACTTTTTTCACAGAGGAAAACTCAGAAAAATACCACGACTAGAGTTATTACCAAATACTTTGCCAACATACACAAATTTGCAATATTCTGAACAAACATTGGCACCCTCTTGTGTATGGATGCCACTCTTGCCCCTCTGATTACAGTCCGATCTTTAATTACATACAAAAGGGTCTCCTCATTACGCAAAAAATTGGTTCATAATGAATTAACCTGAAGGTGGCAGCATAATCTTATTCGTAATGAATATTAAGATGCTCTTTTCCCGTGGTGTACGATAAAGAAAAGGTAGTAGTAGAAATTCTCTTTATGACAGGATCTACTTTTCAATTAAAGAACTCTTATGCCGCGTACACATGGTCGTTTTTTCGGCATTAAAAAAAAAAAAACGTCATTTAAAATCGTGTGTGTGGGCTTCACATAGTTTTTCGGCTTCTGAAAAACGACAAAAAAAAAATTCAAACATGCTGCAATTTTTAATGTCGTATTTTTTAATGTCGTTTTTCAAATCGGAGATCGGTGTCATGCGACACAGAGCCCATCCCCCCTACAGTTAGAAAACACAATGCAGGAAACACTTAACCCTTACAGCGCCACCTAGTGGTTAACCCCTTCACTGCCAGTGCCATTTTCACAGTAACCAGTGCATTTTTAAAGCACTGATCGCTGTGAAAATGACAATGGTCCAAAAAAAGTGTCAAAAGTGTCCGCCATAAAGTCGCAGACACGAAAAAAATCACTGATTGCCATTGCTAGTAAAAAAAAAAATATAAAAAAAAATGCCATAAAACTATCCCCCATTTTGTAAATGGTATAACTTTTGTGCAAAACTAGGGTTGTCCCGATACCACTTTAAGACCGAGTACAAGTACTGATACTTTTTTTCAAGTACTCGACTAGATACCGATACTTTTTTTTTAATGTCATGGTGTCAGTATTTTTATTTATTTTACAATTTAAATATTTCACAATTTTTTGTTGTTTTTTTACAATGTTTCTTGGGGGGGGGGGGGGGGGAGGGAATGGATGTGTCGGTTGTGTTTTTTATTTTTAATATGTATTATTTTTTACAATTATTTTTATTATTTATTGCCATTTTTTTTCTTAGCCCCTGTTGGGGGGCTTTGGTGAGATATCAGGGGTCATAACAGACCCCGATATCTCATCTTTGAGACAGAGAAAGGGACTAAAGACACAGATTCCCCAGTCCCCTTCTCAGCTCTGCACTGGAAATGAATGGACAGGGAGACTCGTTGCCCGCCTCGCCAGGTGTGCGTTGTGAATCCTGGCTCCGGGACCACGTTGGCCCGGGGCTACGGCTTTGTCTGGGTGGGCCCAGTTGTCTGGTGGGGCCTGTACCACAGAGGAGATCCTGTGCTTTCCATCTGTGGAAGGAGGCCACTTGATGAAGGCGACCAGGGGAGGATCTATCTGGTAGGGGCCATGCAAGAGGCTGGCACCCTAGGAGAAGGCCTGGAAACTTCAAAGGATGCACCGTACACCGAGAGGCACTGGCCACCATCTTTTTCCTCTAGGAAAGGTTTTGAGACTTTCCCATGTACTATCATGCAGTCAGGTTAGCATTAGACAGCAACTATGAAACCTACTTGGTCAATTACAGCTCTGCTATACCATGCATAGTAAATAACAATACACTGAATATGGAGTAATATGCAAGAACATTCAGATACAATTATAACTCGCACCCTACATAATAATCTTCATACAAGATTAAAACGATTCATACGGCTCAAAAAACAGAACTTCTCCTGTTTCACGCCAACCGGAAAAATCATCTCAGTAACAACATGGACACCCCCGCCCATTCTGGGTAAAACCATCAACCCCTAGCAACAAAGTCAAAAGTTCTGAGTAATTTTCGACACCCAACATGACAATGGATGCACAAATAGGGACGGTGGTCAGTGGATCCCACCATCTGCAGCGCCCTTCTACGCAGACTCACCCCCTTTATTCCAAAAGAAGACCACAGCAATGTGGTGGGTACAATTATCAACTCAGACTTGACTAGGCAACTGCCCTCTCTCGGCCTCCCCAATTACCAAATCACTCGTCTGCAAGTCGTTCAAAATACGGCTGCTCGATATGAGGATGGGAAAAAAAAACTATGGGAAATCAATCTCACCCTTCACTGAGATCCCTTCATTGGCTCCCAGTAAAGACAGAATCACTTTTTAAAGCACTCTGCCTAACGGCAAAGTGTATGCAAGGAAACGCACCCCCCCCATATATCTATGCGAAAAAAATAAAAGCTCACAAAACCTATCGCGTTCTACGATCCCACCAACCAAAAACGACTCCAGATACCCAAGCCAGATACAAGTCCAAAGGAGAACGAAGATTTGCAGTCCAAGGACCTAGACTGTGAAACGCTCTACCAACCACATACGATGGAGGTGAACCACCTTGGCTTCAGGAGAAGGATCAAAAACCCTTCTCTTCCGAGATCAAAAAGTTCACTCAGAGGAAGGCCTTACTAAGCGCCCAGAGGCGATTCAGTTCGCATGTGTTGCGCTATACAAGTTTCTCACTCACTCACTCACAAGAGATACTGAAGGGCATCTACACAATAGGCCCTTTGTATTTCTCTAGAGATCTCTGTCCCAATGACTACATACCCAAAACGCATATGCCCATACCTATGACCTTTCTCCCCTCTGAATGCTGGTACAACAGCTATGTCAATGTTTGGAAAGGAACTGGTTAAATAATAAACATGACTATTTTACGAATTACAGGAGCCATGCCCAATGTTTGAAGTTGACTCCACTCCAGTACCATATGGCACATTGTGATACTGGTGCATGTAAAGTAATGCAGATCATTACTTCAGAGGACTGGCCTACAGAACGTTTCATATTGACTTGCTATAGCTGTTCTGTTAGGCTGGCTAAGTAAATGAGACGCATGATGCTATTTTAAGATATACTGTAGTACTGAACTTAACCATACCCAGGTCAGGTATAAGGGCTAGAGTGATAGCAACACATAATAACCCTATACAGGCCATATTCCTGCCCATATACAATGTGCTTTTCAGGGAACATATCAAATGAATGCGTTGGCCTGCATCTGCAGCAAACTGGCCATAACTCCTTTACACCACAGAATATAAGCTTATATGCTGTATAAAAACATAGACCCCTTGGAAAGATTATAGTGAACAGCCACATGTAAAGGGCCCAGTGTTGCAATCGATATATCTTCACATATTCAACTACAATGTTAAGACCTCAGCCGGAGGAAGAACACCAAAAATACACACATATGAAGACGAAACCCAAGTTCACTTTACAAGTTATATGCTTGGGGAAAAAAAAAATGTCCTACTTCAGTTCACCTACATGGTACTGGTAGATGACTGTAACCATAACCTCAAAGGCTCCCATTCACACCTCAACATTTTGTAGCCTGAAGCTCCAAAATGCTGGAGGAGAAAAAAAAAACAATTATTCTCTATGGAGATGGTTCACCTCTCCGCTCCATGTCGCCTGAAACTCAAAAACATTTTGGAGCTTTTTTTGAAAAAATGGTGACTTTTTGACCTGTAAAAAAAAACAGAAAAATCATGCATCTTTCTGCCTAAAAACGAAACGCTCAGGTTTGAATTCAGCCTAACCCTTTACCAGATTCAGGCATGGGGAGAGTATCCTCTGCTGAATGAAAGCTCAGCAGCAAACTATGTGGGCCTTTCAAGTACATATGGAAAGACAAAAGCCCTCCAAAGCCATGTACATAAAGCATTAAAGTAAAAGGACCCTGTAGAATACACAAGACCAGTATTGAGGTGTATTCATACTAGAAACAACAACAAATCTTCTGCAACAAAGAAGCATCTCACAAAGATGACTAATGTAATATCAAATATCTATATCTCTTCACATACACATAATGTAATAGATGGTGAAACATGTATGTATATATGTACTAAGCCATTACATAAAGTTCATCTCTAAACCATTTACATCCCAGTTGTCAATGTACATTAATGCATCAAGACAACATATAGCAGATTGCAGATCACAATGTAAAGGTCAGGTAAAAACCTCACAAATTCATAAGTCCACATATACAAATGAGGGCTATACTTCAAGCAGACCATTTAATCTAATACATATGCACAGTCAAGAAATTGAACCACAATGGTACCAAAAGAATATACACCAAATAACACAAGCATAAGCTCCAATGTCGAGTATTTACATAGATAGACATAACATACAGCTGAAACATGAGGTCAGATTCATAGTGTATTCAACGAATATCCAACAGCAATACATATGCAACTGATGCCTATGCACCAAAGCCAACAATTCATATGTCATAGATATAGCCTGGTCTCTGGCCATCGATACATAATAAATTCATCAGAAGGTGGAACCCTGGGAGCGCCAGGTGATAGAAGTCTAGGCCTAAGACCACCACTGGAGTGCATAGCACATACTGGTAATACATTATGAGTACCGCTTTAGCTCCCTAGACATTACAAATATTTAAGACAGAAAGCAAATAAGAGTCTTGATATATACTACGTATTTATACATTAGTGCTGATCTGCAGTACAACCTAAATTGCTTTACACAGTAAGGTGGGAGACAGACAAAGCCTCCCAAGCTCAAATCCAACTCTAGTGGTAATGAAAGCTGTGACACCTTTGAAAGAGGTTGCAAACCACAGTAGAGCAATCAGAAAGCCAACACCTGCAGGCATTAACGAGCAATCATTACAACACAGGTGTGTCTATGCCAACCCTTGCAGAGAGGTTAAGCACAGAAGCATGACCATTACAATGTAGGCAGGATACACGTGGGCCAGTTCACACTACAGATTTGGCTCCCAAAAAATCTGCAATTTAGAAAAAAATAAAAATCGATTCACACCAAGTTTTTTTTTCCTGATGGACACTGTGTCGGTCCTAAGTTTTAAGGCGAGGCCGCGGCTTCGGCCTAGTCCGCCACGATTCTGGGAAAGGGCCACGGACTTGGCCGAAGCCGCGGGCTCGCCTAAAAAATCCAACCCGCAGCTCGCCGCGATCCTGGGAACAGTCATGCAATACCACATGCGGGCAGAGGTCGGGGGTTTGGAGAGTCTCGGAAATGGGCGGAAAGGCCCGAGGACAGCTTGGCAAACCTGGGAAAGACTCTGTTCCCGAACCTTTCCTGAGCTGTTCTCTGCCCTTTCCATGCATCTCCAAACAACACAGATCGGCTCCGGTGCCCCCCCCAACGCAGTACCGCACACCGATTTGGCCGGAATTCTGCTAGTTTTGCAAGACAACACTCGCAAACCGAGTTAGGATTTTTTAAATGCAGTGCTCGTATTGCGAAATGCTCATTAACACTACAAGTCCCTACTGACTCATGGCAGGGAGGAGCAGTTCTGAATTGTTAAGGAGGCTTTGGGGTTCATCAATGGCATAAATATTACAGTGGAATATGCATTACTGCGTCAAGCTAACCTGCACTACACATAAGGGATTGTACCAACTACCATCTATACCAACCTCTCTTGTAAAGCTGAACTACCTTTTAGTGGTCTTGGTATATGCCTGAAATGTATGTCTAATTGGTTTACATTGCACCTTTTATGTTACAGAGTATGATGTATGGTTTGTAAACTTGACACTTACTATTATTCCTGGGATAAATCACAAAACAATTAGTATATATATATATATATATATATATATAAAAATATAAAAGAGCCATATACTCAAAAGCTTTAAGCAGGTAAGACACATGCAACAACAACGCATAACTCTACTGTCATTCTCTTGCATCACCATTTCACCCTGTGTCACATGTTCATCTGCTTCTCCATTCACAGTTACCCTGCTTGTTGTTTCGTCACTAGGCCCAGGACTGGAAGATGCTGCCAACGTACCCAATTCTGCAGAACACTGGGGGGTGTCTATACTTTCTTGCACATTATTCAGGGAAACTGAGGTCTCTATGGTTTCTAGATGGAGTGAAAAGGAAATTCAGCATATTAAAAATATTCAAGTCTATCAAAACCAGTGTTTTTGGTTTAGGAATTTGTAAAACAACTGGCCTACTAGATTAAATCTGGATGCTATTTTAACATTTATCATTTGTGACTTCTATTGTAAAAATTTAATTTGTTAACAACCAAAATTGCATCACACAAACAGAAATAAGATCTAAAATAATAAAAACTTGCCTTCTTTAACAGATTTATCAAATTCACTGTCACTATTTACTTCCTGAGTTGAAGGTTTTTCCGATTCTACCTGTACATCTACTGTGGTCGCTGTATGTAAACTGGAGAAAAAAAAGAGAAAAACAAAAGCTATATTATGATGGTACTTTTATAATATCTCCTGATTTCTCTTAGATTCATGTCTTCATGTTTCCTGCATGGCGAGTTTGAGCAGGCACAGCAACTTACTGTATTTGAACGGGCTGTTGTACCTACAGGAAATGCAGGGAAAAGGGCCCCAAAGCTTTCTCCAAAACACAACTGCACGGCAGCCGCATGAAAGCACATAGTGCTGCAGCACACCATGCAGTTTCACATGCCCAAAAATGTGCTGCATGTTCAAATCCGTGAGGCGCCATGAAGAATTAAAAATAGTAGTATGTTTTTTTTTTTTTGCAACTCATACTTGCATCAGTGGATGCAGCATCAGACCGATTCTGTCCCCCGGTGTCTCTGCACTGAGAAAGTAGCCACGAACACCGCCGATGGCTCTGTTCCCCGTTCCCCGTTCCCCCCCCGAGCAGAGCGATGCGGACTGTCAGTCTGCATCGCTTCTGCTCTACTCCACAGCGCTGAGCCGTGGAGGGGCGGGGTGTGGATGTCTCAGCGGCTTGCTAAGACTGCCATCAATCAAGGCAGCCGGTGGATCCCGACTTGGAAGCCGTGATGACGCTCTTCCCCGACTGATGGAATGATGTCAGCAGAGAGGGGACTTCAGACCGCTCTCCGCTGAAAGCGGGTCACAGGAGTGCAAAATGAATTGCACTCCTGTGACCCAGAGGCGAAGCCCAGCCTAAAAAGCTCAGGCTGGACTTCTCCTTCAATGGCATCCCTGCGCATCTGCTAAAGAGCAGTGCATTTTAACTGCAGGAATGCATGCGACATACATGCGACATACATGCATCCCCATACATGCACTAGTGTAAACCTAGCTTTACAGCTCGTTTACACCTGCACTGGTCTGTGAAAAGCGATCCACAGTGAATTGCTTCTCATACAGCAGTGCAGGTGCAGCTGAAAAGCATTTAGCAGGTTATACTGCTGCCCCCTGAACTGAAAATAAAATGTGTTCTTCACTTGGGTGGATATAAGTTTTGACGCAGGGAAAAGCAACCCTCCCCAATATGGAAAGAAAGCACCAAGGGTCATAATCACAGTCCGGCGGGCATCTAACCCAGGCGAGACGATGGGATAAACTCTTACATCCCCAAATTAGGACAGGGGTCTTGGCCATAATGCTGTGGATCACCTCTCTGATGGGGCCCGTGTACAGTCCACAAAGCTTTTGCTGTGGGACCCTGGTTCAAAAGCTGCGTAAGATGCCATTTTGGCCACAATGGAAAGTGGACTGAAAAAATTTGGTAAGCTCCAGTACATTTGGTAGAGAGGATACATTAGCAAAAGAACTGAGGATTAGTGGGAGGGGTATATGGGGTCCTCACAGCTTTTTATTTTGCCAGTGTCTAATCACATGAAACCCAGTCATCTCTGAATCTACCTGCATCCTGTACTGTAGGATCAAGAAATATAACTATTACCACTTTAAGGATCTTTGTAATAAAAGGTTGTTTGTGTGCCATCATGATAGGTCTATTAAAAAAGAAATTGATTTTGGGCTTGAAGATTATCTGCTCACTGAGAACAAATATACTTTATATACAATACATTTTAGCAAAAAAAATGCACACCTCGTTTGTTTACTGAGATCATTGAAGTCTGCCCAGCCTTCTTCGCAATTATTTGTTGCAGTTCCATCCCATACAGATGACCCAGTATCCGCAGAGGTCACAGAGGGGTATGATGAGGCATCTGGGGCTGTGGAATCAAATGTAGCCGTCCAGGTAGGATCTGTAGATTATATATATTATATATATCATATACAGGAAAATAGGCATCAAAAATGTTTGCATTAAATGTGAAAATGGTCTTGCAGAACATACAGAGTCCAAAAGTTACAGTCCAGTATCTTATTAATATATATATATTATATATATTTTTTAAAAGTACTCAAAGTTGACATACTGTATATGCCAGGACCTGGGGAATTTCTGACCAGAAAGATCAGTGGTTTCCAAAGTGCGGCCCTTTGCTTGCCTTATTCCAGCCCTTGGGACACTATTCCTCCCACTGACACCAATGATGGGGCACTTTTCCTCTCACTGACACCAATAATGGGGCACCATTCCTCTCACTGACACCAATGATGGGGCACCATTCCTCCCACTGAAACCAATGATGGGGCACCATTCCTCCCACTGACACCAATGATGGGGCACTATTCCTCTCACTGACACCAATGATGGGGCACCATTCCTCTCACTGACACCAATGATGGGGCACCATTCCTCCCACTGAAACCAATGATGGGGCACCATTCCTTCCACTGACACCAATGATTGGGCACCATTCCTCCCACTGACCTCAATGATGGTTCACTATTCTACCCTCTGACCCCAATGATGGGGCACTACTATTTTCACTGACACCAACGATGGGGAACTATTCCTCCCACTGACCTCAATGATGGTTCACTATTCCACCCTCTGACCCCAATGATGGTTCACTATTCTACCCTCTGACCCCAATGATGGGGCACTACTATTTTCACTGACACCAACGATGGGGAACTATTACTCCCACTGACACCAATGATGGGTCACTATTCCACCCTCTGACCCCAATGATGGGCCACCATTTCTTGTTACCACCGGGGTGCTGTGTATTTTATTTGTTTAACTCCTGCTGACCAGCAAGCCTGAGGCATGATCTACTCCCACTGACTATGCTTCTCCTATGGATCATAGGAGTACAGTTCTATCTGCACTCATGTGACACATTTTCAACCAGTTCAGGCTAAGGAAAGATCCAGACTTTACAAAAATATTAGATATTCTGTGTGAAAACACAAACATGTAGTGGGTTTTCTCACAAAATTGGAAATATGCTTTAGGAGTTACATTGGATCTAATAGAATCTCCAAAAAGAGCATTTTGCATTTTCTGCAACTTGTGTAGCATAAAATTGTAAATGGAATAATGAATTTTTTAGCAAGACAACTATACAAAATGCGTAGTGATGGTGTGCTTAAGAATCAAAGATGCTAGGGGTGTCAAACTCAATTTCATTGTGGGCCGCATCAGCATTATGATTGCCCTCAAAAGGGCCGGTTGTATCTGTAAGATTAGATGTCCAGCACATCCCCTCCCCTTACATTAGATGTCAAGAGCCACCCCACCATCCAAAGTCAAGTCCCCCACTCTCCCTTACATCACAGTGCACCCCCTTTCCTATGCTGCTGATGGAAAGAAGCTGGATGCATTGCTTAAAAGCAGAAAGTAAGAGTCTAGAGGAGGGCTGGAGGTGCGAGGGCCACATGAAATGGCCCGGAGGGCTGAATTTGGCCCGCAGGCCTTGTGTTTTGACATCTATGTGCTAGGTTTTTTATTTGCGTTACCTAGATCATCTCCTTCTGAGTGGACTGGTAATGCAGATTGGCTCACCCGATTTAATTTGACTTCTTTTTGCAAGCAATTGCATGATTCTACTCTTACCCACCACCCTTTAATGGATTTTGAGAGACTGTGCTCCCTCTTGGAGGTTTCGAGACACACAAACTCAACACTATATATAAACTCATTCGTGGGGTGAGGCCCTTGGGCATTAACTCACCTCAGAAGAATGAAACACTGCTTTCCCATTTACGAACAAATCTTGTGTTTCCAGCTGTACAAAAAAGGTACTTCAAAATACTTGCTAGATGGTATAAAGACACAGTTTTATTACACCAACGGTTTCCATGAGAGGCAGCGTTGTTGGAGATGTGGCCACGAAAAGCAGTACATATCTTCATATTTGGTGGGAATGCTGCAAGATCAATCCTTTTTGGAATGCAGTACTTGACATGCAGAATAGGACATATCAAGGTTTGTCTACCTTTTTTTCCTTGGAGGAACCCTTGGCAAAAAATCTGAGATCTCGGGGAACCCCTGAAATAATATTCATATCCACAGCTCACGGAACATTGGTGTGATCAGTGAGCTGTTGATGTAACAACAATTTTTAGAAATAACATTAACCACTTCCCGATCTCCTCATGTACATATACGTCAGCAGAATGGCACGGACAGGCACATCAACGTACCTGTACGTGCTCTGCTTGACGTGGGTGCTACATGCGGCGGTCGGTAAGCCTCGGGGAGCGATCCGGGACGACGGTGCGGCTATTCGTTTATAGCCGCTCCGTCGCGATCGCTCCCCGGAGCTGAAGAACGGGGAGAGCCGTGTGTAAACACGGCTTCCCCGTGCTTCACTATGGCGGCGCATCGATCGAGTGATCCCTTTTATAGGGAAGACTCGATCGATGATGTCAGTCCTACAGCCACACCCCCCTACAGTAGTAAACACACACTAAGTGAACACTAAATGTTACAGCGCCCCCTGTGTTTAACTCCCAAACTGCAACTGTCATTTTCACAATAAAGAATGTAATTTAATGCATTTTTTGCTGTGAAAATGACAATGGTCCAAAAATGTGTCAAAATTGTCCGAAGTGTCCGCCATAATGTCGCAGTCAGAAAAAAAATCGCTGATCGCCGCCATTAGTAGTAAAAAAAAATAAAAAAAATTAAAATGCATAAAACTATCCCCTATTTTGTAAACGCTATAAATTTTGCGCAAACCAACCGATAATCGATTATTGCGATTTTTTTTTTACCAAAAATAGGTAGAAGAATACGTATCGGCCTAAATGAGGGACAATTTTTTTTTTATATGTTTTTGGGGGATATTATAGCTAGAAGAATACGTATCGGCCTAAACTGAGGAAATTTTTTATATGTTTTTGGGGGATATTTATATAGCAAAAAGTAAAAAATATTGCATTTTTTTCAAAATTGCCGCTCTTTTTGTTTATAGCGCAAAAAATAAAAACTGCAGAGGTCATCAAATACCACCAAAAGAAAGCTCTATTTGTGGGGAAAAAAGAACGCCAATTTTGTTTGGGAGCCACGTCGCACGACCGCGCAATTGTCTGTTAAAGCGACGCAGTCCCGAACTGTAAAAACCCCTTGGGTCTTTAGGCAGCATATTGGTCCGGGGCTTAAGTGGTTAAACAGAATCAATATTAAAACATACCTATTTAATGTATGAATCGTGTGTTTGCTTTTATCTGCAGGGAAGGCCAATTCTGGGTCTAACTTAAAATAGGTGTACAGAGGGACAGCAGGGCAAGGTCAGGAGGGTATACTACATGCACACTACATAGAAGTAGGGCTTGATACATGGAAGGAGGACACGTTATTTGGAAGCAGAGCCCAGCACATTGGGCACCCGGAAGGGCAGATTACAACTGCAGCAGGTCACTTCTCATGCAGAGCTAGACAGGTTAGAGGTTGTGATCAGTCCTTTTGTGGCGCTCTGTTCCCTGCTGGCACCTACTCACCTCTTGTCCATTCCAGGTCATCTAATACACTACTGTGCAAAAGTTTTAAGTAGGTGTGGAAAAAATGCTGCAAGTTCAAAATGTTTTCAGAACTATAAAAAAAGTGTTCGTCATATTTTTAAGGGAAAAGGAGCACCGCTATCCCCAACCAGCCCAGGCGAATAAACGATAAACCTCAGTCTACATGTCTTTACCGAACCACACACCGATGCATTTTACCCCAGACGGGGATGAGATGTATCAGGGTTTGTGGTTTGGTGAAGACATATAGGCTAAGGCTCCCCCTTATCGCTTATTCACCTGGGCTGGTCAGGAGTGGTGATGCGCCTTTCTTCTTTAAAACTTGGTGAACTAACCGCAGATCTTCTACCAGGGCAGTGAGTGCTTCATGGGTGGTGCATCCCCAAGCCTCTATGACTCAGATTTGCAAGGCCGCAACTTGGTCATCAGTACATAAATGTACTACATTTTTTTCAGTTGGATGCAAGGCGGCAAGAGGATGCAGCTTTTGGGCGAAGTGTACTGCAGTACTGTACGTCTGATGATGGCCTGCTTTGGTATGTGTCTACCTCCACCACCAAATGAAAACACAATTGAATGAATTTGTAATATTCAAAGCAACCTTAACAATCCCACCATCTGTGCTTTTTTTGTTAAGAAATCACATTGAAAAACACATCACTAGTACCGTGTTTCCCCGAAAATAAGACCGGGTCTTATATTAATTCTGGCTACAAAAAACACACTAGGGCTTATTTTCAGGGGATGTCTTATTTATTTATGGTATGTACAAAAAATCCCCCCCCCCCCTGTCAGCTCTGGAGTCAGCATTGTGAAATTCTGTAATCCCAAAAATAAACCTTTTGTTCCTTGTGTAACATTATTGTGGAAAATACCTTAATTAAAGTGCCGCTTGCCGCTCACGTGACCCGCTGGAGCTCTTCTTCCCTACTCCAAATACTGCAGAGGGGGGGGCCAAGATCGTCAATGACCTCAGCCGGGAAGAGCGGAGAAGAGCTCCGGTGGGTCACGTGAGCGCCCAGCAGTGCTGTAAATAAGGTATTTTCCACATTAAAGTTACAAAAGGGAGACACACTGCACATTATATAATCTTTTTACAGAACGGATTACATGTTTTTACAAGGACTTTAACTAGGGCTTATTTTTTGGGTAGGGCTTATATTGCAGCCATCCCAGAAACTCACGCTAGGTCTTATTTTCGGGGTAGGGCTTATTTTCAGAGAAACAGGGTATTTCTAGCCACGGCCATCTTGAGTAAGGGCAGAGGATTCAAGTAGCATTTACTTCCTGGAATTCATCTGCCTCTAGCTCAAGCATACACAAGTGGATGTACTTAACTGAGATAGTCCCTCCTCCAGATGAAAAAAAAATGCCATGAAAACTCCTGGGAAGCATGACATAATTTTGGCCTAGGCCAGTAAAAAGGTAGAAACTTAAACCCTTCACTAAGGATGAGTTCCAGCATGTTCGCACAGCACACGTGTGCTAATCACAGGCAGTGAGACATTTCCCGATCTCTGCAGCTGCGCATCAGGACAATGTCTCACTGCCTGTGATTAGCGCAGTGCAGACTTCCTGGTGGGCTCTGTGAACACGCCTGAGCTCATCCTTACCCTTCACGCCTAGGGGTAAAACAAAGGTTGATGTTCGTTTGATGTTATCTCTATGTTCATTTTTAAAGATATTAATATCAGATCATGGCCCGTATCAATAAAAATGAGGATACCAGGAGCTTTAAAACATATGAATATATAGAGAATAAACGAGGAGTTACTGCAGGACAAAGAAGCAGAGGATAAAAAAAAGAAAAAAAAAAAAATATTGGATGGAATGGAATATTTTTACTTAAATAAATTTGAGGTATCAAAGGCCGCAGTTTGGGAGGCCCATAAGTCATATATAAGGAGCAATTTGATCGCTATTGGAGCGGGGGAAAACATAATAAAATAAATAAAAACAAAGAAAAAGGAATTACTAATAAAATAAATCTATGACCTTGAATAAAAACAAAGCAGATTCTGTGGTCCAACATGCTTTAGTAATAAAAAAGATATGAGAGAGAGAAAAAAAATCCACAAATTTCATAGAAAAAATAAAAGATAAAGGAGGGGAGATGGTATTCTTATGCCTAAAAAAGCCAAAGTACTCCAAAATTATTATAGCACATAATATGCTATAAATCGAAAGGGGTCACAGGAAATTGAAGCAATTAAAGATAAGGGACTATTTAAAAAGAGGCTAGACAACTTAAAATCTCAAAAGAAAAATTAAAGGCACTAGAGAAACCTATAAGAGAAGAGGAGATTAATATTGCGTTAAAAGAAAAAGCAATGGGGAAAAAGCCCAGGCCCTGACCGATTTACAACCCTTTATTGTAGGAATGTCAAAATATGTTTGTATATGAACAGGCTAGGAATAAACTTGGGGTTGAGAAGGGAAGCATTATTAGCCTCCATCACCATTATACCTAAAGAAGGGAAATATTCAACCCTACACTCAAGCTATAGACTGATAGCATTATTAAACGCAGATACTAAACTATTTGCTAAAGTATTTGCAACGAGGATGAAAGATCTGATACATGCAGGCCAGGTATGAAGGGAGAGATAATGGAGCAAGAACACTTCTCCTGTTAAACAAAATTAGTGGAAGTGGGACACCAACTCTTCTCCTGTCAATAAATGCTGAAAAAGCATTGACCTCTCTCCCTCCTACTATTTGTTCTCTCATTGGAGCCCTTATTACCAATGATTCAAAACTGTGTAGATATAAAAAGGTATCAGGATTGGAGATGAGGAACATAATACTTATGCAGACAATGTTTTGCTTTACATATCCAACCCTAGTATAACATTACCAAACTTAATGACATTTTTGAAAAATTATGGAGAAATTTCGAATTTAAAAATTAAAGTTGGTAAAATTCGAGATTTTCAACATAAAATGTTAGTAAACAAGAACAGGAGCGAAAACAAGAATTTCCATTTACATGAAAAACAGAATTACAATTTTTGGGTATAAAAACAGACACCAACACTGGGGAAAATAAATTATATACCTCTTCTTAATGAAATTAAGACCGAAAATAAAAAGTTTAACAAGACCCCTCTCTTGGATGAGTCAAGTGAATCTGATAAAGATGTCAATACTACCAAAAAGTCTGTATACATTTCAAATGCTCCCAATTCCTATACCTCAAACATTTTCCACTCCCTCCCTACCATTATTCCTAATACATTTTTTCACACATAAGAAACTTAAAAACTTCATCTGGAATGGGGGAAAAAAAAACAGTAGCATTTTCTTTACTGAATTCTAATAAAATAGGAGGAATGGGATTACCAGAAGTGAAAAAAATACTATTACGCCTCACTACTAGACCAAATGAAACACTGGTTTTCCTCTTCGGAGGATAAATTATGGACAAATATTAAAAGAGAAGCAACATTAGGAGGTCATGTGAACGCTCTTTCTATGGCTAGCTAATCAACATACCCAATCTAATCAGTATTAACCACTTAACCACTTGCTGACGGCCGTACGACTTTGTACGGCCTCAGCGCCGCTCCCAATCTCTAACAGGCCGTCTTTTTACGGCCTCCCCTTTGCACGTTCCCCGCGCGCGCTCCCGAGCGCGCAGCGGGGAACTGCTGTGCTGGCCGTGTCCCTCGGACACAGCCAGTCACAGATCGCCGTGAACGGCCAATCGGAGCGGCCGTTTCCTAGGCGATCTGTGCGGCCAATGAGAGATGATCTCATATGTTTACATATGAGATCATCTCTCATTCCCGGCTCTCGCAGACAGCGGTGCTGTCAGGGGAGAGAGGAGACGGATCTGTGTCTCTTGTACATAGAGATACAGATCGGTCACCCCCCCCCAGTCACCCCCCCTCCCCCACAGTTAGAACACTAATTAGGGTACACATTTAACCCCTTCCTCACCCCCTAGTGTTAACCCCTTCCCTGCCAGTCACATTTATACAGTAATTAGTGCATATTTATAGCACTGATTGCAGTAGAAATGTGAATGGCGCCAAAAATGTGTCAAAAGTGTCCGATGTGTCCCCATAAACGTCGCAGTCCAATAAAAGTCGCAGATCGCCGCCATTTCTAGTAAAAAAAAAAGCATTTATACAGTAATTAGTGCATATTTATAGCACTGATTGCAGTATAAATGTGAATGGCGCCAAAAATGTGTCAAAAGTGTCCGATGTGTCCGCCATAACGTCGCAGTCCCAATAAAAATCGCAGATCGCCGCCATTCACATTTATACAGTAATTAGTGCATATTTATAGCACTGATCGCAGTATAAATGTGAATGGCGCCAAAAATGTGTCAAAAGTGTCCGATGTGTCCACCATAACGTCGCAGTCCCAATAAAAATCGCAGATCGCCGCCATTTCTAGTAAAACAAAAAAAAAAAAAAATAATAATTCTGTCCCTTATTTTGTAGGCGCTATAACTTTTGCGCAAACCAGTGCTTATTGCGTTTTTTTTTTTTTTTTACTAAAAAGATGTAGAATACGAATCGGCCTAGACTGAGGATAAAAAAAAAAACGTAAAAAAAAAATTGAGCTATTTATTATAGCAACAAAGTAAAAATATTTATTTTTTTTTCAAAATTGTCGCTCTATTTTGTTTATAGCGTCAAAAATAAAAACCGCAGAGGTGATCAAATACCACCAAAAGAAAGCTCTATTTGTGGGGAAAAAAAGGACGTAATTTTGTTTGGGAGCCACGTCGCACGACCGCGCAATTGTCAGTTAAAGCGACGCAGTGCCGAATCGCAAAAAGTCCTCTGGTCAGGAAGGGGTTTAAGTGCTTAGTAAGGAAGTGGTTAAGGACCCGCTCACGACTATCTACGTCCTGTTTTTAAAGATTGATATCTCGGTAACGGCAGCAGCTGCTGCCACAACCGAGATATCCATCTTTTCCTTGAGCGGTCCTGTAAACGATAAAGGTGGTCTCAGCGGCGGATTCGCCGCGAGATACTGTTATCGGCGGCGGGAGAGGCCCCCTCCCTCCGCCGCTTACCGGAGCCATCGGTAGCGGCGGAGGCGATCGGGTTCTGTCCCCTGCTCGGCTGGGATACAAGTGAGGGCAAGATGGCCCCCACCCGTCCCCATAGCAGGGCGGAAGTGACGTCAAAACGTCACTTCCGCCCATGCTTCTTAAAGCAATATTTTCTTGTTGTCATTTTTTCAAATGACATTTATTTTTTGCATTTAACTCTAAATATGAGATCCGAGGTCTTTTTGACCCCAGATCTCATATTTAAGAGGACCTGTCATGCTTTTTTCTATTACAAGGGATGCCCCGTCCCGATGAGCTTGCGCGCAGAAGCGAACGCATACGTGAGTAGCGCCCGCATATTAAAACGGTGTTCAAACCACACAAGTGAGGTATCAGTGCGATCGTTGGTGCGAGAGCAACAATTCTAGCCCTAGACCTTCTCTGTAGCTCAAAAGATGCAACCTATAGAATTTTTTAAACGTCGTCTATGGAGATTTTTAAGGGTAAAAGTTTGACACCATTCCACGAGCGGGTGAAATTTGAAGCGTGACATGTTGGTATCATTTTATTGGCGTAACTTTATCTTTCACAATATATAAAAAAATTGGGCTAACTTTACTGTTGTCTTATTTTTTAATTAAAAAAAGTGATTTTTTTCCAAAAAAAAGTGCGCTTGTAAGACCGCTGCGCAAATACGGTGTGACAAAAAGTATTTCAATGACCGCCATTTTATTCTCTAGGGTGTTAGAAAACAATATATATAATGTTTGGGGTGGTTTTAAGTAATTTTCTAGCAAAAAATGTAGAAAAAGTTCTAGACTAAAAAAACTTCATTCCCCACAACAATCCCGACCACTATTTGGCAATACTTAAACTATAAAGACCAGAGAGTAAGAGGTATCTCATCATTTTACGACTTCCTCACCGCATTCCCCCCACAGACTACAAAAACCCCCATATGCTTAAGTGGGGAAAAGGATCTCACTCAGGAAAGCAATTTCAATATTCAGGAAAGCTTCCTCTTGTACTGATCGCTGGGATAACTCACAATAAAACCTAAAACAGATGGTATTTTGACGCCATATAGGCTATCAGATATACCCCAAGCTTCACCGGTCTGTTGGAGATGTAATGATCAAATAGGAAATCTTCACCATACCCTATGGAGTTGTAAAAATAATAGGATTTTTTGTACTCACCGTAAAATCCTGGGACAGACACAGCTCCTTAAATCTTGACAAGTGGGTTATGTTCCCTGTTTACAGGAGAGGAATAGGCATGTTAGATAATTAAATACATGTTACATTAACAGAGTTGAATAGCCCCCGCCCAGGAGGCGGTCCCCTCCAGACATAACCCTCCTCACTGCAGCGTGCAGCCTCAGTTCGTAACAAGCAGTACAAACCTAAAAAAGGAGGGGTGGGTGCTGTGTCCGTCCATGGACTCAGAGAAAAGGATTTTAAGGTGAGTACAAAAAATCCTATTTTCTCTTATCGTCCATGGACAGACACAGCTCCTTAAATCTTGACACGTGGGACGTCCCCAAGCAGTGTCAAAAACTAGGGGTGGGAAATATATCAGTAAAACAAATTTTAACTTCACCCCAAAACAAGCAGAGCTCCTCAACGGAGAAGGTGCAACTTTAAACAGCCGCCGGCAAAAACTAGCGTCCGAAAAAAGCATCAGAAGATGCACTCACAGCAACCATGTAAATTCTGGAAAAAGCGTGAATGGACAAGCAACTCGTCGCCTCGCACACCTGTGAGACTGACGCATGATGTCGGAGAAAAAAACCAGGAAGCACCAATTGCCCTAATCGAAAGTGCTGTGACCGGAAAGGGAGGCCCGCCCCTTAAGAGCATAGGCCTGTATGACAGCCTGCCTGATCCACCGAGAAATGGTGGTCGACGAGACCGCCAGGCCCTTTTGTGGACCAGACGACACAAAAGACAGTTAGAACTCCGAAACTGAGCCGTAGCAGACTGGTACACCCGCAAAGTGCGTACCATGCCTAAAGTATGAAAGGCAACCTCCGTAGGATGCGCCGGCCGAGGACAGAAGGATGGAAGAACAATGTCCTTATTGTGGCGAAAGGCCGAAACCACCTTCGGAAGAAGGGAAGGTCGCGGGCGCACCACCACCTAAACCTTATGGAGGATCAAGAATGGCGGCTTGCATGACAAGACCGCCAAATCAAAAACCCCTCTAACAGAGGTAAAAGCCACTAAAGGGGCCACCTTCTGAGATAGTATCAAGAGAAAATCTCTCTGATGTTTCCAAAAGGAAGATTCCTGAAGAACCGAGAGCACCAGAGTCAAAACTCATAGGGGAAGAGATGGGCCAAAAGGGGAAAGTATATGACAAACCCCCTGAACACAAAAACGGACCCACCAGGGAACGGGCCGCAAAAAGGCCACTGAAAGAACACAGCCAAGGCTGAAATCTGCCCCCCAAATGGTGCGTTAAGCAATTTTTAGATCCACTCCAAGCTGTAAAAACAGCAGGACCCTGGACACCGAGTACGTCCGTGGACGTCACTCCATCCCTTCGCACCAAGAGATGTAGGCCTGCCAGGTGTGACGGTAGATCCTCCGGAAGAAGACTACCGTGCCCTCAGCATTGTTGAGATGACCGAGTCGGACAGACCCCGGTCACTTAAAGTCTGGCTTCCAATAGCCATGTTGAGCAAGTCAGTGACTGTACAACAGGAGGAAGTATGGGACCTCGAGACAGAGGGACCTCCCGCCCTGGCAACCGCCAGGGTACCTCCGCTACCAGGTGCCCGATATCGGCATACCAAGGACGCAGGGTCAATCTAGAGCGATTAGAATCGGGATCTCCTCAGTCTCCACTCTGTGGAGCAGTCGAGGAAGCAACTATAATAGAGGAACGGCAAAAAGTCGCCGATACAGACCCCACAGGGCCACCAGCGTGACTTGCACGTCTGTACCAGATCAATAGACCTGGCCACTAACTTCGACACCCTTGTGGTGAAGACGAGCGGCCAGGAGATCCATGCCCTGTGAGGCTCACCTCCTGCAAGGGAGCCGAAACACCAAGCACAAAGACCAGTCGCCCTGGTCCAGCATCTGCGACTCCAGTAGTCTGCCTGCCAGTATACCCGATGGTAGACCGAAGCCACGGCCGTGTCGTTGGCCGGCTGAAAACAGATCGGACGACCTTGCAACCTCCTCGACCACGAGGAGAAGCATAGCCTAATCACCTAAAATAGTAGGACAATGAACTGTAGACAGCACCTGGTATTCCCAGGCGGTCCCCCACCCAGGCACTAGCCAGGTCTGACCCTGGGTAGCTACTGAGACCAGACGAGAGCGGGAGGTGTGGCCGTAGGTGCACGCAAGTCCAGCGACTCAGGGCCGACTGGACCCCCCAGGTTCACAACCCGTGAGGCTGGCATCCGTCGTAAACACCAACCATTGGAAGGAAGAAACAACTTCCCGGACCGAAGAGTCGGGGATCTCCGTCACCAACTCAAAGAGACTCCGACTAGGTGGCGCACCGGAATCTGATGATTTCAGAGAAAAGAGATTTTTACCACCTGGACAGTATTTTCCTTGGAAAACCCGAGTGTGGAACTGGGCATACAGTACCGCCTCGAAGAAGGCTACCCGCAGGCCCTGGACCAGCAGGCGCTCGGAGAGAAGACAGATTGCGTGATGCCAATACCTTCACCGCAGACTGAAGAGTCTGCAATTTCTCCAGGGGAAGAAGGACCTTTGCCACCGAGGAGTCCGGATCAACCCTAGATACTCCAACACTGAGTCGGAACTTAGCATGCCCAGGATTTGAACCCTGGGTCGCACACATGGAGGGCAGGCTTGCTGCCACTGAGCTACACCTTCTGGCCTAAACATTTAACACCCACCCGAATCTTCAGAGGGTCTGAATGGGAATAACACATCCACTAGGTCTGAGACAGAAGCTGCTCTCAGAAGAAAGTCGTCCAAGTAGCCAATGAGACAAAGCCTCGCTGTCCCAACAAAGTTAGGATAAGTGAGAGCTCCCAGCTGAAAACCCATGGTGCTGACGCCAGATCAAAAGGGAGGGCCACAGGCTGACCTGACAGAGACCCTCTCTCATCACGAAGCACAGAAAAAAAAACACTGACAAATTCGCAAAACAGGACATGCATGTATGCAACCCCTGATGTCCGAGAACGGCAGGACGTCCCCCGGATGGAGCGCAGCTACCACTGAACGAATGGATCCCATGCGGAACTACCCGACGTTCACAAAAGGTAGGCCAATAGAAAACCCCAAACCTCTCGTCCTGCAGGGAAAGGGAAAATTACCCCGCAGGTTAGCAAGTCCCACACTGCCCAAGGCAGACCAACGGGATAGGAGAGGAAGACACGAGGAAAGAACTTTGTTCTGTGGATAGGAGGAAACCCTATCTAGTACTCCAAAGAGACCACCTTGCAGACCAACTGGTCGGAGAGCAGGGAGGTTTCACCGAATTGTGAACCTGCAAGCCGCCCCTCCCACCTAGAGACAGGGAGGGAAGGCTACATACATTGGCAGGATTTGGGTGCTGGCGTGATCGGCTTACACACCCAGGGACGGATTAGTACCCCAGCTGGGCCTTTGACGGCCTGGGAGGGTTGCCTCTAAATAATACACGCACATAGTGTGTATGAATATTATGTAGGTGTATGCACACATGCCTTTGGAGGAAACCGGAGTACCTGGTGGAACCCATGCAGACACAGGGAGCGACAATGCAAGCTCCAGGCAGATGGGCGTCAGTGTCCGGATTCGAACCAATGACTCTCTTGCTGCCAAGTAATGGAGTTAACCACTACACCTCTGTGTGCATAAAACCATTCTGAAACAGAAGCCTTGGATAACAAGGGCGCAGCATTCAATGAAGCATCACAGACCTATGAGGCCCTGGACCAGCTGGTCCGCTAGCCTAATAACTTCAGGAGAGAGTCGGTGCTCCTCCACTGTCTGGTGCAAAATGCTAACCCTGTGAGTTGTATACAGCATTAGGGGTCAGGACTACCCCCAGAGTAGTGGCCACAATAGGCCGCGAGACAGACCTGGAACGGGGTCAGTATTTCGGATCTTCTATCAGTCAGATCCATACAAGCGGGGGTTCCCGAAATAGGGAGAGTGGTCACCTATCCAAGATGGCCGCCGAGCATTCAGATCGCGGCCACAGGAAAATGGCTGACCGCAATGTAAGCTGCGCCATCGCGCGGCTACGACAAAGTGGCCAACAATGGAAGTTTTCAATGTAATTGAAAAACCTCCCATAAAATGGCGCCAGCGCCATACATGACACCCGGGGGGTCCACCACCGGAGAAGAAGCCTCTCCTCAAAGGGGCACTGAACCGCCCGGCGGTGAGGGACTATAAAAGCCCTCAGCGGCTGTTCTCATTCCGCCTCTTAGAAATAATCAAAGAAGGGCACAGAAGGAAAAAACCTACACAGAGCGGTCCGATTTGTGTGATACAAAAAAGACCGAGCCCTCGGCAGAAACCCAGCTGCACTATCCAGCTTAAGAGAGTCCCTTGCAGCAGTGAGAAGCACACCCATAAATGCCTTATCCTGCTTGCTTTTTTTTTTTTTTACTACCCAGGTACCTGGCTCCAGAACAGAGCATTCCTCAGGGGATAATGGGGGAAGGGGGCACTCTTTTACCGCCCGTCCGCAGTCCACCCCCACCCTGGCACAAACGTGTCCAGGACTAATAATAAAACCTCTGTGGGAATTCCAGGGGCTAACACCTGCTGCCACCACCAGCATGTTGGGGAAGGACCCAGATACTGACTCCAAATAATATTATTTACATTCTCAGATTCTCAGAAGAGTTACGCCGGTGTAATTCGAATTTCCCGCCGGCGTATCATTGTTTTGTATTCACAAAACAAGATACGCCGGATTTAGGCTAGGATCCGACTGGTGTAAATCACTTACACCGTTGGATCCTAAATGCAATACAACGCCGACCGCTAGGTGGCGTTTACGTTCAGGTCTCATTTGTTTATGCAAATGAGCCTGATACGCCGATTCCCGAACGAATTTGCGTCGCGTAGCCGTCGCTTACGTCGTTTGCGTAAGCGTAAGGTTACCCCTGCTATATGAGGGGTAACCTTACGCCAGTCCACCATGTTAAGTATGGCGTCGGGTCCGCGTCGTCTTTTCCCATCGGGTACGTCGTTTTCCCAAGTCGTTCTTGAATACGACTTTACGTCAATGACGCACACGACGGCGTCATTGACGTTTTCTGTCGAGAACTGGAGCATGCGCACTGGGCTATTTTAAGCCCGGCGCATGCGCAGTTCGATCGGCACGGGGGCGCGCTTAATTTAAATACAAGCCGCCCCCTTTGAATTACGCGGGGATAGGCCGGGGCATTTACACCACCGCAAATTACGGAGCAAGTGCTTTGCGAATACGGCACTTGCTCCAGTAAGTTGCGGTGGCGTAGTGTAAATGACTTACACTACGCTGGCGGCGTATCTACGAGAATCTGTGTATGTATAATATGCACACCTGTCCTTACAAATAAACAAAAGCTCCTAGAGCCCTCTTTTCAGGGCCTCTCACCCACTTGCTGCGCTGATCAGGGGTACCCAGGAGACTCACCTCAGGAGGAGACTGCCCAGCGCTGCTGTCTGCTCTCAGCACACAGTGTGTGAGAGGAAAAGAACCGTGAGGTAACTGTGCGGCATCTGCAGGGACCTGTGTACCAAATGGCTGCAAAATACAGCGTTTAAACAGGAAAAGCCTCTTAGGGCTTTTTAACAGTGAAAAAACCCTCACAGGAAAGCCCAATACAACCTGCAAGCCGCCCCAGATAACACATTCCCATCAGGAAGGCCCCCTCCCCCCTGACAGCAGCAATGTTAGCAATGCAGCAAGGGAAAATAAGCAGGGAAGGGAGGAGAGGACCCCCGAACCCCAGGAATGCCCAGCCATACCAACCCACCGAAGCGGGAGGGACCGCACTTACCCGTCCGAACGAGGACTCGCTGACGCATTCTTGACAGAACTACAACCTCAATGGAGGTAGCTGTCGGCCCGGTCCACTGTGAGTGAGACAACACCACAGCCCAGTCATATGTGGACTTTGGAGCAAAGCTCACCGGCCACCCCAGGATTCATGGGGTATGGCGTGGCAGACCCAGCCTCTTTGCAAAGGTGTGCCCATGCTTGCTGGGCGGACTGAGTAGACTACAAGGATCTATATTATTCAGCCTGTCTCTCAGCCGACAGTTGAAAGAAGATTCTTCAAGAAAAAGTAAAATAATATAAAATTTCTCCTCAGGGCGCTGGGCCCAAAGGGAGCCATACGTCCTTCTCCTTGCTAGGCAGAACGAAACGGAGGCTGCATGCTGCAGTGAGGAGGGTTATGTCTGGAGGGACCACCCCCTGGGCAGGGCTGATCAACTGTTACTGTTACTGTGATGTAACATGTATTTAATTATCTAACATGTTTCTGCCTAGTCCTCTCCTGTAAACAGGGAACATAACCCACTTGTCAAGATTTAAGGAGCTGTGTCTGTCCATGGACGATAAGAGAAATACAGTTTCTGGAATATTGTTTTTAGCTTTTTTAGCAGATCTCACTTCTGCCATGGCCCTCCTAGGAATAAACCTTGACATATGCCCTATAATATATAGAACAATAGTAGCCCATACACTTATAGCAGCCAGAATCACAATATGCAGTCTATGGAAATTCTCTGAGGCTCCGAACTTAACCAATGTTATAGTTAGACTGAATATTCAAGCTCAAAATGAACTGATGTTGGCATACAAAACTACACTACAACTAACTTTTAAAAAAAATGGCAAATTGGATGGACCACCCTAGAGCTTCTAATTATCTAAACAACTAACTTGTAATTCTATAGTTACCTACCTTAAGTATAGTTACCGTAAGTAGAAAATGCATCTTCAATAATGAAAACACCACCAGGTTGACTGGTCAGCTTGCCACTGGCAAGTCATTAACTATATGCTGCTAGCAATCATAAATGGTTAAACTATATTAGGTCTACTTGTTTTAACTTTTTTTTTTATATTCTTACCCCTTTGACGACGACGTAACACATGTCTGTGACCCCAATGCACTGGGCTTTTTTCCCATGGGCCACATTTATGCGTATCTCCGTTTGTTCTCGGAGTGCGATGTGTGGCGTACTCCAAGCATCTCACCGAGAGCCAGGGGGCCCTTTACTAACGATTAAGACCTGGAACTACCAATTCTGGGTCACCCAATCGCTGTGGTAGCCTCTGATTGGCTACCACAGTGATCAGTCACTGTAAAGTGCCTGTATTGCGCCAAGGCCAATTTTTAGCTTTCAGTGCTGTTGCACTTTAAATGACAATTGCACGGTCATGCAACACTGTACCCATATGACATTTTTATCATTTTCGACATAAGAGATTTTTTTGCTGTTATTTAATAACCAATGGATTATATTTTGCAAAACCAGTGAAAAAAGGTAGAACCTTTTGAAAAAAAAACTAAACAATTCTGTTACACAATTTTGCAAATAAGCTATTTTTCTCATTCACTGATGTGCGAGGCACTAATTAGCCTGCACTGATGGACACGGATATGATGCATGGATAGGCTGCACTGATGAACATGGATAATCAAGGCACTGGTGATCAATGCCCCTATTAGTGTGAATGTACCCTGTCATAGGAAACCTGTTATCAACTTTCTTTTCCTCAGACATTGACAGTGCTGAGGGAAAGCAAATGCCGATAACCGGCATTTGTTTATATGGGATCAGCAGTGATTGGAAACAGCTGATCACATGGTAAAGAGCCAACATCTTTGATTCGTTACGCTGATCGGTGATGCGCTTTGACGAAGGGACACTGATCGCCTTGCTGCATCATATGAGCTGTTGACTTGCTTGGTAAAACAATATTTAGGATTTGGATCCATCCGGCTTGGGTGTTTTTCACACTATCAACACTTTTTTTTTTGCACAAAAAAGGAGAGTGAACTGTTATAAACTTTGCTTTGTGGATTACTTATTTTACCAGAAAGAAAGTCACCGCTCCAGGTGGGTCTACTATATGGTCACACACTGTTACAGGATTCCAAGGGTGCTGGCGGTGCACTAGGCGAGCATAAAAGACAGATGAAGGATGGATGGCCGCACTCCAAAAACCGTACAGGTTGTCTTTTATTAAATGAACAGCAAATACATCACCAGATCAAAACAACAGGAACAGGGGAACAGCCGACGTTTCGCATAAAATCAGTGCTTATTCATGGCTTTTTTTTTTTTTTGCACAGAAAAGGAGAGTGAACCGTTATAAACTTTGCTTTGTGGATTACTTATTTTACCACTTTTAGTTTAGGGTTTATTAGTTTGGAAAGTGTGGCCATCCCTTAAATCTACAGAATATATGGTTGATGGTCTATTAGGCGATTTGTCAATAGTGAGCAGTAGTTACTGTACCAGTATTAAAACATTTTTTTGGGGGGGGTTTGTCATTAAAAGTATTTGTATCACCATCAGTGCGGGTACATACAGCTTGTAGTCCAGAGCTCCCCATAGGTATAACTATTATTATTTTAAGTCACCCCCACTCAGTCTAAAGGTGCAATTATACTTAAGCCTATCTTTTTCTAACGCTATGCCAAACCTCCTGCCATTTAACTCTCAAATCCTCAAAAACTCAGCTGTTTTGGCATTTAACAGTTGAATGAGAGGGAGCGGGGATTAACAGAAGGGAACACAGCTTAATCTGAATTTAAAGAGAATTCAAGACCTTTGTACAGCTTGTGCTGTGGAGTTCATCATCATTGGCAGTTTTAAGATGAGGTTATCTTTAACTAGTACCTCCTGATGTTTCTGGTGTAGACTCAGTATTGGAAGGATTTGTACCATCTCCACCACCAGAATCTTCTTCCTCTTCATCAGAGTCTCGACTGTCTTCACTATCTGTGCTTCCACAGCTCCTAAAGAAATAAATTAGGTTTTCTTTTAAAAAAAAGCAGCAGGAGATAGTAAATGTTTTTAAAAAAATTGAATTATTACACGAAAGATAGGAATTTTTTGTCATACTTACCTGTAAAATCATTTTCTTTGAGTACATCATGGGACGCAGAGTCAGGCTAATATGCATTACCTGCTGGGACGTCCCAGAGGAATAGCCTTGAGGGGAGGGAGACACCCTGCCAAAATAATAATAGCTATCAGAACTTTATACGGCAACCTGCAGTACACTGCTGCAGAAAGCCGAAATCCTCGGCTACTCGAACATTCACTTGATGACATTTTGTGAACGTATGCACTGAAGACCAGGTAGCAGCCTTACAAATCTGAGTCTGATTCTCGGATCTCCACAGATCTAGACAAATATACCTCGACTGCCCGGACAACGTCCAAAGAATGCAGTAGTCTCTTCTGCTGAACGAGGCATCGTGGTGAAGGATCAAATATGGCTCCTTGCACAAAAGGGCCGCCAACTCCGACACCCTTCTAGCCGAGGTGATAGCTATCAGGAAGGCCAGCTTGCGTGACAGCAAGTCTAATCGAATTTCCTTAATAGGTTCAAATGGTTGCTTCTGTAATACAGACAGCACCAGATTCAAGTCCCAGAGACACAGGTGACCTAATGGGGGGGATGCAAACGAGTTGCCCCCTGCATAAAGGTTTGGATCAGTGAATAGAAGGCTAAAGGCCTTTGGAAGAAAACTTGACCTCTGATTGTACTCAAAGCCAATTTGATTTCTATAGCCGATTGTAGAAAAAAAGACAGACTTCTCCCAATCATGGATTTCCGTGGGTGCAATTTTTTGGCTTCACGCCAGGCAATATAAGTCTTCCAGACCTTATGATAGATCTTTCTAGTGACAGCTTTTCTAGCATTCACTAGGGTAGACACTACTGGTCCTGAAATGCCTCAGTCCCTTAACACCCTGGCTTCAATAGCTATGCCATCAAATTTAGAGACTGTAAATTGTGGAGGAATATAGGACCTTGAGACAGTTGACCGGGGGCGCTGTGGAAGCGCTCATGGCCCGTCTATTGTCAGTCTCACAATCTCTGGCAACCAGGACCTTCTGGGACAGGATGGTGCCACCAGAATGAATGGAACCCCCTCTCTGAATCCTGCGCAACAAATGTGGAAGGAGAGGGATCAAAGGGAAAGCATAGACCAGGGAGTACTGGCTCCATGGAACTATCAGAGCATCTACTCCAATTGCCAGAGGATCAATTGTTCAAAAGACAAACTGTTGCAGTTTGTTGTTGAATCTGGATGTCAGTAGGTCGACCTCTGGCCATCCCCAACATTTGCAAATTTCCTGAAAACACCTCTGGGTGTAGGGACCATTCCCACGGGCAGATCTGCTGGCGGCTGAGAATCTGCCTTCCAGTCTTCAATACCCGGGATACGGACTGCCGATATAATTGGCACATATCTTTCTGCCCAGGCAAGTATGTAGTTCACTTCCTTCAGAGTTGAACGACTCCTGGTACCGCCTTGGTGGTATATATAGGCCACCGCAGTGGCGTTTTCGGACTGGACCCTGATAGGGTAGTCCTGAAGCTCTGCTGTCCAGGACTGTCGGACAAGACCAACTGCCCGTAATTGCAGGACATCGATAGGCAGGATCGGTTCTGTTCCTGACCATTTCGCCTGTGCTAAGAGCCCATCTAGGGTCGCTCCCCAGCCTGAGAGACTGGCATATGTAGTTAGTACTCTCCAAGTTACTGGGAGAAAGGAATGTTCCCTTTTGCAGGTTCTAAACCTGCAGCCATCAATTTAGGCTTAAGCATGCCTGAGGGTACAAGCACATTGGATAATCCAGGGCTTTTCTTCCCCTGTTCCAAGCCAACAAAATGTCTTGATGTAAGGGCCTGGAATGGAACTGGGCATAGGGCACCATCTCAAAAGGAAGATACCATCCTCCCTAGAAGACTCATACAGAGCCGAATGGAGGGTTGTCTGGGGCCCCTTATCTGACGCACCTGATCCTTCAGGGCACAGATCCTTCTGGGTGGCAAGAATACTCTTGCTTGGACTGTATTTAGGATCAAACCTAGATACTTTAAATTTTGAGCTGGTCTCAAGGTTGACTGTTTGGTATTTATGATCCAGCTTAAGCTTTTCAAATGCCGCACTGTGTATATATTATGCTCTGTTCTAGAGCCTGTACTGAGTGATCTCTGGGCCTTTAAAAAGCCCAGTACTGGTGCTAGGACCTTTGTGAATACCCAGGGAGCTGTAGCCAGTCTGAAGTGTAGAGCTATGAACTGAAAAGGAGGTTCCTCTACTGCAAAAAGTAGGAACCTCTGGTGAGGCTGAAAAATAGGTATGTGTAAATGCGCGTCTTTTATATCGATGTAGGTTAGAAAGTCTCCCCTCTGGAGTGAGGTTACTGCTGAGTGGACAGACTCCATCTGAAAGGACTGTATCGCTAGATACTTGTTCGGGGATCTTAGGTCCAAAAGGGCCTGGTGTCCTCGTTGGACTTCTGAACCGTAAACAGGTTTGAGTAAAACTCTGTGCCCCTTTCGAGTATCGGAACCTCTATAATCACTCCTTGATGCACTAGATGCTGTAGCGCTTGAAGCAATACGTTTATTTTTGGAGGATCCGAGGAAACGCTGGATCTTAAAAACCTCTGGGGTGCACCCCCCGCAACTCCAGCCTGTAACCGTGAGATATAATCGAGGTGACCCATTCTACCCAAATCATGGTTTTCCAAATGACCGCAAAGTGCAGCAACCTAACCCCCACTTGATGGAGTGGGGGCATCCCCTCAAAAGGAGGGTTTGGTGCTGGGTTTAGAAGAATTTTGGACCCAGGGCTTTATCTGGCCCTAGCGCCCTGTTGGTGGCAGAACCACCTTGATGCTGAGACATTTGAGGAAGCAGTCCCTGGGGTTTTAAACGAGTGACGTCTCGTGCTTTTCTTTACAGGAAGTAGAGAACTCTTCCCTCTGAAAATCTTTTGGATATATTTATCCAGATGTTCGCCAACAAAATGTTCCCCATGAAAAGGGAAACTTGTCAATTTTTTACAACGAAGCTTGGCTGACCAGTTTTTTAGACATAAAAGTCTGCGCATATGCACAGACATGAGAGCCAAATGAGAAATCTGCTGTATTGAATCCTTTAAAGGCAGGGGTGTCAAACTTAATTTCATCGTGGGCCACATCAGCATTATGATTGCCCTCAAAAGGGCCAGTTTTATCTGTAAGATTAGATGACCAGCACATCCACTCCCCTTATATTAGATGTCAAGAGCCACCCCACTATCAAAAGTTGAGTCCCCCACCCTCCCTTACATTACCATGCACCCCTTACCTTATGCTACTGCTGGGAAGAAGCTGGATGCATTGCTTGAAAGCAGAAAGTACAGGGTCTGGAGAAGGACAAGAGGAGAACTGCAGGAGAGGTGCGAGGGCCACATGAAATGGCCTGGAGGGCCGGATTTGGCCCGCAGGCCTTGTGTTTGGCACCTGTGCTTTAAAGCATGGAACAGCAAAACACAGCGCTTGAGGAATATCTGTCTTACTTTCAGACAGATCATCCTCCTGGTTAATCAAAGAAAAGGAAGCCTTTAATAATAACTCCAATTTGTTGTCAACAGGGTACTTTGCTTCAAAGGGAAATTAGATAGCTTTTGCATGTTGTAGGCATATTTTGTAAGTTTGCTGTTTGTTTTTCATACAAGTGCGGTATTTTTGAATAGTAAAGCAAATATATACAAAAGGTTTTATGCTTTCTTGCTTTTACCGCAAAGAACGTTAAAAGACAAACAAAAATGCTAAAATTCCACTGAAGCAGACCTGTTTTCTGTGGTGCTTTCAGTTCCTTGTGCTGTGTAAGCCGTTTAGGAAAATCAAGGCTGCAGAGGTTTCCTGGTGTCCAGGAGAGAGTATGCAACCTGCTTATTTGGGCCAGAGACAGTCAGTAGATGTCTGTTGAGAGGGAGCTTGCTAGATATGCTTCTCTTTTGAACAGAGCTTGGGGGTGATGGAGTCTTGGATTTTTTTCAAAGATTTTAATCTTAAAAGTTTTAGGTTTAGTAAGGGAGAAATGTGGGCAGTAGCTATGTTTGGTTTGCACCCCCCTTCATGCTCTATATCAGTAAGAATTTGAAATGAGGAGAAAGGCAGAGGTCGAATGAGCCTTACTAAAAAACCTGCTTGCAGTGGCTACTGTTCGTAGAGCACTGTAATCAAGGCAATTTAGAAAGTAGGGTAATCAAAGTCAAACCTGCTGTGGCTTTGAAGTGTGTTCAGACCACTGCAGGCAAAGCTGAAGATTTGAATGAGCAGTGCGCAGCCCTAATAAACAAGTCTATTGATGCCATAAGGATAAAGGCCCAAAGCCGGTAGGTAGAACATGTATCACTGCTACTTCCCATAGGTGGGAAACTGAATTTGATCAATTCATAGAGAAAATGGGCAAGTTGAATCATATAAATGGTAAAAGGAAGGAAAAACCTATGAGTTCCAGGAGACAAATGTGGACTGATCTACTTAAGGTGGCAGTCCTTAGAGAGAAAATAGATTGGATTCATAATCCAGCTTTGCTTAAGAGGCTGGGAACGTGGGGTGATGTGAAGGGGCAGATGACAGTACTATGAGATGGGTGATGAGATGTGAAGGGTGTTTAGAAAACAACTGAAGGGGGTGGGGTCGATGTGAAGTTGTGATATAGGAGGAGAGGGCTGTGATGTGAATTATTGCACAAAAATGTAATTTGGAACTCTGCTGGAAAACAAATGTATTGATCAAAGCTCTCTGAATTTTAATTCCATACCCCTGCTATAGAGGAATGTTGCCACCCTGCCCACTAGTACAGAGTACTAGCCAAGAAGCCCACAGAACCTCTAAGGGATCATAACAAGCATGTACTGGAGACTGCTGCCACTGGGATTAAGCGCCAACTAATTGCATTACAGGGCATCCTCACACTTGATAGTAGGGATCCAGGTACAGTTGCACTTGGCCTACTGGCCGTAACCACTGACTCTGATAAATATCTCCACTGTGCCATCTCTGGAGTGTAAGGAATAGGGCTAAAATATAGGATCAAAGCCACGGAAAGGTCTTTCCAGAGACTTCTGTGGGCACATTCATCACCTAAGGACACTACTTAAAAACTGTGACACAGCTGAGCTACGAGGGGTTATACTAGGGTGGGGGGGATTCCTGCTTTTTTTTTTGGGCCATTCAGCATAGCAGCATAACCCAAGTAATCATGAATATGAACTGGTATGTGTAAAGATTAGCTTTGCTGTACCACAGATAGGAATGCAACATTATTGTCACTAAAAGATATTTACTTTATAAATCTAAGGCAGCCCCACCTTGTCCCAGTACTCTGTATGGTGCCAGAAGAGAACCGAATTTCTTTTGCTTGCCAAATATCTTCCCCATCTGAACCGTCATCTTCATCATCATCAAACTGTTGAATGCGTTCTTTATAGCAGATCTCAAAAAGATTAGAATTCGGCTGTAGAAGACAAAATAGGATTGTAAACAAAACTGATGTACATTACAGCACATTAAAAACGTTCTGCGTTGCCACCCCTACAATAAACGATCTAGTCAATATTAATTAACTTTGTAGTGCATGTAAACCAGCCCATCATTTCTACCACTTGTACGGTTCATCAAAAGGATTGGTTAGTACAAATAAAGGCATTTTATCTGGAAATTGCATATCTTTGAGTACAGGACAGAGCCTGGATATTCATAGACTGAGTTACAGGATGCCAAGTATAAGGTGCAAAATCTTGCAGATATGCCCCCGGGCATACCTTTGCCCAACTCTGAGACCTTTGTTTTTTTTTAAACTATGCAGAGCAACAAAGAACAGGGGGGAGGTGTCCTGCACGGTGCTCCCAGATATGGAATTTAAGATAAAAGAAATTTTGACGTTCCTTTTTATAATCCTATAATACAGGCCATAAGTTGGATATTCCTAGACCCTGGGATGTCCGTAAGCAATGAATGGAAGAGACAAGGCAAGCGAAAGTGTGGCAACATAACCAACAAGATTCAATGGACCCCATTTAGGGGGAGTGCTGCAAGAACCATGCAGCCTGCATTCACAGAGGCTTGGATTTAAACCTGGTAAAACTTGGAGAAGTTACGAACGGAAGACCAGATGGTGGCCTAACAAGGCTGGGCAACATAGGGTTGATATCATAGTGCCCAAGAATGTCCACTGATCCGGAGGCGTAACCAATAGCGCTGGGGGTGTTTTAGCCTTTTGTGTGTACGCGCCCAAGATAAGTTGTCTTATCCACCTAGCAATAGTGGATTTGAAAGCAGGATGCAAGTTTAAAGGCCTGATGGTAGGACAAATAGTCCATCCTCCTGACAGAAGCTGTGGCTTTCAGAAAAACTTTGACAGCTCTGACAACTTCGAGACAGACAATGAAGAACAATCTGTTTGGGGTGCTTAGGAGTAAAAAAGACTGTGCCTTAGCTTGAAGTGATACCACCTTAGGTTGAAAAGCTAGGTCTTGGGGGCAAGACTTTTTTTCTTTGTGGCCCTTTACAAGAGAGCTGGCAACTCAGACACAACTGACAGATGTGATAACCACTAATAAGGCCAGCTAGCAGGAGAGATCATCCAAAGAGCGTTCCCTGATGAGCTAAAAGGGTGGTTTCTTCAGGGCAGAGAGAACCAAATTAAAATCCCATTGGATGTTGAAAGGGTGGTCTAAACCAAAAAAGACATTTCATTAAGGTTATTACAAGTGAAAGCAAAATCAGAGGCTTCTGGAAGCAAAAGCTTTTTAAAAAGAAAAAAGGCTTCTCAAACAAAAAAGAAAAAAAACCTGTCCCTTAAAGTGGATGTAAACCCGATTCATTACATTTGAGCTGGGCACATATCTGCAGTGTTTTATTAGCTCTCTCTAAAGCCAAGTCCTGTGGCTTTCTCCTGATTGGTTCTTTTATCAGCATAACAACTTCTGATAAGTTCTTGGACACATGTGATAAAAAAACCAGCCTGAAATTTGTGTCAGAAGCGGGTGCTATAAATAGATTAGCAGACAGCTGGTCAATTCACAGCACGGCTCCTCAAATCTCTGCCTATGAGTAGAGAGTGTGTGCCCTTCCTCCAATCAGCTGTCTCAGTGTATGGCAAGACTCCCCTCCACCTGCTGGAACAGGAAAATAAAATTCTAAAAGGACGTGCACATTCTTAACAGTATATAAAGCTGAAGACAGCAGCTATACATGTAAAACTTATGTAGGGAGATTTGTTTAATCTCCGTGAATCATCCGAGGCTGTTAACTTTACTGGGTATATGTGAGGGTTTACATCCACTTTAAGAGTACTTAGGGCCACATTCTGGTCAAGTCCCGATTTTATCAAGGCCAGAATGTGAGGTACAGAGATTTCTCTGGGACAGAAGTGTATGTTCACACCAAGCAAAGAAGGATTTCCAGGTACTTCAGTAAATCTTTGACTGACTTTTCTGGCTTTCAGTAATGTGGGAATGACAGAGATACCTCTGTCCCTCAAGATAAGGTTTCCAATATCCATGCCATTAAATCCAGTAATTAAGAAGCAGGAAACAAGGGCCTCTTTAGAAAAGGCCAGGGACTGCCTCCTAGAAGTTTGAGAATGTCTGTGTACCTTGTTATTCTGGGACAGTTTTTTTTCACTGGTTTCCTCTATAATTTGAGGCGTAGTTCAGGCAGTATCTGCACTAGTGGAAAGGCATATATTAGCTCAAACGAAGTCCAGGGAATCACCAAAGCATCTGATGCTCTGGTGAAAACTAGAGGACCTTGTTCCTGGCAACAAACGGGTAACTTGTTGAACCTGGTGTCCAGGGCATCCAAATTTGGACTTCCCAATTTCTGACATAGGATATTTGTAAGAGTAGGTAAAAGGAGTGCCTGGTATCCAATTAGAAGTAAAATAAAGGTGAATATGTTGTTTTATTCAAAGTAGTAAAGCATGATAAATCCAACGCATTTCATATATATATATATATATATATATATATATATATATATATATATATATATATATATATATATATACATATATATATATACATACACACACACACATACACACACACACACACACACACACACACACACACACACACACACACACACATAAAAAACACACACACTATATCAAAAATAGGCAGTGTGAAACAAGTTACAACTAACAAATCAAATTCAATTCAATAAATGACAAAGTCCATAGATTTCCACAATCTTCATATTGCAAATCCAGATTTTCATTTTGCAAATTAAAGTGCCAAGTACTGAACAAGTTTATCCGTGCTCCCCTCCTGCATACCCTCTCACTCACCAGATGCCATGGACTCCCATGACAGAAGTCTCTAGCACTTGTGTAAATTGCTGGGCTTTGCCGTTCTCCTGGCTGTGCCTCAAGTTGTCCTCAAACATTCAAAAGGTATTGACAAATGGCAGAGAGAAAAAAAATGTAGTGTAATTCTGTTTTATTTCCCATAAAAACAAGTAAACTCCACTCACATGTTAAAACACGCAGTAACAAGTAAAAACCGAAAAGCCAGAAGTGTACATCAACTGGGTATCCTTTGATAATGACTCGTGGGAGGGACAAAACGTGTCACTTGACCACGGGCGGTGACATAATTTCTGGCTGTGAGGTGCAAGTTGGTGTACACTTCTGGCTTTTACTCTTTACTGTTAACATGTGAGTGGAGTTTACTTATTTTTATGGGAAATAAAACAGAATTACACATTTTTTTCTCTTTGCCATTTGTCAATACCTTTTGAACGCTTGATGACAACTTGAGCCTGAATCATAGCCAGGACAACAAAAACCAGCCATTTACACAAGCGCAAGAGACTTCTGTCATGGGAGTCCATGGCATTTGGTGAGTGAGAGTATGCAGGAGAGGAGCATGGATTGCACAAATTAACTTGTTCAGGACTTGGCAATTTAATTTGAAAAATAAAAATCTGAATTTGCACTTTGAAGATTGTGGAAATCTATAAACTTTATTAATTGATTGTCACATATTGAATTATTAGGGATGTCTTGATACCGATACCAAGCATTTCCCAGAAGACTTGTACTCGGGGGGAAATGCTCCGATGCCTCAGCCGATACCTGGGCAGGCAGGGGAGTTGCAAGTCTTCTCCCCCCGTGTTCCGCGCTGTGCTCTTTCACCCAGTGTTCCGCGCTGTGCTCTTTCACCCAGTGTTCCGTGCTGTGCGCTCTTTCCCCCCCGTGTTCCGTGCTGTCCGCTCTCCCCCCCCCCCCCGTGTTCCGTGCTGTCCGCTCTCCCCCCCCCGTGTTCCGTGCTGTCCGCTCTTCCCCCCCCCCCCCCCGTGTTCCGTGCTGTCCGCTCTTTCCCCCCCCCCCCGTGTTCCGTGCTGTCCGCTCTTTCCCCCCCCCCCGTGTTCCGTGCTGTCCGCTCTTTCCCCCCCCGTGTTCCGTGCTGTCCGCTCTTTCCCCCCCCGTGTTCCGTGCTGTCCGCTCTTTCCCCCCCGTGTTCCGTGCTGTCCGCTCTTTCCCCCCCGTGTTCCGTGCTGTCCGCTCTTTCCCCCCCGTGTTCCGTGCTGTCCGCTCTTTCCCCCCCGTGTTCCGTGCTGTCCGCTCTTTCCCCCCCGTGTTTCCGTGCTGTCCGCTCTTTCCCCCCCGTGTTCCGTGCTGTCCGCTCTTTCCCCCCCCGTGTTCCGTGCTGTCCGCTCTTTCCCCCCCGTGTTCCGTGCTGTCCGCTCTTTCCCCCCCCGTGTTCCGTGCTGTCCGCTCTTTCCCCCCCGTGTTCCGTGCTGTCCGCTCTTTCCCCCCCGTGTTCCGTGCTGTCCGCTCCTTTCCCCCCGTGTTCCGTGCTGTCCGCTCTTTCCCCCCCCGTGTTCCGTGCTGTCCGCTCTTTCCCCCCCGTGTTCCGTGCTGTCCGCTCTTTCCCCCCCGTGTTCCGTGCTGTCCGCTCTTTCCCCCCCCCGTGTTCCGTGCTGTCCGCTCTTTCCCCCCCCCCGTGTTCCGTGCTGTCCGCTCTTTCCCCCCCGTGTTCCGTGCTGTCCGCTCTTTCCCCCCCGTGTTCCGTGCTGTCCGCTCTTTCCCCCCCGTGTTCCGTGCTGTCCGCTCCTTTCCCCCCGTGTTCCGTGCTGTCCGCTCTTTCCCCCCCCGTGTTCCGTGCTGTCCGCTCTTTCCCCCCCCCGTGTTCCGTGCTGTCCGCTCTTTCCCCCCCGTGTTCCGTGCTGTCCGCTCTTTCCCCCCCGTGTTCCGTGCTGTCCGCTCTTTCCCCCCCGTGTTCCGTGCTGTCCGCTCTTTCCCCCCCCGTGTTCCGTGCTGTCCGCTCTTTCCCCCCCGTGTTCCGTGCTGTCCGCTCTTTCCCCCCCGTGTTCCGTGCTGTCCGCTCTTTCCCCCCCGTGTTCCGTGCTGTCCGCTCTTTCCCCCCCGTGTTCCGTGCTGTCCGCTCTTTCCCCCCCGTGTTCCGTGCTGTCCGCTCTTTCCCCCCCGTGTTCCGTGCTGTCCGCTCTTTCCCCCCCGTGTTCCGTGCTGTCCGCTCCTTTCCCCCCGTGTTCCGTGCTGTCCGCTCTTTCCCCCCCGTGTTCCGTGCTGTCCGCTCTTTCCCCCCCCGTGTTCCGTGCTGTCCGCTCTTTCCCCCCCGTGTTCCGTGCTGTCCGCTCTTTCTTAAAAAAAAAATGTAAAAAAATAAAAATAAAAAAACACACACACACACACACACACACACTGACAATCCACCCCCCCTAAAAAAAAAACAAAAAAAAAAACTGTCACATGACATTAAAAAAAAAGTATTGGTAATCGGTGAGTACTTGAAAAGTAGCGTTACTTGTACTCGGTCTCAAAAAAGTGGTATCGGGACAACCCTAGAATTTATTAGTTGTAACTTGGGACACTGTTTATTTTGATATAGTATATTTGTTGGATAGTGCTCTTACACCGCGATTTCACGTTTAAAGCCACAGTCCCTTTTGAAAGCAGAAACCAATTTATTGAAACCAATTTACTCACTTGCAATAATTCTATGGTAGTTTTTTGCACATAATAGGTCACAGTTATCCTTCAGTGCAGGAGTATATATTGGTGTATCATTGCACACATTTCTGATATGCTGAGATAATCTGCCTTCCAATAGTCCACTCCTATGCAGTAAATAGATCTCCAGACTGTTTCTCTGCCCATGAAATAATAAGGATTTAAGGATGTCCGACTCTCATTACTCCTGTGGTGACTGATATAGGCAACAGCTGTGGCACTGTCTGAGGGTCAAAAGAAAGAGCAGGTTTGTTCTAGATCAACAGGATGTTGCATTGGAGAGGCTTTTGAATGGGCAAAAGAAGCAGCTTATGAATTAGGCCTAGAATGCTCAGAGAATCTCACTGAGGAATGCTTCTTTGAGCTTAAGATACAAGCATGGGATTGAGAGAGAAGTTTATTTTCCGGAAGAAAGACCTTTGCCTGGGCTGTGTCCAGAAAGAGGCCTAAATATTGTAGAGGGAGAGGTTGAAGGGCTGACTTTTAAAAGTTAAAATTACCCAACTGAAAGACTAAATATCTAAAAATAGTCTTTTGGAAGTTTTCAGATAGTTGAAAGGGAGACTTCAGAAGAAGGTTGTTTACTTACCCTGTTATCTGAATGCCCTGAATTCTTGAGAGTAAATGTCTGCAGAGCCTGGGCGATGTCACCAACAGGCATACTATGGTGCAGCCTTTGTCCGCTATCCGTCCTCCACATTGAAACCGGTCATGTGACTGGACCAGAGCGGCTTCATATTAGGCAAGTATACACATTGTTTCTTTTCAAAGGTAGATAGAATAGTCTTAGAATAGGAGTGGGAGTAGATTTAGCCTTCGCTAGCATTTGATTGGAATTGCCCTATAAAGTTCTGGGATTCTGTCAAATACTCTGATAAACTAATTCCACTCCCACCTCCCACTTTTAGGCATTCTACATAACTATATGTCCCCCCTTGCTTCAGAGAATCCATTGGCCTTCAAATAGAGGTCTTCCAGATGCCTGAAATATACAGTATACATGACCTTCTCTTATCTAAACAGAGTCATAACTTGCTTACCTACATGAACATTGGAAACTTTCCCCAATAGAGCGCTCCAAAGCACTTTATCCGCATGCTTCTTAAAGGGGTTGTAAAGGTTATTTTTTTATTTTATAAATAGGTTACTTTAAGCTAGTGCATTGTTGGTTCACTTACCTTTTCCTTCGATTTCCCTTTTAAATGTTTTTTTTCTTTGTCTGAATTTCTCACTTCCTGTTCCTCCTCAGTAAGGTGTTCAGTAAGCTGTTCTAAATGACTTTCCACCGCTTGGATGATGGTGGAAAGCTTACTGAGGAGAAACAGGAAGTGAGAAATTTAAACAAAGAAAAAAAAACATTTAGAAGGGAAATTGAAGTAATGTGAACCAACAATGCACTAGCTTAAAGGAACCAATTTAGAAAATAAAATAAAAGATGAATCTTTACAACCCCTTTAAGAACCTCTCAGTTAACCCAACACTCCTATCCCTCTTTGAGCGACACTGTAAAAGTTCTCTGCAGTCTAGTGGCCTGAAGTCTCTTTAAAACTTGACCTTGGTTTCCCCTACACAGGGATCTAATCCCACAGTAAATTCTTGTTTGGGAACGTGACCTAGGAGATGTGTTTGGTATATCAAACTGGAATAAACTGTGGTTTGCTGCCACCACATGCTCTATAAACAGGAGCTCAGGAAAATGCTCACAAAGATATGTTCAGATGGTATATGACCCCAGAGGGGATCGCTAAATTCAGGTATTCAACTTCACCTTTCTGTTTTTGTGGGTGTAAGGTCCCAGGAACAATGTACATCATCTAGTGGGAGTGCCCCAGGGTTCAACAGCTATGGATACACGTTTATAACTTGACTTGCTCTGTTATAAATAGGGGTGCAACGGATCAAAAAACTCACGGATCGGATCGATCCTCGGATCAGGAGTCACGGATCGGATCATTTTCGGATCAGCAAAAAAAATAAAAAAATCTTGTTACACCCACCAGAGTTTTATATTTCATAGTTATTTTCAACACAAAATGGAGTTTATATGCTTAAATACAGTGTTTGGAAATCCGACGGACTGTTTACATGTTACATTTTAAAAGCAGCAGCAAACCTGCTGACCTCACATGCTTGCTAATGTGACAGAACACCTCTGATTTCACATTTAACTAAATGTGAAATCAGAGGTGTTCTGTCACATTATTAAGCATGTAAGGTTTGCTGCTGCTTTTAAAACTAAACAGTCTGTTGGTTTTTTAAACACTGTATTTATGCACATAAGCTCAGTTTTGTGTTGAAAATAACTATAAAAAAATATATGATCGGACACACACAGCAGGGCTTCACCTGTCAGTGATTATTGTGGGGTATGATGGTGTCCCCATAGTGGGTGTGTGTGTGTGTGATGACAGGGGACACAGTGTGGAGGGGAGGAATGTGTCATATACTCGCAATGTATTAACTACCGTATGTGTTCTGCTCTCGTCCTCGTCCAGTGCTGGTGATGCGGAATAGCATCCTCCCCCGTCCCCCCGTCCAGGAATACAATAACAAACACTCGGCCTCCCCCTCCTCCTCCCCCCCGGGCTCCGCAGCGCTCCTTCTCCCTTCACACATGGCTCCGGCCAAAACACTAACACACGCTGCCTGCTTGTAACGCGCCCGATGATTGGTTTGGAGGCAGGGCAACTCTGGGTCGTCGCTTCTGTTCTGCATCCTGATTGGCCGAGTGCTAGCGCCTCCTCCTTTCTTGTCAGTCAGTGTACTGCAGTGAGAGGAGGCTGAGGGAGCTCACAATGTACGGATCATACGGATCACATGTGTACCGATCCGAATAGGTTGATCCGTGCGGATCACGGATCAATGACGATCCGTTGCACCCCTAGTTATAAATGTAAACGCTACTGGCAGCCCTTGTAAAGCAGCGATTCACTGAGCTCACCTGAGCGGAGTGAAAATTAAACTTTATGGAAGTGAAGCAGTGGGGTAATGGGCATTATGAGTCAGAAAAAAACGAACTTCACTTAAAGTGATATTGAAATGCAAATTTCTTAAAAAAAAAAAAAAGCCTCGATCCTCTTCTCAGGTCCCCCGCCGGTGCACCTGGCCACTCCCTCCTGTTGAGTGCCCCCCAGAGCAAAAAACTTTGTGGGGGCATCCGAGCAGAGCCGCGTTTCTGCATGTCCATTCACACACTCTCTCTCTCTCATTGGTTTACTGGCTGCGAGTCCCCAGAGAGCCGAGACTGTTATGCAGATCGCTGGATCACGATGGGGCTCAGAAAAGTATTAGGGGGGCTGCTACACAAAGAAGCCTTTAAAACCACTTTAAAAGACACATACTCAAAATTTTTCGGATTATAGTCTCCAAGGCTAAATTATAATTAAGACCTTAAGGAGAGAGGAGCTAGCAGTTGAGATTTAAGTTATTAGTGGGCAAAGAACCTGGCCGTGTCCCCACTACCTTCCCCTCCACTTTCTTTCGGCTTCTAATATTCTTGCTGCTTTTTCTTGATTTACATCCCTTGTAATTTTTGCATTGCCAATTTCATATTGTTAACAGCACATTTATTATATGCACTTTATCCACATCACTTATGTGGGTAATAGGTGGGATTCTCATTGCCCAATTTATTTATTTATTTTTCATTTTTGGCCACTGCTTTCTTGTGCTTGTTTGATATTTCAGACCATCACTATTGTTCTGTATCAGCATCTGTTGTACCTGTGACAAGCTTCTTGTAGACCCAAAAGCACCTGAGCACGAGATACACCGGCGAGTGCCACACCATGTAGAGAATCTTGGGTAACAGGACCATCTTTATTAGGTTTACGCGGCCCGAGACTGTAGGGATGTATGCAGTAGGTTGAATGACTTTAACAGACAGCTTACTCAATGAATAAAGACTCCAGAGGTGTTTTCCAATGCTTCTTTATGCTTCAAGGTAACAAGGATATTAACATAAAGGCTTTTTCATAGGTAAATTTCCAATGAAGTTACACAGCTCCCACACTCTGCAGACTTTTCAAAGCAACTAAGCAAAATGGGGTTTAGAGCAGGAAATGGTGGGTGGGAAGAACCAAACTAGCCAGAACAGCAGGGGGGTAAGGATCATACCAAATAACATAGTAACATAACATGTAATAACTGCTAGACAGTAAAGCTGCGTGGCAGCACACTCCCCGCCTGGTATCGTGAGATACCACTATACTCTACATTGTTTTATTTTAACATACTATCAACATTGCATACAGTAACATGCTATCTAACCTTCTCAAGTCTATAAGCTAGCTATATTATAGGTCTTAAGTGGCTCCTTCACATAACGCTGAATCAGAATTTTTGGAAGCAGGCATTATTAGGACTGTCTCTGACTGGTCTCAGGAAGGTTTTTGAAGCCCCATCCTTAACGGTCCTGACTTCCACAATTCAGACTCTTCCATCATCACTGGTGATAGCCTTTGTAATAAGTCCAACTGGCCACTGAATCCGGTGAGCTTGCTGGTCTTTTAGCAGGTTTGACTTATTTAGTCGTCCACCGACTCGAAGCATGCCTTCATTATCGATTATTGGGTTCAGTTTGAATAGTGGGTTACTCTGAGACTGGTCTATTACCTCTCAAGCATTTAATCTCTTCTGCAAAGACTTCTTCTTGCACAAGACGTATGACGAATAATTCTGCGTTCTCGTACTCTAACGCAATGGGTGACTCCTTGCAAGTGTGCCATCCATGACAAGACAATGTCTGATTGGGCTTGCGGAAAGTCTGGGCAATATGACTGAATCTTGCTATAGTCTTCACCAATCTTTTCCAAGACGAGAAACGTTCAAAGCGTCTTGCTTCCAAGTTTCTTCTTAAGCTGTTGGAACTCAATGTTATCACTTCAGGGTCGGATTTCTGGATCAGTATCTGGATCCACCAGGTAGAAATCGATATCTTCTTTTGAGTTTGTAGAAGACTGGTCCGATAAAAACATAGGTCCTGGAAACCAAATGGTTTGCGTGAGGACAACTGCTGGCACTGACCTCGTTGCAATGTCTGCGGGATTCAAACCAGGCGGGACATGGTTCCATTGTTCAGGTCTACTGACTTTTCTTATTCGTTCTACCCTGTTAGCCACATACACATAGAACCTCCTTGCGCTGTTGCATATGTAGCCAAGGATGACCTTGCTGTCAGTGTAGTACTTAACCTGATCAATTTCAGCGGCCATTTCATTTTGCAGGAATTCTGCGACTTCGACGGCTAGGGTTGCGCCACACAATTCTAATCTTGGAATAGTGTGAGCAGGTTTTGGAGCCAACTTGGCTCTTCCTAGTAGAAAACCGACATAGGATCTCCCGGAGGGATCTATGATCTTGATATAGGCCACAGCCGCTATAGCCTCGGTAGATGCATCGCAAAAGACATGAATCTCTTTCCTCAGACTTCTTGAAGCAGGATATTAAGTTCTTTCAGTACTTTCATGGAGTTTCTCCATTTCTCCCATTTAGGCAGCAGGTCTACTGTCAGAGGGGCGTCCCAATCTGTCACTTGCTCAGTAAGCTGGCGAAGTATGGATCTCCCTTGGACGGTAACTGGAGTCACAAAGCCTAGGGGATCGTAAAGGCTATTAACAGTTTACAGGACTCCTCGTCTGGTGAATGGCTTCTTGGAGTCAGATACCTGAAAGGTGAATGTGTCTGAAGTTATATTCCAGAGAAGTCCGAGACTCCTTTGAGTGGGTAGGGCATCTACTCCCAAGTCCAAATGCTTCAAATCCTTAGCATGATCTTCTGGATTGAAAGACCTCATTACTTCACTGCTATTAGATGCAATCTTATGGAGCCTTAAAGGGTCACTAAAGGAATTTTTTTTTTTTAGCTAAATAGCTTCCTTTACCTTACTGCAGTACTAGTTTCATGTCCTCATTGTTCGTTTTTGCTTTGAAGTAGCTGTAATTCTGCGGTGATCTCCACACTTCCTGGTTGCCTGTTTCCTTATAACCATGGTACTGGGAGATTTTCACGGTGGTCTAAGCTGTCATTACTGTGCGTCTAAAACTCCTCACAACCAATCAGATTCATTTTAAAAACAAAACACTGCCCTGGATTTGTTTGTTTTTGTTCTGTGAGTCTTCCCGACTCGTCTTTCCTAATATTTTATTTGCCTATTTTTTTCTCAATATTATTGAGTTAATTTTATATTGAAGCTATCCATGAGCGCAGACTTTCTTGGTGTATTTCTGTATGTTTGGTACTTCCGGGTACCACAAATTCCGCAGCACTGGACTAAACACTAAAGTCTTATTTTTGACATTAGGGTTATTATTTTTCTCATTGAGCGCCAGTGATTTTTTTGTGTATCTGTACTTTTCTAAGGTGGACATTAAAGGCAGATTAAAACAAAGGTTTCTAGAGGGAAGTACAACGCCTTGGTTAAGGTAAAAAAAAACAACGCATTGGAAAGAAAGGAGGTCTTAGGCCTTAAAGTGCTTGTAAACGTCAGAATGAAATATGAAAACAAAGCACATCCTTCTATACTGTGTACTTGTCTCTTTCCAAATCTGAGTTTCATTTGTCTCTGTTGCCTGGTTCCTCTGTTGCATGAGTCACTTCTGGCAGCACAGCCTGTGACAGTTACCCACAGCTATGCATTTTCTCCATACTATGTAAAGGAGGGTGTGTCCCTTCCCTCTAATCAGGGTTTAGAGCTGTCGGTTGTGTGAAGACTTCAGATTCCAGCTCCCTGCTCTAAAGAGAAATCCTTTCCTGTTTATGTTTTCAGATCCATCTACAGAAGAAATAGCTGTAAATACACAGCTACAAATTATGTAGAAGGATTTGTTTCATCTCTGTGTATCACCTAATGCTAGTCACTTTACTGGGTACATGGAATGGTTTACATCCACTTTAATACAAGCTTGTAACACTAAGAACGGTTCCTTAAAAAGGACAGGAACGCAAACTCAGAATTGCCTCACGAGGTAACAGCAATGAAAAAAGCAACCTTGTGAGTAAAGGAAGATAGGGGAATGTCCCCGATAGCCTCAAAGGGTTTTCTGAAACCAGGCTGAGATCCCAGCGTACAGGGGGAGCACTGAAAATGACAAACACATTTGGATAACCAAATTTGCAAAACAGTGTGATGAGCTTCCTCCGATGTCCCTTGTTCCATGAGGGTACCTGGAATTTCTCTCAATTCCGATAGGCTGGCTTCCACTGAATGCAACTTCCAAACCAGCCAGAGGATTTTTCAAGTTCCAATACCAAATCTGTGACCCATCATGCCAGGACAAGCCTGGTCCTATTGGTCAGGCGTATGGGACCACCATACTAGCTGGAGTTTTATCCAAGGGAAAGAAAATTGTGGAGCAGGATGTGTCTAATATATGGGATGAGGAGTTAGTTCTGGGCTCTGGAGCTACAATATCCTCCTGAATCTCTGTAGGGTCTGTAGGAGGTGGCTGACAGATTCTGCATTGACTGCTCTCTCAGAAAAAAAGTTATCCACTCTCAGGGCATTTCCCAGGGATGTTTGAACAGCAAGGCTAGAATAATGGACAGGCCAAAAAAAAGGTGGCAGCAACTGATAATGTTGCATGTCCACAAGAAAATGCAGGTAGCCTTGATGTGCCAGAAAAACTATGGCATCAAAGCAGGCATCCGTCACAAAGGGCAGTGGGTCTCCTGGGTTGGAGAGAGGCTATAACTCACTGCACAGATTCCATGTGGAATTTTGAGGACCTACGCAAAATTGTTCCTAACCCAAAATGATTCCCAGACTCACTTAACCAGCCAAAATGCGCTCCCCACATGTACAGACAAGACTCAGTCCGTACATTAGAAGAATAACAACCTCTGTACTGGTAAGAGTTCTAGTGCCCAAAAAAATAGCCAACAAGAAGATGACTTGAAAAGAGAGCGCAAGTGGTAATTGAGAAAATACAGACACAGATAGCTCCAGGCCAGGACATGTTGAGACAGGCAGGCCCAAAAGGGCAACCTTTTAAGTCTATAGACTTAAGTGTCAACCCCAAAAACAGACACAGGGGCTTTTGTGACCAATTAAATTAGGTGTCACGATGCAGCAACGGAGTCACTGACATTTGTTGAAGTACTGTGTGTCAACTCCAAAGGCGGAAACAAAAACAAGGTAAAAACTGTGGTTCCAGAGAAGTTTGGGCAATGCCCACTGTACTCACCAATTGTGTTTTGGGTGTGTGACCCTAGCACCTGTGGGGTTATTTAGCACAACCCAAATAATGTTTGCCCTTCTGGCGAGCATACCAGACAAAGGGATCATTAGGGACAGGATTCCACCAGAAGATGGACAATGATCCTGGACCTGTATAGCACCCTGTGGTCAACTCAACACACTGCACTACATGACTGCCCAACACAAGATAACTGTATCCTGTGTTAGGCAGTCACGTAGTGCAGTGAGATGAGTTGGCCACGGGGCACTAAACAGGACCAGGGTCATAGTCCATCTTTCAGTGGAACCCTGTCCCCAATGATCCCTTTGACTGGTCCAATACAATTTTACAGGCTGGACCCACATCTTTCTGGCGGGGTCAGGGTATGGTGGGCTCCCCCATCCCCCCCAAGGTGCAGCAGATGAGTCAACCAAACTGGAATCCTGCAAGGTGGAAGCCACAATGGCTTTATAGCAGATAGTAATTTTGATACCAGATTTCTGGTAAAAAATTGATTTTTCCTACTTATTTTCCTGTAAAAATATATATTCTTGGAGTACATCACGGAACACAGAGTAGGCTAAAAACATTACGATCTGGGTTATGCGCCACCTATATGTAAATAGACACTGGCAGATCAAAGACAGGAAATTCCCCTTTATATAACCCCTCTCATACAGAAGGTACCTCAGTTTTGTAGCAAGTAATGAAATCCCAAGGGGGGGTACACCTCTGTCGTGTGTTGTACCATAAAAATAGAAAATGAAAAGGAATTCTACACACTCAAGAGTTAAACTACAATAATATTTTAATAATGGCTAAAAAGCGACATACAAAAAGATTTAAGGCACAATACCCACGATCCCCTATGCAGACAAAAAGGGAAAATCCCCCAAAAACAGGAGAATTCCCTAATGGTCTGTACCTCCCCAGGATAAAAACCTCCAACAAGAAAAACAGACTAATAGGCAAAACCCCCCTCTCCATGAATCAAGGAGAGGCAAACCACACAGTTAGCGGACCCGCCCTCCCCAATATAAAGCACCCCCCTAAAAGTACCTTATACTCAATGCCACCTATAAACGGGACCTATTGCAATTTTATTCCTGAAGACAGGACAGTGTATTCCTGTAAACAGGACCCCTGGCTTGAGACCAGGGTAAAGCATGAGCATCAAGTGTGATGGTATATAGTTTTGCTTCCCATTTCAGGACAGTGTAATTGAATTGCCTGTGTTTACAGGAATACACTGTCCTGTCTTCAGGAAAAAAATTGCATACTTATTCTGAGTACTAGATACTCATAATAGACGGGATTCCCATCTCTTCCATTTTTGTATATGTTGTGATGTACTCCAATAAATGGATTTTACAAGCAAGTAGGAAAATCCAATTTTCTTTATCGTACATCATGGGACACAGAGCAGGCTATAAACATTACTATCTGGGGCATCTTAAAATATCCACGAGTGGAGTGAGACACCTTCACAAAGAATACCTCCAACTGTCTGGAACTTCTACTGCGGCCTCTAGCACACTACGGCCAAAAGCAGTATCCTCTGTAGTGCCAACATCCACCAGGTAGAACCTTTTGAGTGTATGCACTGAAGACCAGGTAGCTGCCTTGCAGACTTGAGCCACTGACGCTTGGTGAAAAACGCCCAAGATGCTCCCACCCACCTGATAGAATGAGCTCTTACCTGGAAGGGAGGAGTTCTACCTTTCAGACCATAGGCCTGAATCACCAACTGGCGGATCCAATGGTAAAGAAGAGCTGACAACTCCGATACCCTTCTTGCTGAAGTGATAGCAATCAGAAATGACAACTTCCATGTCAAAGGAATCGTGTGGATAGGTTCAAACGGATGCTTTCGCAGAACCGTCAAGACTACATTTAAGTCCCAAGGACACACGGGTGGCTTGAAAAGAGGGACCATCCAAATCACTCCTTGTGAAAATGTCTGAATCCAAGAATGGGCAGCAAAAAGTCTTTGAAAGGAATATAAAGCTGAAATTGTTCCAGAGGCCAACTTCATCTCTACTCCTGACTGGAGAAAAAAAGAGAATTCTCCCAATCACATAGTTCCAGGGATGTCGTTTCTTGGTTTCACACAAGGAAATATAAGACTTCCAGACCCTGTAATAGATTTTTTTAGTAACCACCTTCCTGGCGTTCAACATAGACAGACATAGACGTACAGTATCTCACAAAAGTGAGAACACTCGTCACATTTTTGTAAATATGTTATTACATAATTTCATGTGACAACACTGAAGAAATTACACTTTGCTACAATGTAAAGTAGTAAGTTTTATATCTTGTATACCAGTGTATATTTGCTGTCCCCTCAAAATAACTCAACACAGCCATTAATGTCTAAACTGTAGATATAATCGGCCCCAAGATTTCCAGATCCATCAACACCCAGGTTTCAATAGCCAGGCCGCCAAATTTAGCAACCCTAAAGTAGGGTGGAGTATTGAAACTATAGGTCTGGGTGGGCCAGAAGAGTTCATGGATCATCCGCAGCCAATCTTACTAGGTCTGAGTACTGGGGCTACCAACATAATAACTGGCATTGCCTCTTCTCTGATCCTGTGCAAGAGACGTGGAAGCAGCTGAGGCGGGGGAAAAAGCATAAATTAGGGAGAACCGGTTTTACAGGACCACCAGAGCATCTACTCTGTTCACTCACAGATCTTTTGCTCTGGACATAAACTGGTCCAGTTTGTTGTTGAACCTGGATGCCAAAAGATCTACAGCCAGGGTACAACATCGCTGACAAATTTCCCCAAAAACCTTGGGGTGCAGGGACCATCCCCCTGAGATAATCCGCCCTTCCAGTTCTCTCCCGGAAAATAGACTGCTGACAGAAAAAGCACAGGCCATTCGACCCAGATCAGAATGTGGCTCACCACCTCCTGAGCCAACAAGCTCTTGGTGCCGCCTTGATAGTCTATATAAGCAACTGCTGTGGCATTGTCCGACTGGATTTTTCGCGGACAACTACGCAGCCTGACCAGAAACTCACAGCAAAGTATACTGCCTGTAACTCCAGGACATAAAAGCATTGAAACCTCTGATGAGGTTGAAATATTGGCACATGTAGGTAGGGCACATCCTTAGGGTCTAGGGATGCAAGAAAATCTACTTGCAGTGAGGCTACCAATGAGTACCCATTTGGTTTTGGAACTGTGATCAGGTTTGAGTAGAACCCTGCAAATTGATCGTATGCTGGTACTTCTGCTTGAGTTAATTGGTCAAGTGCTCGAAACAGGCTTTTCTTCTGATCTGAGGGTACGTTGGACCTCAGAAAATGATGAGATGGAAAAACCCGAAATCGGAGCCTGTACCCTAAAGACGCAGCGGAACTGACCAACCTGTCTTGAACCAGTGCTTCCCAAGATTTTGAGAACCCTTGAAGCCTTCCTCTCAGTCGAATGAGTAGGGGCGCCCCTTCAAAAGGGAGGATTAGTGTCAGTCTTAAAAGGCTTCTGAACCCAGGGCTCAGGGCTTTCTGCCCCTGGTTTTGAGGCTTGTCCCTTTGGCCAGACCCTTGTGGGCAACTTAACTGCCTGGAAGATGAAAAATTGGCAGCATGAGAACTTGCCCCCTTAAACGATGGACACTTGCTTCTCCTTTTGACCGATAGGAGAGAACTTCCCCTCCTGACATCTTTTGGATATATCTATCCAAATCCTCGCCAAATAACCACACTCTGGAAAGAAAAACAAGCTAATACTTTTTTTTTGCATGGTAATTCAGATGACCTTTTTTTTAACCACAAAATTCTGTGCATATGCGCAGATAAAAGAGCTAAATGCGAAACCTGCTGTATTGAATGCCTGAGGGCAGACATCTCTTCCTGCTCAGGCTTACCTGACCATTTAAAATGGTCCTTTAGGAATTGACAAATGCCAAATGCCGCCACCGCAGGCTGCACAGTAAAAGGAAGCTTTTAGTAGAGATTAAAACTTTTTATCAGCTAAATCTTTAAATACTTGAGCATCAACTGGACAAGTTAAATTCTTGCTCAAGGAAGATACTGCAGCAGGGGAAGCCATTATAGCCTAATTCCGACTAGGCTCTTCAGAAGCTGCTGGCTGTGCACATATGTCCTTTCCGGCTGAGCCTCTGCCACTCCACTTTCTGAAGCCAATTGATAAGAGTACTTGGGCTTGTGACAAAATAAACACAAACTCCCTCAGTACAACAACTCCCATGCAGGTCTGTGATCTGGCAATCTGCAGCTATCAAAACCCAACAGCAATATATGCAACACTTTAGATCACCCTGCCAGCTGTAACCACACACCACTAAAAGACTCATGTGTGCCAACAGATAGCCTGCTCTGTGTCCCCAGCTGCAGCCTCACGGAAGCCACATGTACAAGGGACTGACCACCTAAGTAAGCTGGTCGCCATTAAGTTCCGTAATTTTACTGCGCATGCGTCGCTGCCATGCTTAATGTGCGCGCACCTATGTAAAATCGCTACTGCGCATGCGCAGTGACTCGCGTGCACGCCCACCGTGCAATTCGACGGCAGCCTGGAATCCAGCCCATATGCCATACAGAGAAAAGAAGCTGGGGAATGTGAAAAATGCTAGGTATGCCGACTACAAATTGTGAACCAGGTCTCCACTGACCTTTAGTAGCTAAAAAGAACAAGCACAGACATTTTGTAGTAACCAGGCTTCATACAAAGTGTTGCAAAAAAAAAAAGCGAGAGCAGACAGTATGTTTATACAACCCCTTAAACATTCTGAATGGAAGAGGCTTGACTTCCCCATCTCGCTGCAGGGCCTAATATACAGTGGCCCAAGCTTCACCCATCACGGTGGGTTTGTCACCAAGGACTGAGTATGCTTTTATTTCTGGGATTCACTCCCTTGGACCTGTACAGCATCCTGCAGTAATTTCCTTAGTTCTTAACTGACCAGAGTTTCTATACACAGGGTCTAGCGTCAAAAAAGTTGCATTACTTGCAAAACCTTGTTGAATCGCCTTCTTCAAATGAGGCTTGGTACCATTTATATTAGCACTGAGCTGTCTAATCTGATTAGATCATTCAGACCCTTGATTCTTAACAGAACCAGTCCAGAACTAACAGTACTCAGAGTGTGTCCATTCCCCTACAGGTGGCGCATAATCCAGATAGTAATGTTTATAGCCTGTTCTGTGTCCTGCGATGCGTGATAAAAAAAAGAAAAAAAAAGCAATAGAAAGAAAATTTGTTATATTCTCTATATTTAGAGAACTAGACTGTTTACCTAAGCAAAAACTGGAGCTTGCTTGGAGTTTGACGGGTTATGCTTTGACTGTCCTTACAGAATTGTTTGCCAGGGTCCTACCTAAAAGGTAGCTGTATAGCCAATGATACAATACTAAGATTCTGTGCCCTGTAATGTACAGTTAACAACTATAATCAAACTTTTGTGAATCACATCTACAGTGTTAGTCAATATATGGAATTATTATAAGAAGAGGGAAGGACAAATACAAGTTGAATTCAGGATCCAGTCAGGGATATTCTTTTACACACAAGGAAACAAAAAAAAAAAAAAAACACTTACACTTTCCTCATCTGCATTCAGGGAAAAATTGATGTTTGCTGTTTTGTCAAACGGAGCACTGAGAAAATAAAAACAAAAAAATATGTCATAAAATAGATGCTATTGAAAGCAATAATTTTCTGACAATCCTAACACTCTAAATTAGAGGTAGAAAACACAAACAGGCTAGTGAAAGAAGAGGAATTTGTGATATACTTGCTGTTCCCTCATTTCATGCAAAACCAATTACACCACATGTGCTCATCTATGCTTTCCAAGCAAATAGAAATGCTTTAGTGAACAGTGCTTAGCCACAGCCATCATGCAAAAAATAAAAAAATAAAGTGTTTTTTGTTATTTTCACCAATAGTTTTGAACTTCCAACAACAAAAACACTAGCGTTATGAGCAACTGTGCCATGACTACAATGTACACTCAATAAATCATAAAATTGCAACACTGGCACATATAGACAGAGGTTGCAAATGACTTGCAGTATGAAATGACTACAATACATCTACACATGCCACATGCACATAGAATGTTGTTGGAATGTCCACTAAAAATCCTATAGATATAAAGATAATATTCTACAATAATAACTAAAATATGAAAAAAATTATATGGGGGGGGGGGGGAGCCAGGCATCAAAAATCAAACAGTACCAAAGCTATGACTGTGTGCAGAGGGGCAAAAATATATAATACACACACACGACCCCCAACTGCAAAAAAAAAAATTTAAATAAATTGGGCTGCTGTGTAAAATCTACATAAAACCAGAGTGCAATGTTCTGCAAATATCATAAACCCATATTTAAATTCACAATAGAAAGCATATCAAAATGTTTATACTCAGAAAATGTACCATTTTAAGAAAATTAAAACAAAATCTTGTTTAGAAATTGATGGCAGTCACACGTCTCAAAAATGTTGCGACGGCCCACAAAACGAACAAAGGGTACCAACAAGAGCTAGCTTGAAAAAAAAACATTTTGCAACTTAACAGGTTAATTGGCAAAAGATCAGTAACATGCTTGGTTATGAAAAGAGCATCTTAGAGAGTCAGTCTCTCAGAAGTAAAGATGGACAGAGGTTTGTCAATCTGTGAAAAGTGGTGTTTAAAAATTGTTGAACAATTTCAGAATAATGTTGATCAACATAAAATTGCAGAGTCTTTAAATTTATTATCGTCTACAGTAAATATCATCATCAAAAGATTCCAATCTGGAGAAATCTCTGCGTTCAAGGGACAAGACTGAAACAACAGCACTGCAGTAATACTAGGCATGATTCTATGATGAATATTACTGCAGGGGCTCAGGAATACGTCGTAAAATCACTGTCTGTGTACACAGTTTGTCGTGCCATCCAAAAATGCAAGCTAAAGTTTTGTCAGGCAATGATCTAGAAACACTACAGTCTTCTATAAGCCAAAGCTCATTTAAAATAGTGTTTTGCAAAGTGAGAATATTGTTTTATGGTCAGACTAATTGAAATGTGAATTTTTTGGGCAACCATGGGCGTCGTGTTTTCCAGACTAAATAAAGAGAGAGGGACCTTTTGACTTGTTTTCAGCATTCAGCTCAAAGGCCTGCATCTCTCATGGTATGGAGGCGCATTAGTGCGTACGGAATGGGCAGCTTGCACATTTGGACATGCCCCATCAATGCTGAAGGCTTTATCCAGGTTTTAGAACAGCATATGCTCAGGCAAGAATGGGACATTCCTCTCACAAAACTCCAGCAACTGGTTTTCTCAATTCTCAGACGTTTAGGCTTGGTTCACACTTCTGCGGTTCCGAGAGTCATGCTTTGTGTGGGTGGTTGAGGCTTCGGGAACGGGTGTGGACATGTTGCATGAACCAGGCTCAGCAGAGTGCTATTAAAGGGGTTTCTGGGGGAGGGGGGTTTGTAGAGGGGATGCTACAATGTGGTAAACATGGCCCTCCCCCAACTCTTTCTGGAAGTGGTTTGTACTTTGCCAGCTTTTTGTTGCCTTGTCGAACTTTTTTGAGCTATGTTGCTGCCATCAATTTCAAAATTACTATTTTTTTTATGAAACATTTTCCTCAAACATTAGATATGTTTTCTATTCTCAATTGTAAATAAAATACAGGCTTTTCAAGTTTGAAAATGGTTTCATTCTGTTTTTATGTAGATTTTACACAGCATGCAAACTTTTTTGGAATTGGGGGGAGAGTATATATATATATATATATATATATATATATATATATATATATATATATATATATATATATATACACACACATATATACACACACATACATACATATACACACACACACACACACACACACACACACACACTCAGAATAATTAGGATTCTTAACCATGGGGGCCATATGGTGCAGAAAAATTACTGTTTCATGCCCTACCCACTTTGTTTTACCTCTTCAGCTGTCGAAACTGAGCACTGCAAGTTAGAGAAAGAGAAAGAAATAGCAGGCATATCAAACTAAGGTTGAAGCATTAAGCTGATAAGAAGGAAAATGAAAGTTTGATAACAATATACTAGCAAAGTGCACTGTTAGTGGATAAGTGTGCATCCTGCTCAAAGTATCGCAAAGTCTTTTCAGATACAAGCCATTAAAATGTTTGCACTTAATACTACTATTACTTTTTCACAGGATATATCTGAGCAAGGAAGGATTAACACTTTTCACAAAGCTAAAGATAGTTATTTAAAAAAGTGAATTTTTTCTTTTAGACAAAACACAAACTTGAAAAAAAAAAAAAAAAAAAAACTGCCACATGGCTAAAGATATTTATAATTGTATTACGAGTAGTGGTGAATTGAGGCTAAAGAATATATTTATAGGTCACTCACACTATTCTCTTAAAGCTGAACTAAAGGCAAGAAATAAATTGCAAACAGGCAGGCTCTTTATTGCAGAAAAGATTTGCAATGTCTCCAACGCAATAAACCACCACTTACCTGTCTGTTTGCAATCCTCTGCAGAATGTACATGTGTTCCATTTACATTTCCAGCTGGATTGGATAACTACTGCCCATGCTACCCTGACCAATCAAAACGGTCGAAGACCAGGACCAGGAAGAAACCAGGCAAAAATAGATCAGCATCTGTGAGGGCCAGTTGGTGAATAGGCAAGTATTCTTGCCTTTAGTTTCACTTTGAACGCAAGCAGTAACGATTTGATAATGGTGTTGGCAATCAGTCTTAAAACAAACAAACATTAACACAAGACACAACACGTGTTGTGTTATCACAATGCATAAGAATAGCAAAGTGTGAATAGGCCCTAAAAAAAAAAATTGAGTCAACAAAGTTTTATCTCATTCAGTAAGGTAACTTAAAATACACTTTGCAAAGAACCAAGACCTGCAGGGTAGCAAATGTTAGGTGTTTCACATTTTCAAACAGAAGACGTTGCCTGATGAGGAACGGGAACATTTTAAGTTCCAAAAACTCAATTTTAAGTCCCACTGGAGTGGCAGCAATAAAATAGTTAAACTCTTTCAGTGTGAATCAAAATTCATTTTCAACATGCAAACACTTCATCCACAAGGACATATTGTGTTTCACATAAACTGCTTCATCTCCTATTATTGAGGTTTATGTACACATACATAGCTTGTAAAAAACTGTGTGCAAAGGACATCATCTTATAATAAAAAAAAAAAAAAAAAAAAGATCAATAAAACCTTGCATTGTAAATGATCAAACCATGTGCACAATTCATCAATATACATAAAAGTCCATAAGTATCAATACAGACAAATATTCAATATATGCGCCAACACCGTGCTCCAAGACTCCAAAAACAATAGTGCTTTATCCGAAGTGACTATAAATTGTGCTCAGCAGATTACATGCTTTGTGGTCACTTGCTGACCATGGAAATGTGAGAAACTCCTCAATTCATAGGTCTATCGCCATCAGAATCCACATCCATTTCTCTCCTCCATATGTGGATAAATATGATCACAATCGAATATATGCAGTGGTATGTAGAAGAAACTCTCTCTAATATCATATATCCTCTACTGTATTCATCGGTCTCCCATCACAAGACTGTTGGATTGGCTTTGCCACAAAAGAGCCACAGAAGGCAGGTATAGTGCAATATTGCTTTTTTTTTTTTAAAGGAGCACTTACACATGTCCAAATCTGATGCAAAAGGCACAAAAGAAGCGTGAGGGTCTGTAGAATCGATCCCGCACTGCTGTGTAACTAGCGGCGTGCGTTCCAACTACTCAGCGAAAGTGGAGGACTCCTGTCAGTTTGCGTGTCAAGCCTCTTTTATGCATTTCACGCTCAAGCGCGCATCATCAGGTATTAATTATATTATAATATTACACTAGACTTGTCCCCTGTGGCAGAGCCAATCCCACAGAGTCTTGTGATGGGAGACAGATGAATACAGTAGAGGATATATGATATTGGAGAGTTTCTTCTACATACCACTGCATATTTGATTGTGATCATATTTATCCACATGTGAAGGAGAGAAATAGATGTGGATTCTGATGGAGATAGACCTATGAATTGAGGAGTTTCTCACATTACATGCTTTGTGGTCACTTGCTGGCCGTGGAAATCTGGTGAGCGCAATTTAGTCACTTCGGGTGAAGCACTATAATTTTTGGAGTCGTGGAGCACATATTTCAGGAGCACAGTGTTGGAGCATATATTGAATAATTGTCTATATTGATACATATGGACTTTATGTATATTGATGAATTGTGCACATTTTTGATCATTTACATTGGATTTATGCAAGGTTTTATTAAATGATCACTTTTACCCAGATAGCGCCCTCTACACACACTTTTTTATGATATATTAGCATAAAATAATCTCAGGTGCAGCACTAGAATATTTAGTTATGTATTAGTTGGCGCCGTAACCTTTACTTTTTTCACATACAGTGTTTGCGATCTTGTTTTTTGCCCCCAGAGGGTATATATGGATGATTTTAGCGCGCGTGCGCGTGCCCGTGTGTGTGTATATTCACACACACTATTTTTTTCATTATTTATAGAATAGTTTTAAATTACTTTTTAGTGAAGTTTATGGTTTTAATGAATTTCCCATTCAATACAGGGTACATAGGACTGATTTCTTGTATTCACGGATATTACATGCAGGATTTATACATTGCAACATTTTTCATAAGGGGTAAATGATTTCATTTTATTTATATCTAGCCTTGCAAGGCACTAGCTGAGTATTCCAGTATTTCCATGGCAACTTGTTAACAAATGGCGGCTTAACTGCTTGCCGACCAGCCACCGTATAACTGTTATACGGCGGCAGGTCGGCTCTGCTGGGCGAGATCACGTAGCTATACGTCATCTCGCCGAGCAGCCAATGGGGGCGTGCGCCACCAGCTCGCCCCTGACGCCGACACGCGTAGAAGAATACGTATGGGCCCAAACTGAGGAAAACATATTTTTTTATACATTTTTTGGGGGATAGTATATCAAAAAGTAAAAAATATAAAAAAAAAAAAAAAAAAAATTGTCGCTCTATTTTTGTTTATAGCGCAAAAAAATTAAAACGCAGAGGTGATCAAATACCACCAAAAGAAAACTATTTGTGGGGGAAAAAAAGGATGCCAATTTTGTTTGGGAGCCACGTCGCACGACCGCGCAATTGTCAGTTAAAGCGACGCAGTGCCGAATCGCAAAAAGTGCTCTGGTCTTTGACCAGCAATATGGTCCGGGGCTTAAGTGGTTAATGTGACCTATAAACTGTGCAACTCAGTTGAACAAACTGAAATCTTTTAGGTGGAGGGAAGTAAAGAAATAAATTAAAAAAAAAAACTATGATAATAATAATATGGTTGCATAAGTGTGCACACCCTTAAACCATTACTTTGTTTAAATGCCATTTGATTGTATTATAGAGACTCATACCCAAAAAGACTGAGTGCCATCAGCATAGCACATCTTGACTTGGCAATATTTGCCCACTCGTCTTTGCAAAAACACTCTAAATCTGTCAGATTGCGAAGGCATCTCCTGTGCACAGCCCTCTTCAGATCACCCTACAAATTTTTCAGTCGGATTCAGGTATGGACCATGCGAAAACTTAATTCTTCTTCCGGTGAAGCCATTCCTTTGTTGATTTGGATGTATGCTTTGGGTCGTTGCGATGCTGAAAGATAAAAGTTCCTCTTCATGTTCAGCTTTCTAGCAGAAGCCTGAAGGTTTTGTGCAAATATTGACTGGTATTTGGAACGTTTCATAATTCCCTCTACCTTGACTAAGGCCTCTGTTCCAGCTGAAAAAAACAGTCCCAAGACATGGTGCTTCACTGTGGGTATGGTGCTCTTTTGGTGATCTGCAGCGTTTTTGAATTATGGCCAAAATTTTCAATCTTTGCTTCATCAGACCATAACACATTTTCCCACATGCGTTTGGGAAACTTCAGATGTGTTTTTGCAAAATTTAGCAGGGCTTGGATGTTTTTCTTTGTAAGAAAAGGCTGCCATCTTGCCACTCTACCCCATAGCCCAGACATATGAAGAATACAGGAGATTGTCGTCACGTATACTACACAGCCAGTACTTGCCAGACATTCCTACAGCTCCTTTAATGTTGCTGTAGGCCTCTTGGCAGCCTCCCTGACCAGTTTTCTTCTCATCTTTTCATAAATTTTGGAGGTACGCCCAGTTCTTAGTAATGTCACTGTTGTGCCATATTTTCTCCACTCGAAGATGACAGTCTTCACTGTGTTCCATGGTATATCTAATGCCTTGGAAATTATTTTGTACCCTTCTCCTGACTGATACCTTTTAGCAATAAGATCCTTCTGATGCTTAGGAAGCTCTCTGCAGACCCTGGCCTTTCTGTAACATGCAACTAAGAGTGTCAGGAAAGACCTACTAGAACACATGAACTTTATTTGGGGTTAATCAGAGGCACTTTAAATAATGACAGGTGTGTACGGATTTCCATTTAACATGAGTTTTAGCCTAGGTTCACACTGCTGCGAATTCAAAATCGCGGTAAAATTTTGCCCGCAATTTAATGTAAATCGCGGCCCGAAATCGCAAAAAAAGTAGTACAGGAACTACTTTTTGAAATCGCAGATGCGGCGTCGCACTGATTAGGACAGTGCCATTGCCGACGATTTGAGATGCGATTTGACATGTCAAATCGCATCTCAAATCGTACCCAGTGTGAACCAGGGCTGAATGTGATTTCTTAATTCTGAACACAGCTACATCTATATCATATATATATATATATATATATATATATATATATATATATATATATATATATACACACACACACACACACACACACACACACACACACACACACACACAGTACAGTACAGTACAGTACAGACCAAAAGTTTGGACACACCTTCTCATTCAAAGAGTTTTCTTTATTTTCATGACTATGAAAATTGTAGATTCACACTGAAGGCATCAAAAGTATGAATTAACACATGTGGAATTATACATAACAAAAAAGTGTGAAACAACTGAAAATATATTTCATATTCTAGGTTCTTCAAAGTAGCCACCTTTTGCAGCAGACACATCTCTAGAACTGGTAAGAGGAGACTGTGTGAATCAGGAATTCATGGTAGAATATCTGCTAGGAAACCACTGCTAAAGAAAGGCAACAAGCAGAAGAGACTTGTTTGGGCTAAAGAACACAAGGAATGGACATTAGACCAGTGGAAATCTGTGCTTTGGTCTGATGAGTCCAAACTTGAGATCTTTGGTTCCAACCCCCGTGTCTTTGTACGACGCAGAAAAGGTGAACGGATGGACTCTACATGCCTGGTTCCCACCGTGAAGCATGGAGGAGGAGGTGTGATGGTGTGGGGGTGCTTTGCTGGTGACACTGTTGGGGATTTAATCAAAATTGAAGGCATACTGAACCAGCATGGCTACCACAGCATCTTGCAGCGGCATGCTATTCCATCCGGTTTGTGTTTAGATGGACCATCATTTATTTTTCAACAGGACATTGACCCCAAACACACCTCCAGGCTGTGTAAGGGCTATTTGACCAAGAAGGAGAGTGATGGGGTGCTGCGCCAGGTGACTACCTCTTGAAGCTCATCAAGAGAATGCCAAAAGTGTGCCAAGCAGTAATGAAAGCAAAAGGTGGCTACTTTGAAGAACCTAGAATATGAAATATATTTTATTTATTTTTATATTTAGTTTTGATGCCTTCAGTGTGAATCTACAATTTTCATAGTCATGAAAATAAAGAAAACTCTTTGTGTCCAAACTTTTGGTCTGTACTGTATATACACACAAACACACAGTATCTCACAAAAGTGAGTACACCCGTCACATTTTTGTAAATATTGTATTCTATCTTTTCATGTGACAACACTGAAGAAATTACACTTTGCTGCAATGTAAAGTAGTGAGTGTACAGCTTGTATAAGTGCAAATTTTCTGTCCCCTCAAAATAACTCACACAGCCATTAATGTCTAAACCGTTGGCAACAAAAGTGAGTAAACCCCTAAGTGAAAAAGTCAAAATTGAGCCCAAAGTGTCAATATTTTGTGTGACCACCATTATTTTCCAGCACTGCCTTAACTCTCTTGGGAGTTCACCAGAGCTTCACATGTTGCCATTGGAATCCTCTTTCACTCTATGACGACATCCCGGAGCTGGTGGATATTAGAGACCTTGCGCTCCTCCACCTTCCATTTGAGGATGCCCCACAGATGCTCAATAGTGTTTAGGTCTCGAGACATGCTTGGCAAGTCCATCACCTTTGCCCTTCACTTCGTTGGGAAGGCAGTGGTCGTCTTGGAGGTGTGTTTGGGGTCGTTATGTTGGCATACTGCCCTGCGGCCCAGTCTCCGAAGGGAAGGGGATCATGCTGTGCTTCAGTATGTCACAGCACATGTTGGCATTCATGGTTCCCTCAATGAACTGTATCTCCCCAGTTCCGGCAGCACTCATGCAGCCCCAGACCTTGACACTCCCACCACCAATATTTAGTAGAGCCTCCTTTAGCAGAAATAAGAGCCTCTGGACGCTTCCTATAGCCTGTAATGAGTGTCTGGATTCTGGATGAATGTATTTTGGACCATTCCTCCTTACAAAACATCTCCAGTTCAGTTAGGTTTGATGGTTGCAGAGCATGGACAGCCCGCTTCAAATCACCCCACAGATGTTCAATTATATTTAGGTCTGGGGAATTGGATGGCCATTCCAGAACATTGTACTTGTTCCTCTGCATAAATGCCAGAGTAGATTTTGAGCCGTGTTTTGGGTCGTTGTCTTGTTAAAATTTCCAGCCCCACGGCGTAACTTCAACTTTGTGACCGATTCCTCAACATTATTCTCAAGAATCTGCCGATATTGAGTGGAATCCATGCGACCCTCAACTTTAACCAGATTCCCAGTACCGGCACTGGCCACACAGCCCCACAGCATGATGGAACCACCACCAAATTTGACTGAGTAGCAAGTGTCGTTCTTGGAATGCAGTGTTCTTTTGCAGCCATGAATAACGCCCCTTGTTATGACCAAATAACTCAATCTTTGTTTCATCAGTCCACAGCACCCTATTCCAAAATGAAGCAGGCTTGTCCAAATGGGCGTTTGCATACCTCAAGCAACTCAGTTTGCGGCGTGTGTGCAGAAAAGGCTTCTTTCGCATAACTTCCCATACCGCTTCTCCCTGTGCAAAGTGCGCTGAATTGTTGAAGGATGCACCGTGAGAGAGAGAGACTTGTAAAGCGCAACACATGCGAACTGAATCGCCTCTGCAGCAAGTTGATGTTGTAGGTCTTTGGAGGTGGTCCGGGTGCTGTTTTTCTCACCATCCTTCACCTTTGCCTCTTCAACATTTGATGTGTCTGCCACTTCTGGCCTTAACAAGAACTGTTCCTGTGGTCTTCCATTTCCTATGTTCCTCACATTGGACATGACAGATTATTTCTGCGATAACTTTGTGCAGCCTTCCCCTAAACCATAATGTAGAACTATCTTTGGTTTCATGTCATTTGAGATTTGTTTTGAGGCCCCCATGTTGCCACTCAGAGATGAGTCAAAGAGAACAACTTGCAATTGGCCACCTCAAATACATTTTCTCACGATTGGATGCACCAGTCTATAAAATTCAAAGCTTAATGAGCTTACCAAACCATTTGTGTGTTCCAATTAATCAGTGCCAAGTAGTTACAAGTATTCAAACCAACAAAATGACAAGGGTGCCCAAATTTATGCACCTGTCTAATTTTGTTTTGATGCATATTGCGCATTTTCTGATAATCCAATAAACCTGATTTCACTACTGAAATAGTACTGTGTCCTTCAGTTATTTAAAAGATCAAAATGAAATTGCTGATCCAAACACCCAGATATTTATAAATGAAATTCGTGGAAATTGGCAGGGGTTCCCAAACTTTTGCATACAACTGTGTGTGTATATAGATTATATATATATATATATATATATATATATATATATATATATAAATAGATAGATAGAGAAAAGTCTTCCTCTAATCACACCAGATTCTACATTTCTGAACTGGAGAATCTGGGAAGGAGATATTTCAGAGTAATGGCCGTTTGTGACAGAACAGTCTTGTACTGCGATAAGAAGCCAAAAACATGTTCTCGGCTCATCTCAGCTACACAAACTGGTATACACAAGAGATTAGCCATGATCCTGATGATACCTAAATAAATATCAGGGCTAAGATATAGGTGGGTGAATCAGAATACAAAAAATAAGTTATATGCATTTTATTATAATATTTTGTGGAAGCTTCTTTATAGTGACTTGTATAGATATGAAGGAGTGATCTTTGCAATTTATTGAATTATCTAACCCTGTTTAAAGATAAAAGTTGTGCGATAGGAATTCTATTTGTGTAGTTATGTAAAGTATCTTTTTAAGATGTGAACAGGATCTCTTTTGGTATTGTAAGCTGCCGAGTTACACAGGATGAAACTGAACTACACATAGTTGAGGTAGCTTCGGTATTCATTGCCCATTACTAAAGCAATCAATCTCTAATGACAGCAGACCAGCTATGTGCAAGGCTTTGTAAGCTGAAAAGCGTTATCAGTCTGTTGTATACTACACCACTTGATTTTTAACAAACTAGCATAAAAAAAAATTTACTCCAGCGGTGACCTTTTGAGTACCAAGTGGATAGGGCTGTCAGGAGCTCAGCTGGAAGACTGACTGCTGCACAAGAGACAGGGGCCCAAAAGAGGACCAAATTTATATAGACCAGCTCTCCTGCTCTATGGCTGCAACATACAGTTTCACAAAATACAAGTGTTGCAGGCCACGCTAAACAAGTTTTATAGGGATCAGTTTTAAAGGGGCTGTGCACTTTGGCAATGAAACAGGATTTAAAGGGACTAGCCCCCAATCCTGGCTTTGTCCTCCCGAGTGAGAACAGCCCCAAATGGCTCTTCAGTGGCTCCACCTGCTGATGTGCTATGGCTCTGGACCTGTATAGCACCATGTGGCAAACGCAACATGATGCATATCGAGCCCCCACAAGATACAGTGCCCAAAGACCAATTACAAGATGGCCCCAACATCTTGTGGTCCAGGTACAGTCCCCCAAGTATCACCAGAGCAGTCCACCAATCCAGAAAGCTGCAGATGAAAGACACTGTGGCTCTTGAGCAGTTACAACTGCCAAGTTCATCAAGTTTTCTCAATAAAGAGAGCACATACATCACCTAAGGACACCGACAAAAAACTGAGGCCAATTAGAAGTGGGATGGGTTAGAGAGAAGTCACTGCAACTTATTTTTTCACCAGTGTTCAATAACCTGGAAGTAGTTGCTTATTACCCATAGTTAGGACTAGAGATCATGTGTCCCTTGCTGCACAATAAAATAAATAAATGGGAATTTTGACTTAAAATGATACAATTTTCCCGATTATACAAACATGTAGAGGTAGGATTCAATTAATTTTTTCTGCATAAGAGTCACAACGTAAGCGCTTACAAAACTCAGAGCTCAAAAACTGCGTCACGATGACACAGTGCCTGGACTGATATTCGTGACAAACAAAAAAATTATCTTTGTCGTACAGTACAAGATACAGGCAATGTTTTCACAGAGCTAGGAAAGGATCTACTACAACAGGGCTCGACAAATACCGGGCGCCAGGTCGCCATGGCGACTAGAAATAGTGTCCTGGCACCTGGGCTGTGGGGTCTTGGCTGGGAAGGTGGAAATTAGCGGCGTTAGTGGGGATGGAGCAGAGCAGCGCAACATCAGTGGCTGGAGGAGCAAGCGGCTAGAGTGCAGTCCAACTGGGGATCCCTGACGGCTCATCATCCCCACTGCTGTCGCTCTCTCACCCAGGGTATTATTGGAGCAGGACCGGCTGAGGGAGGCGGCAACTTGGCTCAGGGACATGGGGGTTCCGGAGTCGGTGGTTTCCCGGGAAAAGTGCACCCTGCTCCTCTGGGTGGAAGAGCTGCTGAGCCGGAGAGAAGAGGTGCTGAGCCGGGAGAAGTTAGTTAAAATGCTGGAGAGCCGGGCCAGCGGCTGGGAGGAGTTCAAGGAGGTAATTAGGACTGGGGAAAAAAGGACCGGCGCTCCGCGGACTAGGCTGAAGCCTAACTTAGGACCGGCGCGCGGACCTCACAGTGTACACTGTATAGCTGAGGTGTTCTCAGAATGCTGCCACAGGCTAGTAGTGGAGATGGGCTGTGTATTACCTGCTGTACACGAGAGCTGTCCCCTGCAGTGAGACATGACAGCTCCTTCTATATACATACACAGAGTGGACTGTGACCGTTTGCTTCTAGCCCAGTAGTCCTTAAAACTTTTTATTGCATATTTCATTTTTCTTGTGCAGCAAGTGGATACTGTCATTGTAATTTGAGCCCTGCTGTGCGTATGAGAGCATGGCAGGCACGCAGCCCTCTGCATAAATTGTCCAATACTGGAGAAATACCTGAAATGTGCCAGCGCCCGCCACTATGTGCAGCCTTCTTAACAAGGGCAATATGACGCAGACGTTGAATCTGACAGATCCCCCGAGCAGGCTCATTGTGGAGTAAAGGCTGCTTTCACACTGGGGCGCTTTGCAGGCGCTATTGCGCTAAAAATAGCGCCCTGAAACAGCCGCTGCTGTCTTTCCAGTGTGAAAGGCCCGAGGGCTTTCACACTGGAGCAGTGCGCTGGCAGGACGGTAAAAAAAAGTCCTGCCAGACGCATCTTTGATGTGTTGTAGGAGCGGTGAATACACCGATCCTAAAGCACCCAGGCGCCACGGCCAACACCAGCGACGCCCCAGTGTGAAAGTACCCCAATACAAAAAAAAAGAAAACTGGCTCCTAACTTTTTTTAGCTGGCTCCTAGATTCAAACAAATTTTGTCAAACCCTGTACTACAAGGACAGACCATTTCTTTGTAAACTCTTTTTTTTCATAGATAGAGTAGAGCAAATGTTTTAAAGAAGTAAAAATATTTTCTGTAGTCACAGATTGTAAATTTTTCCTATTCGTGAACATTGTTTTGAAATCTTTTACACCAGGGGTTGACAAATTTGCTTGGAATCTAGGAGCCAGGTAAAAAAGTTAGGAGCCAGAAAACGCGCCCCGTCCCGACGAGCTTGCGCGCAGAAAGCGAACACATACGTGACCAGCGCCCCCATATGTAAACGGTGTTCAAACCACACACGTGAGGTATCGCCGCGATTGGTAGAGCGAGAGCAATAATTCTAACCCTAGACCTCCTCTGTAACTCAAAACATGCAACCTGTAGATTTTTTTTAAACGTTGCCTATGAAGATTTTAAAGGGTAAAAGTTTGTCTGCATTCCACGAGCGGACGCAATTTTGAAGCGTGACATGTTGGGTATGAATTTACTCGGCGTAACATTATCTTTCATAATATTAAAAAAAAAAAAAATGGGGATAACTTTACTATTGTCTTATTTTTTAATTCAAAAAAGTGTAATTTTTTCACCAAAAAAGTGCGCTTGTAAGACCGCTGCGCAAATACGGCATGACAGAAAGTATTGCAACGTTTGCCATTTTATTCTCTAGGGTGTTAGGATAAAAAATATATATAATGTTTGGGGGTTCTAATTAGAGGGAAGAAGATGGCAGTGAAAATAGTGAAAAATGACATTAGAATGGCTGTTTAACTTGTAATGCTTAACTTGTAATACCAACGGCCACCACCAGATGGCGCCAGCTCACATCTGGTGGTAATAACTTGTAATACCAACGGCTCACCACCAGATGGCCCCAGCTCAAAAAAAAAAAAAATTTTTTTATTTTTTTTGCCCCCCCCTTCCAAGCCAAGTCGCCAGGGCCCCATTTCTAGTCGCCATGGCGACCTGGCGCCCGGGATTTGTCGAGCCCTGTTTTACACGTCCCTTTGCACCCATAATGGCATGGTAAGAGGGAGGAGAATCTAGCTGCACAAAGTCAAGGCTTTGTGGATGGCATCAGTTTTTCACATTAACCACTTAAGGACCGCATACTGCACATATATGTCGGCAGAATGGTACGGGTGGGCACAAGCACGTACCTGTACGTTCTCTAAGTGCCCAGCCCGCGACCCGGTCCGAAGCTCCATGACCGGAGTCCCACGATCGGTATAGGGGGCTGAAGAACGGGGAGAGCTGTGTGTAAAAACAGCTTCCCCTTTCTTCACTGTGGCGCTGTCATTGATCGTCTGTTCCTGGATATAGGGAAAGGCGATCAATGACGTCACACGTCCATCCCTGCCTCCCTACAGTTAGAAACACATATGAGGTCACACTTAACGGCTTCAGCACCCCCTAGTGGTTAACTCCCAAACCGCAATTGTCATTTTCACAGTAAACAATGCATTTTTATAGCATTTTTTGCTGTGAAAATGACAATGGTCCCAAAAACGTGTCAAAATTGTCCGATGTGTCCGCCATAATGTCGCAGTCACACAAAAATTCGCTGATCACCGTCATTAGTAGTAAAAAAAAATAATAATAATTAAAATGCAATAAAACTATCCCATATTTTGTAAACGCTATAAATGTTGCGCAAACCAATCGATAATCGCTTATTGCAATTTTTTTTTACCAAAAATGGGTAAAAGAATACGTATCGGCCTAAACTGAGGAAAAATAAAATTATTATATATATTTTTGGGGCAAAAAATAAAAACCGCAGAGGTGATCAAATACTACCAAAAGAAAGCTCTATTTGTGGGGGGGAAGGACGCCAATTTTGTTTGGGAGCCACATCGCACGACCACGCAATTATCAGTTAAAGCGACGCAGTGCCGAATTGCAAAAAGGGGCCTGGTTCTTTACCTGCATTTTGGTCCGGGTCTTAAGTGGTTAATAAGCATGTTGAGTGAAGCTTCTGCTTCACTACAGTGGCAATTAGGGAAGTAAATATTTCTGCAGCTTTGCCCCAATACTGCCTCTTTATTCCATTATATGTCTGCTCCGTCTAGGGAAGGCATATTGGGTCTCAACTTTAGTAGAGAAACCGAAGTAGGAGAAAAGGCATTTATAAACCCAAAGCAAATATGGCTGTAATAATGCTATTATTTATCCAAGGAATTGTGACATGCATAAAATTGTTTTTGGCAAATAGAGCTAGAATTGGATGCAGAGAGTGATTTTAGAGGCAGGTCTTGTTTCAGCGCAAGGGACGCATCATTCTGAGCCTGAGCATTGTATAACGAATGTGGTTTTGCAATGACTCTCTTTTGCCTATGTCTACGCTACAGCTACATGTTAAGGTAATCTCCCCTATGGGGCACTCACTAAGTAGGGCAAGGAATATAGGGTAAGCGCATCCAGAAGCAGAACACAGCAACCCAGGTTTGAACTGTTCTCTAGCAAAAGGGCAGAAGGAAGCACCCAACAACCTTATAAAGACTCCAGGCAGAAGATGTGGTAAACTGAAGAGCAGGACCTGTGGTGTGATGTTACATCTAACGAGCCTCCTGAGTCCAAGTTAGGAACTAATGTAAAATGTTTACACTGTATTGAATACAATGACTTGATGAACTTTTTTCAACCTCACCTAATACTACTACTATGCAACTACTAATTCAAATATCGCCCCAGTGATTAACAGTAAAGGTCAAAAAACATACAGGTGACCCTGTCTACAACGATGGGACTATACAGTATAAAAAGTCAAGGCTCCATTGTGGACATACCACTGAAGGGCTTTTTAGGTATTGGGTTTGAAAGGAATGGACCACGGTCCCAGACCTGTATAGCAGGCTACACGCATTGCACTAATGCCAAGGTAAGGCTCACTCAGAATTGTGTGTCAGAAACATTACATTCTGTCTGCATGGCATGGGGTCCTGGTACAGCTCTAAAGCTTTAGATGCACTGTTTCTACCTGTGCTATTAGAAGCCAGTGAGGAATTAATTGAAGAAATCAAAGATAAAATAAAAACAATTAATAGGCTAAGGGTTATTTTCTCTGTGAAGGGGAAAAGGGTCTATCACCTTGAGACACTAGCAAAAAAAAAAAAAAAAAAAAAAATTATAAACCCCCTAGAAAAATTGTATCACATTCAACATAAATTACATAATAATCCACAATCCAATAGACATTCATATATAGTATATAATACAAACGCAGGTGACAGCTGATACATACATATAAACACATTATGCAATTAGGACCTAAATGACCCATTGACCTTCCTAAGTCCCTAAAAATAAATAGAAAAAAAGGGGTGGAAATGGGGTAGAATAATAGAAATAACAGTAAATTAATGGCATGAATTAAATCATAAAAAATCTTGTTGATCAATGAAAAAATGATTCTAATTGATGGCTCGATGTGTTTTGTGGCCTTATAGCCAGCAGGAGCAGAAACCATGGACTTTATCTAAAAATATAGAGCACGAATGTCTAGATAATCTCAAAAAATTGGATCACGCCGTACATCTGTCAATACTAGGTACAAACCCCATTTTTTATCATTCACTTTCCAAGTTTTTTTTTTTTTTTTATCCATCTTCATTCCCAACCCCTATATATTCACCACTGCACTTCACTTACACTGTTTATTTCACATATTCAATATATATCTTTCCTCCACCCTATCTTACCCACACCTATCCGCCTTGGATTTTGTCTGTACCAGTTGTCATGGATTTGTGATCCTCATTACCGCACTGTTGGTGCACAGATGCGCGATAGACTCAACAAGGGGTTTATTGACCCCAAGAATATACTACTCTATTTTTATAACCCTTTAAAAAAAGATCTTTGTACAGTTTTTATTTTTAGTCAACATTTTTTTTCGTTTTAATATATATTCTTCAAAATAATTTCTTCAGATTTTCCAATATCTCTACACTAATTTTTTTGAGATTATCTAGACATGTATGCTCTCTATAGATATATTCCACGTTTTCTGCTCCTGAAGAGTGGCTATAAGGCCACAAAACGTGTGGTACCATTAACTTTTACAATCATTGATCAACAAGATTCTTTATGATTTAATTCATGCCATTAATTTACTATGTTATTTTCTACCCCATTTTTCCCCCTTGTTTCTATTTTGAGAGGAACTTATGAAGGTCAAGAGGTCATTTAGGTCCTAATTGCATAATTTGTATGCATCAGCTGCCACCTGTGTTTGTGTTATGTACTATATATGAATGTCTATTAGATTGTGGATTATTATGCAATTTATGTTGAATGTGAAAGTTTTTCTAGAGGTTTTATGCCCACAAATGTTTTACAAGAGATCATACAATATAAACAACTTCTTAGTCATTATACTTTATTTGCTGCTGTGTGCTTCATATAAAGTCCCACTTTTCAATTTATTCCTTCTTAAAAATAATGATAGGGATGGAGGCAGGTACCCCTTAGGTCCTTGCGTCATATAAAGTCCCCAAACCCCTTTCTTTCCTTTTCAGTGTTACTGGTTCAGTTGCTTTAACCGACATTCAAAATTCACCCCTTTATTTTCTAATAAAAACATAGTGTTTACAAACACTGCTCAAAAGCTCAGTTTCTGAAAGCCAGCAGCTACTGCTGGCACTTGCTAAGTAATAACGATGTTTTTTTCAAGCGACACTCCTGGGAGGTTTATTGTATTTCACTGTGTGTGTTTATTACATTTAGCCGGATTTCAATATGATCTTTTCCACAGTTTTTTTTAACCACTTAGTCAGTTTAGTGTGTGTGGTTATATTTGTTTGAGTGTTCACAATTGGTTTCATTACATTTTGGTGAAGGACACTTACATTAATGCTAGTGGACTAGCACTTCATAGATCAATTTTTTTAGCGCAACTTTTTTCCTTCTATATCTGAGTGTTGTATAAACATGTTAGTTGCAGCTTGTTGCACACAATTTTATATAGCGCAGTTTTTCTCTTTTATATACTTGCTCAGTAATGCAGCATCCATCTGTCATTTTGACAGTCAGGAATTGCTGGTAAATGTGGCAGGGTGGAGCGCAAGCAGTGGGAGATGAGCAGTGAGTGATACACATGCCCTATGTACTCCAAAGTAGAAATATAGACAAAGCTTTTTTTTTTACATTTTGGAGAGTGTAGGGGAGGGAAATCCCTGCAAATTATGACAATTCCTTTGGGACCCCCAGGCAACCAGAACTAGTATGCCCATTGGAAGTTTATCCACTCTATTACTTTTCTGGGGAACACCCAAAATGTGGGATTTTCTTTTACTTTCAATGATAATGGTAAACAGGACAAATGGAGAGGATGAATCTTAACAGAGACACACGTTCTAAATCGCTCTCTACTCCATCCAAAACTAAACAAAATTTGTGCCTTTAGTTATACTTTAAAGTGGTTGTTAACCCACTGTAAGGACTTTATATAATCATCCCGTCTCCTAAAGATATGTGTTCCTGTGTCTGTTTTATATATATATAGATTTATGAAAAAAATTCAAATTTTTCCTGAAACTTTCCTCTTAAAGTGAAGGTGTGCGTTATACGCCGATAAATACGGTATATCCAAATAACACGCCCAAGCTCGTCTCTTCACCACACACAGCCACAAAGGCAAGAGAATTCTTGTTGGGCAGTGTATTAGTGATACGAATTTTAATGGTTCAAAGAATGTCAGGCAAACTGGTCTTCCCTCACGCATATTCACTAAGGCTCCTTTCACACTTATACGACTTCAAAGTCGTGCGATTTTGCGGCTGCAATTTTACCGCAATTTTGCGGCCGCGATTTGGGATCAGTACAACTTCAACTTTGCCACAACTTTGGCATTAACCAATGAAAACATACATGGTGTGAGGCAATTCCTTTTTCTGCCACCGCAGTTGTCATTGCTGCTGCAGCAGTAGGAGTGCACAGGGAATAAGAGGAGGAGAAGCGGAGGCGGAGAAGACGTTGATATTGGGTACATCCCATCATTGTTGCCAATCGTGAAGATAGGGGTCAATTTTGGGTCCTCTATAATGAAGAATGAGAAGAATGCTCCTTACATTGGTGGTCAGTGGGAAGGATGTCCCTTACATTGGTGGTCAGTGGGAAGGATGTCCCTTACATTGGTGGTCAGTGGGAAGAATGCTCCTTACAATGGTGGTCAGTGAGCAGAATGCTTTTAACATTGGTCGTCAGTGGGAAGAATGCTTTTTACATTGGTGGTCAGAATGCTCCTTACATTGGTGGTCAATGAGAAGAATGCTCCTTACATTGGTGGTCAATGAGAAGAATGCTCCTTACATTGGTGGTCAGTGGGAAGAATGCTCCTTACATTGGTGGTCAGTGGGAATAATGCTCCTTACATTGGTGGTCAGTGGGAATAATGCTCCTTACATTGGTGGTCAGTGGGAATAATGCTCCTTACATTGGTGGTCAGTGGGAAGAATGCTCCTTACATTGGTGTTCAGTGGGAAGAATGCTCCTTACATTGGTGGTCAGTGGGAAGAATGCTCCTTACATTGGTGGTCAGTGGGAAGAATGCTCCTAACATTGGTGGTCAGTGGGAAGAATGCTCCTTACATTGGTGGTCAGTGGGAAGAATGCTCCTTACATTGGTTGTCAGTGGGAAGAATGCTCCTTACATTGGCAGTCAGTGGGAAGAATGTCCCCTTCATTGGCAGTCAGTGGGAAGAATGTCCCCTTCATTGGTAGTCAGTGGGAAGAATGTCCCCTTCATTGGTAGTCAGAAGAATGTCCCCTTCATTGGTAGTCAGTGAGAAGAATGTCCCCTTCATTGGTAGTCAGTGAGAAGAATGTCCCCTTCATTGGTAGTCAGTGAGAAGAATGTCCCCTTCATTGGTGGTCAGTGGGATATTGTCTTTGTAGTTTATCTTGTCTTTGTAGTTTGGGTCACACAAATCATAAATAGCTGGGCACTCACGGATAAATCGATTGATTTGCTCATTATCGAGGACGTCTCATTTTTTTTACCTGTCTGGAGCACATTGTTCTTGAAGGGAATAATCAGGAAGTAAATGTGTGGTGGAAAAATGTGCTTGAGAGGGGCTTCTATGCTGAAAGGATTGGGTGGGACAAGGGTTAAAAAGCTGCTTGTGCTTACAAAGTTGTACTGAAATCATGTATATTATTCAGGTACGATTTGCATGCTACTTGAGGGTTTAACATTGAGGTCTATGGACATCAACTCGCATGGAAGTTGGACCAAAGTGGTGCAGGGACTACTTTGTAGTCGGCACAACTTAAAGTCGTGCCAGTATGAATGGTGTTTATTGAAAATCATGGAGAATGACTTGTCATATGATTTTGCAGTAGAAAATCGTGAGACAAGTCGTATAAGTGTGAAAGGGGACTTAATCAAATCTGGCCCTCTTTGGACAAACCTGCTTTAAGGGAACAGGATGCAATTTTTATTTTGGTTAACAAACACTACTTATTTTTTGGGGGGGCTAATGTAGCACGATTAAATGTCCACAGCTGTTTAACACTGCTTACCAAATGATCAGAAATGTAGCAATTATTAAAATATTAATAAGAGACACTTACTTGACACTTTCTTCTTGCTCTCCAAACTCCTCATCGTTGAAACCAAAATGATCAATAAAAGCAGATGTCATTTGTTGCATCTGGTAGTCCACAAATGCCTGGAGAAAACATACCATCATGCATTAAATGATGAGCACAATGTTAGGCCTTATATAAAAAAAGAAAAAAAAGAAAAAAGAAGAAAAACAACATCACATCACCTGCTGCAGTACAGTTTCTTGGGGGAAGCTGAATTCCTTTAGGTCATTATCTTCATCATCACTGGAAGAGTGCATATTTCTTGTGTTTACCTGAAAAACACACAAAACTACTGACACATATAAAGTATACATTAGGATAGGTGCCACACTGGTGACTTACAATTGTGATCTGACTTTCAGTGCGCATATGTAGCGCTACTTGGATGCAACTTTGAGAAGGCTTGTATATTGTATGGGGCCAAAATAACACAGAAATCACACCAAAGTAAAAAACAGGTACTTTTTCCAAAACTGCTCAGTGCAGAGTTGCAATAATGTGAACTGGCACCATTTAAAACAATCTGATTTCCTTTGTCATGTGATTTTGTGTGACTCAAGTTGCATCTGAAAATTGCACCAGTGTGAACCAGGCCTTAAAAATAATGTGAAGGGGGCGAGACTCCTCTAAAAACATACTTCATAGTATACTAATGCAAATTGTGTAAGATTTCAGAATTTTGCTAGGCCACAGTGGGTGGAATTGGAAGTACATGTGACATATTTTATACGGTTTTACTTCTTAAAAGGAGATTTTGACATAAAAGAATATATATATATATATATATATATATATATATATATATATACACATATACACACACACACACACACACACACACACACACACATTTATATTAGCAGGTTAAAAAAAATTGCATTACTTTTTTTGAGCCTGCAGAGCATTGCACCAGCAATTAGATTGCGGGTGCAATCTCAGTCTCGAGCAGACTCTCAACATGTACCTCATTAGGTCAGGCAGGTACCCAAGAGCAGGAAGAACCAGTGGACTTTTTCTGAATGTGGATGCATGTACTTTGATGTCTTTGTACTTTTAGCATCAAATGGTCAGCTTCTTGGCTACATTAGCTAGGCCAAGTCCTGCACAAATTAGCAGTGGCTTAAAAACTATGAAAGATAAAAAAAAACACAACAGGTTCTACCTATATACTTCCTAAAGCAGGTCTAATCACTGGCAACTAATCCAAAACACTTGATAGATCAAATGAAGTTCTGTTTGGCTTTTAATACATGTATAAAAATTCAATTAAAGCAGAGTTCCCCCAAAAATGTAACTTCCGCTTTAAGTACTCCTCGCCCCCTTACATACCACATTTGGCATGTCTTTTTTTTGGGGGGGGGGGAAGGGGGTACATACTTTAGAGAGGGACTTCCTGTCCCACTTTCTCGTTTAGTCTTCAGGCTGCCTAGTTGACTCCTCCTCTACCCCTAGGCGGCCCCTCCCTCTAGGCAATCTTCTGGGACATCGCCTGTCCATGAGCGTGCAGCGTGGAACCCGGCGAGTGGCTGTTATCTAAAGTCAGCAGCTATACTTTTTGTAGCGGCTGACTTTTAATCGCCTCTCACTTCACTTCTGGTCCACTGCTCACTCCAGCCAAGCCCTACGTCACATCATCAGGAAAACTGTGAATCAAGAGGAATGCAAATGTTTTCCTGCTTTTCTTCATCCACATGCTGGAAGAGGGGGCAGTAGGCGCCGGCTCTGGCCTTTTTGCTCCCCGCTAGTACATATCCAGCTTTCTCCTGCAATGAGATGCAATAATCTTTCCCAGGATTCATGTGATTCACATCGGCATCCCAGAGTTGGTTGAAAGATTTGGAAAGCTCATGGTTTAAACCAGTGATCATCAACCCTGTCCTCAGGGCCCAACAACAGGTCAGGTTTTATGTATTACCTTGGGGGGAAGCTGACTAGAATACTGCAATCACTGAGCAGCAAATGATATCACCTGTGATGTATTTCAGTTATCTTGCAAACCTGGCCTGTTAATGGGACCTGAGGACAGGGTTGACCACCACTGGTTTAAACTATCCCTGGCTGCATATGTGGTCACGTCACCAGGCAGTCAAGTACACAACGCCTGTCCATTAGATTCTTGCACCAGTGTGATAGTGGAGCTGGATGACCATGTGCGAGGGGCTGTATTAATAAAAACACACCTGCTGCTGCTCTCCTCTGGCAGCACAGGAGTCAGTGAGTGCAATACAATGGTCACAATGTGGTAGAAACCTTAATATATTGCGCAAGACATGTGTTAGACGATAACAGCTCATATGGACACCATTTGGTTATAGAACTTTAATGAAATGTTTTGCTTTCATTTCATCTTTTCACAATTTTTCTTTTGTCTATAACAGAATTTATGAATATTTATATAAAGTGTCATTAGACAATGATTTATCACACATGATTTGGGTATAATATTTGTATTTAAGACACAGCACTGTTCTTTGATTCATACACCCAAGAAAAATCAAGGATGGTGTACACTCAACCATTAAGGAAATGGCTGAAGTGTCACAAATATGCAGAGGCTCACTGACTTACAGCATTAAATTATTTAGAAGCCAACTCCACTAAAAAATAAAATACCGTATTTATCGGCTACAACACGCACCCTAAATTTTAAGAGGGAAGTTTCAGGGGGAAAAAAAAAAAAAAGAACTTTCCACAGCCCTCTGCGTATAACACGCAAGCACAGTTTACCCTCTATTTTCAGGGTAAAAAAAGTGAGTGTTATACGCCAATAAATACAGTAAATGTAATTCTATGTAGAAAACTGAATCACCTTCTTGATTGACTGGGGACTTCACTTGAGAGTACCCAAGTTCCTCTTATGTACCACAGCCAGAGCAAAACCAACCGAGAAAGTAATGAACCATCATAAATTCTCCATTATTTTTGAAAATATATTTGGAAACTAAGCAGTGAGAATAGAACCTTGCTATGGTCTTGTGGAAGATGATGTCTTTAGCAGAAAAAAATCTCACCACAGAAAGTTTGAGATTTAAATATCTTAAAAGTAAACCCAGCAGTGACCATCAGAATCTAAAAAACATGTTTTCGGTTGCTTTGACCTGAAAATGAAAATGCATTTAATTTTTGATGCAATACCACATTAAACACTCACAAGGTCGACGGTGTTCTTCTTGTTGGTCTCCGAAAGAGATCCAGAAACAAAATGTTCCCATTGTTCCTGCTGTTCTTCCGAAAGCTCTGTGAATGTACAGAATTCCTTTAGTTATATTAAAGGAAAAACACAAAAATAGAGTGGTAGCCCCACCTACGCCGTGCTACATAACAAAGTTTAGTTCAATCTGTGCTGCAGACAGAGAACTCCTTTTCTACCATGAGGCAAGCAAATCTACATCTATTATGGCAGTGTTATCTTGCAATTTCTAAACCAACTCACTATACTGGATGTAACATTCAGGATTGCCCTATTCTGCATAATGTGTAATAAGCTAAATACTGCACAATACTGCATTTTGAATCCTGTCCTGAAAAATGACATACTTTAGAGCACTAATAATCGCAAGTATTGTGATTATACAGTATTAGTCATAGCAAAAAAAAAAAAAGGATTTACCAGTAAATTTCATATCTCAAAGTACAGTACAAGACATTGGTTTGATATTCATAGGTTTTAAGTTATAGGCTGGTGCCTTCACTGGCAAAGCTTTTAAAGACACGCCCCGAGGGTCCCCCTATAACCTTATCCCAGGCCTTGAGTCCTCAGTTTTTTAGCAGGCAATGTAAGGAAACCCAGGATTAATATGGAGGGTGGTTGGTGTCCTGTACTTTACCCAAAGATATGGAATTTACAGGTAAACCAAAATTCCTTTTGCCTTAATTGTACAGTCCAGAACATTGATATTCATATACCCTGGCACTTTGCCAAGGAATAAAGAAAGATGAGAAACAAACAGAACTGTGCCAAAAGGTCCAGCAACCACAATGGTCAACAGACCCAACTTCAGATTGCTGCTGCAAAAGCCTTGCTCCTGAAAGCGTACACCTGGCAGACCCTTGAAAAGGAAAAGAATTAACAGAAGACTTTGTAAATGCTTTACAAAGCAGAACGGGGGCAGGCTCAATGTTGGAATGGCCAGAAAACTCCCACTGTTCTGGTGGAGTGTGCACATTAATAGTGAAGGAGGACCCCTGTCTTTTAGAGTGCAAGACTCAGCGGATAGGAGGAATAGAGTCAGTTTTCCAGATAGAAGATGTAGCTTTGCGGTAGATACCAATATGGCTGACTACTTCTAGGCAATGAAGAGCATTTTCGTTTTGATGCCTTGGACATGGGCACAAAGGGGGAAGGACTATATTTTCAGATGTGTGAAAGACTGATACCACCTTAGGAAGAAGGGATATCTTGTGCACAAGACAAGACTACACTGTCTGACTTCCCTGACGAGTTCAAAGGGTGGTTTCTGAAATTAACCAAATTAAGATCCAAAGGAAGCATAAGGTGCTGAAAAGACAGGGTCTGATCAAAAAAAAAAAAAAAGTAAACGGGAAAAAATAAATAAAAAATCACACATTGTATAAAAGGTTTCAGGGAAAAGGATTTTGGAACAAAAAGGACAAGGCTGAAACCTGTCCTTTTTTAAAATATCTGAGGCCAAGCTCTGGTAAAGCCTTGATTAGAGGAAGGCCAGAATGTGAGGCACATCGTAAATTCTGGGACTGAAGTGCCTTGTATTTATACCAAGCAAAAGGGGATCTCATAATACAATAATAGGTCTTTCTGTAAGCCGCTTTTCTTGCTTTTAGCAAGGTGGTAATGACAGACTCAGAAAACCCCTTTGTGCCCCTAGACCTGGGCTTCCACAGCCATGCCATTAAAGCCATTGACTAAGAAGCAAGCTGGATCAGAGGGCTCCAAGAGAGCAGAGGTCGTCTGCCAACACACCGACGTCTGTATATCAGTTTCTTCTGTGCCAGCTTGATGAAATGAGAATCAGCAGCAGCTTCTCCTGCTCTATTTTGCGGAGCAGTAAAGGCCAAATTTGCCCTGGAGGAAAGGCATAGATTACCCTGAACTGAGTCCAATAAATTTTTAAAGCATCTGGATGATATCCTAGCCTGTTGTATCCACAGGCTAGTATATATAGGGCTGGAGTTCCCATCTCTGACATATCAGGTTGAAGATGTTGGGATGAAAGACCCATTCCTCTTGGTCTAGGCAGCTACTGCTGAGATAATCCACTTTCCAACTGTCTGCTACAGGATTGTGGATAGCAACATCTCCAAGATGTTAATGGGGAGCTTCACTTCCTTTTGGTGACCAGGTTCCCCGAACTGTGAGGGGATTGGAGCACTTTTCGCCAGCCCCACTGGTTTCTGTTATCACCTTCCAGTGATATGGCAAAAACGAATAGTGCACTGAAATAAAAAGTCTGGTGCCAAAAACAAAAATTCAGGATGCCAAAACTGAAATGTTCAATAATAATAATAATTTATATATATCTATATCTATCTATCTATCTATCTATATATTTATTATGTATAATTGTATTATAATTCTACTAATTTAAAATGAACATGAATTTATTGTCTCCATTATTGGCACCTTTTCAGTCGATAAGCAGTTTTTGAAGAGCTTTTGCTTAAAAAATAAAATAAACAAACACGCAAGGAAATAGCATCCCTTTACATTCTATGTATGTTTTCAAACCAATTGCCTCCCCATTGAAAACACAGCAAAAACGCAACAAAAATGCACCTGCATTGAGTTTTTTTGAGCCACATAATCTAAAAAAAAAAAACAACACACCACAAGCATAGTAAAATGCCAGCAAAATCACGCGTTTTTGGCAGCAAATATCAGCCCCTTTTTTTTTTTATATCGGCAAAACGCAGATAGCCCTATTTTTGCCTGATAGTTTTCATTGGCCGAAATTTTGGCTCATCACTTGCAAAGACTGAGCTGGAAATCTACCATGCTAGGGAATTTCTTGCATGGCTGGATAGGAACATGGGCAAGTTAGGAGGAGCATCATCCTTGTTCCAAGCCAACAAGTCGTTTTGGAAAAGTCTTAAGTAAAATTGGGCAAATAGAACAGCCTCCTAGGAGGCCACCATTAACGCCCAGTGCTCTCAAAGAATTTCACAGGCACATCGCTTTGATCTCACACGCCAAACATTAGTTTCGTGTAGAAGCAATTTGTTTTCTGACAGGAGAACTTTTATTTGAGCTATGTCTATAAATAGGCCCCAGTATTCCAAATGGAGAAGGTTGGAGATCGGAGTTTTGGAAATTGACTATCCACCTGAAAGCATGAAGCATCTGAATTGTATTTGAATGTTTGCAAATAGCTGGGAGAGAAGTCCTTTAGGAGAAGGTTGTCAAAATAATAGGACTTGAATGCCCAGAGATTTTTAAAAGGGCAAGAAGGGGATAGCTTGAAGAACAGAAAGACAAACTGGAATGTGGATACATGAGAATATGTAGCTACTGCCACGGACACTGGAAGCACTCTATCTATGAGTACATGGAACTCTGCCTTCATTGCAGATCATATCTCTCAACACCTTCCAGGACCCAGGGTGTTTGTATTGTATATGCACCCTGATGATCCAGCTGTCCCTATACCCTATGATAGTTGCCTTAGAACTCTCTTTCTTGAATTTCAGCTGCCATATTGAGGCCAAATTGTCTCATCCAGTTTTTGATTGGGCAACCTCACTAGGTCGTATGCAGTATTTTGGAGCTTTGTCTTTGAGACGATCAAGTCGCAAAACCCCTGAAGAAGCCTAAGGGCGAAACTAGTAGGGTAGACTTGTTCAAGAAAAAATAATTGCCTCCATAATTAGCTCCCACCTATGAATGTTACTACATTTATTTTGTATAAATTGTATAAATTTGAATAAAATCTTCAATTTTTTTTGATATAACGTCACGTCTGGTTTCTATAATTGGCACCGCTATAATCCTCTATCCTCTGCTAACCTTCCATTTAATCTATTTGGGATGAGGTGCCATATGCTAAAGAGGTCTTTCGATCACTTATCCTTCACCAAATCCATAGGTGTAGGCCATTTACGTACCTCATTAAGCCTAACTGGAAAACTACTAGGACATTGCTGAGCACTGCCTTGCTGTTACTGTTAACTTTCACCATCACAGGACTGAGCACATAAACAATGAGCTCAGAGCGACTGCATCAGGGGAGAGAAAGCGCATATGAGGGTGTTTGATCAGAGAAAGATCACTCCTGTGATGGTGAAGGTGAACAGTAACAGCAAGGGGACTCTTAGCAACATCCTAGGAGTTTTCCCAGTCAGGCTTCATGAGGTATGTACATTGCCTACAAGGGTAATATTTAACTTTGGTCAAAGCTGTGCAGCTTGCTTTCATCTACAGAAGTCCTTTATCTCGCTAAGCAGTTTTTTGGGTAAAGGTGAACCATAAGGTGCATTTAAACCCTGCTTAAATGAAACTCTCAAAGTCAAAAAACAACATTCATCTGCCAAATGTGTATTGGTTCGTACTAAGCGTTTTTTAAACAATACAAAAACGCTCTGTATAATGCATGTTAAAACTCAACGTTAACAGGGATTCAAAAAAATCTGTCTGTTCAACATTAACTTTTTTTCCTCTCTTAACAAAACGTTAGTACTTCTTTTAATCAATTTGCTGTCCTCACCTTTAATCAGCTGCCCAATAAGCAGTACATTGGGTCCTTTTTCTGAACTCTGCACCAATGCATTCGCGATTTTGGTGAGATGCCCCATAAAGCCTTTCCTCCGTCCACCTTCAGACCTAAAACATTTAAAGACTAACATAACAACAACATATGTTGCATAGCAAAATACAGGGGTTCAAAAAATTCCTTATAGACCAAAAAAATTCAAAATACTCATCTATAGAGTCATAATTTATTAATTGTAAACATGGAGCTCAACTGTAACATTTTTTGGAAAGTCTGAAACCAAGCTGTACGGCCCTGTATGGGACTACGCACACAGCTGCATTTACATCATTAAAGTGCGCTGCATAAGCATCCCTAAAATCAATATGGTAAAATCTGCATCTGGTGTCAGTAATTTCCGTGTGTGCATCTAAATGTGAGTGAACAAATGCACATGATTACATGAATAAATTCGACCTATACAATGGAAGAAGAATTTCACTGATTTAACCCTTTCCCGCCGAGCATACGCATATATACATCCTCTGCTTTCGGGTGTTTTACCGGGATGGCTATCCAGGCATAACAACCGATGCAGCTAAAAGCCGCTCGGTTGTTACGCTCTGACCAGGCCTCCAGTCGACCTGATCCGCGCCTCCAGTGTCTAGGTGCAGACTGAAACCAAGCCGTAAGCGGCTTGGTTTCAGTCTCCGCAATGTACATACGGAAGCAACGTCATTTCCGGGTTACTCGGCTGCCAATGGCGTCGGATTTAAAAAAGTACACAGTATTGAGAATCGCAGTTTTCGGCAATCTGAATACTTTGTAGTGCAAAGGAGGGATTGGGGGTCTTTTAGACCCCCGATCCCTCCATAAAGACCTGTCACAACCTATTACTGTCACAAGGAATGTTTACATTGCTTGTGACAGCAATAAAAGTGATCAAAATGTAAAAAAAATATTAAAAACACAATTATAAAATAAGATATTTTTTTTTTTAAAGCGCCCCTCTTCCGCGAACTCGCGCAACAAAGAAAACACATACGGAAGTCGCGCCCGCATATGAAAACCGTGTTCAAATCACACATGTGAGGTATCGCCGCGATCGTCAGAGCGAGAGCAATAATTCTAGCACTAGACCTTATCTGTAACTAACCTGGTAATCGTAAAAAAAAAGTTTAAAACGTCAACTATGGAGATTTTTAGGTACTGTAGTTTGTCGCTATTCCATGAGTGCGTGCAATTATAAAAGCGCGACATGTTTGGTATCTATTTACTCAGCGTAATATCATCTTTCACATTATACAAACAAATTGGGCTAACTTTACCTTTTAATTTTTTTAAAATTCATGAAAGTACATTTTTCCAAAAAAGTTGCGTTTAAAACACCACTGCACAAATACCGTGTGACATAAAATTTTGCAACAATCGCCATTTTATTCTCTAGATTCTCTGCTAAAATATATATATATATATATATATATATATATATATATATATATATATATATATATATATATATATATATATATATATATATATATATATTTGGGGGTTCTGATTAAAATTTTAGCAAAAAAATACGGATTTTAACTTGTAAACGCCAAATGTCAGAAATAGGCTTAGTCATGAAAGGGTTATACATGTATGCGTCTAAAAATATGGTTACATAGAAGTACTTTCTGACTGCTAGGTGCACTCTTTTTGGTATCCATAACAATCACAGCTGCATGCATGTGCCCTAATGGTTGGCAGCAATCTGAATACAAAAATAAGCAAAAGTATGATCATACTTGAGGCGTGGTCCCCCTTTTTTACATAGCATCTTAGCATCAAAAGCAATCACCCCTTCAGAGAATGGAGGCCCATGATCCCACAAGGTACGTTTAACTGTGTAGCCACATTTGCAATATAGAAACTAAAACACATACATGTGTATCATTTTATATATACACACACACACACATACACACACACACACACACACACAAAAATATTTGCTTAAAATCCAGAGGCCAGCTAAAAAAGTTAGTAATTTTTCTTTTTTTTTTTAACGAACAAAGCTTACGAAAGAGGTCCAGTGCTAGAATTGCTCTTATTCTGTAGTGAGCGATGATATGCAACGCGTGTATCTGCAATCATCGTTTTTAGCCGTAGGCACCCCGACGTGTGCGTTCACAGTTGTATGTGCGTGTATATGGGGGTTGCGGGGGCCAAAATTCTTTGGGCGGGGGGTTGTGCTTGGTTGTGACTTAAATTTTGTACAATTAAAACTTTTTTTTTTTTTTTACTGCACTTTTTTTCCCCATCACAGAGGACAAAATGTCCTTTAAGTGATGATTTTTTTCTTTGGTGACAGGCTCGCTTTCATGAGATATCCAGGGTCTAAAAGACCTTGGATGCCTCCCCTGTAGTCCACTGAATGTAATGCAAATCACACTGCGTTACATTCTTTGCCGGGAAAACTGTCAACGTCCTCTCTACCTGGCGGCACCTACTATACCGGTCTGACAGATGGGCAAGCAGAGCCTGGGATACATAAAGGTGCGTGCAGACTGTGCGGAAGCATCTGGGTGGCGGCCGGACGCAACTTCTAGTAGCTATGGCGACCTGGCACTTGGGATTTATCGAGCCCTGTACAGTAATAGGGAAAACTTTTTGATCCCCTGATAATTTTGATTGAATGTCTACACTTTTAATGTTTTATTTTAATAGCGAGAGACGGAACAAAAAAAATATATCCAAAAAAAAAGTTAAATAAGTTATGAATTGAATTTTTTTATTTTTTATTATTACATTAAAAAAAAAAAAAAAAACTTACTGTTCTTTTTCATTATCGTCCCATGCTGAAAGTACCCTCTGTACAAGCTGACATTTCTGTAAAAGCTGTCAGTAAAGAAGTAAAAAGGTAATTAATCCTAGATTATTTCTACACCAAATTGTTTTTCATATCAATATGCACAGGAGAGAAGCGACATGGCACAATTTTATTTTTTTAAGTTTTTTACAATTATACAACATACCAACATTACATCAAAACAAGTATTTTACAAAATATATATTTTAAATCCCAATCACTTATTTCAGACAATCTCCAGAATATCAATATAGCTAAAAGATATGGGATGTTCTGGACAGGTTTGGTCTGGGAGATTATTTTCTGGGTTAAGTTAATTATATTCTGCTATATTCTGTTAATTATACCCTGTTTCCCCAAAAATAAGACCTACCCTAAAAATAAGACCTACCCTAAAAATAAGACCTAGCATTATTTTCCAGGAGGGCTGCAATATAAGCCCTACCTTTAAAATAAGCCCTAAAATAAGCCCTAGTTAAAAATCCTATAATCCACTCTATTATAGTAGTATATAATGTACAATGTGTGTGTTTCTGTAATATAATTGCGGGGGAAGAGAGCTCCGGCGGGTAACAGAAGCACAGAGCGGCTCTATAACAAAGGTATTTGGCACAATTATATTACAGAAACACACACATTGTACATTATATACTACTGTAATAGAGTGGATTATAGGATTTTACAAGCATTTTAACTCAGTTCACACTGGGGATTCCCGACAGGCAGGGAGAGAGAGAGGGGGAGAGAAGACAGCATATTACATTTCCAGGAGGGCTGCAATATAAGACCTACCCCGAAAATAAGCCCTACTGTGTCTTTTGTTGGCATAATTAATATAAGACCAGGGCTTATTTTCGGAGAAACACGGTATTCTGCCCCCAAGGGGCACTCGGCAGGGATGTCCCCTGTCCCCATTGCCATTTGCACTGGCTGTGGAGCCGCTAGCTGAAGCTATTCAACAGTCTGAGGATATCTGTGGGTTTATTAGAATAGTACGGAATAAGAAGATTTTTCTATACGTGGACGACGCTTTGATGTTTCTTGGAGATACGGATAATTCCCTGATTTCCCTAATGACACTCATAAAAACATTTGGCTCATTCTCAGGCTGTGTTATTAATTGGGACAAATGTGTCCCATTTCCTCTAGATGACTCTAACTTGAATATACCAAGTGAGGCTCAGCAAATTAAAGTCATGCCATTCTCTAAATATTTAGGAATAAGGATATATCCAAGAGTGAAAGATTACTTACAATGTAATTAGAATCCCGTTGTGGATAAATTTAAAGGGGTTGTAAAGGTTCGGCTTTTATTTTCCAAATAGGTTCCTTTAAGCTAGTGCATTGTTGGTTCACTTACTTTTTCCTTCGATTTCCCTTATAAATGTTTTTTTTCTTTGTTTGAATTTCTCACTTCCTGTTTCTCCTCAGTAAGCTTTCCACCATCATCCAAACGGTGGAAAGTCATTTAGAACACCTTACTGAACACCTTACTGAGGAACAGGAAGTGAGAGATTCAAAGAAAAAAAACATTTAGAAGGGAATTCGAAGGAAAAGGTAAGTGAACCAACAATGCACTAGCTTAAAGTAACCTATTTAGAAAATAAAAAAACAACCTTTACAACCCCTTTAAACAAAAAAGTCTACCTTGGTCTAAGTTAACTCAAATCTCATAAAAATTATCTAGACCCCCCCCCCCCCCAATTATAGGTTTTACGCAACTCGCCTATATGGAATCCTCAAGTGGTTTAAGAAAATTGATTTTTTGTTTCGAAAGTTAATGTGGAAAGGAAAAACTCCAGATTAAACTTTCTACCCCCGACAGCGAGCTAAGGAGGGGGCGGGAGGGGGCTCTAGCGGTTCCACAGCCAAGACTTTACTTTATAGCTTCCCAATTGCAACATTTTGCTGGGTGGGGGGGGGATGATAGATTGGAGGGATCCCATACAGGCTGTGCTTCTGAGCCACTGCTCGCGCTATAATCTTATGGCCCAGCTAGAATCAGGATTGTTTGCATATGCTGAATATAGCCCAACAATAGTACGTATGAACAAAGTATGGCAGGAAATGAGACATATAATGTAGGGCTGTGCAAATTAACTTTTAATTAATCGATTAATCTCAAAATATTTTTGATCGATTAAAACTCTTTTGATCGGTACTCACCTCTCCGCCAGCTTCTGGGCCTTCAGGGAGATGCAGTAACGTCACGGACACCGGCTGGGCTTGCTGTGCCTTCATATCTGCATGCTGGCGGGACCTTACTATCTGCCACACGCAAGGGCTGTTACACTTCCCTCTATCAACCTGGGATTCTACAACCATCTACTGCGAGTTGTGATAGTTCCCTTCATGGGACATCTACATGCCAACGGACTGATGTTAACCTCTCCTCATCTGGATTCAGCAGTGGTATCGTTGTACACATTTTTATACCAGTATCATACTTAGCTACATGTTTTTATGACTGCTTTTGGTACCGTTTGGTATTACTCGCACCATTTTTACAGTTTATGTAGCTACATTGATTTTATCTCCAAGGAGATCAGCTAAAAGTAGTTGGATCTGTATGTGCGTTATAATTAATCGAAATTAGTCGATTAATCGAATAAAAAAAAAAAAAAGATTAATCGAACAGAAAATTTTTGAGTAACAGCCCTAATATAATGAAATATAAAGGGGTGTCAGAATTTTTACCATTATGGGGGAATAGGCATTATGAAGAACTCAGTAAACTGGAGGGGTTTGAGTGATGGCACTCTCAAGAGATACAATAAATTGCTCAGATTTATTCTCAAAATGTCCCGTGGCCTTTTCAGGAGTCTTACCAATTGCCTTGTAATAATTTTTATAAATATTTACAATTACGACATGCAGTCCAGTCACAGTTAAAGCGTGCCAGAATGAAAATAAGATCTATGCCACTTTTATCCTGGCAGGGGCTATAGGGAAAAAAAGGCTTGATTTCATTAGTATGTAATCAACTTATGAAGATATTCTAGATAGCCCAGGTAGAAAGAGCTGGGAGACAGATCTGGGGGTCATATCTGAGGAGGAATGGCAAAATATTTATCGTCTACACCAGGGGTCTCCAAACTGTGGCCCTTTGCTAGTCTTTACCTGGCCCTTGGGGCACTATTCTTCCCACTGATATGGGGCACTATTCTTCCCACTCAAACCAACAATAGGGCGCCATTTCTTCCACTGATACTAGGGGTAATACCACCTCCTATTGACCACCAACCCTGAGGCCATATTTATTCTCAATGATGCCGGGCCTGGGACATTTTCTGCCCTCGCTGGCCACCATCTGGCCCTCCTAAAGTGTAAAGGACAATAAGCTGGCCCCTTGTTTTAAAAGTTTGGGGACCCCTGATCTACACAATGCTTATCACAATTGTTCATTATATATAGGAACCTGGTAAAGTTATATAAGTGGAGGCGGCGGGAAACCCCGGATTGCCCACGGTGTAAGCAATCTCCAGCTGACTTACACCATATGTTATGGAAGTGCCCCAAATTGGTCAGATATTGGCGAGGATGGTGACCAAAATTAATGGAGCCTATAGTACCCATATTGAACTGGACTCCAAGACCTGTTTTTCTGGGTTATTTTTAATGAAGAGCTACTTCTAAGGGAAACTTTAATACCAATTGGTAGATTACTGTTTATAGTTTGCAAGCTAATTTGCAGAAAATGGATGTCCCCCAGGTATACCATTACTTGAGGAATGGCGTTCTCAAGTAAATGATACAATACTAATGGACCAACAGGCTTATCGAAAGAAGGGTACACCAGATATATTCGTTAAGCTATGGGGACCATGGCTTACAGCCCCAGGATTGGCTTTTATCTTTTTTGGCCCCCCTGTAGAATATCATAGAATGATCAACTCTTTTCTGAAGTCGATTTTTACCAACAACAGTTACAAGTTCAGTTCTTCATGGGCACTACAGGATAAAACAAAAGCAAGGGTCTCCGAAATTTCTAAACAAAGGCCAGTTTACTGTGCTTCAGGTATTAGAAGAGCAACATTGTGGTCACTGCGGGTAGAAAAAATGTCTAGGATTCAGTGTGAAAAAAAAAACAATGAATCGGACTTGAGAATCCAAAAATCACATCAATATTTTGGTAAATTTTTCCATACCTGTACACAAATGAGGCTTACAAGTAGCAAACTGACAATTTTCTGTGATCTTTGTGTCATCTTTGTATAAATTATATATTCTTATCAACTTAAAAACTATTTTTAATATACTTATCAAAAATTAAAGGTTCTTTGTGATAATAAACCTCAATGTAACCTTAGATTAAAGGGTCACTAAAGGAAAAAAAATTTTGCTGAAATGACTGTTTACAGGGTATAGAGACATAATAGTTAACTGATTCCTTTTAAAAATGATTTAAAATAGATAAAAACCAATCATATAATGTACCTACAGTTTAGTTTTTGCTTTTGTTTCCTGGTTCTCTGATGTACAGAGCCAGAGAGCCAATAGAGGGCAGTGAAGGTTTTGCAAAACGAAAATGGATTGGTGCTGAGGGGTTTTAGACCCACAGTAATCACACCTCCTTGATTAGTCACCACAGTGAGAAATCTCCCAGCACTGTGGTCATCAGGAAACAGACAACCAGGAAGTGTCCAGAACAGAGAGGAATTACAGCAACATCAGAGCAAAAACGAACAATGAGGACATGAAACCAGGACTGCAGTAATTTAAAGGAAGCTATTTAGCTAAAAAAAAAAAAAAAATCCTTTAGAGACCCAGTTTAAGAGACAAAAAAAATACCCCATACAATTTAAATAAATGTTCTTACATATTTAACGAGTTCGTTCTCTTGGACTTCACTTTCATTTGTTTCTTGAATAGGGATTGAATTTAAAACCGTTGTGATGCAGACCTCAATTTGTGAGTGCAAGAAGTTATTGTACATGTACTTGAAATACAAATTCTGAAACACGGAGATACAAAGTGTTAAACGGGACTTGGAGAAAAAAAAGTTAGTTATTTACACATACATACTTTAAATATCCTCTTCTCGCTGTAAGGGCTAGATTGACACATGTCCGGCTGCGGTTTGCATTCAGTTGTTAAAAGGAGTCCAATGCAGCTTTGTTCACCAATTCAGGTGCAAAATCTTACTTTAATTCGCATCTGATAAAGACCTAAATTCGCACAGGACTCTTCAAAAACAGACCTGGACATGTGTGAATCGGTTTGATTGCAAGCTGGTCCGGTTCACATTTTATGCAAGTCTGATGCAGCGCAAAATGAATCTGATTCGCATATATGTCAATCAAGCCTAAAAGAAGAATACAGGCTATTAACCACTTAAGGACTGAGCATCTGAGATTTGGTGTTTACAAGTTAAAAACATTAATAACACCCTAGAGAATAAAATGGCGGATGTTGCCATTTCTGTAACACCGTATTTGCGCAGCGGTCTTACAAGCACACTTTTTTGGAAAAAAAAATATACTTTTTTTTATTAAAAAAGACAAAAGTAAAATTAGACCAATTTTTTTTATACTGTGAAAGATAATGTTACGCGGAGTAAATTGATACCCAACATGTCACGCTTCAAAATTGCGCCCGCTCATGGAATGGTGACAAACTTTTACCCTTAAAAATCTCCATAGGTGACGTTTAAAAAAAATATACAGGTTGCATGTTTTGGCTTACAGAGGAGGTCTAGGGCTAGAATTGCTGTTGCTCCAACGATCGTGGCAATACCTTGCGTGTGGTTTTAACACTGTTTTAATATGTGGGTGCTGCTTACGTATGCGTTCGCTTCTGCACGCAAGCTCAGCGAAAAAATTATTTTTTTTACCTTTATTTAATTTTTTACACTGTTCTTAAAAAAATAAAAAAATTGTGTCACTTTATTCCTATTACAAGGAATGTAAACATCTCTTGTAATAGGAATATGGCATGACAGGACCTCTTTACAGTGAGATATGGGATCAATAAGAACCCACATCTCACCTCTAGGCTGGGAAGCCTAACATCCCCCCCCCCCCCCCCCCCCAAAAAAAAAAAAAAAAAACGATCACCGCTTCACAGCCGAAGCGGCGCCGTTCTTTTTTGATGCAGAGGCCGGGCGTGACATCATAACATCGCGCCCGGCCTCAGGCGATCATAGAGACTCCGGCGACCATCTGGTCTGCAATCTGCCCCCAGCACAGCAGGTCTATCATCAATAACCTTTTTCAGTAGATCAAGAGACATGTAAAAGCCACAAGTAAGCAGTGATGGGGACATTCTGTGCTGGGAGCCAATAGCTGGTAAAGAGCATTGCAGGTTAGACAGCAGAACGGTCACTAACTGTCAGGTCCACTCTGAGGGTAGGGATGAGTCTTTAGGATAAACCAAAAGGGTTCCAAAACCTCCACAACAGACAAACACAGCAGGAAGCAACTGAATTGTTCCCTACAGCAGATAAGTCTATGTTGCCATGTGGATTATGGCCCAATCGGCTAATTTCAACTCCCAACACTCTGCTCCGGCTTAAAATTGAAAATGTAATCTTTGGCCTGGCAGCTCATACCACATCTGAAGTACAGATGACACCACCAAAGCACTCCCTTCACCACTGAGAATGCACCCTCCTCACCTTGCTTGAAACTTCCCCACCACTGCACCTTTATGTCAATCCCCTGTGCTCCCTCCATCACAGCTGACGCCCATCGTTCTCCCCCCTAGACCACACAGCACACCAACCATCATTGCCCCAGACCCCTCCTTGCCCCTGATCTCACCATCTCTACCACATTCCCCCCCCCCCCCTATTTACAGGTCACGGCACCAATGCATGCCTCAGCGCTTGCAACCACTGTACCAATGAAAACGTCTGTGCTCGCCACCACTGCAGTCGGGCGCCCCTCTGTATCTAGTCTTTTCAACAAATTACGCACAAAATTGCTAGTCTGTGATTAAAAGTATCTACATACAATGAAATTGTGTAAGTTATCTTAAAAAAAATGTACTTGCAGAAGAAAAGTCATACTTACCAGCATGGTGTTGATGGAATCAAGTTTTATAAGTTCCTGATTTAAATCCCTGTTGTTCGCATTAATTGTGCTTGCAAGCAATTTCACTACATGAAGACGAGTATTCCCTAAGGGTGGATCAAGAACACCCCAAGTTGTAAGTAAACTTTGTTTCTAGAAAGTAAAAAATAAAAAAGGTTAAGAGGTTTACATTCACACACATACATTGTAGGTATACGGTACTTAGCATAAGGAATGGTTAGAATAATTTTCCATAGCAAGTTATAAAGTCTATGCTGTGCTGGCACAAGAAAATTAATTTCCAAATGCATGGTTTTATCTGCAATTTGTTTTTTATATAGTTCCAAATCACTGAACATGTGGGATGAGCAACAACATCAAGGCCAACATGCCCCAAACCCACAAAGAATAAGGGGAACCCCACTAAAAAGCTACACGCAAGACCTTCACCTAAAACCGGAATCTGTAGAGGTGTGAATATTTATCTAGTAGAACTTTGTAAAGAGCAGCCCAAGATGCATGGCCACTCATGGTGGAATGGGCCTTGCCAGGGAAAGGAAGAACTTTGCCCTTGATACTATAGGCCTGAGAAATAAGCGGACAAATCCACCCAGAAATTGAGGATCGAGAAGCAGCCCAACCCTTGTGAGGACCCTAAAATAGAACAAACTGGAACTCAGACGGCTAAAACAAAGTATAGACTGAAAATGCATGCAAATAGCTTGAACAACATTAAAACAGTGATGCACCTCCTCCACCAGAAGCTTAGGATTAAGACAAATATATGGCTAAATTAGCAGATTCAGGAAAACCTCTTATGCCAAAAAAAAGGAATTCGGCTTCAAAACTACTTTATAACGACGATGTGAACCAGGCAGGAGAGGTTCTTTAAAAGTTAAAGCGGCTGTAATTAAGATATAATGCATTAGGATAAAAAAAAACCTGTGTGCAGCAGCCCCCCTAATACTTACCAGAGCCCCATCTAGTTACAGCAATGTTGCAGGAGTGTAAGCTGTCAGGGACTCCCCTCCTCATTGGCTAAGACAGTAGTGTGGCACGATTGTCTCCCATTGCTGTCACTCAAAATCAGTCAGCCAATCAAAAGAGCCAGGGAGTGGGGCCGGGTTGCAGCTCCGTGTTTGAATGGACACAGAGAGCTGCGACTCGGCTTGGGTGTCCCCATAGCAAGCTGCTTGCTGTGGGGGCACCGAGCACAAAAGAGGAACCTGAGAACAGGACTGGGACTGCTCGGTGCAAAACCACTGCACAGAGCAGGTAAGTATAACATGTTTGTTATTAAAAAAAATTAATAAAAACTAAAAATACAAGCTTTTACAATTGCTTAAAGCAAAGCCTACGCCAAGACCCTACGTACGAGCTGCCTTACATGGCAATGAAAACAAAGAAATTTGCATACAGAGTAACCAGGGATTTTCTCTGGGAGGCTTAAATGGAGAAGTCTCTAATAGTCTGCACCAAATTAAGGTCCCATGTAGACAATGAGAACTACCCAAAAACCAACCTTGTTACACCTTGCACAAAATTCTTACCAAATAAATGAGACATGATTGGTACTTCCAAGAAAATGGCCGAGACTTTCCCCTTGATGGTACACAAAAAGTTAAAGGGGTTGTAAAGGTACATTTTTTTTTTCCTAAATAGCTTCCTTTACCTTAGTGCAGTCCTCCTTCACTTACATCATCCTTTGATTTTCCTTTTAAATGTCCTTTTTTCTTCTGAGAAATCCTCACTTCCTGCTCTTCTGTCTAACTCCACACAGTAATGCAAGGCTCTCTCCCTTGTGTGGAGTGTCGTGCTAGCCCCCTCCCTTGGACTACAGGAGAGTCAGGACACTCTCTACGTTGCAGATAGAGAAAGGAGCCGTGTGTTAGTGGACATCTTATCCTCTCGGAAGCTCTGTGACTGCGCCCGCGGGACCCGATCTCCGCCGGTGTCCCGCAAACGGGTCACAGGAGCTGAAGAACAGGGAGAGGCGAGTGTAAACAAACCTTCCCCGTTCTTCTCTGTGGCAGTGGCAGCGATTGTCTGTTCCCTTTCATTGGGAACGACGATAAGTGACTTCACATGGAGCCACGCCCCCCTACAGTAAGAAACACACATTAGGTGATACGCTGCGAAAATGACAATGGTCCCAAAAATGTGTCAGAAGTGTCCGCCATAATGTCGCAGTCAAGAAAAAAAAAAAAAACACTGATCGTCGCCATTACTAGTAAAAAAAACAAAACAATTAACTATCCCCTATTTTGTAAATGCTGAAACTTTTGCGCAAACCAATCAATCAACGCTTATTGCAATTTTTTTACCAAAAATATGTAGAAGAATACGTATCGGCCTAAACTGAGGGGGAAAAAATAAATTTTAATATATATTTTTTATAGCAAAGAGTAAAAAAAAAATTGTCGCTCTATTTTTGTTTATAGCGCAAAAAATAACCACAGCAGAGGTGATCAAATACCACCAAAAGAAAGCTCTATTTGTGGGGAAAAAAGGCTGCCAACTGTGTTTTGGAGCCACGTCGTACGACCCCGCAATTGTCAGTTAAAGCGACGCAGTGCCGAATTGCAAAAAAGGGGCCAGGTCCTTAACCTGCATAATGGTCCGGGTCTTAACCAGTTAATCAGCTGTTGACTGCTGAGAATGGCCACCTGACAATTTTCAACATGAGGAATGAGCAGAGAGGGTTTGAAAAGTGAAGTTCTGCCCAAAACCAGATTAGGTCCACTTCTTACTGAGCAGCATAACTTTATGCCACAACCATGTCTGATTGCACCCTGACAGGGAGCAAAGGCTGGTAGAACAGTGTAGGAGAGCCGGCAGAAAGGCACAAAGTTCCAGGATGTTGGATCAGCAACTTCTGCTCCTCTGCCAAGAACTTACATTTTTGTAGAATTTGCTGAGTAAAACATTTCAGCTGTGCGAAAAAACCTTCTCCGGGGGTGAGCCCAATTGATTTATATCACTCCCTGCAAACCAAGGTCTACGGGAGAAGATTTGGGAGGTATGGGTGGCTGCCAAAAATGAAATCCAGTAAGTTTGTGAGAAGAGGACTCTGGAAGCGACAACTTCAAATTATTTTGATACATGTCCGTCAGAAAGCCACTGTGGAGTTTTGTGTGGGAGACAGCCTGAGACCTTGAAATATCTCCTGAGAGGATTCATCTAACAAGCATGCTCAGCATTCCCTGCACCAAAAATGGCACAAATTGGGAAATACACTGGTGCTCTTATGCCTAAAAACACCAGTTAAAGTGTTGCAGCCATGCTTCAGCAAAACCACCCAAAGAAACTTGGAGCAGCATCCTGGGCACCAAGGAACACTGAAGGAGGATAACTAAACTCCCCACTTACCAAGCCAGTCAGCTTGACTCAAACAAGGTACAGCTGCTGTGTCCCTACACTGGTGTAACCTCATCATAAGGATTACCAAAATGCCCTCCACTTTGATCCTGGAGGAGCAGAGGAGGAAGAATCTTCAGTGGAGGAAAGGTAAAGATCAGGGTCCAGCATCCCGCACCTACAACAAAGGTCCTGGGAAAACCTTGGGGCAGAGGGATCATTCTTTCAAGTGCAGATGATACCAGCCGAAAAAAAAATCTGCCAATGGTCTGGAAAATGCAGAAAGTGTTGGCGAGTCAGAAAGAAGGGTAGATTTATGTCCACTAAAGCCAGGAATCCTCCTGGTAGAGGTAAGCCATGACAAATGGTTGATTCAGTCTGGAATTTTGAGTGTAAAGATTCAGGGCCCTGGGGTCCAAGATAGGACCAATGCTCCATAAGGGTTTGTGATAGTAAACAGATTGTCATAAAACAGTTTCCAATAGGCCATGTACAGCAAAATGTAATGCCACAGATGCCTGTTCCACACAACTGATGATCAGAGGGTCTACGGAAACAGTGGTTAAGTTGTTTTAAAGTGGATATTTCCCCCCTTTCACTAAAAGCACATCAGCAAAACAATTATGTTTTTATTTACAATTACTATTTTTCCACTTCCTTGTTGAATAAGGTACCAATGATGCAACCCTGGCCTTGCAGCCGTTTCAGGAGTTTTTTTTATTGTAGGAAAGGGTTAAAATGCCCATCACATTTTATTTATTTAATTGTAGTCAGTACCCTATTAAAGTGAAAGTCAACCTCCATGCATGACTTTTCACCTATAGGCAAGCCTATAATAAGGCTTATCTATAGGTAATGTACATATCTCCTAAACGTGCATCGTTAAGGAGTTATTTCATATAGATGCAGCCAGCATCATCACTGGCGCATGTGCTTCTGAAGCAACAGCCAGCTGTGCTGTTTCTTAAGAGCTCCGTGACATGACTGGCATGCATGGGAGTAACGTCATTGCGTCTCCGGCCAGTCACGGAGCTGGGGTCCCCGAACCCGGAAGCAAGACGGGTGAAGATATAAGTGGCCTCCAAATCAGACTTCTGAGGGAGGGCTCAATTTTAAGGTACGTTTAACATAATGTGCTAGTAATGCAATGCCTACTAGCACATTATGCCTTTACCTTGCAGGGTAAAAAACAAACACAAAAAACATCCAGTGTTTACAACACTTTAAGAAGGCTTTTAACTTCCTGCTAGAAGTGAACAAAAATCTAACAGGAGCCTAGGCAGCCATAGAAAAAGGATATTAATCCTTCCCTGTTCTAAAAAGATAAACAGAATTACACTAGTAACAAAATTATCATTGATATTTTTATTTTCGAAAACCACACATATTTCAGAGTTACAAGCATATTGGTGTACCTTAGGTGGGTCAATAAGAAGTTGATGAAATTCTGGTAAACGCTGTTTAATAGCCATAAGTGTGCCTAAACTGGCCTGGGTGTTGGAGGATCCATCTAAACCAGCGGCATCCATCTCAAGCCCTTCCAGAGTACAGTAGAAGGCAGTTAATCCACCCAGCTCAGCTCTGCAAAAAGAACCAAAGAACACCCAAGAGTCAAAAAAGGAAACAAAAAAAAAAAAGCGCACACACAAACAAAAAACAGCATAGGGACCCTGAAAATCATAAAAGTTTGCAGCTTTAAACATGACCTTTGTGCAGATATGAAATTATATATTTTTTTATGTAACCAAAGTACCTACATATTAACTTGATTTTAGATCCTTGCAATCCCCTGTACAGCAGCATATGGGAGTGGGGGAGAGAAAGGCATCACCAGGAGCCAATCAGGTGGACTATATGTAAATCCCAACAAGGAAAATGGCGATAGAAGAGAAAAAAAACTGAGCAGAGGGGATGACCGCCTCAGTTTCTCACTGTCCAGTCAGTAGGGATATCATCTTGACTGTGCTGTAGGCAGAGTTGTGTGCATTTCAGAACTACATTTAGACATCCAAACCCTTAAGTTGGCCATAGATGGATATAAATTCAGCCAGTTCAGCAGGGGCCAGGTGAATTTCAATCCATCTATTGCTGTTCCCATCCGTGAGAAGCCTTAAGCTGGCCATACATTATACAATTTTCTTCTACAGATTTCCTTTAGATTTACCAAAACCATATAATATGAGGTGAAATCTAAACGCTTTCAATTTGAGTGTAATCAGGCAGGTTCTTGTACTACACATTTGAAGGTAAATCTAAAGGAAATTGAATGGTGTATGGCCAGCTTAAGGGCTCTTTCACACGGAGCGGACCATTTCTGGGTCCGCTACGTGTGTCCGCAAAAGCTCAGCGGGGATCCCCGCTGAGCTGTCGGCGGATAGGACGGTCCCCGCACACAGTGCAGGGACCGCCCTGTCTCTGCTCCGCTGTCCCCTATGGGAGACCGGATGCAGACGGACCGTCTGTCCGTCTGCATCTGGTCCGTTCCGCCGAACGGAAGAAAAAAATAGGGTTTCTTCCGTTCGGAAAAGCGGATCCCGACTGACGCGGACGCTAGCGGATGCTCCATCCGCTAACGGACGCGTTCCCAAAGGGATTCATTACAAGTCCGTTAACGGACTTGTAATGAACGGACCGCTGGTGTGAAAGGACCCTAAGAGTGTTGCTAATTCCAGCTCGTTACCTGTATAGAAGACACCTGAGAGCCAGAAATCTTGCTGATTGATAGTGGTAAAATACATATTTCATTCATTAAAATGCAAATTGATTTATAACTTTTCTGAAATGCATTTTTCTGGATTTTTTTTTTATTCTGTCTCTCACTGTTAAAATAAACCTACCATGATGATCGACGGATGATTTCTTTGTCAGCATGAAAACATACACAATCAGCAGGAGATCAAATACTTTTTTCCTTCACTGTATACAAGTAAACCTTATGTAGGGAGATTTGTTTCATCTCTGTCATCTGAGGCTGTTCACTTCACTGGTATATGCAAGGGTGTACATCCACTTTAAGAAGGAATCTTCCCCATTGAAGCACAGATTGCAAAGAACCTTCCAGGGGTTATAACCTTCCCTTATTCTAACACTGTTTCTCAATTCCAGTCCTCAAGACAGACCAGCAGGCCATGTTTTCAGGATTTCCCTCAGATGAAATGGCTGTGGTAATTACTAAGGCAGTGAAACTGATCAAATCACCTGTGCAAAATAAAGGAAAGTCTGAAAACATGACCTGTCGGTGCGCCTTAAGGAGTGGAATAGAGAAACACTGTTCTAACCAGTATCAAAAAAGATATGTCTTTAGTTGCACTTTAAAGTGGTTCTAAAGGCTCAAGGTTTTTTTACCTTCATGCTTTTAATGCATGAAGGTAAAAAAACAGTGCGCAGCAGCCCCCCTAATACTTACCTGAGCCCCATCGCGATCCAGCGATGTTCACAAGAGCCTCAGCTCTCTGCGGACTCCCCCTCATCGGCTGAGTCAGTAGCAGGAGCCAGTGAGCCAATGGGGAGAGAAATGGGGATGGGGCCAATCTGCAACTCTGTATGTTAATGGACACACAGACCCGGGGCCCAGGAGCAAGCCTGCTCAGGTGCCTCATTGCAAGTTGCTTGCTCTGAGGCAATTGGGCAGAAGGGAAAAGCCAGGAGCGCCGACAGGGGACCTGAGAAGTGGAGAATCGGGGGTTCTCTGTGCAAAACCACTGCACAGAGCAAGTATAACATGTTTGTTATTTTTTCTAAAATACATACCCACACCCCTCTATATACACTCCCACTTAAAAAATGCTACCAAAAAAGCATTAAAAATGACCGTAGCACCTTATTCATACTACATGTCACAGCTGTTTGAGAGGTTTGTGAAATGCTGTAAAGGGAGTACTTGGAGTGATTTTAAATTATGATTGGTCAGACTGGAGTTGTGCTTAAAGGCTTTTTGGAAATCTCCCACATACTGTATTTTCCTTTGCATAAATTTGCATCTTTGCCTCCAATTTTAATCAACGGAAATGCAAAATACTTCCTAAATGCTCTCTACAAAACTTTTTTCTTTAATTTCCCAAAAAATCACAATATGCTTAAAAACTGGTGAAATTATCAAATGCTTTGAAAATGAGCGTATCCTTGTCACTTAAAACCTACTGTGAACAGGCCCATACTTGGTAGCCTACCTAGGTCTACGTGGTTCCAGCAATGTCAAAAGCACTTGGATGCCATTCACAATCACAGACTCATTATGCTCGCCATCAAACATGTTGCCAAGAAGTTGCTCAATGGCCTCTTGCCTGTAAAAAAATAAATGTGTTCAGCAATATACAATAACAAATCACAAAACACAATGCAAGAATACAAAAACAGAGCATACATTTAAGCACCATAAATATCCAACGAGTAAAAAGGGAAAAAACTTGATTTAATTGTAAATTCCATACCTTGGAGTACACTACAGGACGCCGGCTATATATCTGGATATTCATAGACCCTGGGTAACTGGCATCTACCTTAATGAGACTGGACAGTGGCAAAGCCTTGCCTGGACACACACCCTTAGAGTATCTTTATAACCCTGCCTCAACTCTGAGAGGGGAGGATGTCCCATGTTCTGTACTGCACTGTATTCCAATATAAACCCATAGGCAGTTCAATTGGCAGAGGCACCCAAAATGATTGTTCGAAAGGAAATGCATGCGTCGTCTGCTTTATTAAAACATCCAATTGCTTTATTTCTCCTATGAACAACGGGCCTTTTTTATTTCTTCAAAATTGTCGCTCTTTTATTTATAGCGCAAAAAATTTAAAACCACAGAGGTGTTCAGATACCACCAAAAAAAAGCTCTATTTGTGGGGGAAAAAAGGACATAAAATGTGTTTGGGTACAACATCGCACGACCGCGCAATTGTCCGTTAAAGCGACGCAGTATCGCAAAAAAAGGCCTGGTCATTGAGCAGCCAAATCTTCTGGGTCTGAAGTGGGTAAGTGTCACTCAACCTAAATTTTAGTCATATGTAAAAGCATATATCCACTTATTTGTATAACCTATTCCTATTCATTACACATGACGTGATGCTTAATAATGACCTGGTCGAGCCTGCAGATTTACTCGACTTCCCTATTCGGAGTAACAACAGAATATTAGGTGATTCTGTGTACAGTATTAGCCAGTTTCATACTTCTTGCGCTTGCTCTGGCAGATTCCTCTTCAGAAGCAGCCGTGCACCTGCATCTTTCAGCTCTGGAAGCCGCACAAGTGACTGTTTACATCAGCTTTCAGTAGGCTACAGCAGTTCCCTGACATCTTCTCCCACTTCCCTTCTCTCCACCCCACTTGTTAATGCAGAATGTCTCCAGTAAGGACAACAGACAGTCATATTCCTGCTAGAAGTCCCTTATGCGACGTAGACAGGCTCCGCCCCACTTGATAAAGCAGAGCAGCTCCAGCAGATGACTAACAATGCCTAGTCCCTGCTCGATGCCCCTTGTGTGATGGCAGCAGGCACCCCCCCCCCCCCCCCCCATTTGACAATGCAGAGCGGCTCCAGCAAGGATGAGTATCGGACTTCTCCCTGCTAGAAGTTCTTTATGCGACATCACAGGCTATGCCGAGCTTTCCACTTTGCTCCGCCCACCCCTCTCACAAAATGCTATAGGGAAGGAACTATATGTCATGGGACTACAGCAGAGTGCACATAAAATAAGGCATTTAGAAATAAAAAATATGTATTTATTAAAACTGTTGTTTTTAATGTTCTATTTATTGTGGATACATCTAATTAGGTGGAGATTTCGAATAGGACTTTAGCATTTCTTATTAACAGAATATGTGAATTACATGATACCTGGTGGATCAGATATCTTCTAAATAAAACCATACAAACCGCAAATTTTCAGAAAATGATTCATTTGAGCCATCACAAATGTGTGCTTGCACAGTCTACTAGACATCACCACTCTGCTAATTTCCTTCTCTTTTACTTTTCATTGTGATGAATGCAGCAGGAGGTTCAAGCTGAGCAAGATGATCTTCCTTTTAGAGTTCTAGAGAGCGTAAAGAATTATCTCTCCCCTCACAAAAACATTGCTTCTGAAGTTTTTTACCCATTAAGGAGAATTGTGACAGTGCATGTTTTACCAGAGAAAATCCATGTCTTACTTTTCCAGAGTAGCCAACAACTGGTCTGGTTCAGGACTATCCTGTATTTGGATCATCTGTTCACGGCTCAGGCGAATGATATCGCACAGTGACTGAGAAGCGTTGGAATGTTGCTGAAACACAAATACAGAAACATAGAAATGTTTGAAAATCTAAGTTTAACAATGTTTTCTAGCATTAAAGCAGAAGAAACTGCATCCGAGCACCGCAAGACAAAAACGCTATTCAACTAATTTTTAATATTCAAAGCAAACTCCCCCATCCATCTTTGTCTCTATGCTTTATTTTGCTGAGAAATCAATTTGAAAAAAATCCCTCCTAGCATTTCAGGCCAAGCCATCTTGAGTAAAAGCAGATTTACTTCCCGGAATTCATCTGCCCTTAGCTCAGGCATACAGATAGGAGGGTGTGCTTAGCTGAGAAAACCCCTCCCCCTATTTGAAGATTTCTGGATCGTATAACACTTGCTAAGCCTGGAAACCAGGAAGTAACTGAAGAAATGTAAAAAAAATACTTTCCTATGCTAGTAGCATAAGGATTAAAAATAGTCAATGTTGATAGACAGTGAAATTCGCTTTAACATCATTAGTAAACTAGCACCCAATAAACCTCATGGCAATAGTAGGATTACCCATGACAACTACTTAATGGTTTAATAACTTTTGGAGTTAACAAAAGAACCCCATTTCTACTGCATAATGGATAGCAAGTTGGAGCAAAATCCAGGTGTAAATAACATTTGCACCTCTGATGCTGTCTGTGTCGTTTTTCAAAACGTCGTTTTTTGTGTCAATGAAAATGATAGTGTGTGGGCAAAACGACGTTTCAAAACGACGTTTTTAAACCCGCGCATGCTCAGAAGCAAGTTATGAAGCTAGCTTCAATGGAAAAGAGTGCTGAACGTAACCGCGCTTTGCTAGAGCATTTTGAAAAAACGATGGTGTGTAGGCAACGTCGTTTTTTGAAAATTAAGTTTCAAAAACGTTGTTTTATTTCATCACAAAAAATAACCGTCTGTACGTGGCATTAAAGCGGAAGTCTTCATACTTACTAGTCTAACGGTCCTGCAAAGGCACTTTCTTATGAGTGTTGGTCTTAAGCCTCTCACTGGCCAGCAGGGGAAGACATCACTCCTGCACCGGAGGAGACAGCGAGCAGACAGGTAAGGATATTTTACTGCAGAAAAGACAGTGCATGTCTCATCTGCAATAAAAGCCTGCCTTCTCACAGGTTTTTACAGCAGGACTTCAGTTCTGCTTCAAAAGGAGTAGTCTTTTTTTTTTATAAAGATTCATACTTACCTAGGTGGATGCAGAATCGATCTGATGCTGCATCTGTCCTCCCGGCACCTCTGCACCGAGAACCAAAAGATCGAACACCGCCAATCGCTCAGTTTTCAGAGCTCCCCAAGAAGAGAGCTGCTGACTGTCAGTCACAGCTCTCTGCGAGGCTGTGCTGGAGTCAGTCCAGGCACCTGGTATATCCAGACTTTGTCCGGATGACGCAGTGTTATACTTTAAGGTCAATGTTCTGGTCAAGACCTTAGCTTGTTCACACCAAGTTAGGATTCCGAGGTACGATAAAAGGATATTCCTGGAAGAATTCTTTCTTGCTTTTTTTCCCAACTTGGCATAACACTCAGACACCCTTCTGTCTCAGAGAGGTACGGGATAAGCAAACAAAATGAAAAAGCTTCCTATTTACCTCCATGCAGCAGTGTCAAGCTGCAGTTGCCCCATGTCAGCTCCAAGACTGTAAACTGAGTGATCACATGACCAACGATCACTCAGTTCTCGGTCCGCTCAAAGTAGAGATCAGTGACGGTTGGCCATTGCTCTCTGCTCCTTCAGCACTGACTGGAACACTGAGCTGGAAAGGATATGGGAGTGGCTGGTTTTGGCTCTCCATCGTGCACTGAAATTTGTAGCGAGCCGTCAGTCAGGCAGCTTGGTGGATCCCGCCAATATAGTTGGGATCTATTCATAGCCTGGCACTCCAGTCCCTGTGTACCAGGTTTGGTTCAATGAGAATCACCAGCTTTGTTTCTTGATTTATCTGGTAGAGGAAAAGCATAGGACTGTTTTCCACTGGATAGAGTTCAGCAAAGATTTTGGAAGTAGTAAAAATCTTTTCTGGAGTGGCCCAATCGTCCTAGATTGCACATTCCTGTTTATGAACAAGAAAGGTTTTGCCGGTCTCTTTATACTCGCAAGAGAGGGGAATCAAACTGGTCAATGCATAGGCCTTTTTTTGCAGATGGCAGCAATGAATTTTTCCACGTTAGCAAGCATGCAGCTTCCTCCAATACTGCCTCAATGTCCTCTTCTGTATCTGCCTCATTTAGGGCGGGCATATAAGGTTTTGACTCTGCTGCAAAAAAAGGAGTATGAGGGGGGCGTGGCATTTTTGAGCATTGGACAAAGAGGTCTGTTTTAAGGCTGTTATTTGTCCAACAAATAGCACCACAGATGCAGAAAATTCTGCATTTGTCAAATATTCTACGTGTGGTGTGCCTGAAACAGATTGCAATGTGTGAAGATTTTCCTTTATACCTAATGGTTACTATACTCTGTGCCCAGAGCTAATTAATTACACATTATAATGCATAACAAGTCTGACATGCATCCTTTAATGCATGTCTGCACCTCTCAGAGAAAACACATCTTTAGTTGCAGCTTCAGAGTAGTGGTGTAGTATTTCACATAGATTTTGTCAACTTTCTAAATGACCCTTATACCCCTATTGTGTAAGGTAAGTACTGTTCACCATTTATGGGGGTATTTTCCTATTCCAACATCCAATTGGCTTAATTATATGTAGCGATTTGGATGACATATCACCATTTCTACATCTTTGGGATAGAACTATCTTCGTAGGGTCCCAGAATATTCCTACAAGTCGAAATAATCTATGTAAAATACTACACCACTAATCTATAAGACTGCAACTAAAGATGTGTATGCGCTGAGAGGTGCAGACATGCATAAAAAGACAAAATGTCAGACTTTTGGAAGAACGTGCCTGAAACAGAGCTAGAATCAGGTGCAGAGATTAGTGTTATAGCTGGCTCCTGCTTTGCTGCAAGAGGTGCATCATGACTCTGAAATTGAGTGTTGTGTGGGCTTTCAGTGGAGCAAATGTTTGCCTGAGTGTTTACTGTGGCTCCCTTTTGCCTGTTCACCAGAGATGTATGCAAGGGTAGTCTCTTGTGGTGTACTCATAAAGTAGGGTGTGGAAAATAGGGTAAGCATGGCCAGGAGAACGCAGCCACCTAGGTGTAGACCAGGGATATGCAATTAGCGGACCTTCAGCTGTTGCAGAACTAAAAGTCCCATGAGGCATAGCAAGAATCTGACAGCCACAAGCATAACACCCAGAGCCATGATGGGAAATGTAGTTTTGCAACAGCTGGAGGTCCGCTAATTGCATATCCCTGGTGTAGACAGTTTTGTAGTGAATCTTGGTGGTAAAAGGGTGGGAGGAAGCATTGGATATAGTGAATATCTCCTAAACTATACAAGTTTAAGAGATATTCACGGTACCTACAGGTAAGCTTCATTATAGGCTTACCTCAGGGTTTGACAAATTTGCTTGGAATCTAGGAGCCAGCTAAAAAAGTTAGGAGCCAGAAAATGCGCCCCATCCCGACGAGCTCGCGCACAGAAGCGAACACATACGTGAGTAGCGCCCGCATATGTAAACGGTATTCAAGCCACACGTGAGGTATCGCCGCGATCGTTAGAGTGAGAGCAATAATTCTAGCTCTAGACCTCCTCTGTAAATCAAAACATGCAACCTGTAGATTTTTTTAAACGTCGCCTATGGAGATTTTAAAGGGTAAAAGTTTGTCGGCATTCCACGAGCAGACGCAATTTTGAAGTGTGACATGTTGGGTAACAATTTACTTGGCGTAACATTATCTTTCACAATATAAAAAATAAAACTTTACTGTTGTCTTATTTTTTAATTAAAAAAAGTATTTTTTTCCCAAAAAAAGTGCGCTTGTAAGACCGCTGCGCAAATACGGTGTGACAGAAAGTATTGCAACGATCGCCATTTTATTCTCTAATGTTTGGGGGTTCTAATTAGAGGGAAGGAGTTGGCAGTGAAAATAGTGAAAAATGACACATATTATAATTGCTGCAATGCCAACGGCCACCAGCAGATGGCGCCAGCTCACAGAAGCTTCCGAAGAGCTTGGGATTTCACAAGGCCGCGGCCCCAATTACTGGCCGTCGTGGCCGCCTCCACCTCCCCCGCCGCAGGCCCACGGCGGCCAGGAATTGAGGCCGCATCTTCGCGGCCGCGGCCTCAATTACTGTTGGACGTGGGCGCCAGGTCACAATTTCTTGTCGCCTGGCGCCCAGATATTGTCGACCCCTGGCTTACCTGTATGTAAAAGTGGTAGTAAAGGATTTACAACCACTTTAAGATTAGGTTTTTCCTAGAGATGCATTTTATTTTCTGTGTTGTAACAATTTACATGTACATTTGCATTATATTAAAAATGGACCAACAAATGCACTGCAGAAATTGCAGCAGTGCGAGCAGCTCCATATCAGGCCATATTAACACCCATCACGGCAAGACTTTCCAAGACATATCAAACGTGCATTGTCTAAATAAAGGATGAATAAAATGATATACTTACATTATCATCTTTTGAAGGATGGATCATTTCAATTAATCTTTGAACAATTTTTTCTTCATTAAGCCACTGTATAAATAGGAATATTAAAAGAGCTTAAATAATAGGTTTCCTCAAAGTATAATCTATGTAAATCCTGACAATTACCCCATTGACTTCCCTTGTCTGTCAAATATGCAACTAAAAAGGTTGACCCCCAGAGATGAAGTATTCTCATACGAAACGTGTCGGGTCGCTTTCACTGCCACCTCATCTGTGTATACACGTTTGATACCTACAGCCTGCATGTGAGTGTAGTTGCTGTTTTATTATTACATTTTTTATATACAATTTTACGCCATGTGGCCACCCTTCTCTACTTTCTCCTAAAAACCCTATGAAATTACTTGGAGAGGTATTGTCCTGGTATCCTTTTTGCCATATCTAATTTCCCTTGGAACTGCCTGGCATCAGAAGTATCCAATGAGTCCATCATCCAGCTCATATCTTCAAGATCCTGGAATGATATTCCAAAGCCTTGTTTGACTTCTAGCGACATATGTCCCCACAAGTCCACCTTTTCCGGTAAGCTGATATTCACACTGGTGGAGGCGTCTCATCACTTTAACCACTTAACCCCCGCCGCACGCCTATTTACGTCCACAGAATGGCACGTACAGGCAGATGGGCGTATATATACGTCCCCGCCTTCTAGCGGGTCGGGGGTCGGATCGGGACCCCCTCCGCTGCGTGCGGATTCCAGTGGGGAGCGATCCGGGACGACGGCGCGGCTATTCGTTTATAGCCGCCCCATCGCGATCGCTCCCCGGAGCTGAAGAACGGGGAGAGCCGTATGTAAACACGGCTTCCCCGTGCTTCACTGTGGCGGCTGCATCGATCGAGTGATCCCTTTTATAGAGAGACTCGATCGATGACGTCAGTCCTACAGCCACACCCCCCTACAGTTGTAAACACACACTAGGTGAACCCTTACTCCTACAGCGCCCCCTGTGGTTAACTCCCAAACTGCAACTGTCATTTTCACAATAAACAAAGCAATTTAAATCTATTTTTTGCTGTGAAAATGACAATGGTCCCAAAAATGTGTCAAAATTGTCCGAAGTGTCCGCCATAATGTCGCTGTCACGAAAAAAAAATCGCTGATCGCCGCCAATAGTAGTAAAAAAAAAAAAAAATTAATAAAAATGCAAAAAAAAAAAAAAAACAAACCAATCGATAAACACTTATTGCGATTTTTTTTTACCAAAAATAGGTAGAAGAATACGTATCGCCCTAAACTGAGGAAAACATTTTTTTATATATATGTTTTTGGGGGATATTTATTATAGCAAAAAGTAAAAAATATTCTATTTTTTTCAAAATTGTCGCTCTATTTTTGTTTATAGCGCAAAAAATAAAAACCGCAGAGGTGATCAAATACAACCAAAATAAATCTCCATTTGTGGGGAAAAAAGGACGCCAATTTTGTTTGGGAGCCACGTCGCACGACCGCGAAATTGTCTGTTAAAGCGGCGCAGTGCCGAATCGCAAAACCTGGCCTGGGCATTTAGCAACAAAATGGTCCGGGGCTTAAGTGGTTAAGGAAGACAGCAATATCTTCTGCGTTGATCTCTATATATATTTTTTTTTTTTCTTTTTCTTTTTTTTTCACCAGGTGTCAACCTTCTTTCTATGGACTAATTTTTCAAACTTATTTTTGAGAATATTATTATCACCAATATCTGTGATCACCAATGCTGATTGTGTGACCCTTTGGTTTTATTAAGTATATGGACACTTTTTGTTAACCACTTAACCACCAGCCGCCGTCATATAACGGCGGCAAGATGGTTGCTTAACTGGGGGTCGCCGTTATTTAACGGCGCCCAGCAGAAGCAGTAATGCGCGCCGCCTCGGGCGCGCACACAGAAAATTCTGTGCGCGCCGGGTCTATGAGACCCGGCGCTACACAGATCACGGTAACTGACCGACAACAGCGGTCTTTTACCATGTGATCGCGCCGTCCAATGACGGAGCGATCACAGGTAAACAAACCGGCGTCATTAGAGGACGCCGGTTCCTCCCTCCTCTCGCTGTACCGATCTGTACAGTGTGAGAGGAGAGCGCGGATGGCAGCAGCAGTGTGGGATGGATCTGTGACTATTGCAGTCACAGATCCATCCATCCCTGCATTAACCCCTGCAATACTCTGCCTTCCCTGCGCAATACTCTGCAATGCTCTGCCTTCCCTGCGCAATACTCTGCAATACCCCCCGCGCAATTACTCTGCAATACCCCCCGCGCAATACTCTGCAATACCCCCCGCGCAATACTCTGCAATACCCCCCGCGCAATACTCTGCAATACCCCCCGCGCAATACTCTGCAATACCCCCCGCGCAATACTCTGCAATACCCCCCGCGCAATACTCTGCAATACCCCCCGCGCAATACTCTGCAATACCCCCCGCGCAATACTCTGCAATACCCCCCGCGCAATACTCTGCAATACCCCCCGCGCAATACTCTGCAATACCCCCCGCGCAATACTCTGCAATACCCCCCGCGCAATACTCTGCAATACCCCCCGCGCAATACTCTGCAATACCCCCCGCGCAATACTCTGCAATACCCCCCGCACAATACTCTGCAATACCCCCCGCACAATACTCTGCAATACCCCCCGCACAATACTCTGCAATACCCCCCGCACAATACTCTGCAATATCCCCCACACAATACCCCGGCCAATACTCTGCAATAACCAGAAAATACTCTGGGGAAAAAAATGTGTTTTAACCACTTCCCGCCCACGTCATATGAGGTCCTTGACTTTGTGCAGGGATATCTGAATGATGCCTGCAGCTACAGGCATCATTCAGATATCATTTTTTTTCATCCGGCGATTCTCTACACCATAAGAACGATCATGGTGGCTGTTCCGCCTCTTGATCGTTCTTACGGGAGGCAAAAAGGGACGTCCCCACTCCCTTCGCCCTCCGGTGCTTCTTCTGACTCACCGCTGCGATCGAAGCCAGGATCGGTTTTTTTTTTTGTTTTTTTTTCAGGCTTCCCAGCCTAGAGGTGAGATGTGGGGTCTTATTGACCCCATATCTCACTGTAAAGAGGACCTGTCATGCTATATTCCTATTACAAGGGATGTTTCCATTCCTTGTAATTGGAATAAAAGTGATCAAAACATTTATTTTTGGGGAAAAACATGTCAAACTAAAATAAAGTAAAATGAACAATAAAAATAAAAAATAAATATTTAAAGCGCCCCTGTTCCCGCGTGCTCGTATACAGAAGCGAATGTGTACGCAAGTCCCGCCCACATATGAAAACGGTGTTCAAACCACACATGTGGGGTATCGCTGCGAACGTTAGAGCGAGAGCAATCATTTTGGCCCCAGACCTCCTCTGTAACTAAAAACATGTAACCAGTAAAAACATTTAAAACGTCACCTATGGGGATTTTTAAGTAGCGAAGTTTGGCGCCATTCCACAAGCGTGAGCAATATTGAAGGGTGACATGTTGGGTATCTATTTACTCGGCCTAACTTCATCTTTCATATTATGCAAAAACATTGGGCTAACTTTAATGTTTTTTTTTTTTTTAAAAAGCACAAAACTGTTTTATTTCCCAAAAAAATGCGTTCGAAAAATTGCTGTGCAAATACCATGCGCGATAAAAAGTTGCAACGACCGCCATTGTATTCTCTAGGGTCTTTGCTAAAAAAGCATATATAATGTTTTGGGGTTCTATGTAATTTTCTAGCAAATAAATTATGATTTTTCCATGTAGGAGAGGAATGTCAGAATTGGCCTGGGTGTTCCAGAACGCCTGATGGTGCTCCCTGCATGTTGTGCCTCTGTATGTGGCCACACTGTGTAAAAGTCTCACACATGTGGTATCGCCATACTCGGGAGGAATAGCAGAATGTGTTTTGGGGTGTAATTTGTGGTATGCATATGCTGTGTGTGAGAAATAACCTGCTAATATGAAACTTTTGTGGAAAAAAAATAAAAAAAAAAAAACTTGATTTTGCAAAGAATTGTGGGAAAAAATGACAACTTCAAAAAACTCACCATGCCTCTATCTAAATACCTTGGAATGTCTTCTTTCCAAAAAGGGGTCATTTAGGGGGTATTTGTACTTTTCTGGCATGTTAGGGTCTCAAGAAATGAGATAGGCTTGTAGACCTTATAACTTTCACCCAGACTAAATAATATCCAAATTTATTTCTTTTTTTTAACCAAAGATATGTAGCAGTATACATTTTAGGCCAAATTTATGAAGAAAAATTCATTTTTTTGCAAAATGTTATAATAGAAATGAAGAAAAATTCATTTTTTTTTACAAAATTTTCGTTCTTTTTTCATTTATAGCGAAAAAAATAAAAACCGCAGAGGTGATCAAATACCACCAAAAGAAAGCTCTATTTGTGGGAAAAAAAGGACAAAAATTTCATTTGGTTACAGTGTTGTATGACTGAGTTATTGTCATTCAAAATGTGAGAGCACCGAAAGCTGAAAATTGGTCTGGTTATTAAGTGGGTTTAAGTGCCCAGTTGTCAAGTGGTTAAGTTGCAATTGTATTTTCATATTACCACATATCACATGGTTATTTCATCCTGGTATATTGTTACAATGTACTTGGTCTAAGCGTTGCCCTTTTTCTCTTTTTGCTTTGTTTTTGCTTTTTTATTCAAAATCAGGCGTGTTAGCAGCTACTTATTTAGGCAACGCAGTGTATACCAACTTTTATACTAAAAAGGTTTGTAATACATGTTTGATAACAATTCTTCCCCTTGTTGTGGAGATGAGGAGGGATTCTGTGGGCCACTGGGCAAGGTAACATGACTTATCACGATTTCAGTTGAGAGAAGGCACCATACATACTGTCAGCCACAACAAATGGTGACAGTATGTCTTCATATGTTCTGACACGTCTGAGACTAGTAACTTCCATAGTGTTACAGAAATTACCAGGGTTTATTCACTAAAGCTAGAGAGTGCAAAATTAGTCGCAATTCTGCAGAGGAACCAATCAGCTTCCAGGTTTTATTGCTAAATCTTAAACAAGCTGAGGTTACTCACATTGAAGACATCCTGCCTCAGCTGAGGTTGCTCGACACATGTCAAAAGCCGTAATAGCAGATCCATGATTGCAGATGTACCAATATGCCGAAGCAGTAAATTCACAAAGTCATCTTTCTTTCGAAGAAAGGCAACAATCTGTAAAACACAAAGCAATGGATCTTAAAAAAAATGTATGTGCAAGAGTTTATCAGCTACTGTAGAATGGGGAAGACAAATGTAGAAGAGACACTTCATCTTCACTTGAAACCATAGTTCCTACATCCTAAAACTACACTTAAAGCATGTGAAGGGTTCAGTACAATTTAACGTTTTCTTGAGGTGTGACTTCCAGACAGTGCATTTTACTGCATGAAAAATGCATTATACATTTGGTTTAATGCATATGACTACAACATTCCAATCCTTGTGCAAAATATTTCAAGACCCCCATCACCATTGCAACACATGAAAAACCTTAGGAAAATTAAGAGCAGGAGTGAAAATAATCAATATAACAGGACTGCACAGGGACCTTGCTAGGAAAACAAAAATGTTCTTACTTTAAGCAGCAATGAACTGGCTCTGTGTGAGGAATGGACTTTACTCGTGCAATGTACCTTCTAGTGTCTAGCTTATAAATCCGAAAAGTTAAAAAAATTACCTGTTCAGTCTTGCGGTTAATAAGTATTCCCATTACTTTGCTGAAGAAGCTGGCTAGCAAAGGATTCAAGTCTTCGTCATTCTGCAGAAAGCCATACAACTGCTTCAGTAAAGACTCGTCTTCCCCTAATGCATCATTAACCTGTGATACGTCTGCTGTCAGTATCTCACATGACACACTGGCATACCTAATATTAAAAAAACAAAAAAAACAAACAAATATAAAGCATATTTAAAAAAAAAAAAACACACCCCCACAACAAAATAATATAATATTAGTAACAATAACCACATATAGATAATAAACACACACACACACACACACACACACAATATTACCGCCCTCAAAAATTCCACTTGCACGCTCGTATTTTGCGAGTGGATTTTGAGGGCTGGCGAGAAGGGCTGCCGGCGACCGGGGGGAGGGGGGTTCATCGCCGATCACGGAGGGGAAGAGAGGAGAGCCGTCACTGGATGATCAGAGCAGGGAACATCACAGCTTTCATCTGTCTATCAAAGTCCTGGAAAAAGGAGGTCTGACATGTATCAAAGTTCCCCGGACAAGGGAAGGGGCTTATGCAACGGCGCGAGGCAACACACCGCTATTGAAACGAAAGCTGTGATGTTCCCTGCTCCGATAATCCAGTGGCAGCTCTCCTCCCCTCCACAGGTAGGCTGCACGGTGGGCACAGGCTGCATTGGCGGGCACAGGCTGCATTGATGGGCATGGATAAAGTTGTTAATATTTTTATAACTTAATTGCATAAAACATGAAAGTGTCATTTCATTAGATAATTTATGAGGGCTGGTTTAGGGGCAGGGTAGGGGTTGGGCAACTGGTGGCAGGTAACCCTTGAGGCACCGGCAAGTAGCTCAGGACTTGAAATTTTGAGCCCTGCTATATTATATTATTTTGTTGTAATAACAACACTACACTTTTTGGTGGGAATGTTGATAAAGGAGGGACAGGAGAATAGTAATATTTGAAGTACATGTAAATGTTTGATAACTTTTTGTGCATCAATGAACAAGTATGGTCAAGGATCAACACTTTCAATTCAGTATTATGAACTAAGTATGATAACTTCAAATCAAAATTTAGCCCCCAGCTAAAAGGCTTTCTTGGCCATATGTTTGCTTTAATTATTGGCCAGAAGTATTGGTGTATACACCAGAGGAAAATATAATGTAATCACTTACCAAATATGTTGCTCATGTCGCCTACCTGATGGACCTACCTTCCACAAATATAAATGCTAAATGGTATCACTATGTAAGCCATTGGAAATTTACTGACCAAATTATACATTTAAAAGCATAAGTTCACCTTTTGGAGCATGTTACTCCCATATTTAGGGTGAATGATTACAGAACAAGCTGCAAAGCATGCAGAGAATTCAAGAAGTTATTTAACCACTCACTGAGTGTTGCAAGTATAAAAATGACCTGTCAACAAGTGGTTATTACAAGATCTTGGTACCTTTCTTTTTTTCCCCCCCATTTTTAAGGTCAGCAAAATCAGCCTGTCTTGTAAAAGTGGCCACTTTTATGGTACCAAAAAGGACCGATCTGTGCTCATCAGCTGCTTTAGAGGGCAGGGGAGACATTTGGGGGTCTACAAAAAGTAAATAGTTGTCTCTAAAAGGAAATGGTTGAAGAGATTGCCAGCAAACAGACAGAAGTCACATTATTGAAAGGGGATTTTTCAAGAAAGCTTATATTGTCATAATAGTTTGTATAACTATTACAATGCTAATGTTACAAAATTTAAATCGTATTCTGCAACTATAGATGTATTTTATTTGCTTCATATTTGTTTATGTCTTGCTCATGGGTGATAAGCTAGCCCATAAAACCCCTTCCCCACTGCCAGCAATTTTCCATTTTCCAGCAAGCAATCAGAGGAAAATGCCTGGATAGAGTGGAGGATTTTACAGGCAAGTTAAAAGTCCTTTATTTCTTAATCACACAGTACTGGACAAAGGCAACACAAGCAATAAAACCGAGTGGTGAGCATTGCCGCAAACAATGCTAACAGGCATAAAACAAGAGAATCAGGTTCCCAACTCAACAACCTGTTTGAAGCACCTTACAGCCGAACCTGGCATTAGCATATGTCCAAACTTCACAAATGTGGGAACAGAACACCAGGTAGCAGGCCTTGCAAATATGAGAAACAGATTTCAGAATTCAGAGTGCTGAAAGCCCAATGGGCACCGACTGAACGGGTTGAATGAGTCTCAACAGGGAAAGGAAGAGAATACGTTAACCACTTAAGCCCCGGACCAATATGCTGCCTAAAGACCCAAGGGGTTTTTACAGTTCGGGACAGCGTCGCTTTAACAGACAATTGCGCGGTCGTGTGACGTGGCTCCCAAACAAAATTGGCGTCCTTTTTTCCCCACAAATAGAGCTTTCTTTTGGTGGCATTTGATCACCTCTGCGGTTATTTTTTGCGCTATAAACAAAAATAGAGCGACAATTTTGAAAAAAATACAATATTTTTTACTTTTTGCTATAATAAATATCCCCCAAAAACATATATAAAAAATATTTTTTTCCTCAGTTTAGGCGGATACGTATTCTTCTACCTATTTTTGGTAAAAAAAAAAAAAAAAAAATCGCAATAATCGTTTATCGGTTGGTTTGCGCAAAATTTATAGCGTTTACAAAATAGGGGATAGTTTTATTTTTATTTTTTTTACTACTAATGGCAGCGATCAGCGATTTTTTTCGTGACTGCGACATTATGGCGGACACTTCGGACAATTTTGACACATTTTTGGGACCATTGTCATTTTCACAGCAAAAAATGCATTTAAATTGCATTCTTTATTGTGAAAATGACAGTTGCAGTTTGGGAGTTAAACACAGAGGGCGCTGTAACATTTAGTGTTCACTTAGTGTGTGTTTACAACTGTAGGGGGGTGTGGCTGTAGGACTGACGTGATCGATCGAGTCTCCCTTATATAAGGGATCACTCGATCGATACGCCGCCACAGTGAAGCACGGGGAAGCCGTGTTTACACACGGCTCGCCCCGTTCTTCAGCTCCGGGGAGCGATCACGACTGGGCGGCTATAAACGAATAGCCGCGCCGTCCCGGATCGCTCCCCGAGGCTTACCGACCGCCGCATGTAGCGGGGGGGGGGGGGTCCCGATCGGACCCCCGACCCACGTCAAGCAGAGGACGTATAGGTACGTGCATGTGCCTGTCCGTGCCATTCTGCTGACGTATATTTACATGAGGAGGTCGGCAAGTGGTTAAGACGTAAATCTTGATGATACTCAGCCTAATACACCTAGAGTTGGTGGAAAGGCATGCAGGCCAGCCCTTTCAAGAATCAGCAGGCACGACAAACACAGAATCCAAGGTTTAAATGGAAGCAGTGGCTAAGAGGTAAACTGGCACTGCACATACGTCAACTAAACAACGTAGACAGATGTCTATACGGCAAGTCAAATATTTAGCTGTGCCACCGTGTATGAATTATATATATTTTTTTAAATAACGTTTATTGTATACAAAGTTGTAATGTGAAAAGTAAAATATTGATTAATAAATCAAAATGACACTAAAAAAGTCCCTGCATTTAAAGTTCATCACAACAGCGTTGAAAAGTGATTAATCCTCCACCATCTAATCTTGATTAAATATAAATCCACCATCAAAATTCCTCAAGAAGGGGGACCAGTGGTGGTCATATGCTCTTCCGACTCTGCACCCAACTAGTCTGGGTGTCCCTGGCCAACTCAGTCTGCTCCTCAACCTGCAAGAACCCTCTCTTGCGGACCTGCTGCCTTCTACTTCTCATTTCTTTGGACTTCTTGCTCTTCTCTTCCTTACTCCAGTGTGTTTTCCTCCACCCCAGCGCAAAAAGATCCTTCAAGAGGGGTCGTTCGGATATTAAATAATGTAGATTTCAATTCAAGCACAGTAGCGCAAGGATCGGGACAAGCACCTTGAAGACCCAAAAAGCCATGGGCAGAGGTCGAGGTCAAAAGGGAAGAGCCACAAACTGAAAGAGATGTCTGCCCACTGTAAATCAAAGGAACCGCTGATGTGGGGAATAATTGGAATTTATCAATCCACATCCTTGGTGGCTATTGATGCTAGAAATTCACCCTGTTGCAATTAGAGACCAGGCCAAGTCAATCTAGAACTTTTTGAACCACAAAAAAAGTGAGATCCACGAAACACGTAGAGATTCATAGATGCTACAATACATTTATTAATTTACGGATCAACTGTGCATTTTGTTGTGATATTTTCATGACCATTATATACGTATAGTATTTTACTATACATGGATCTTCTTACTGCCAATGTTAATACAACTTTCTGCATAGATACAATACATCTATTCATAAAAAATCATCAATTGTATCCTAGTAGTGCTTAGTCTGTGACCCGCCTTATTCCAGGTCCCATGACTACTCTTTTTTGTCTTTATATGGCTATTGGTGACACAGTGAGACAGACACGTGGAAAACCTGTGAGCGGTCAGCCAGCAGTGCTGGGAGTGTCTTGACACTCTACATGGATTTCCCTAGAATTCTTTGCTTGTTCAGCTAGGTTAGCTCTGTATGTGGGTAGAATTAATATTTTTAATAAAAACAACGTGTTGGATGGTTTTGCACTATATGAGACTTTTTCTGGCAGACTTCCTTTCACCGATTTAACCTGAGGGAAAGAAACAGATGGGAGAGCTGTAAACCGGGTGGAGGTGAAATTTTAAGCGTGCTTGCCTTCCTTTTAAAAAAAGGTTAGGCCCTGAAATCCGATGTGTGGGGTGGATTCTGTTTGCACCAGTGGGTGGATATATATATACATATACATACATATATACATACATACATATATATATATACATACACACAGTACAGACCAAAAGTTTGGACACACCTTCTCATTCAAAGAGTTTTCCTTATTTTCATGACTATGAAAATTGTAGATTCACACTGAAGGCATCAAAACTATGAATTAACACATGTGGAATTATACATAACAAAGTGTGAAACAACTGAAAATATATTTCATATTCTAGGTTCTTCAAAGTAGCCACCTTTTGCAGCAGACACATCTCTAGAACGGTTAAGAGGAGACTGTGTGAATCAGGTCTTCATGGTAGAATATCTGCTAGGAAACCACTGCTAAAGAAAGGCAACAAGCAGAAGAGACTTGTTTGGGCTAAAGAACACAAGGAATGGACATTAGACCAGTGGCCTTGTCATGTGGCCCGCGCAGTAGCCCCCGTCAGCAGGGGGATCTCTCTAATGGCGGTAATCAGCGAGGGGCCGAGCAGAGGACAGATAGGCCTGAGAGCCCGGAAGTCGGGAGAATAGTTCAACCATGGCTGCCTCCTCCTTTACCTCTCCCCCCTGACCCTGCCCCCCCAAGAGGTGAGAAGCAGCGGGCGAAGCATCTCTTGTGCCTCCAGAGCATGGATTGCTCTAACTTCCTCTTCGCAGTGAAATGGGAACAGGCTGACTGAGGACCCAGAGGACGGGCACGCTGCCAGGAAGCCGCTGGAAGGATCAAAGGAGACACACTGGCATGAAAGGTAGGGATAGCAGTCTCTCTCGTCATCTCTAAACTTCCCCTCCTCCCCCTTTCCCTCAGCTCCACTGTCTCTCTGATCCCAATGTCTCAGTGAATCCAAATCACCATTGCTGCAAAACACACAATTGTACAAATATATAAACAAATTTTATATAATTATTAATAAAATGTTCATTCATAGCCATGTTTTTTGGATGGTTTTTATTTATTGTTATATGGAATTAGTTTATTTATATATTATTTTCACAATTGTGTGTTCTTGCAACACTGGTGATTTGGATTCACTACCCAGTAGGGCCATCTTACAATTATTGTATTTGATGAATTGTTTTATGAAATTTTCTGTACTTTATTTGCACAATGAGGTTGAGGTTTCTTGCAGCACCAGTGATTGGGACTTACTACCCAGTAGGGTTATTTTATAATATTTCAGTTAATGGAAGCTACACGTCATATTCACACTATAATACTTGTTGCAGCACCGTGCACTTGGGATCGATACCCATTAGGGTTTATTTTTTTAACCTTTTTGAATTTTTTCTATAGATATTTTGGTTTATATATAGATATACCAAAAACTATATATATAGAACATTTTCAAAAAGGTTAAATACAAAACCCTACTGGGTATTGATCCCAGCTGCACAGTGCTGCAACAAGTATTATAGTGTGAATATGGCATATGTAGCTTCCATTAACTGAATAATTATAAAATCCCACTTCTAATGCCTATGATGGCTAACCTGTGTAGAAAAGATGTAAACCCCTATTTTCAGGTTGTCCGGTCATGTTATTCCCTGTGTGAGCCAGTGGTGTATGCAGGGGAGTGGAGGGAGCACCAACAACAGATGGGACATAGGAATCTATATTTGATGTCACCAGGCTTTACCAGTCATTGACGAGCACGCTCTCCTCTCCCCTGCAGCCACCGCTGGCTCACACAGGGGATCATGTAACCAGACTGGAGCTAGCTGAAAATAGGTAAGTCTGCGAGTCAGGTGGGGAGCAAATTACCCCGGACGCTGACAACTTACGCTACGCCACTGATGTGAGCACAGATACAACCGGTTATTTGAGGGCAACCAAACTGTTGATACGGCTCCCGATGAATTTGAGTTGGACACCCCTGCTCTAGGGTGTTAGAATAAAAAAAATATATATATATAATGTTTGGGGGTTTGAATTAGAGGGAAGGAGATGGCAGTGAAAACAGACAGGGGAAGCACCATTAGAATTGCTGGTTGTCTTGTCATACCAACGGCCACCACATAATGGAGCCAGATCACAAAAAGAAAACATAGGCCTGGAAAAGGCCGCGTCCTCAATAACCGGCCGGCGTGGGCCGACACGATCGTGCGGCGGGGGGCGCACGGAGACACAGGTTGCCCAAGGTTGCGAATTCTAGTCGCAATGGCGACCTGGAACCCGGGGGTTCACACACACACATATATATATATATATTAGGGCTGTGCAAATTAACTTTTAATCAATCGATTAATCCTTAATTTTTTTGATCGATTAAAATTCTTTTGATTGGTACTCACCTCTCCGCCGGCATCTGGGCTTTCAGGGAGTTTCGTTGGAGATCCAGTATCGTCACGGACACCGGCGGGGCTTGCTGTGTCCATCTGAAGGGCTCCTTTGCTGTGCCTTCATATCTGCATGCCAGCGGGACCTTACTATCTGCCACACGCAAGGACTGTTACACTTCCCTCTATCACTTCCCTCTATCAACCTGGGATTCTACAACTATCCACTGGGAGTTGTGATAGTTCCCTTCATGGGACATCTACATGCCGACAGACTGATGTTAACCTCTCATCTGGATTTAGCAGTGGTATCGTTGTACACATTTTTATACCAGTATCATACTTGGCTACATGTTTTTATGACTGCTTTTGCTACCGTTTGGTATTACTTGCACCATTTTTACAGTTTATGTAGCTACATCGATTTTATCTCCAGTGCAATATTCATTTTGTTACCTACTTGAAGACTATAAAAGTATACACACACACACACACACACACACATACATTTATTATTTATTTTTTGTTAAGAAGACACTTTGTCTGACACTGGCATGTGTGGGAACAGATTCATTTTCATATTTTATTTTTCTTCATGTGATTGGGACACTTGCTGGATTTTTAAATATGGACATTTGTATAACTAACGGTTTTTGTTTACAAACATTGTTTGGATATTAAAAGTTTATTTTTATTTGACACTGTATATTAGGTAGGCTCAACCCATGGCCTGTGGCCTCAAACCTATGCCAACCCACACAGCCTCTTGAGTGGATGCTGCTCTACAGAACGATTGCTGGTCCTCCATAATCCGCTACTGTGGACAGCCCCCCATCCGTCTTTCTTTCCCAACGCACAGACATGGGAAGAGGAAACTTTAGCCAAGTGGATTACATCTAGTATCCATAGCATCCATGCAGGGGGTCCGAAGGTGTATTCTAACAGTTGTGTGGCGACCTTGGAAACCTAGTTCAAATTCCTTCAATACCCCCAGTACTGCAATTTAACAGCCTTACTTGCATTGGTTGCCATAGGAACAGAAAAACAGCAGTGCGTGTTAAAGCGGAGTTCCGGCCACAATTTCACTTTTTAAATATAAATACCCCTGTAATACACAAGCTTAATGTATTCTAGTAAAGTTAGCCTGTAAACTAAGGTCCGTTTTGTTAGGTTGTTACAGCATTTAGACACTTTATAAAATAGGAATTGACTGGGGCCATCTTAAGTGTGGGCATCATGAAGCCAGACTGTATGACTTCCTGTATTTCAGCCTTGCAGATCTCGCACATGCTCAGTGCTGCACAAGCAGTGTCAGATCAGGTTTCAGCACCTGTACTGTCCAAGTCACATGATTCTTCGAGACTGGGGAGTGCACAGACTCCTGGAAAGTTACACCCACTACATTCCCAGGAGTCTGTGCGGTGTGGGTTAGGAAGCTTAACCACCTAGGTGCAGGAAGAGGGAAGATTAACTATTCTGCCTAGCAACAACACTTTGAAGGCATCTAAAAAAAAAAAAAAAAAATTCTTAAAAGGACTAATGAAATTTTTTTAAAACTACTGATGTAATGTTATATTTATGGGTGGAACTCCACTTTAAAAGAATAGATGTCAGCAGGCTGCTAGGCCTCTGACAAAGTCTTGATGATGAAACATGTCGGGAGGAGCTTGATAACATCACATTGTGACCAGGAAGTGCTGTGAGAGCTTCTGAGAACACTGAGGGCTATAGACAGGCTATGGATGAGTTTTTATCCTTGTGCACATTTAAATGTATTTGTTTTATTCTAATCTTAAACAAAGACTGTATTCAACTGCAGTGTAAGGTAAATAAAAGACAGGCTACAACTTAAATTTCCACCCATCAGTCACACCCCTCTCTATGCTATATCTTGGAGGGAGATGCAATCTATCTCTGCCAGCACCTGAATACAGAATGTAAACCTGGGAGACGTATACTACAGCCTTGGAGCAGTGCCAATCTGTTATGGTAATTGAATTGCACTATTTGTTTTTATTTTATCTTTGGGTAATAGATCTGTACCTACCTGTGGTGTGGTGTTAATGCATCCATCCTTTAAAGGTAAGGGGCGCCAACAGGACCAACAGTGGAGGGGACAAGGAGCAGTATAGACCCATGCTAACCAGATCCCATCATTTAAGGTGAGAGTCCATCTTTTTTATAAATTGGAAAGCAACAAAGTGGTGGTGTGTGCCAGTATTTTACATGCAGGATTTAAGTGGAACTGCATATCAAGATTGAGCACTAAAGAGCGCATTGCATACTTTTGGGTCTCAATTCTAAAAGGGTCAGTATTGTAGAACTTTGAATATTTTAATGAGCCTAGCACAACCTACAAACCAGCAATATACCTGCTATATCAGTGGTTCTTAACCTTCCTAGTGTCGTGACCCCTTGATAAAATTTTCCAAAGTTGTGGGGACCCCTAAAAAAAATTCGTAGAGTAGGTTGTCAGCACCCAAGGTAAGACAAGTAATTTGTGCCCCTAACCCACAGACATATAGCGTTCCCAAGTCTCTTCCACCCGTACAGTATTAAAACCCCTTGTGGTACATTTTAGGATGAACCACTCTTTATCTTTGTTCGCCTTTCTTTCCCTTTTATCTCTTTATCCTAATTACTTGTTTTTTCCCCCTTATACCTCTCTAACCTCCTTTCTCATTCTCTTATTCTCTCTCTCCCTTTTTCTTTGTTGCTCCCCCTCTATTCCTCTCCCTTGCATGTATTCTCTATTTTTAGTCCTTCTTTTACTCCCTATTGGGAGGGGGGGGGCAGTAGGAATGCGTGGCAGCGCTGGCGGGGAGCTAGGATGAGTGGCAGTGCTGGCAGGGGGTGGGATCAGTGGCAGTGCTGGGGGGAGTCTGACCAGCCAACTTAGGTGCTCTTGATCAAGGTCATCTGCTGATCTGAGAACTGTAGTGGGGACTTTTATTAGCAACTATAATCAATGGTAGTGTTATTCACTGTCTTTTTGGCTTCACTGCGTCTCCGACTTTGCGGCGTCTCACAGCAGTGACACATATGCCGAAATCAGGAGATAGTCTCCTCCAGCACCTCCCACTTCACATTTCTCACCAGTCAGCTGACCTCTAGTCTCTGCCCCCCAGCCATGCCATGAACTGAATGGGCGGCTGCGAAGAGGCTGAGTGATTGGCCGCGGGCTCCAGGGACAGCCCTGCTGGGTGGCCGTGAGAAGCCTGGGAAAGTGGTGCGGGCTTCAGGAACAGCCAAGGATTCATGGACCCCTGGCAAATCATCATTCAACCCCCAAGAGGGTCCCGACCCCCAGGTTGAGAACCACTGTGCTATATCCACATAAACTAAAATTGTCCACATAAGCTAGAATTTTGCCATGGTACTCCATTGCCAAATTAACCAAGACGGTGAGCATTTACATTATTGACTGAACATTCAGGCTTCTGTGAAGAAAAAAGTACACAAGTAGTACTAGGTTACAGATAGTTAAATCTCAGGAGGTGCAAGTGACCTCTTGAATTACAGCCCGTTATTTACAATTTAAACTTTTATTGAAAGCCTTCCCTATACTTTTAGACTTCCAAAAAGCAGATTTGCAGTTTCCTACACAGCAGCCACCCTGTCCGCACCTCCTTTCCCCTCTCTATTCACTGAACACTTTACAACTTTCTGTGGAGTACAACGTTTTCATTGGACAAGAGAAGTAGTGAGGCAAACAAATGACAGGACAGCTATAGTATACTATCGTTGCTCAATGAAAGTGTAAACTATAAATAACAGGCAGCGATTTCTAACAAAGCAGCAAAAAAAAAGGAGCCGTTCTTTATCCAAGCTAGGCTTTGACAACAATGCAATGTAAACAATCATGCGTTCGATTTGAGATCATGCTTACTTATATCGCAGTTTTTCATCCATGTCGCTGGTTGGCTCCTGTGTAATGCAGGTCACCAGGTCCTCCATGTGCTGAGGCTGGACAAGGAATTGCACAAGCTTGCGATTGACCACTTTGCACTCCTGCAGCACATCCTCTTCATCAAGCAGTTCATAAAGGGTAACATTTTCTCTTTCTAGAAGGGTGTCCACATGTGAACTTGTATGCAGGTCAAACTTCCAAAACATGTCTCACTGCAAAGTAAGAATATACATAAATTAGAAAGGTTTTCTTTTATTGGGTTAGACAAGCGTTTCTCAACCTTATTTCAGTCAGGGCACTCTTTCGAATTGTGCACAATCTCGGGGCACACCAGTGTGAGGGCTCGTTCACATGCACGCTTTTTATTGCACATTCCTAATCGTTGCATTTTTAACAGGCTGCTGCGTGCGCATGAAGCACACAAAAACTGTGGCAGCATGTTTTAGCATAGACAAACGCATGGAACCAATGCGGAGCTGCAAAGGGTAGAGCATTTTAGTGTGATGCGGCAAAACGCGCAATTTAAAATGTTACCGCACTGCACCTGGTGTGAACAAGCCCCAAAATGTAGTTGTAGGCTCCATGCACACTGGGCTAAAAAAAAAACGTCTGTTCTCTTTGGAGTAAAAAACGCTCATATAGAGCATTTTCTGTACAACGTTTAGAAGAGTTTTACGTTTTTTTCTGCCAGTGAGCTCCAATCAGAAACGCGAATTAGAAGGTTTTTTTCCCTGCCTCTAAACATTGATCTCAAAATATGCCTATAAAATGTCCTAATGTTCATGGACACATAAGATAACATTGAGCCCGCTGCTACAGGCAGAACACAAAACTCCTGTAGAAGCAAAGTTTTTTTATGCCAGCGTGCATGGAGCCTGAGGCAGATCTTCCCCCAAAAAATCTCACCCAAACACAAATGGTTGTACCCCTTCCCCCCCCTCCATTGTATCCCTGACCCCCCCTTTCCCAAAACCTACAGGTGGCTTCAGGTGTAGTGACAGCAGCAGAGAGGAGCGCAATGGCGTGGGCTGTGCTCTCCCCCAGGAGGTAGGAAAAGCTGCTGGACAGTGAAGCTTGTGAGGCCTCTGCTGAGACAGTCTACCTGTGTCGACACTCTGATGCGGTGAAAGAGGCTGACCACCAGAATGTAAAGTGTGGGGTGGAGTGTTGTTACATCGGCGCAGCATACATGGTCAACATAAGCGGCTAGCACTGTAGGCAGAGGGTTCTTATCATGTGGTGCCCCCATGTTCAATGTGCCACGGGTTTCTGATCCAAGAGCCTTTCGAAGTCATCTCCTGTGTATACACACACACACACACACACACACACACACACGAGGGAGGAGCTGTAAGAGGTAAAACACAGCCCACACCTCCTCACTAATCTTGTTTTCAACCAAGTTGTGGGCACCCGACTTGTCCTTTGTGACCGATGACGTCATCAGTTGTTAGGACGCAGGTGGCCTGCACAGTCCTCCTGCCCTTTCATACCAGGTTAAAAAGCACCAGACTGACACGCTGTTAAAAAAAAAAAGGAATTTTTTTTAGTTGGGACAAATCTTTTATCCCTATCCTGTGAACTCTTTGCAAAACTCCAGGGTGCTGCAGCTCGCCTGTTGAGAAACACATCACTGCAAGTTAGTATTTACTATTAAAATGACCTAAACCTTTATATAAAATTCATGCTTTCATATTCTAGCATTCCTTTTTATTTCCTCTGCTACATTTTTAAGAACTGTACTCCACCCACACAGCCACCCCATTCATTCACAGAGTTTGAGAACAAATGGTGGGAGTGGATGTCATCGCACAAACCCGGAAGTGGGTGAAGGAATCACAAACACAAGTTGCAGAGTCCTTATAAGGTGCTTCATGTTGTATTGCACCAGTTTTTTACCTTGTATTTTTTTGCCGATTGTCATGCATTCAGAAACGCGCAGATGAAAATGCAGCCAAAATAGAAAAAGTGTTAAGTGCATTGCCCCGCATTTTAGAAATGCAAAACGTGTGTTTTCTGTTTGGGTTGCCATGTGCGTGGATGTGAACCCAGCCTATGTGGCACAATGAGAGTGACGCGTGTTTGGTGGGTGTTGCCAAAAAAGTCCAGTCCTTTTCCGACTGCTAACATCTCCCTGAAATTGGAGGAAGCTTTGCTCTGCTCCCGGATCTCAGGGACCCTGGGTGAAGAGATCTCCCATGTGAGCTCCCCAGCCCCAAGCGCTTGCATCCGTAGTCAGAATCAACGGATTCTGTTGGGTCCAGGACCGACCTCCCGATAGGTTGACTCTGTTGAGCCACCAGTCTAGGGAGTTCCTTGCTTCTTCTGAGAGGGGCACTGTTACGTCCAGCGATTCTCTTCTCCCGTCCCAGGAGGAGAGAAGGAATCCCTGGAGACTCTGGGAATGGAACTGTGCCCAGTGAACTGCTGGGATGGAAGATGACATGAGCCACAGCACCCTCATTATGGTCCTTAGAGAGGTCTCTCTGGCACCAAGCAGAGCAGAGACTGCTTTTTGAACTTTGGAGATCTTTTCTTGGGGTAGAAAGATCTTTTGGCTCACTGAGTCCACCCGGTACCCTAGGAACACCTTGGATTGTGCGGGATCTAGGGAGGATTTTTCTTTGCTAACCACCCGAGATATTCTAGTGTGGATAGAACCTTGTAGCGGTCTGCTTGGAGCTGTTCCAAGGCCGGACTGAAAATCAGCATGTCGTCCAAGTATGGGATCAAGGCTATCCCCTGGAGGTGTAGAAATGACACCACCTCGGCTAGAACTTTGGTAAAAATTATTGGACTGGCCTCTAGGCCGAAGGGGAGAGCCTTGAACTGCCAGTGCCGGACACCCTGATTCATCTGCACTGCAAATCTCAGAAATTTCTGATGTTTCGGGGAGATAGGGACATGCAAGTAAGCATCCTTTAGATCCAAGGTTATCATAAAGACTGCCTCCTGGAGGTGTCTTCCAACTGTGTAGATGCTCTCCATCCTGAACTTTTTGTAAGTCAGGTACTGGTTTAGCTTGCGCAGATTTATGATCAGCCGGAATTTTCCGGGTGGTTTTGGCACCACAAATATGTGGGAGTAAAACCCCTGGCCAACATGAATACCCATGACTAAGTCACGCGACGAGTGACGACACATGTGGGGGAGGAGCCTACAGTGACAGACCATCGGATGTCTATCCCGAGTGAGGAGTCCACTTAAACTGAGCGGCAACATACCCTGTCTATAACATAAGCGAGGATACGTGAGTGCACTAAGTGCAGCCTTTATCCACATCTATATGGTACAATATTGCGCTGTGTTTCCTTTCCTCCTCTTTTGCAAGTGACCGAATGAAACTGGAAACATCTGATCGCTGCTGGAGGTTGTTGTAACCTGATCACATTGAAGTGAGAGCTTGGCAATTAGGGAAGGATCACTGCAGACTGACTGATTCAATCATCAGGACTTTTTCATGATCTACTCACATATATTAAGAGTTTCTTCACCAGGTTTTTTTTTTTTGCTTGATTGTATATGTACGATTCACCTTGCACATGAGTTAATACGAGCGCATCAGTATTTATTCATTTCTGAAAGAAACCCACATACACAAATTCCTTTGACCAAGAAGTTTTCTATTCTGCTCCTTCAAATTTTTCCATCACTGTGGTCGAGAAAGAATGTAGATTTGACTCCAGTTACTATTAAAAAATCAAATGAATGTCCTCAAAATGACTTTTTTTTTTTAGACGGAAGACATCTTTGTATGGCCAGCATATGTAACAGTTCTGTCTGAAAATCAGCAAAACAAAATTTAACCACTTCAATACAGGGCATTCTCACTCCTTTCTTGCCCAGACCAATTTTGGGACCATTCACATTTATACAGCTATCAGTGCTATAAAACTGCACGGAATACGGTGTAAATGTGACTGGCAGGGAAGGGGTTAACACTAGGGGGCAATCAAGGAGTTAATATGTTACCTAGGGAGTGATTCTAACTGTAGGGGAAGGGGACTCACAAGGGGGGGGGTAGACCGATCTGTGTTCCCCTGTACTAGGAACACACATCGGTCACCCCATCTCTGACAGGACGTGGATCTGTGTGTTTACACGCACAGATCCACATCCCTGATGTGATCGCGGGTGCCTGTCGGACATCTCGGAATCCGATCGGTGCGCGCACCCCCTAGACCAGTGGCTCTCAACCTGTCTAGTGCCGTGACCCCTTGAGAAAATTTCCCAAGTTGTGGGGACCCCTAACGGTAAAATTATTTTCTTATTGTGGATTGTTTGCACCCAAGGTAAGACAAGTAATTTTCTCCCCTAACCCACAGACATTTAGCGCTCACTGAGTGCCTTCCACTCGTACAGTATTAAAACCCCTTATAGTGCATTTTAGGATGTACCACTCTTTCTCTTTGTTCTTCTTTCTTTCCTTTTTATCTCTCTCTCTATCCTAATTTCTTGTTTGTTATCCCCATCCCTCTCTAGACGTCTTTCTTGTTCCTCTTATTCTTTCTCTCCCTTTTTCTTTGTTCCTCCCCCTCTTTTCCTCTCCCTTCCATGTATTCTCTATTTTTATTCCTTCTCTTACTCCCTGGTGGGGAGTATGGGATCAGTGGCAGTGCTGGCGGGGAGTTGGGATCAGCCAACTTAGGTGCTCTTGATCAAGGTCATCTGCTGATCTGAGAACTGTAGTGGGGACTTTTAAAGGCAAGGTAGTGTTACTCACTGTGTCTCCGACTTTGTGATTTCTCGTAGCAGTGACACCTATGCTGAAATCAGCAGATAGGGTCTCCTCCAGCCCCTCCCACTTCACATTCCTCACCAGTAAGCTGACCTCTAGTCCCTGCCCCCCAGCTATGCCATGAAATAAATGGGCGACTGTGAAGAGGCTGAGTGGGCGGCCGCAGGCTTCAGGAACAGCCCAGGCTTTGGTGACCCCTGGCAAATCCTCATTTGACCCCCAAGGGGGTCCCGACCCCCAGGTTGAGAACCACTGCCCTAGACGGTCCGGAAACCCAGGACGTCCATCCGGAGTGTGGGAAGGTTCCTGCAATGACTCGGTAAAGAATCGGTTAAACCGAGTCTGATGATATTTACCAGATTCAACCTCTAATAGTATATACAGTATATTTTTTCTGTCTGTTATTCTGAGAGCGGATTCGAGATTTTACTCCCGAACCATACAGTTGGTTATATTTTATCTCCGAATAGCAATATTTAGGAATAAATTCCTTTTTTCTCTCTTTCTCTCTTTTTTTACATATTAACTATATGATACACCACACTTGGGGTTATTATACGATCAAAAACATAAATCGCCCAACAAATCGATTTTGAAAATAATCATTAGTTGCAGCCCTATATGTAAGCCAATAAATAGCAACCCTACATGCACCCAACAAATTTCCCTGGAGTGCGACTTTAACAGGCTGATCTAACCCCCCCCCCCCCCCCCGTTACATACCTTAGTGCCTCCCAGTTAGAGTAAAAAGTAAATTACCTATGACAGCACTAGCACCTCCCATACCTCCACCAGGGATAATGACATTGCCCCCTACCCACATGCAGACTCCTGGAACATATCGCATACCTCAGGGGGCTGCAGGACCAGTCTTCCTGCTATGCAAGATCGCACACATGTGCAGATGTGGCATCAAAGCCAGTACATAAAACCAAGATGGCGGTGCCAGGAACCCACATTGGTGGGAGGAATGAGCTGCAGGAAGACAGCGCAGAAATCCATGAGCTAGTAAATACTTGATTTTTAAAAGTGAGCAGCTACAGTATCTGTTACGGCTGACTTTTAATTTATTTAAAAACTAAGTGAAGTTCCTCCCTAAGCTGTCACCACAATAAGATACTGTTTTTTCTACACATTAAAAAAACGACTTCCTCCTCTTGAGTAACACTCCTGTAAGACGAAACAATCAACCCCTCCTCAGCCTGAAATGGTTGATTACATAGGCTAAATTGCAACATAATAATGTGAAATATTTTAAATCTTGTCAAAATAAAAAGGTTTAAAAGAAAAGTAAACAATTTTAAAATATCATGTTTGTATGAATGCTTTTGCCTTTAGGTTTAAAAGGGGCGGGTAAATATAAAAGACCCCAGTGTATTTCATAAAAAAAAAGCATTTAAAATACTGAAATGTATTTATGCACCATGTGAACATATCTGTACTGGCCTAATGAAACCCCTTGAACATCAGTATTCACATTAGAGAGGAAGGGGTAGCATATGCCAATCGGGCTTGAAAACAATGCCAAATGCTGTGAATCCAATATATGGAAGCTTAAATGTGAGCACAGGGATGACTTCATCAGTACGCTGCTGTTCCTTTACTGTCCCAATCATAGTATAGCCTTGACTTCACAGGAGAAAAGTAAATGGCCAGGAACGGACATAATATCTGGCTTATCCCCTGTACACACGAACCAAAAATCGGACGACAGAGCGTGCAATTTTTTCACTTACTAGTCGCAAGTAGAAATTAAATAGGTTACTAAAATCACGAAAATTCTCGTACGACAGAAATAAATAAAACCGGAAATGATGTCATGTGTTGTAGTGTATTTGTATTGTATTTTCGGACGACAACTGTACTGATTAAAACGGAAATCGTACGAACTGGAATCTTACAAGAAAATTTTTCATGCTTGTCCGATCAAATAATATGGGATAACATTTTGTGATCGGCTCTCGAAAACTCTGTACCAACGATCTGATTATCGTCCAATCTTCAGATGATGTGGCCATTAGAAAACTGGTTGAAAAGACAAAAAAGTACACAGAGCATCAAAGAGAAAGTTCACGCTCATGGTAGAAATTGCTACAAAAGGCCCCTTTTTATTAATGACCATAAACAAATAGAAATGTAAGAGATAAAGTATGCAATAAATCTGCAATTTTTCATTTCCTCCCCATTCTTCTCACTTTGGTCATTTTCACTAGGAGTAGAATAATCATTAATTTCCCACGAATCTGCATAGAACTCTGGGTCTGCCTCTTGGAATATGTGAATAGGAACTTCCCAGGATGCCACTGCGAAACCCTGACAAGATCATCAATGCCTCACTCAACTATGAAGTGGAAAAACACTAAGGTCCCATTTACACTTTGAGGTCCAAAGTTGCATGACAAGTCACACCCCATGTTTCCCAATGAGAACCGTTCATGTCTCATTCTGGCTAAAATGAGAATCACAATTTTTTTGGCTTAGAAGCTAGACCACGATTCTCGCGGCGTAACATCTTTCACATTTAAACAAAAAAAAAAAAAATTGGGCTTTTTTTTTTATTGTTCATTGAAGTGTAAAAAAAAGGTTGGGAACCACTGCATGAGATACCAATTGCAGCGTAATTCAATATACTGACAAAACAGATTGCAGAATGCATGAGGCAAGAGTTGTGGTGTAGTAAAAAGAACCACTAACTTTCGATAAAATACTTGAAGTGTACATACATGAGGTCACTACTACAAGCAGACAAAAAGAAATGTGAATTATACAGACTCCAAGGTCCTGAAAATCACGAGGCCTGAGCTGTACCAGATTTCTGACTAGAGACAAGGTTAGGCGTCCTCTGAAATCGCATGTTTGTTTTTTTAAACACTCTAGTTAGCTGTGGGCCATGTCATTAACACCCACAGTCCATCTCTGCGTTTACATAAGCTGTGTGGTATTGGGCCCCGTGCACACGGGACGCTGGTGCAAACTCTGCTGAAAACATGTTTTTAAAGGCTAAAATCGGCGTTTAAAAACGCCCGTTTTGCCGCGAATTTTGCTGCGTTTTACCGCGTTTGCGTTTATAAGCATTTAGTTAACATCATAAGACCCTCCCTAAGCTCAAAAAACTGTATTAACCATTTCAGCCATTTTGTGAGACCAGAGTGAGTAGCAGCTGAGAGAGCAGCAGTGTACTTGTATTTCGCGTGTCACTTGCCACAAGCTGCGGATTGTCCACTTGCCACAAGTTATGAATTTTCCACAATGCAATGCAAGCAATTACAGTTTTTTTTATATTTTTTAATGTTTTTTCATCATTTGCCATCATTTTTGAGATTTCTAATGTAAAAAAATAGGTCACCTTTAAAAACGCCTATAAACGAAATTGCGATAAACCATGCAGGGAATCCAGGAAAGAAATGTAAAACAGACAAGCAGCACTCATAACATGAAAGGAACCATTTCAAGTAAGCTAATATATTAGATAGTTTTTTTGAAATTATTTGTGGTGCGATTATATTGTTGATGGTAGAAAATGAAAGTGTATGTTGTAACCATTCCTTAAAGCGGGAGTTCACCCGAAAAAAAATTTTTAACATTAGATTGGGCCTAATTACGGGAAGCAGAATCGGGTGTTTTGTTTAAAATCAATGCAGTACTTACCGTTTTAGAGATAGATGTTCTCCGCCGCTTCCGGGTATGGTCTTCGGGACTGGGCGTTCCTATTTGATTGACAGCCTTCCGACGGTCGCATACAGCGCGTCACGAGTTGCCAAGCGTCGGTGCGGCTCTTTACGGCGCCTGCGCACCGACGTTCGGCTACTTTCGGAAACTGGTGACGCGCTGTATGCGACGGTCGGAAGGCTGTCAATCAAATAGGAACGCCCAGTCCCGCAGCCCATACCCGGAAGCGGCGGAGAACATCTCTCTAAAACGGTAAGTACTGCATTTATTTTAAACAAAACACCCGATTCTGCTTCGCCTAATTAGGCCCAATCTAATGTTAAAAATTGATTCCACTTTAACCTGTGATGCATCCAACTCCTGAAGCACCCCGAGAGGCTACGCAAGTGGTAGTAAGAAGAGGGTAACAAACAACAGCAGGATGCTTAGCAAAACACTGGTACACAAAAGAGGGTACAGCTTTGAAGCCAAAAGTCCTTAAAGGAGCGTACGCACATGAGTCTCTTTCAGAAAATGTGACCATCAAAGTATTAACATCATAAATAGAACAAAAATGGTTACTTTACATAAGGCAATAGATGTGAATTAAAACAGAATAGCTTAGGTCTGTAAGACACAGATTTCCATTGCAATGCAATTCCCCAAGTGGGAGAGGTTCAAAGCATTTCAGTCAAGGCTTTATGCACACTGAGTGTTTAGCCCCAAATGCATGAGACTCTGGCATTTAGGTGCAGGCAGAAGGCACAGGTGCACCGTCCAGACTCTCTTCTTCGATGTTGACACAACGCTCCCTCCCACTGTAATGCCGGGTGCGCAGCGATTTATATAGGCATGGGGCGTGGTCACCGAGTGCCATCACCCGGGGGCACCGCCCCTTATATCGTCACCACCTGGAGCATGATGGGCTTGATGATAGCGCAGGATCTGGGGACAAGGTGCCTTGGGGTGGGGGGGGGGGACAAGGTGCCTTGGGGTGGGGGGTCCGCAGGGCGTCGCCCTTCCCCAAAGCACCTACCCCCCCCCATGTTGAGGGAGGGGGGAGGGGGGCGCTTGCTCGTCCCCACCCTCTTTCTTGACCGGCTGGGCTGCGTGCTCGGATAAGGGTCTGGTATGGATTTTGAGGGGACCCCCACACCATTTTTACGGCTTAGGGGTCCCCCTTGAAATCCATACCAGACCTGAAGGCCTGGTATGCTCTTGGAGGGTGAACCCATGCCAGTTTTTTATTTAAAATTTGGCGTGGAGTTCCCCCTCATGATTCATACCAAATACTAGCTCTGTGGGAGGGAGGGGTTTGCGGTTCACACTGGGGCGACTTCCTGTAAAGTTGCCTCACTATGAACGGGATCCGACTTCCATTGAAATCAATGGGTACAAGTCTCCTAGAAGTCGGATTGAAGTAGTACAGGAATCTTTTTTGAAGTCGGAGCGACTGCAGTAGGGTGCATTAAGACGGCTCCATTTACTTACATTGATTTCTTCATGCAGTGCGACTTGAGGCGACTAGGAGCGACTTGAAGTTGGATCCAAAGTCGGACCTGTTTATGTTAGTTTATTTCTGAAAAAATGGAAAAGGGTGCAAAACTTTTTTCCTGCGGTCATAAACAGACTTGTATGTAAACAGACATTAGGGTTGTCCCGATACCACTTTTTTAGGACCGAGTACAAGTACCGATACTTTTTTTCAAGTAGTCGCCGATACCGAATACCGATACTTTTTTAAAATGTGTCCCCAAATGCAGCCATGTCCCCCCCATATGCAGCCATGTCCCCCCCATATGCAGCCATGTCCCTCTAGCCATGTCCCCCACATATGCAGCCATGTCCCTCACATATGCAGCCATGTCCCCCCCATATGCAGCCATGTCCCTCTAGCCATGTCCCTCACATATGCAGCCATGTCCCCCACATATGCAGCCATGTCCCTCTAGCCATGTCCCTCACATATGCAGCCATGTCCCTCTAGCCATGTCCCTCACATATGCAGCCATGTCCCCCCCATATGCAGCCATGTCCCTCACATATGCAGCCATGTCCCTCTAGCCATGTCCCTCACATATGCAGCAATGTCCCTCTAGCCATGTCCCTCACATATGCAGCAATGTCCCTCTAGCCATGTCCCTCACATATGCAGCCATGTCCCTCTAGCCATGTCCCTCACATATGCAGCCATGTCCCTCTAGCCATGTCCCTCACATATGCAGCCATGTCCCTCACATATGCAGCCATGTCCCTCACATATGCAGCCATGTCCCTCACATATGCAGCCATGTCCCTCTAGCCATGTCCCTCACATATGCAGCCATGTCCCTCACATATGCAGCAATGTCCCTCTAGCCATGTCCCTTGATGTGGCGGTGCAATGCGGCGGCAGCGGCGGGGGGGGAAAGGGGGGGGGAAGTATTCTATTTAGGTATCGGGGGTATTTGCGCGAGTACGAGTACTCCCGCAAATACTCGGTATCGGTCCCGATACCGATACTGGTATCGGTATCTGGACAACCCTAACAGACATAGGTCCTTTTACATCCACATAGATAAAACTGAGGGATAAATCCAGTCTGAATGTTCATGTGAATGGGTTCTTAGTCAAGTCCAAGGGCTGGGTTCACAATAGTGCGAAATAGATGCAGGTCTCCCTGCATTGAATTCGCATGACAGGCGATTGTGACCTACTCTCTATGGAGCCGGTTTACATATCTCCGTGGCAGCTATGGAGCAACTTGCACAGGAGTCCGATTTCAGGCAAAAATTCAGCCACGTTTCGTCCATGAAACGGACCAGACCCCTGCTGTCAGCCGTATCCATTTTAGGTGTCAAACCCAGCCTCAGGGATTGGACAAGACCGGCCCCTGCAGATCCTGCGCCCTCATGCTCTAGCAGTCTTGAGCGGTGGACTGTTCCTCACATCATCAAGCCCAGAGCAGGCGACAAAAACTTGCTCTGGATGCCAGGAACAGTCTACCGCTGGATTATGGGGGAGCGCTGATTGCTGGAGGATCAGATGAGTAAAAGGCTTTCTCCTCTCCCTTAGACAAAACAAGCACTTACTGGACTTTAAAGTGGTTCTACGGCCCAAAGGTTTTTTACCTCAATATATTCTATTAAAGATAAAAAAATAAATTCTGTGTTTAAGGATCCCCCCAGCCTCCCCTATACTTACCTGAGCCCAATCTCAATCCAGTGCTGTTCACGAGAACAGGGGGTGTCTCCGTCATTGGGCAGATTGATAAAAGCAGGAGCAATTTGCTTCTGCTGCTGTTAATCAAATTCTGTGATGAGGGATCAGGGGGTGGGGTCTCAGCCTGTACAAGTCCACCTATGGCTGACTTGTACGTATTTCTATGCGGAAACTTCGCACCAGCAGGGGCCCTCCGGAAGACTAGGATTGGGGCTACTATTCAACAAAGCATGCAAGTATAAAATGTTTGTCATTTTAAAAGCTTTACAGTCATGTTAAGCTTATATCACCCAAAAAAACAAACACAACACATATAACAGCTATTCAAACTATTTCTTGAATGACTCCGGAATCTTTTCTTCATTATTTGGTTTACTAATTTAACCACGTCCCACCCGCCTGGCGACTTTTTACGGCCGCAATGTGGCTCTTAATTGCCGGGAGGCGTCTATATACGGCCTCCAGCCACTGGGGGGCGCACGCCCGCCACGTCACTCAGGTGCCGATGCGCGTGCCGACGGCCGCGATGTCCGCCAGGCACCCGCGCTCTGCAGTCACAGACAGGGACATGGATTTCTGTGTGTAAACACAGAGATCCACGTCCTGTCAGGGAGAGGAGACCGATGGTTATCCCTATATACAAGGGACACACCATCGGTCACCTCCCCCAGTCAGTCGTCGTCCCCCACAGTAAGAATCACCTAGCAGGGCACACATTAACCCCTTCCTTGCCCCCTTGTGTTAACCTTTTCCCTGCCAGTCACATTTATACAGTAACAGTGCATATTTATAGCACTGTTCGCTGTATAAATGTGAATGGTCCCAAAAATGTGTCAAAAGTGTCCGACGTAATATCGCAGTCCTGACAAAAATCACAGATCGCCGCCATTACTAGTAAAAAAAAAAAAAAAATACAAAAAAAAATGTCATAATTTTATCCCCTATTTTTTAGGCGCTATAACGTTTGCGCAAACCAATCACTATACGCTTATTGCGGTTTTTATTTTTACCAAAAATATGTAGAAGAATACGTATCGGCCTAAACCGAAGAAAAAAAAATATATATATATTTTTTTTTTTATTTGATTTTTTTTTATAGCAAAAAAAAATTTTTTTTTCAAAATTGACGCTCTATTTTTGTGTATATGGCAAAAAATAAAAAACGCAGAGATGATGAAATACCACCAAAAGAAAGCTCTATTTGTGGGAAAAAAGGACGTCAATTTTGTTTGGGAGCCACGTCGCACAACCGCGCAATTGTCAAACAAAGAGTGACAGTGCTGAAAGCTGAAATTTCGCCTGGGCAGGAAGGGGGTATATGTGCCCAGTAAGCAAGTGGTTAAAGCAACTTTTAACAAGGTTTTATCACACCTGCCCCTGTCAAAGTCCTAGATTGTGCTTATGCATGACCTCTTCCTAGATATGTCTGACAACACAGGTGTGTTGGAAGCATATCTTTGATTGCTCAGGGCATTATAAAAGCCGTCTCAACAAGTCAATTTTACACCAACATACCATCGAGAGAATTACATTTTGATTATTAGTGGGTAAATGGCAGGAAACTAAAACATGTGCCCTAGTAACCTTTAAAGCTATTGCCAACATGGAGTGTATATACAGATATTGTATCAAATTTCCATAAAATAGCCAAACCTTAGCTAGGTCTTACAAGACAAAACAGAACCTAAGGGTCAGCATTCAGTGCCTTAAAAAGTATTCATACCCTTTGAAATTTTGTCATGTTATAAATTACAACCAAAAACAAATGTATTTTATTGGGATTTTATGTGATAGACCAACAAAGTGGCACATAATTGTGAAGTGGAAGGAAAATGATAAATGCTTATTTTTTTTAATATATATAACCTAACCCTGCTTTAAACTTCTCCACAGCTTTATCTCTGACCCGTCTGGTGTGTTCCTTTATGATTCTTTTTTTTTTCACTAAGGTTCTCTAAGGGCCAGTTCACACCAAATGCAGTTCCGTTCAGTTCGGTGTGCTTTTTTTCTGCACAAAATGCATGCACAGTGTTTTACATGTATTCCAATGGCTCTAGTTTACACCATGCAGTCAGTTTACGGTCAGTTTCTACACCGGAAAGGAACTGCATGGTGTGAACCAGAGCCAACTAAAGCCATTGGAATCCACGGAAAACGCTGTGCATGCATTTTTAGTGCAGGAAAAATGCACACAAAACTGTACGGAACTGCGTCTGGTGTGAACTGGCCCTAACAAACCTCTGAGGGCTTCACAAAACAGGTGGACTATTTACCAATTAGGTGAGTTCTGAAGGCAATTGGTTCCCCTATATTTTAGTTAGGTGTATCCGAGTAAAGGGGGCTGAATACAAATGCATGCCACTTTTCAGACATTTATTTGTAACCAAATTTGAAAATGATTTATCAATTTCATTCCACTTCACATCCCAATAAAATACATGTTTTTGGTTGTAACATGACAAAATGTGGAAAAATTTTGGGGGCATGAATACTTCAAGGCAATATATATATATATATATATATATATATATATATATATATATATATATATATATATATATATATATATATATATATATATATATATACATACATATATATACACACACACACACACACACACATAATGTTCGAGTAATTTTTTTGCAAAATATTTTTTGATTTTTACATGTAGGAAAGAAATGCCAGAATTGGCCCGGATGCAAAGTGGTTAATATCCTTTAGACCACTTCACAATCCAGCTGGAGACTCCGTGTGATTGATCTGTAACCATTCTATGTTGTGACACATCAAGTGATCAACGAGAATCATAGGATTTTAAAGAGTTTCCCATCAACAAACTTTCCTGCGGCCTGTTCCATTTTAGCAGCTTCTCTTTGATCACAGCAGCGTAAGCTTTCAGGAGAAAGAGTATTATGTGGCAGCCAGTGTAAAGAGTGAAAAATATTTTTTTATATAAATCATCCATAAAAACAACAACTGTTGAGCCAAGCAAAGTTCTGAAAAATGCAAATATAAAGAAGCAAAAATTAAACACATTTAACTGCATGATTTTCGCATTTTTGGAAATTTTGGCTTAGTTTTAAAAAAAATTATTCCAGGTACTTGCCAACAAGTAAACAAATGAAAGCATGCCTTAAAAACAGTGTGAAAATAATTTTGGTATTCAAAGCTGTTAAGTTATTGCAGTTATTGGAGTAAACCAGCCAACGCGTACAAAAAATACGGTCTGGATACAAAAGGTTTGGATTACGCTGGGTTCTGAAAGGGTTAAACTGAGTTATGAAAACCCAACAGTGGAAAGGACCCCCAGAATGGTTATATAGTTTATCCCAACCACGGCAATTTACTTTTTCTGTACATCAAAGGTCTATGAAATAAAGGTAATTCAGGTGTACTGCATATACATGAACCTTCACTGTCTAATCCAGGCTTCTCTCACAGAGGAACCCTTGAAATAACTTTCTGGTCTCAGGAAACCCCCTATATCTACAACTCAAGATCCATTAGTGTGATGGTCAGTGAGAAGAATGCTCCTTACACTTGTGGACATTAGGAAGAAATACAGACCACTAAAAAGAACAGTGGTGTCAGAGGGAACTTATCTGAGAGGTAGAAATAGTTTATTACTCAAGGAGCCCCTCTGAAGGGACCCTGATCTAATCACAGGCTAGGGGGCAGGGAACGGTCCTAGATAAACAGTAGCAGAGCTCACGAAACCAACATGGACATGTCTTTTGGCACGGTTGTTAAAAACGTAGAAATGGCCAAAAAGGAACTAAATAAAATCCTTCAGTAGGTTAAAGCGATCAAGCTTGTAACAAAGCTTGACACGTCCCAGAAGATTGCCCAGCAATTTACATGCCCAGCTGTGAAGCCATAGCCGGGCGTCCACAGTTAGACTACACTTTTTGTAGCTCCCGACTTTTAAATGGGTGAAACGGATGGCATACCGAGTGGCTCCCGTGCATGTGCGGGAGTAACATCATCGTGGCTTGGCCATTCAAACGGCTGGCGCCCACATACCCGGAAGGAAGACCTAGTGAAGATGGGAGCCCTGTCAGCAGTGACAGCGCACCACTAAAGGGCTTAATTTTAAGGCAAGTCTTTCATGTTCAATGTGGTAGTATGCGATGCCATTACCCTGCAGGGAGCCCTGGATTTGCTACGGCTTTAACCACTTGCCGCCGTCATACTGCGGCAGGTTGGTTCTATTGCGCGAATCGCCGTATGTTGGTTTGTGCAATAGATGCAGCCACCCACAATCGCTTCAGAGTCAGAACAGGGAACTGTCAAGGTAAACAAACAGATCCCCGTTCTGATAGGGGAGTAGAGAGATAGTCTGTTCCTAGTGATAGGGAACAGCGATCTCTCTCCTCCTCTAGTCTGTATACCCCCCCCCCCCCCCACACACACACACACACACACACACACACACACAGTTAGACCCCTTTCACACTGGGGCGATTTTCAGGTGGTTTCATGCTAAAAATAGCACCTGTAAAGTGCCCATCAAGCCACCCAAGTGTGAAAGCCTGAGTGCTTTCACACTGGGGCGGTGCGCTTGCAGGACGGAAAAAAAAAGTCTTACAAGCAGCATCTTTGGGGGCGGTGGTGGAGGAGCAGCGTTCCACTGTCCCTACCAGTTGAAATGAACGCAACACGGGCGCCATTAACCCTTAAAAGTGCCCCGCTAGTGGTCGAAAATGCCCCAGTGTGAAAGGGATTTTAGAAACACCTCCCAGGGAACACATTTAACCCCTTGATCACCACTAGTGTTAACCCCTTCCCTGCCAGTGTCATTTATACAGTAATCAAAAAATATGTAGAAGAATACATATTGGCCTAAGCTGAGGCAGACATTTATATATATATTTTTTTTTTTTGGGGGGGGGGGGGGGTTATTATAGCAAAAAATGTTGCTTTTTTTTTTCAAAACTGTCGCTCCTTTTTTATTTATAGCGCAAAAAATAAAAACCACAGGGGTGATCAAATACCCCCAAAAGAAAGCTCTATTTGGGTACAGCGCCGAACGACAATTCCAGTTAAAGCGATGCAGTGCCATTTCTCAAAAAAAGGCCTAGTCATTAAGGGAGTAAATCCTTCCGGTCCTTAAGTGGTTAAACCTGTCCCTTGAATGAATTCAACTGTATTCAAGTGTTTACAGGGGAAATGTTGATTAGTACAATACTGTAAAAACAAATGGGATTTTAATCAGGCCTAGGCATGCCACTCTACTAGGGAAAGGCAGATTGTCGTTGCTTAGGTGTCACCTAACACTATTTACAATTAGCTGCATATCACTACAGTAATCATAAGCAGGTTCACTTTCCATTCACATACTTTGCTGAGTCACTCATAAAAGAATGAAAATATGAAAATCACTCCCCACTGAATTGCAGAGAACAGATACGTAATCTTCTTAGCTCTTTAAAATCCCCATTTATTAAGCCTCCACATAGTGTCATAAATTTTGTACAGAGCTGAGAGTGAATACTGTCTGCGATTCTAATGATGCGATTCACACTCACTTTGTGTCTTGGCTGCACAAGGGTAAGAAGTGAGAGGGGACATGAAAACCAAAGCCAGCACTGACCACTTGACAGAGGTTCTCCCCTTTTCCCACTGACAGATAATGAGTTTTCATTCTTTCTACCCCCATTGCAAAGATGTTACATTGATTTTTGGCCCACTAGAAAAGGCTTGTTCACACAGATGGCCGGGGGCTGCAAAAGCAGACTGTGAGCCACAGTATTACCGCCCACCTGGCAAAAATCAAACTGCGTTTCCCATTTAGCAGGCATCACCATTCCAATGAATTAGGCTGCACCGCAACTGCGGTGTTAAAGTAGGCAATAAGGAGGCAATATGTCTCCTTTTCACCACTTAGCAAACACCCTCTGAAAAGTGCTCCACTGCAGACTGCATTTCAGAGGGGCAGCAGCATAGCCGCCTGTATGAACAAGGAAATTAGGGAAAATCTACTGCATAATCGAGACATGGACAGCAGTATCAAAAATACGGTAATTCAAAATAAAACATGGCTGGAGTTTGGTTATATTGTAAAGCGTTGCACAAACTGTTGGCGCTATATGAAGTCTAAAGGCGTAATATATTCAATCGCCTTTAGATTTACCCGCAACTATGCAGTGTGAAGGTCTATCACTGTTCTGGTCTCAGAAAGTGAATGCTGGCAAAATGTTTACTACGGTGTTCAGTGTCCATCAAATTATTTTATTTGGCCACAGGTCCACCTTTAACTTTTTATCTGTCATGGAGAGCTTTTATACAGCCTGGCAATTAAAGGATTAAAGTAAGCCAACGTCTGTAGACTTTGCTCTATTACATAAATAAAACCATCCAACCACTGTTACACAACAAAAGCGTAGATCCCGACCTGTTCTGTCTTAACCTAGGGGAGGCGTTTAGGGGCATTAACGAATAACGGGTCACCTGCACAATACGATCACACAGAAAGTGTGACATATTTGGTATTTAGAAGAAGGAAAAAAGAACGGTTTAATTTTCAAGGGAAGATTTTGGAGGATGCTATTTAATATAAACAGATGAAATGTCAGAAAACTACGATACCAATTTTTTTTTTTTAGGTCATGCATTAAAAAGCTTTACAAGCCATTTAGTGTTAAGATAAATTCCAGGAATTCAGCTCCTTTATAAAAACAATTAAGGCACACTAGGAGTCAAGTCCAGCGAGGTGCATGACATCTCTATATCCGACAGCTTTATAACACTCTCAGAAAGCCCTGAACCTTGAACAGGAGCGTAGCTGCAATCGCCATGCCCGCCCATCCCTCACTGCTAACCAATCACAGAAGCCTTGGTATTACACAAACACATTTTAAATAATACAAAAGAAGAGGGGAAGGAGGAGGGAGGGACAGGGAAAGAAAAGAGGGAATGGAGAAGGAGGGGAAAGGGAAAGGAGAAGGAGGGGAAAGGGAAAGGAGAAGGAGGGGAAAGGAGAAGGAGAAGGAGGGGAAAGGAGAAGGAGGGGAAAGGTAAAGGAGAAGGAGGGGAAAGGTAAAGGAGAAGGAGGGGAAAGGTAAAGGAGAAGGAGGGGAAAGGGAAAGGAGAAGGAGGGGAAAGGGAAAGGAGAAGGAGGGGAAAGGAGAAGGAGGGGAAAGGAGAAGGAGAAGGAGGGGAAAGGAGAAGGAGGGGAAAGGAGAAGGAGAAGGAGGGGAAAGGAGAAGGAGGGGAAAGGAGAAGGAGAAGGAGGGGAAAGGAGAAGGAGGGGAAAGGTAAAGGAGAAGGAGGGGAAAGGTAAAGGAGAAGGAGGGGAAAGGTAAAGGAGAAGGAGGGGAAAGGTAAAGGAGAAGGAGGGGAAAGGAGAAGGAGGGGAAAGGAGAAGGAGGGGAAAGGAGAAGGAGGGGAAAGGAGAAGGAGGGGAAAGGAGAAGGAGGGGAAAGGAGAAGGAGAAGGAGGGGAAAGGAGAAGGAGGGGAAAGGAGAAGGAGGGGAAAGGGAAAGGAGAAGGAGGGGAAAGGGAAAGGAGAAGGAGGGGAAAGGGAAAGGAGAAGGAGGGGAAAGGGAAAGGAGGGGAAAGGGAAAGGAGAAGGAGGGGAAAGGGAAAGGAGAAGGAGGGGAAAGGGAAAGGAGAAGGAAGGGAAAGGAGAAGGAGGGGAAAGGGAAAGGAGAAGGAAGGGAAAGGAGAAGGAGGGGAAAGGAGAAGGAGGGGAAAGGAGAAGGAGGGGAAGGGAGAAGGAGGGGAAGGGAGAAGGAGGGGAAAGGAGAAGGAGGGGAAAGGAGAAGGAGGGGAAAGGGAAAGGAGAAGGAGAAGGAGGGGAAAGGGAAAGGAGAAGGAGAAGGAGGAGGGGAAAGGGAAAGGAGAAGGAGAGGGAAAGGAGAAGGAGAGGGAAAGGAGAGGGAAGGGAAGGGAAGGGAAGGGAAAGGAGAGGGAAGGGAAAGGAGAGGGAAGGGAAAGGAGAGGGAAGGGAAAGGAGAGGGAAGGGAAAGGAGAGGGAAGGGAAAGGAGAGGGAAGGGAAAGGAGAGGGAAGGGAAAGGAGAGGGAAGGGAAAGGAGAGGGAAGGGAAAGGGAAGGGAAGGGAAAGGGAAGGGCATAGCTGTACTGTGTGTTTCTCTCTTCTCAGATCCTGGGAGTGCCTCATGGCAGAGAAAATACTTGTTAAATGTAAATAATAGAGATAAGCCCAGGAGGTGTCATGCAGCTTTTTCGACTTAACTCATAGCGTGCCTTCACTTCTTACAAACTGTCTGAATTCCTGGAATTCAGCTTCAACTGCCTGCCAACCAGCCGAAGTCGTTATATGGTGGCAGGTTAGCACTTCTGCGCTGTGTCAAGTGTCAGATCTGAACGCAGCAATGTCACGGTCCTGCTAAAAAATAGTAATAAAAATGCCACAATTATATCCACTATTTTGTAGATTCTATAACTTTTTCACAAACCAATCAGTATACCCTTATTGCGTTTTTTTGGGGGGGATATTTTATTCTAGCAAAAAGTAAAAAATTTGTTTTCAAAATAGTTTTTTTTTGTTTATAGCGCAAAAAATATAAAAATGGCAGAGGTGATCAAATATCACCAAAAGAAAGCTTGACTTTGAATGATATTGGTGTGTGACTGTCACTGAGATATTTATCTTGCATTGAGAAAATCTCAATTTATCCATTTTTCCCTACAGCCCCGGAAGGTTTTGCCCCCTTCATGACCAGGTCTTTCTTTTGCGCTATGGCACTGTGTTACTTTAACTGACAATTGTGCCGTCGTGCAACACTGTATCCAAACAAAATGTATGTTCTTTTTCCCCACAAATAGAGCTTTCTTTTGGTGGTATTTTATCACCTCTGCGTTTTTTTTTTGGCGCTATAAACAAAAAGACCGACAATTTTGAAAAAATACTTTCCTGACGCATTCATGGCAGCACACACTGGGTTGTGACTCCGCCCCCACAACCTGACAGGATTGGTTAGCTATAAATTTGAAGGGGAGACACCCGGCATTATTCTCTTTTTTTATCCTCACCTGACAGGACGTGGACGTACAGCTTGTCTCCTACCGCTATCGCCCCTGCAGGTTCAGCCTCTCCTGTTTGGAAGTCCCCCTTGTACAGTCTCTAATAGAGCTTTTATAGGGGGAGCCCCGCTCTGGTGGTCTCAGGGGTTAATCCCGGCAAGTTCCTGGCATGTATACAAGCTTTAAATAAGCTTAGACCGGCAGTGTGGCTCTCTAACTATTTCTCCCCTTTTCTCTCCTGGTGCTTTGTAGTGCCCCTGAAAGTTTCTATGTCAAAGGCTTTCCCTATTGTACCCCTGAGAGTTTATATGACCAGGCCTTCCATATTGTGCCATTCATTTCTCTTCCCCTCATGTCACTGTGTGCTTGTACCTTTTTTGTTTCTTTCCAGGCAGGCTCTCTGAGCCATGTAGTTCCCCGCATCGCCGCGCTCCTCGGGCGTACTGCGCATGCGCGCAGCACAATGATGACGCCGGACACCTCCCTCGCCCTCATCCAAGATGGCGACGGGACGCGCGGGACGCTACGGCGCATGCGCGTACGCGTCATCAGCGCCGCGACGACGGCGCCAATTTTAAAAAAGCCTGAAAATTTCTTTTTTTCCCTGAGGCTGCTGCTTTGCTGGAATTCCACAGGGATTTCTCCCAGGGTATGCAGGTGCTTCCCTTTCCCTTTACCTATACCTGGTTAAGTGTTTTGTTGCTTATTTTGTAACTTCTGTTGCTTTCTTCCAGTATATCCCTCTGCTGCTTCCCTGTGATTTTCATGGAGCCCACTGCCCTCGCAGACCACTACCAACAAACGAGGTATGGAGACCATCACTTGTGTGGTAAGTAGAGAAGAGACAAAAAAGAGAGCCGGCCAATAAACACTGCCTATCTTTTGCAGTCCCATCAGGCCAAGAGACGCAAGCCCACGGCGCAGGGAGAGGTCCAGGCATGCATCAAGCAGGAGGTCCCGTAAAAGTCGGTCAAGATCCTCCTCCCGCTACCATCGATCAAGGCACAGCCGATCACGCCGCAGCCGTTCCCGTCACAGCCGGTCTCACCGCAGACGGTCTCCCTCATCCCACCGTGAGCATTATCATACCCGTCCTGCAGCTAACGCTTGCTGGGTGTGCGGTGCTACTGCTTTGCCAGGAAAGCTAGCATGTCAGACTTGCTTTAATGAAGCAACTAGAGAAAAGGAGACGAGCGCCAGGATGACTACAGATTTCTCCTCCCAACAGCTCGTGGGGGAGTCAGCGCAAGAATCAATGTGGACTTCAGTTCCTTTGGTCTGTGATGAGCCCACTCCGGGCACTTCATCCTCCTCCGGCCCATATGCCCAACTATTAGAGGCTCATTCTGATCATGAAGATCGAGAACTTGTGTCTGGATTTGACTTCTGTCTAGTCGAACCTTTTGCCCGCTCAGTCAAGGCGACAATAGGCTGGGAAGAACCCGTGACGGAACCACCCAAGGTTGGGAAATATTTCCCCGAGTTAAGGAGGGACCCCGAACTGTTTCCCTTCATCGACGAACTGGAGGACCTCATTAAGGAGGAGTGGGAGAAACCGGACAAGCGTCCCGGTCTGTCCAACAAACTCTCTAAACTATACCCTCTGAAAGACTCTAAAGTCGCTTCCCTCATTAACGCTCCCGTGGTGGATGCTTCTCTTATGCGACTCGCCAGGCATGTCACTCTGCCAATAGAAGACGCAGTATCTTTCCGGGATGTTCTCGACCGTAAGATCGACCTAGAATTAAAGAAGGCTTACTCCACCTCGGGGGGCGCATGTAGACCAGCTATTGCTACGGCAGCTGTCGCCAAGGCCATTTCCGCATGGGCAGCCAATGCTGAGAAGGTTCTCCTAGAAGGTGCTGATCGAAGGGATGTCATATCCTCCTTACAGGAGATCAGGCTAGCCGGTGACTTTATGGCGGGGGCCTCGGTGGATATCATTCGTTCCTCGGCCAGGTCCATGTTAGCCTCAGTTATGGCCCGCAGAGCCTTATGGTTAAAACCTTGGGTCGCTGATGCGGCTTCAAAGGCAAACTGGTGCAGGATACCATATGATGGCACGAACCTGTTCGGCACAAAATTGGATTCGGCAATCTCCAAGGTCACGGGTGGAAAATCGGGGCTTATTCCCTCCGACAGAAGACCCAAGCCTCAGAAAGGTCCTACCTTCAGGCGTAATCTGCCTGAGAGGTACAGGGAGGCCAGATCCTATCGTCCCGGTAAGGAGTTCAGGAGAGAATGGAGACCTAATCGCCCACCCTTTACGAGGGGGCAGAAGCCCAAGGTCACTACTGCAGGGGACCAGCAGAAGTCTTTTTGAAGTCTTGCCTGCCCACCCAGCTCAGGTGGGCGCCAGGCTCAGCAGTTTTGCGCATATATGGTCAAACCACATAGAAGATCCATGGACCCTTTCTACTATAAAGCATGGCCACAGATGGAACTTTATAGGGGTATTGCCTCACGCTACCTTTCAGCCCACCAAAATACCGTCTTCCCTAGACAAAAGGAGACTGCTCATGCAATACATTTTAGAACTATTGCAGAAAAGAGCTATCATGAAAGTTCCTTCGCACCAAAGAGGCAGGGGATTTTATTCCCCTCTCTTTCTGGTTCGAAAGAAATCAGGGGACCTTCGGCCCGTACTGGACCTCAAGCGGCTCAACAGAAGGATTCAAATAGAGGCCTTCAAGATGGAGAGTCTCCAGTCCATCCTCCTGGCAGTAAATCTCGGGGACTGGATGCTGTCGATCGACCTGTCAGACGCCTACCTCCATGTGCCAATACATCCCGCATACCAGAAGTTCCTGCGCTTTTCCATCGGCCAACATCACTACCAATTCCGATGTCTACCATTCGGGATCTCCTCGGCTCCCAGGACGTTCACGAAGGTTATGCTTCCCCTCATAGCATTCCTCAGAGAGAAGGGGCTGCGGGTGCATCATTACCTGGACGATATCTTGCTTTTGGCCACAAATCAGGAGACTCTACTCCTCCAGCGGGAGATCCTAATCTCGACCCTCCAAAAGTTTGGCTGGTTAATCAACTGGCGAAAGAGCAGCCTTCAACCATCACAGTCCATGGTTTACCTGGGGGCAGAATTGGACACGAAACAGAACAGGGTACAACTGCCCTTAGAGAAGGTGAACCCCTTAATCCAGAAAGTGCGGAATCTATTGTCTTCCAGTCTCACGTCTTCCAGAACCTGCCTCAGTATGCTGGGCTCGATGTCATCCACCATACCCATGGTACAATGGTCCCAATGGCGCATGAGAACCCTGCAGAACACCTTTCTCAGGCATTGGGACGGAGCATCAATGCACCAACCCATCAGCATCCCCAGTCATGTAAGACACTCCCTTCTGTGGTGGACTTGCCCTTCCAACCTCAGAGGATTCAGGCCCATAGCTCCTCCGGAACCGGAGATAGTAACATCCGATGCCAGCGAGAGAGGTTGGGGGGCTCACTATCTGGATCAGACAGCCCAGGGTCACTGGCACTTCCCTGCTCGGGGGACAGTCTCAAATATACTGGAGCTCCGAGCGGCATTCCAGGCCCTCTTAGCCTTTGCGCCTCTTCTTCAGGGGAAGAGCGTCCTAATTCGGTTGGACAACAGGGTGGCGGTAGCCTACATCCAGAGGCAAGGCGGTACCCGAAGCCTCACTCTTCTGGAAGAAGTTCGCCCCATAATGGAGTGGTCCCAGATACATCTTCTGGACCTGAGAGCAGTCTATGTCCCAGCAGCACAGAATACGCTAGCCGACTTTCTGAGCAGAGAACTTCTATCCAACAACGAGTGGTCCCTGAATCCCCGGGTGTTCACCGTTCTAACGGAAACCTGGGGGGTTCCGGAGATAGACCTGGCAGCAACACCAGCGAATGCCAAGTGTTCGAGATTCCTTTCCAGGGTACCCTTTCCAACAGCGGAGGGGACAGATTGCCTCCTTCACCCATGGGACTTCAATTTGGGGTACATCTTCCCCCCAACTCCTCTAATAGCGAGGTTTCTGTCGCGACTACGAAGGTCGTCGGCCACAGTAATCACAGTGGTACCATTCTGGCCGAGGAGACCGTGGTTTACGACGCTCCTGCAGCTCAATACCCGACCTCCAATCCACCTTCCAGTTACGGCGGATCTCCTACTTCAAGGTCGGTCTCCCCATCCAGCCCCAGACAGGCTCCACCTGACAGCCTGGAGGTTGAGAGGGCTAGACTAAGGGAACAGGGATGTTCCCAAGCGGTTATAACAACCTTAATGCAGGCCAGGAAACCCTCCACGAACTCCATTTATTCCAGGATTTGGGAAAAATTCGCCCAGCTGGCGCAACTCAAAGGTTGGAACCCCGTCTCACCCGATCCTTACCAGATCCTGGAGTTCCTGCAAACGGGAATTGACAAGGGACTAAATTCAGGCACCCTAAAGGTACAGATCTCCGCTCTGTCCGCCAAAACTGGCACCAGGTGGGCCTTGCATCCTTTGATCATCCAGTACATGAAGGCATGCGTAAAGATCAGACCACCCAGAAAACCGTCCTTCCCGTCCTGGGATCTTTCGGTGGTCCTCGAGGCGTTCTCCAATCCTCCCTTCTTCCCACTCAACTCGATTTCTCTATGGGATCTGACCTTAAAGTTATCCTTCCTCATCGCCATTGCCTCGGCGAGGAGAGTGTCGGAGTTGCAAGCTCTCATGTCTAAAGAACCATACCTGATTTTTCATCCCGACAGAGTGATTCTGAGACCATCAGACCGTTTCCTGCCCAAAGTTACTTCGGCCTTCCATTACAGCCAGGACATCGTCTTACCATGCCTTTCTAATGAGAATGGCGAACCTCATGCCTTGGACATTAAATCTACACTTTCCAAATATCTGTCGGCTACTACTCATCTCAGATCAACAGACGCTCTCTTGATTATACCTCACGGGGCCAGGCGGGGTCAGGCGGCCACTTCCCGCACCATCGCCTCTTGGCTGGTCAGAGCTATTGGAAAAGCGTATTCCACTCAGCAGATGGAGATCCCGGAAGGCGTCAGGGCACACTCAACCAGGGCAGTGGCAACCTCTTGGGCAGCATATTGTGGTGTTTCTGCGGAAACTATATGCAGAGCAGCAACCTGGTCTTCCAGGCATACCTTTATCGCCCACTACAGGGTGGACGCCGCTCTCTTGGCTACGGCCGAATTTGGCAGATCTGTCATCAGGGCCAATTCTTCTGCCCTATAGGGAATAAAATACTTTTGCATTGAACCCTCCCGACTGGCGAGTTATTTCCCAGTGTGTGCTGCCATGAATGCGTCAGGAAAACGGAAAATTGTATACTTACCTTCCGTAATTTTCCTTTCCTGACGCATCTTCATGGCAGCACACAGCTGCCCACCCTACTGTTCAATGATGATATTTACGGAGAATAATGCCGGGTGTCTCCCCTTCAAATTTATAGCTAACCAATCCTGTCAGGTTGTGGGGGCGGAGTCACAACCCAGTGTGTGCTGCCATGAAGATGCGTCAGGAAAGGAAAATTACGGAAGGTAAGTATACAATTTTCCGTTTTCTGCTATAAAACCTACCCAATAATTAATTTTTTTTTACAAAATCTAATTTCTTCATTCATTTCGGCAAATATGTATTCTGCTCCATATTTTTGGTAAAAAAAAAAAAAAATTGTATATTGATTTGCGCAAAAGTTATCGCATCTACAAAACTATAGGATATTTTTATGGCATTTTTAATTTTACTAGCAATGGCGGCCATCAGCGATTCTTGGCACCACTGCGACACTAAATTACTTTTGGGATCAGTGCTAAAAATAAATGCACTGTCACTGTACTAATGACAATGGCAGGGAAGGGGTTAACATCAGGAGCAATCAAACGGTTAAGGGAGCTCCTAGGGAGTGCTGTGACTGGAGGGGAAAAGAGATCCGTGTTTCTGCTTAACAGAAACACAAGATCTCCATTTTCCTCCCTCACAGATTGCCGTTCTGCCCCTCCTGTAAACAACTGTGTGCAAGCACAGCGGGAGCGGCCCCCAGCAGGGTCGTGTGCACCCCAGACCCAGAGAAATAGAACGTACAGATACGTTGTTTAGCACAGCTGGGCCGCCCTGCCGCAGTAAATGTGCGGTGGGGGGGGGGGTCCGGAAACGGTTAAACTGCTCATTTCTGGGGCTGGGGCAGGGTAAATGAACCATTGTGCGCATGCATGGGAGTTAGGTCATATCAATCCAGGCTGACCAATCAAGAAAAGAAAATAAAACACTAAAAACTAAAAGAAAATTTGTACCCCACACTCCACTCAAATCGCTTGGTGTAAAGTTCACAGTAGAACTGCAACTAACAATTATTTTCATAATCGATTATGGTTTCGATTAATCGAATAATCGGTTAATAACCTAAAAAAAAAAAAAAAATGCTGCGATTTTCATTTTTTTTTTGCCCAATTTGTTGTTGGGCAGATTAGAAAACACAAATTGCCATAAAAAAAAAAAAAAAAAAAAATCTGCAGCTTGCTTCTCAATTGAACCAAAAAAACAAAATAGCACAGTTTTTTTCTATAAAAAAAAAAAAAAAAAAAAGTCCTTACCCTTTCCAAATACACAGAAGCTGAAAGAATCATGGATGTGAAGCCATGTAAATGAACTGTAGTGTGTTTCTGCAAAAAGCACAGAGGTGTGACTCAGGCATGAGATATTTAGTAACATTGTGAAAAACTAAAATTGGTACAAAAAGAGCAAATAATCGCTACTGTAAGGGGTTCATTTTTTACTGTTAGACAGTGAAAGTAATATTTGCAGTAGAGATTCGCTCTTTGTACTTTTGTAAGGGCAAATTTTTTTATTTTTTTAACCCCAGTATGTTACTGGCCGATTAATCGATTATGAAAATGGTAATTAATTTCATAATCGATTAGTTGGCGATTAATCGAGTAGTTATTTCGCCCCTAGTTCACAGATTACATATATATTTTGCAGGACTGTATATTGCGCATCAAAAGCACAGTTTGTTGTGGACTTTACGCAATGCACTTTATGTTGATATCAACAGTAAGATTTTTACAACACTGCACTTTAGAGCCGGTTCACACTCCCGCGGCACGACTTCGGGGGCGACTCTGCAAGTCGTCCTGAGGACGACTTCAGAGGCGACCAGAAAAACGACTTCTGTATAGAAGTCAATGCTGTATAGAAGTCAATGCGGGTCACCCCAAGCCGCCCCTGAAGTCGTGCAGGAACCTGCGTCGCTCCTATTAGAACGGTTCCATTGCATTGAATGGGATGCGACTCGTAAGGCCCCAGTGTGACCCGGCTCTTATAGGGGTCGATTTGAAGCAGTGTATATTCACGAATTATTATATTTCACTGAGAATGCGTACATCGCTATTTTGTACTTTGTGGAATTTTTTCAAATTTACAAGAGCGCTGCACTCTTTATTCTTTTTTTTTTTTGCTATGGGGTTACAAACTTTTCAGCAGTAGCTCTATAAGTGATATAGGGAAGAGATTGCAACGTCATAACATATAAAGTGATTTGAAAGCCTGATAGTTTACCTTACCCACTTAAGGACCGCCTCCTGCACATATACATAGGCAGAATGGCACAGGCACGTACATGTACGTTGCCTTTAAGAGCCCAGCCGTGGGTCGCGCGCCGCCGGCACACACGACCTGGTCCGAAGCTCCGTGACCGCGGGACCCGATAGCCGCCAGTGTCCCGCGATCGGTCACAAGAGCTGAAGAACAGGGGAGGTGTGTGCAAACACACCTTCCCCGTTCTTCACAGTGGCAGTGTCATTGATCGTCTGTTGCCCAATATAGGGAAAGACGATCAATGACGTCACACGTCCCGCCCCCCTACAGTTAGAAACACATATGAAGTCACACTTAAGCACTAGGGGGCGGTGTAGGGGTTAACTCCTAAACTGCAATGTTCACAGTAATAAATGCATTTTTATAGCATTTTTTGCAGTAAAAATGACAATGGTCCCAAAAAATGTGTAAAAATTGTCCGAAGTGTCCGCCATAATGTCGCAGTCACACAAAAAAAAAAATCGCTGATTGCCGCCATTAGTAAAAAAAAAAATTTATAAAAATGCCATAAAACTATCCCCTATTTTGTAAACGCTATAAATTTTGCGCAAACCAATCGTTAAATGCTTATTGCGATTTTTTTTTACCAAAAATAGGTAGAAGAATACGGATCGGCCTAAACTGAGGAAAAAAAACTATTTTTATATCTTTTTGGGGGATATTTATTATAGCAAAAAGTAGAAAATAGTTTTTTTTTTTCAAAATTGTCGCTTTTTGTTTATAGCGCAAAAAATAAAAACCGCAGAGGTGATCAAATACCACCAAAAGAAATCTCTATTTCTGTGAAAAAAAGGACACCAATTTTGTTTGGGAGCCACGTCGCACGACCGCGTAATTGGCAGTAAACGTGACGCAGTGCCGAGTCGCAAAAAGGGGCACGGTCCTTAACCTGCATATTGGTCCGGGTCTTAAATGGTTACTGCATACTCTGCAATAAAGTGGATGTAAACTCACACATATACCCAGTGAAGTGAACAGCCTCAGATGATACAGAGAGATGAAACAAATCTCCCTATATAAGTTTTACATGTATATCGGCTTTCTTCAGCTTTTTATACTGTTTAGAAAGTGCACATCCTGTTAGATTTTTCACTTCCTCATTCATAGTAGCAGTGTAGTGTTGGATTATACTGGGAGACAGCTGATTGGAGGAAAGGCACACACCCCCACTCCACATTGGCAAAGGAATGTGCAGAGCTGTGCTCTTAGACAGTGTTCTGTTGAATAGTACCCTCTATCGAAAAATGCCCACTCCTTTCTTGTGAAAAAAAAAAATTCCCGATCAGCTGTTGTGACGGCGTATGCGCAGGGCGTTGGATACAATAGCCAATGAGCGCAGAGGGACAGAATTCTTCTCCAATTCTGCCTCGCGCTTGCAGGACGTGTTCAGTGTTGTGAAGGGCGTTTTTTTTTTGTGTTGATGGGAGGGTACAGTGCTGCAAAGGGACATTGTTATTCTTTGATTCTGCCTCGCACTTGCAGGGCGTGTTCAGTGTGTTGAACGGCAGTTTTTGTTTAAGGGCGTGATCAGGGCTTTGCAGGGCCCATGAATCCGAGAATAACATTGTCACTTTGCAGCACTGAACCCGCCCAATAACATGAAAAACTCACCCTTCACAACACTGAACATGCCCCGCAAGTGCAAGGCAGAATCGGCAAAGAATTCTGTTCCTCGGCTATTGTCTCCGACGCACTGCATCACGGATCGGCTATTTTTCAAGTGCACTATTTGACAGAACAACAGAAGGCCGAGTGTAAATAAATCTATTTATAGCAACCACACACACTTCTATCTCCCATCTGGACGAGCTTGTCAAAAGTTCTCAGGCTAACAGAGCTACTGAGCAGGACAAAGCTACGGGACTCCGTGCTTTGGAGAGAGATAACAAAACACTGCAGATAGATGTGCTTGGCTCAAATTTCATGAATCAGGTTTACATCCACTTAAAAAAACACTTATATGCTGCAGGATCCTCCCCAGCTCCCCTTATATTTACCCAAGCCCGATTTCAATACAGCGTCATGTGCAAGAGCAGCGTCTCTCTTCATAGGGCAAACGGATAGCAGCGGGGGCCATCAAATTCTGTGATGAACAAAAACAGAGGACAGGGCCGAACTTCACCGTCTATGTCTATGGGGGCACTTGCTGAAGAGGAGCAGCTAGAAGACTGCAACCAGGCAATTCTAGTTGCCTGGTTCTGCTAAAACAATGGCCTAAATACTTCATCTAGTCTCGACATAGAAGTATGTAGCTAAGAAGTTCTGAATCTGCACTCTCTTTGTAATCTGAATGTTTGTTCTGGTCAAATGACGCAATGCACTGAAGCTAGGGGAAGCCTGGCAGTTACAAACTTCTCTATACAGGGAGTGCAGAATTATTAGGCAAATGAGTATTTTGACCACATCATCCTCTTTATGCATGTTGTCTTACTCCAAGCTGTATAGGCTCGAAAGCCTACTACCAATTAAGCATATTAGGTGATGTGCATCTCTAATGACATCAACACCCTATATCAGGTGTGCATAATTATTAGGCAACTTCCTTTCCTTTGGCAAAATGGGTCAAAAGAAGGACTTGACAGGCTCAGAAAAGTCAAACATAGTGAGATATCTTGCAGAGGGATGCAGCACTCTTAAAATTGCAAAGCTTCTGAAGCGTGATCATCGAACAATCAAGCGTTTCATTCAAAATAGTCAACAGGGTCGCAAGAAGCGTGTGGAAAAACCAAGGCGCAAAATAACTGACCATGAACTGAGAAAAGTCAAGCGTGCAGCTGCCAAGATGCCACTTGCCACCAGTTTGGCCATATTTCAGAGCTGCAACATCACTGGAGTGCTCAAAAGCACAAGGTGTGCAATACTCAGAGACATGGCCAAGGTAAGAAAGGCTGAAAGACGACCACCACTGAACAAGACACACAAGCAGAAACGTCAAGACTGGGCCAAGAAATATCTCAAGACTGATTTTTCTAAGGTTTTATGGACTGATGAAATGAGAGTGAGTCTTGATGGGCCAGATGGAAGAGCCCGTGGCTGGATTGGTAAAGGGCAGGGAGCTCCAGTCCGACTCAGACGCCAGCAAGGTGGAGGTGGAGTACTGGTTTGGGCTGGTATCATCAAAGATGAGCTTGTGGGGCCTTTTCGGATTGAGGATGGAGTCAAGCTCAACTCCCAGTCCTACTGCCAGTTTCTGGAAGACACCTTCTTCAAGCAGTGGTACAGGAAGAAGTCTGCATCCTTCAAGAAAAACATGATTTTCATGCAGGACAATGCTCCATCACACGCGTCCAAGTACTCCACAGCGTGGCTGGCAAGAAAGGGTATAAAAGAAGAAAAACTAATGACATGGCCTCCTTGTTCACCTGATCTGAACCCCATTGAGAACCTGTGGTCCATCATCAAATGTGAGATTTACAAGGAGGGAAAACAGTACACCTCTCCGAACAGTGTCTGGGAGGCTGTGGTTGCTGCTGCACGAAATGTTGATGGTGAACAGATCAAAACACTGACAGAATCCATGGATGGCAGGCTTTTGAGTGTCCTTGCAAAGAAAGGTGGCTATATTGGTACTGATTTGTTTTTGTTTTGTTTTTGAATGTCAGAAATGTATATTTGTGAATGTTGAGATGTTATATTGGTTTCACTGGTAAAAATAAATAATTGAAATGGGTATATATATTTTTTTTTGTTAAGTTGCCTAATAATTATGCACAGTAATAGTCACCTGCACACACAGATATCCCCCCTAAAATAGCTAAAACTAAAAACAAACTAAAAACTACTTCCAAAAATATTCAGCTTTGATATTAATGAGTTTTTGGGGTTCATTGAGAACATGGTTGTTGTTCAATAATAAAATTAATCCTCAAAAATACAACTTGCCTAATAATTCTGCACTCCCTGTACAGAATAGTTTTCATGCAACTATAGTGATGAGATCTTGTGCTACATAAAAAGTGCACCGTTTTCAGTAGGTTGGTATATCTAAAGCCTTAAACTGGTGGTAAAAAAAATAATAATAATATAAAAATATATGTCTATACATGCTCTGTGCAATAGAATTCTTCTCAAGTCTCCCGCTGGGACTCCTGGCTCCTCCTCACTTGCTGGTGCCCCCAACAGGAAACGGATTCCCATGGGGGCACTCGTGCGGGCCCTACTGCTGCATCTATTTTTAAAATATTTCATTTTATTTTAAAAAAAATAGGCAGATACATGTTAAAACCAATCACAATAATAACACCTTATTATACCATTAACATATACATCAGACCCCTAGGTTAAACAAGAAAAATAACAGAAGAAACCCATAGTGTGTAATCTTCCATAACCTTAACTTATCAAAGATATTCCTTCCCTTCCTATACTCCTACTGCTGCATCTATTGACACAGACTGAATGGCCAATTAGAGGGACCAGAGGCACAACACCAGCAACTTGTGTCTGTAATAAGGCATCATTCCAATGCAGTGGGGAAACAGAAGCAAGACTCCAATTGTACTTTGTGGAAGTTCAGTGGAGCTCAGAAACAACTATTCAAAGAAAAAATAAATAAACCACTTCTAGTTTAAAGGGTCACTAAAGGAAAAAAAAAAACTGTTGCTGAAATGACTTACAGGGTATAGAGACATACAAGTTAACTAATTCCTTTTAAAAATGATTAAAAATAGATTAAATTCAATCATATAATGTACCTGCAGTTTCACTTTCGTTTTTAAACTGGTTTCATGTTTCTGTGAAGTAAAGAGACCCACAGAACAAAAACAAACAAATCCAGGGCAGTATTTTGTTTTTAAAATTAATCTGATTGGTTCTGAGGAGTTTTAGACACACAGCTTGGACCACAGTGAAAAGCTGCCATGAGATTTTTCATAAGGAGCCAGACAAGCAGGAAGTGTGGAGATCAGAGCAGAATTACAGCAACTTCAAAGCAAAAACAAACAATGAGGACATGAAACCAGTACTGCAGTAAGGTAAAGGAAGCCATTTAGCTGAAAAAAAAAATTCCTTTAGTGATCCTTTAAGGCCTCATGCCCACTGACGTTTTAAAAAAAAAACAGGCTGCAAAGCTAGTACAGACGCCAGGAAAAAAGCGGCGTTTTTAAACGCGTTTTTTTCCGTGTTTTGCATTGAATTCAATGCACGTTTTGCCACGCTAGCTTTCAGCCGCGTTTTTCTTTCTCTATTCAAAATCTATGGTTCCCTATGGGAGCCCTTTGATTTGAATAGAGGTCGCACCAGAAGTCGGATCAAGATGATCTGACTTGCGGAGAATCTTGAAGTGGGAACACTGCGAAAATTAAAAAAAAAAAAAAAAGTGCCTGAGGTTCCCCCACAAGGATGATACCAGGCCCTTAGGTCTGGTATGGATTTTAGGGGCAACACCTACGCTGGAAAAAACAGCGTGGGGGTTCCCCCAAAATCCATACCAGACCCTTATCCGAGCACGCCGCCTGGCCGGTCGGGATTGGGGGTGGGGACAAGCGTCTTATGACGTCACAGTCCCAACATGCTCCAGGTGGTGACGTCATAAGGGGCGGGGTCGTCACCACCCGGAGCATGCTGGGACTGTGACATCATAGGAGGCCTATATAAATCATTGGCACCGCACACCCGGCATTACAGCGGGAGGGAGCGTCGTGGCAACATCAGAAGAAAAGAAGAGAGAAGACGGCAGAAGGCAACTAGGAAGACCGGGCTGGCCACGGCTAGTAAAAGAGCTGCAAGAAGATAGCGGCGGCCATCCCTGAAGAAGGCACCGGAGAGCGGGAGAAGAACCGGGGAGAGCGGAGAAGACCCCCGGAGCGGACTAATAAATGATTTTATAAACCTGTGGTGACACTTTTCCTCCCGGTGAATGGGTAGGGGTACGATGCACCCCATACTCACTCACGTAGGGTGGGGGGCTGGGATCTGGGGGTCCCCTTATTAAAGGGGGCTCCCAGATTCCGATAAGCCCCCCGCCTGCAGACCCCCGACAGCCAACGGACAGGGTTGTCGGGAAGAGGCCCTTGTCCCCATCAACATGGGGACAAGGTGCTTTGGCACTCACCATTCCTGACCGGCCGGGCGGCATGCTCGGATAAGGGTCTGGTATGGATTTTGGGGGAACCCCCCACGTCGTTTTTTCAGCGTAGGTGTTTCCCCTAAAATCAATACCAGACTGAAGGGCATGGTATCATCTTTGTGGGGGAACCTCACGGATAATTTTCACGGGGTTCCCCTTCAAGATTCTCTGCACACGAGTCGCCCTGCAAGTCGGATCATCTTGATTCGACTTCTGGTGCGACCTCCATTCAAATAAATCTGACGTCTTTACAGCTCCAACGCTGGAGCTTGAGAACGCACTGGTCCTGTTTTTTTTTTTTGCAGCTTAAAAACGGCTCAGCCATTTACAGCTCAAAAACCTCATGGTGGGCATGAGGCCATAGGCTAACATGGAGAGCCGTTTTTAAGCTGAAAAAACGCTCAGAAAAGTGGCTGTAAAAACGTCCGTGGGCATGAGGCCTAAACGTGAACCAATAGTAAAGGTTTTATGTAGTGCAAGAGCCTACCTGACTGGATATACACTGGACAGATGTCCAAAAGACTCAAACTACATCAATGATGTTCTTGAGGCTGAATTCACACTACGTACAGTGAGCAATGTTTCACTACATTGTAAACCACCGGTCCCCACAAGGAAGGACACACAGAAAACCATTGATCTCTGTGCATCTCATTCACACTAACATGGCGTGTAGCTGTGCTACAGCGAGCCAAGATAAAATGTAGACGTAATGCTAGGGCGGCAACTAACGATTATTTTCATAATTGATTAGTTGGCCGATTATTGTTTCGATTAATCGACTTTTTACATTTTTTTGGGCCAATTTGTTGTTGGGCAGATTACAAAACACAAATTGCCTCAAAAACACATTACATGCTTTTCTGCAGCTTCTCGATTGAAGTATATTGAACCAAAACAAAACAAAATAGCACTGTTTTGCATTAAAAAGTCCTCGCCCTTTCCAAATACGCAGCAGCTGCAAAAAAAATCATAGTAGTGTGTTTCTGCAAAAAGCACCAAAAACAGAGGTGTGAACGCGGCCTGAGAGGTTTAGTAACATAATGGGGTTAAAAAAACAAAAATAAGTACAAAAAGAGCAAATAATCCCTACTGTAAGGGGTTAATTTTTTTACTGTGGGACAGTGAAAGAAATATTTACAGCAGCCATTTGCTTTTTTGTACTATAAAGGGCTAATTTTAGTTTTTTTTAACCCCATTATGTTACTGGTCCATTAATCGATTATGAAAATTGTAATCGATTAATCGATTCGTTGTTTCGGCCCTACTTAATGCATTTTTCACAGCACAATGAACAGGATCGCATGTCATTGTACAGCAGAGCATTGCATAGCACACTGTTGTGAAGCAACATGAATTAGGTGTACTTTTGTTTTTCTTTGTGGCAGGGCCCTTCAAATTGTTAGTTCTCTCCTGAACTAATTACAAAGGACCAAAGTCGGTTAAGTTTAATCCAGCCCAGTCAACAAGCTGACACACAGTAATTCCAGGAATAATAGGCAAGTGAAAAAAACTCCAAGGTAACAAATGTTTTGTTCAGAGTGACTAGTAAAAAAGCATATATAAACAGGGAGGAGTGGTACACAGCACTGAAACATTACGCCATGCGTGCAATACAACTCGGTGCAATTCATTCTATTGAAACTTCACCTTCCAAAGTTGACAAAATTCTTACTGGTCCAAAACACACTAACAATCTCACACAGTCAAATGAAAAATTAGGTACACCATAATAGAAATAATTGAATTTACCATATTTGTAGAGGCGACGATTTGATCATTGAAACATTGTCCAGAGCTAAAGGTATACCCTCCATAAAAACACAATGAACATTTGCCCTATCATTTATTCAATAAGAATATTAATAGATTCAATAGCGTGCTGTGGAAAAAGTACGTCCCAGGCCTCAAAGGCTGGTATTGCCCCCTCTAGCAAGAAAAACTTCTTGTAGGTGCGTTTTGTACAACTGCCCGGTCTCAGACATCAATTTGCCTAAATTTCTGACAACTCACTAATCCAAACTTTCAGTTGCAAGATGTTTGAGGGTTTCCTTGCAAGAGTTGCCTATATCAAATGCCACAACATTTCAACAAGACTCTAATCCAGACCTGGGCAAACTACGGCCCGCGGGCCGTATACGGCCCGGCGGACCTTTTAATCCGGCCCCCGGGCAGTGTTGCCATTGCCAACCGTCCGTAGAATTACGGACAGTACGTAAATAAAAGGCACTTTTTCCCTGTTCGTAAAAGTCCGTAATAAGGGAAATGTGCCCGTAAAAAGATCCGAATGTGAGCCGCAGCGCAGGCAGCGTCTAATCCTCCTACATTATGCATAGCCTCGCCCTCTCTGACCGCCCAGCCCACCACCACCCGCCGCGCAGCCAATTATCAAAGCGCATTTTCGCGCTAACAACACTGCTGCCAAAAAGAGCAGCGCGGGGAAACTGAGGCACATCGCAGAATGTGTGGACTCTGTGGAGAGCGGCACCGGCGGGATAGCACACAGCAGCAGATGTAGTGGACACACTGCAGACGCACCCCCACTGTGACGGAGTGGACTGAGTGAAGGCAGACGGAGACCGACCAGTGCGCCTGCCTGCTCTGCCCGCCCGACTGACTGACTGTAGCAGTCGGCCAGCCGCCATGCTGGTGCCCGGACCTGGAGTGGACCCTGGTCTCCACTCTCTTCGTTGGAGTAGGACTCCTCGCAACGCCTGCTGCCTGCCCTCAGTGCCACTGCCCTGGCCTTGTCTGGTGAGTCCTCCTCAGTCCAGCAGCAGAGTGTGAAGTGCTATCCTACCTAGACATCATCAGTATGCTGTGTCCTCCTCCTGTGCCCCTTTCACCTCTCCACAGGTCAGATCTGTGGAGAGGTGAAAGGGGCACAGGAGGAAGACACAGCATACTGATGATGTGAAGAAGTGATATGATAATTTATTTGCAGCCTCTGTGCCATGTCCCCAGCCTCTGTCCCCCTCCTGTGTCATGTCCCCAGCGTCTGTCCCCCTCCTGTGTCATGTCCCCAGCGTCTGTCCCCCTCCTGTGTCATGTCCCCAGCGTCTGTCCCCCTCCTGTGTCATGTCCCCAGCCTCTGTCCCCCTCCTGTGTCATGTCCCCAGCGTCTGTCCCCCTCCTGTGTCATGTCCCCAGCGTCTGTCCCCCTCCTGTGTCATGTCCCCAGCGTCTGTCCCCCTCCTGTGCCATGTCCCCAGCGTCTGTCCCCCTCCTGTGCCATGTCCCCAGCGTCTGTCCCCCTCCTGTGTCATGTCCCCAGCGTCTGTCCCCCTCCTGTGTCATGTCCCCAGCGTCTGTCCCTCTCCTGTGTCATGTCCCCAGCGTCTGTCCCCCTCCTGTGTCATGTCCCCAGCGTCTGTCCCCTTCCTGTGTCATGTCCCCAGCGTCTGTCCCTCTCCTGTGTCATGTCCCCAGCGTCTGTCCCCCTCCTGTGTCATGTCCCCAGCGTCTGTCCCCCTCCTGTGTCATGTCCCCAGCGTCTGTCCCCCCTCCTGTGTCATGTCCCCAGCCTCTGTCCCCCTCCTGTGTCATGTGCCCAGCCTCTGTCCCCCTCCTGTGTCATGTGCCCAGCCTCTGTCCCCCTCCTGTGTCATGTCCCCAGCCTCTGTCCCCCTCCTGTGTCATGTCCCCAGCCTCTGTCCCCCTCCTGTGTCATGTCCCCAGCCTCTGTCCCCCTCCTGTGTCATGTCCCCAGCCTCTGTCCCCCTCCTGTGTCATGTCCCCAGCCTCTGTCCCCCTCCTGTGTCATGTCCCCAGCCTCTGTCCCCCTCCTGTGTCATGTCCCCAGCCTCTGTCCCCCTCCTGTGTCATGTCCCCAGCCTCTGTCCCCCTCCTGTGCCATGTCCCCAGCCTCTGTCCCCCTCCTGTGCCATGTCCCCAGCCTCTGTCCCCCTCCTGTGTCATGTCCCCAGCCTCTGTCCCCCTCCTGTGCCATGTCCCCAGCCTCTGTCCCCCTCCTGTGTCATGTGCCCAGCCTCTGTCCCCCTCCTGTGTCATGTCCCCAGCCTCTGTCCCCCTCCTGTGTCATGTCCCCAGCCTCTGTCCCCCTCCTGTGTCATGTCCCCAGCCTCTGTCCCCCTCCTGTGCCATGTCCCCAGCCTCTGTCCCCCTCCTGTGCCATGTCCCCAGCCTCTGTCCCCCTCCTGTGCCATGTCCTCAGCCTCTGTCCCCCTCCTGTGCCATGTCTATAACAAGTACTCGTACCAGTTGTCCAACAATGATATTTACTGCTTTTTATAAAGAAATACAATTGATTTTATGCAGTATTGAGTTTAGCCTTTTGGCCCGGCCCTCCAAAATATTTTTAGTTTCTCATGTGGCCCCATCGAAAAAATAATTGCCCATCCCTGCTCTAATCAGTACTTTGAGAAGGTCAGCCCATCATCCCTTGATAGACTTGCTAGTATGCTTTGTATTGCATTAAATGATCAATTTCTGGCCCCACATTCCCATCATACTTTTATATGATGCATAATTAATAAATGACCAACTGACTGCAAGCTGCCCAGAGAGGCAGTGAGCAAACCAACACACTTCCACCACCTTGCTTCACCGTTGGTATGAGGACCTTATCTTGAAACACTGTATTTCGGCTGTGCCAAACAACTATTTGATTCATTACTCCGCAGAATTGTTCCAGGTGGCTTAGTTTTTCTCTGAATGTTCAATGGCAAACTGAGGACTTGGTCAAATGTTATTTTTAGACAAAGACTTTTCTCCTGACACATCTCTCATGCTGATTAAATTTACTGTAGATGCATGAACTTTGAGACCAATTGTTGCAAGAGCCACCTGCAAATCTCTCAATTAAATTGTGTTTCTTTCAAATTCCTTTAGCATCAATCAGCTTTTGGGACAAATTTGCTGAACTGCCCAACTCTGTACAAATTAGCAGAATTGTTTTCATAAATACACCCATAGGCTACATTCACACAGGAGATTAAAGGGATTGTAAAGGCAGGTTGTTTTCTATCCTAATGCACTCTATTGCATTAAAGCGGAGTTCCACCCCTGACATGCACGGTGCGTGCCCGGCTGTAAAGCCACAGCCAGGCGCCCACACTAGCGATGCCGACACCGTGGAAAGGAAGGGCAGAGTAGCGGGGCTTTGTACACCTGACTGTGGGACAGGTGAGTGTCCAATTATTTAAAGTCAGCAGCTACACTTTTTGTCGCTAGAACTCAGCTTTAAGATATAAAAAAAAAAAAAAAATCTACCCCCACACCCCATAATTCTTACCTGAGCCCTTCTCTATCCAGCTATGTTGCACAAGAGACTTGACTGGGTGGGCTGAGGCAGCAGTAGAGCGCCTTTTGCGCCCGCTGCTGTCAAAGACAGTGAGCCAATAAGAGAGAGGGGTCAGGGCCGAGCTGGGGCTCAGTGTCTGAATAGACAAATGGAGCTGGGGCTCGGTTGCCCCCATAGCAAGCTGCTTGCTGTGGCGCAACTCATCAGGAGGGAGGGGCCAGGAGAGCTGAAGAGGGACCTGGGAAGAGGTGGATCCAGGCCACTGCACAGAGGAGGTAAGTGTACATTTGTTTTACTTAAAAAAGAAAAAAAGCAAATAACGAGATTTTACAATCACTTTAAGGCCAGTGTGAATTGTAGTGCCAGAAATCTTGTGTTCACAGCTGCAGATGAGCGCAGCTAGGTGCAGCTGCCGGCCCTGTTCACTAGGACAAGTCACTGGCGGCTATTTGCGGCTCTCAGCACAACCGCTGTAACGCTAAAAATAGCGCCTTGAAAGTGCCTCTCCTCTCACTCCAATGTGAAAGCCCGAGAGCTTTCACGCTGGAGAAGTGCGCTGGCAGGATGGTAAAAAAAGTCCTGCTAGCCGCATCTTTGCAGCGCTGTAGGATCGGTGTACACACTGCTCCTAAAGCGCCCCTGCACATTGAAATTATGCGGCCCAACATTTTCAGCCAACATTCACCAAATCACGTCGTGTTTTTTCAGCTCTTTACCACCACTCTTTGGGCAACTTCTGCTTGTGTTGTCTGATGTTTAGCATTGGTTCCGAGCATGCGTGTTTGTACTTTGGATCTTAGTTGGACGGACTTGTGTACACACAATAGGATAAACCGACGTAACGGATTTATTGCCAGACAGATGGGGAGCATGAACAGCCAACATTTGTTGTCATTAATTCAGCCAACAATTGTCTGATGGAGCGTACACACGGTCGGATTATCCGACACAACACGTCCATCAGACTATTATGGCCATAAAATTGGATTGTGGGTACGAGGCTTTATACCCCTTTTACAATGAAGGCTTTTTTCAGGTGCTTTTGGGCCAAAAATAGCGCCTGTAAAGTGCCTGAAAAACAGCTCCCCTGCAGTCTCTGTGAAAGCCCGGGTGCTTTCACACTGGGGCAATGCACTGGCAGAACGTTAAAAAAAAACTCCTGCAAGCAGCATCTTTGGAGCACTCCTGCCCAATGAAATGAACGGGCAGCGCCTCTGAACCGCCGGCAAAGCGCTGCTGCAGTGGCGCTTTGCGGGTAATTTTAACCCTTTTTCAGCTGAGAAAAATAGTGGCGCGTTACCGCTGACGCCCCAGTGTCAAAGCAGCCTTAGGTCATGTTCACACAGGCTTCAGCTTGTATAACACTAATTTTCACAAAGCATTTGCAGAACTTTTGGCAATATTCACTAAAGCCTTTAGGAGAAGTTTATACTTGGTTGGGTGGCAGTAAAAATGTGCAGTGCAACTACTTACCATTAAGCAGCAAATGTCAGCTGATGGGGGTGTTTATATACTTTGGTCGTGATGTGCCACACTCTCACCAAAAACTACCCAACATGTTGGGACTCTAGAAAATGTGGAAGCATTGCAGATGCCCTTCCACCCGCATGCAATGCACAGCAATGCTGCATTTGTTGGCATCAATTTGACATGTTCTTTCACTTTTAGTTACGAAAACCCTAAATTGGGGACACAGACGGGTCCATGGATCATCATCTCACTGAACAGTGTCAGCTAACAATGTTGGAGCCTGGTGATTGGCAGTTTGAGTCAAACTATTGCTAGAAAATAAAAGGGAAGGAAGCCGCAGAGGGACATTGCATACTTCACATGCCTGATGTACTTTATTCAAGTTTATTTTAAAAGGGGGGGGGGGGGCGTGTGTTGTCAACCTTATGTCTGCAAATGCTTTAGCAGGTTCTGCTGCATATGCAGTCATCACAGTTTTAATAAGCCGTATACAGCAACACTTTCTTACTAGCAACTGGAATCGTCTGTTGTTGCGGAGTGCAGGAAAACACAAAGTGGAAGGGAACATTCAAACTCACAATAGGAAAAGTAAATGAGTTGTAAACTGTGGCTAAGGGGATCTCACTGTCGGAGAACATACAAGATACCAGAGACACTGATCATTCAAGACAAACAAAATGCGAGAAGATCACCAAGATCTACCTAAATATACATGTTGCACATTTACAAGCCCCCCCCCCCCACCCCACACAAGATACCATGGGTATTACGTATGAACATTTTTCTAAAGGATTTTTTATTTATTTTTTGTCCAATATTGTAACCAATAATTTGAGAACCCAAAGTCTTTTAAGTGGTAGTAAGCAGTGGGCTTCCTGGCCCGCGCCTTAAAGCGGACCTTCAGTAATTTTTCCATCTATTAAATCTTCTGCCCTTGTTGTTTTAACTTTAGATAGCAAAACTTTTTTTCTGCCAGTAAACACCTTATATAGCAAACTTCCCATTTCTTGTATGGTAAAAAGCCTAGGCTTATGACATAATGCAGGAAGGGAGGGGCGATGGTCATAGAAGGGCCAATGAGAGATGCAGGGCTGGAGGTGTGCCTCTGTGTAAATTAAAGGATCACTAAAGGAAAAAATTTTTTTAGCTAAATAGCTTCCTTTACCTTACTGCAGTACTGGTTTCATGTCCTCATTGTTTGTTTTTGCTTTGAAGTTGCTGTAATTCTGCTCTGATCTCCACACTTCCTGCTTGTCTGGCTCCTTATGAAAAATCTCATGGCAGCTTTTCACTGTGGTCCAAGCTGTGTGTCTAAAACTCCTCAGAACCAGATTCATTTTAAAAACAAAACACTGCCCTGGATTTGTTTGTTTTTGTTCTGCGGGTCTCTTTACTTCACATAAACATGAAATCAGTTTAAAAACGAAAGTGAAACTGCAGGTACATTATATGATTGAATTTAATCTATGTTTAATCATTTTTAAAAGGAATCAGTTAACTTTTATGTCTCTTTACCCTGTAAACAGTCATTTCAGCAAAACATTTTTTTTCCTTTAGTGATCCTTTAAGGAAGTGAACAGGCAGCAGATTCTACTGCCCACAGTAAAAATGGATGCAGCCTGACTCAGTGGAGGGAGATTTCTGCAGCATATTAAGCAAGTACAAAAAAGTTCTTCCTTTAAGTCTTCACAAAATAGTGACCAACGCTCAATATCATGTAGCCCAGGTTCACACTGGGCTGCAGGAATGAAGCACGATTTCACTCCCGCTGGTCAGTCCCGATTTCAGAGACATCTGTGCAGGTTTCTGCACAGATGTCAATGCAAATCGCAGCCAGATATCGCAAAAAGTAGTACAGAAACTACTTTTTGAAATCTGTGCAGCGCTGCAGATGTGGGGCCGCACCGATTAGGACTGTGCCATTGCCGGCAAATATCGCCGACCGAGTTGCATCAGTGTGAACCAGGGCAAGGGAAAGAAAAACAAAACAATCACCACCACACATGTGAACAGGGCACATAGAAAACATGGTTGTTTATGGTCCGAACAAACCTTCGGTGTTACTGTCCTAATAGTAATAGGGGTGCTTATACCTCAATAAAATTAAGAGGTCATCCATCTTAGTGTGCTAAAAGAATGAAGGAAAGTAACTGATAAAGTCCATGTTACAAGGCAAAATAGCATGGTGCGACATCCAATAATAATGTTACAGTTGTGCTCAAAAAAGTGTGCATCCCCTGGCAGAAATCATAAAATGTTGGCATTGATATTGAAAATATGACTAATCATGCAAAATAACTCTTATAGTGATAATATGAAGCCATTTATTATCACATAGTAGTTTGGTTCCTTCCTAAATCATAACAGAAATCACCCAAATGGCCCAGATCAAAAGTTTCCATCTCCTGGAATGAAAGGCCTTGGTACAGACAGAAGGTGTTACACACACAGGTTAAAATTGCAATTAAGTGGTAATTTCCTACACTGTGGCTTTTTAAATTGCAATTAGTGTCGGTGTATAAATAATCAGATGTTATGCGAATTGGACGCGGTTAAAAACGTGTGAACCGAGCCTAAGGATTTATAAGCTGAAATATGTTCCATTTTTCTTTTTTGGGTTTAACAGCAGCTTTAGATAGAGGAAGGATATATATATAGATCTGTATGTTTAACTTCTGGTTTTAACCTCAAAAAAACCATTGGTGAAGAAGGTCTAGTGCTATACAGGCTAAACATTGGAATTCTTTGTATAAAGGCTCATTTACACCAGATAGTGAGAGCATTTTTAAACGCCATACAAAAGCATATGCAAGAAAAACACATGTGTTCCAATTGGCCAAGTTCACACCAATGTAGAGCGTTTATGTACATCCAAGGCTCGGTTTACACTAGTGAGATTTCTGATGCAACTTGAAATCGCATGATGTTAAGTTAATTAATAGTTAATTAAGGTGTGGCCCGGGAAACCAGTTGCCGCGTCCTTAACAACGGATGAGTAATCAGTTGTCAGTGGGGTTCCCCTGGGGTAGATCCTTCGATAATCACCCGCAGCCACCACTGACCAAAAAAATAAACAAAAACCTCCAGTCCTGACTAAGGCTCCCACTGTCTAACAGCTCTTAAATAACGAAGGGGGCGGGGCAACCCAGTGACATCATCAACCAAGGGCATGCTGGGTCAGTGACGTCACAAGGGGCGTCACTGATGCCCTGTAGCTATTTAAAAGTGGTCAGACAGGGGGAGCCTTCGTCAGGACTGTAGGGTTGTTGTTTTTGTGGGTGGCGTGATTGACAATGGATCTACACCAGGGAACATTTATTTTTTTAAATAAAAACAACTTGTCAAAAACTTGTGTTATTTACTTTATAGTGAAGGAGTAGGGGAGGTGGGATCTGGGGACCCCCTTGTTAAAGATTCCCAGATTCCAATAAGCCCCCCACCCAAAGATCCCCACAACCACCAGCCAGGGTTGTGGGGAAGGGGTATTTTTCCCTCTCAACATGGGGACAAGGTGCTTGGGGGGGGGGGGGGGGGGCATGTTTTTTTTTTTTTTTTTTTTTTAAATTCAGCTGTCAGTGGGGAACACCGCTGACAGCTGATGAATCCATTATTCAGGACGTGGCGGCCGGCTTCCTGGTCAGCTCCTTAACCAGCTATTCACTGATTAAGGAGGCTATCCAGAATGTACTTGGAGGGTTTTTATTCCTGCCACTAAACTCTCCTTTCAAAAAAACACTGCTAAAAGCCTATGTGCACATCAACACATAGGATAACATGTGGTTTAATGGGATTATGTCTAAAGATATCAGCCATAACCCTGATGCTGTTTTTCTCTGCAGGCAGACAGCTTTCTCATGAAACCGGTCTGAGTGGCTCATGAGCTGCTGGAACGGTTTCCAAAGCGGGGCGAGGGGGTCTCCCCCCACCGGTGTTTCTCAGGCTTACCGTTTCCGCTGAGTAGCCCTAGAAACAATCTGACGGTGCATTCAGCTGCTCCCATAGGTGACCAGAGAGTTAACACTCTATGGCCCTGGAGGACCGGAGGGATGTCAGGACGTCACTTCTAGTCCAGAGTGGAAAGAATTATTATTATTTTTTTTTTAATATCTTTTGCTGTTTAACCACTTCAATACCATGCACTTTCGCCCCTTCCTGCCCAGGACAGTTTTGAGCTTTCAGCACAGTCGTACTTTGAATGACAATTTCGCGGTCATGCAACACTGTACCCAAACTAAATTTTTTTCATTTTCTTCCCACAAATAGAGCTTTCTTTTGGTGGTATTTGATCACCTCTGCGGTTTTTATTTTTGCTAAACAAAACTAAAAAAAGAACGACATTTTTTGAAAAAAAAAATCTTTGTTTCTGTTTTTGCTTTCTTCTTCACTGACAGGCACTGATGAGTCAGCACCAATGGACACTGATGAGTTGACACTGATATGTAGAATTGATGGGCACTGACAGGCGGAATTGATGGACACTAATATATGGCACTGACTGGGCAAGTACTGAACAGGTGTTATTGCTGGGCACTGATTTGCACTGTGGTGGGCACACATTGGCACTTTATTGGGCACTGAGGGGTTATGATGGGGCACTGATTGGCAGATGATGGGTACAATTGATGGGGGCTGTGCTGATCATCAGCACAGAAACCACCCCCCCCTCCCCGATAGGGTCAGCGCGAACCGAGGGATGCCGTTTACCGGCACTTCCTGGTTCACTCTGAATGGTCACAGCTCAACCGAAATGCAGCGATCGCCCATGTTATCCTGCTGGACGTCATATGGTGCCCAGTCAGGATAACAGAACCATTTCCCGGCCACCATTCAGCATACGGAGGATGGGAAGTGGTTAAAAAGTAAAAAAAATAAAAGTTTGGGGTCTATTTGACCCCAGATCTTACCATAAAGAGGACCTGTCATCCTTATTTCCAGAGTTTGACAAATTTGCTTGGAATCTAGGAGCCAGCTAAAAAAGTTAGGAGCCAGAAAACGCGCCCTGTCCCACCAAGCTCACGCGCAGAAGCAAACACATACCTGAGTAGCGCCTGCATATGTAAACAGTATTCAAACCACACATGTGAGGTATCGCCGTGATCATTAGAGCGAGAGCAATAATTCTAGCCCTAGACTTCCTCTGTAACTCAAAACATGCAACCTGTAGAATTTTTTTAAACGTCGCATATGGAGATTTTAAAGGGTAAAAGTTTGTCGGCATTCCACGAGCCGTCGCAATTTTGAAGCGTGACATGTTGGGTATCAATTTACTTGGCGTAACATTATATTTCACAATATAAAAAAAAAGTTGGGCTAACTTTACTGTTGTCTTATTTTTTAATTAAACAAAAGTGTATTTTTTCCCAAAAAAAGTGCACTTGTAAGACCGCTGCGCAAATACGGCGTGACAGAAATATTGCAACGATCGCCATTTTATTCTCTAGGGCAGGGATAAGCAATTAGCGGACCTCCAGCTGTTGCCAAACTACAAGTCCCATCATGCCTCTGCCTCTGGGTGTCATGCTTGATGCTGTCAGAGTCTCGCTATGCCTCATGGGACTTGTAGTTTGGCAACATCTGGAGGTCCGCTAATTGCTTATCCCTGCTCTAGGGTGTTAGAATAAAAAAAAATATAATGCTTGGGGGTTCTAATTAAGGGAAGGAGATGGCAGTGAAAACAGTGAAAAAACAATTTAGGAACTGCTGTTTTACTTGTAATGCCAACGGCCACCACCAGATGGCGACAGGTCACAGAAGGAACAAGATCCTGTGCCTCTGTGCGCCCCCACCTTCCCTGCCGCACGATCGCGGCGGGCCCGCGACGGCCGGTAATTGAGGCCGCGGCTTTGTGGCCTTGTAGGCCGCGGCCTCAATTACCGGTGGGCGCGGGCGCCAGATTTTGTCGAGCCCTTCTTTTTTCTATTACAAGGGATGTTTACATTAATAATGTACAAATAATGTAAGAATAAAAAAAAAATTAAAGGGACAGTGTAAAGAAAATATATAAATAAAAGCGCACCCATTTTTCTGTGCTCGCAGCACACACATACGTAAATAAATATAAAGAGTATTCACGCACTACTGTGGAACAGCTGAATGACAGCTGTGAAGGGGTTATGTATCAACTGCTACAAAACACTGAAAGGTAAAACCAAGATATATACACACATACGCAAGTCGCTCACGCATATGAAAATGGTATTCGAACCACATGTGAGGTATCGCCGCAAATGTTAGAGCAATAATTCTAGCGCTAGACCGCCTCTCTAACGCTAAACAGGTAACCTGTAAAAGGCATTTAAGTTATCAACTATGGAGATTTTTAACCACAGTAGTTTGTCGTCATTCCACAAGCTTGCAAAATTATAAAGCTTGACATGTTAGGTATCTATTTACTATTACTAAATGTTATATTTTTTGGAAAAAAGTGCATGTTTACAAAACCGCTGCACAATTAGTGTGAAGTAAAAATTTGCAACAACCACCATTTTATGCTCTAGGGGTCTCTGCATAAGAAAAAAATTTAAACGTATAATGTTTGGGGGTTACAAGTAATTTTTTAGCAACAAAAATAACTTGTAAACAAAAAGTGCCATAAAAAGCCTGGTCTTAAAGTGATTAAAGCGGAGGTTCACCCTTTAGAACATTTTTTGACATCACACAAAGTCGTGCCATCCTACCGACACAATGCCAGTGTTTTTTTTTTTTTGTCAGCACATACCACTTAATCCCGTTTTTCACCTCACGGCGATCCCACGGGAGTGGGCATTCCCAAGCACTGCCTGTGATTGACAGGCTTCCGAACGGCGCATACTGCGCGTCACAGGTTGCCGGAAAAACCCGAACGTCGGTGCGACTCTATACGGCGCCTGCGCACCGATGTTCGGGTTCTGTCGGCAACCTGTGACGCGCAGTATGCGCCGTTCGGAAGCCTATCAATCACAGGCAGTGCTTGGGAATGCCCACTCCCGCGGGATCGCCGTGAGGTGAAAATCGGGATTAAGAGGTATGTGCTGACAAAAAAAAACTGGCATTGTGTCGGTAGGATGGCGCGACTTTGTGTGATGTCAAAAAATGTTTTAAAGGGTGAACCTCCGCTTTAAGGTCATGACAGAAGACAACCACTTTAATATTAGGAAACTTACCTGTCCTGGAGTCCAGCGATGTCGGCACTGCAGCCAGTGTTTCCATCAGCTGTCGGGTGCTGCCGCTGGCATTGAGGGTAAGGGAACCTGGCAGTGAAGCCTTGCAGCTTCACGGTCGTACCCCTACTGCGCATGCGCAAAGCCCAACAGTAGGGGGAAGGAGGGAGGGAGCCGGACTACTGACGTACCTTGCTGCAGCAAGGTCCGATGGAAGTGGGGACAGGGTACCTGGCAAAAACAGGTACCCGCCCCCACCCCCCGAAAGGCACAGGGGGGGGGGTGACAGATAAGTTCCACTTTTGGGTGGAACTACGCTTTAAGGTTAAAAACCCTAAGACTTTACAACTCCTTTAAACTCTGTAGAGCTCAGTGAGTAGAGGTCAGATATTTGATTGGAGGGAAGAGACACACTCCCCTTTAAGCAGCACACAGGAACAGAGCTGAGGCTGTCAATCAGATGAAAGACCCTCCCCCCTGTCACCATTTTTTCCTCCGGATGTCAAGGAAAACTTGTCAGATAGCAGAGGACCAAGGCAGCAGACAGGAATGACAGTATGACAGTGCTTTTTCACACCATGTGCATGAAAACAAAGCAGATTTCACAGACACATCAGTTTATATCAGTTTATATGCACAACAGTTGTGTGCCCTGTTCACAACACAGGGTGTTTTTTTGCAAATACACATTGCAAATTCCTGCACAAAATAAATCCACACAGGATACCAATGTTGTGGTGTGAACAGGATACACAAAGAATCGTTTTGTTTTTGTTGCCCTTGCAGAAAAACTGATTTCTCTACACATGATGTGAACGAGGCAAGTCTGTCATAATGTGTGAGACACATCCTAGCACATGCTGGCTTAAATCTGCCGGAGGGGGTGGCTTTACTACCTTACTGCATTTTTTCACATCAGAATGCATGTAAATGGCCATAAACACACAACTGTGCAGGAATGCATGTACATGAAACTTACTAGCGATGAAAATAAATTGAAATAAAGTCAATATTCCAAAAAAATGCATTGACAATGATCACCAACACTCAGTGAAAGGAGCCTGCAGTGTATATGAGCCCTATAGCAGTGCGATCGGCACTGTGATTGGCAGAGAGATCGGCAGTGTGATCGGCACTGTGATTGGCAGCAAGATCGGCAGTGTGATCGGCAATCACTGGGGTTGATTTACTAAAACTGGAGTGTACAGAATATGGTGCAGATCTGTATAAAAACCAATCAGCTTCCAGGTTTTATTAGGCCCCATGCACACGGGACGCTGGTGCAAACTCTGCTGAACACACGTTTTTAAAGGCTAAAACCGGCGTTTAGAAACGCCTGTTTTGCCGTGATTTTAGCGGCGTTTTAACCGCTTTTGCATCCATAAGACCCTCCCTAAGCTCAAAAAACTGTTTTATGTAACCATGTCTGTCATTTTGTGAGACCAGAGTGAGTAGCAGCTGAGAGAGCAGCAGTGTACTTGTATTTAGCGTGTCACTTGCCACGTCACCTGGCACAAGCTGTGGATTGTCCACTGGCCACGTCACCTGCCACAAGCTGTGGATTGTCCACTGGCCACGTCACCTGCCACAAGTTGTGGATTGTCCACTGGCCACGTCACCTGCCACAAGCTGTGGATTGTCCACTGGCCACGTCACCTGCCACAAGCTGTGGATTGTCCACTGGCCACGTCACCTGCCACAAGCTGTGGATTGTCCACTGGCCACGTCACCTGCCACAAGCTGTGGATTGTCCACTGGCCACGTCACCTGCCACAAGCTGTGGATTGTCCACTGGCCACGTCACCTGCCACAAGTTGTGAATTGTCCACAATACAAGCAATTCGTTTTTTTTTTATATTTTTTTTAATGGTTTTTCATCATATGACATCATTTTTGAGACTGTAAAAAAAAAATAGGTCACCTTTAAAAATGCTTATAAACGAAATTGCGACAAAACACTGATACCGCTTTGAGCGTCTGAAAAGTGGACATTTTTGCGTCTGAATCCATTTTTTTGCTTCCGGAAAAACGAGGTTAAACGCAACTGCCTTAAAAACTTCAATAAACGAGACTGTGTGCATGGACACTTAGGCCCCTTTCACACTGAGGAGTTTTTCAGGTGGTACAGCGCTAAAAATAGCGCTGCTATACCGCCTGAAAAACTCCTGCCCAGCAACCTCAATGTGAATGCCGGAGGGTTTTCACACTGAGGCGATGCGCTGGCAGGAGAGAAAAAAATCTCCTGCAAGCAGCATCTTTGGAGCGGTGAGAGGAGCGGCATGTATACCACTCCTTCACCGCTCCTTCCCATTTAAAACAATGGGAAACCGCAGTAATACTGCCCGCAATGCGCCTTTGCAGAGGCACAATGCGGGCGGTATTAACCCTTTATCGGCCACTAGCGGGGGTTAATGCCGAACCGCTAGCGGCCAAATCCTGCGGCAATTCCGACAGGATAGCGCCGCTATTGTTAGCAGCGCTATACCGCCACCGCGCCTCAGTGTGAAAGGGGCCTTAGGATAACATTGAATGTGTTCAGGGGCAGTTGAAAAAAGTGTCCAACTGTCTCTGAACACGGGTTTAACAGCGTGTCTCTCGTGTGCATGGGGCCTTATGCCCCGTACACACGGTCCGAAAATCGTACGGAAAATGCAGCTTTCGAAACGATCGTACGATAATCGGATCATTAGTACAGCGCTTCCGAGAGCCGATCAGGACAGTTCATCTGATTTTATTCTATCGGACATGCACGGAAGTTTTTCCGTACGATACCAGATCGTACGATTTTCGTTTAATCAGTACAGCGGTCGTTCGAAAATGCAATACAAATGCATTACAACACATGACATCACTTCCGATTTTTTATTCTGCCGTACGAGAATTTTCGTGACTTTAGTAAACTCATCAGATTCGACGTGAGATTAGCATACAAAAAAAAACCGACGATCATTTGTCCGAAAATCGGATCGTGTGTACCGGGCATTAGACATTAAGAGGCAGTTGGGTTCTTTTTTCACCTGCCCCTGAACTCATTCAATGTTATCTTATGTCACCATGTACACAGTCACGTTTACAGTCGTTTTTAGGCAGTTGCTTTTAACAGCGTTTCTTTAAAGGCAAAAAAAAAAAATGGGAGTTCAGATGGCGGAGATTTCCACGTTTCAGACACCAAAACGCGGCTAAACGTGGTACCGGCGTTTAGACACGTTTTCGTTTATAGGCGTTTCTGGACGTTTAAAAAAATAAATATTTTAGAAATGCTTTTAAACGCAGACGCGGCAAAACGCTGCTAAAACTGACGTTTTAAAAATGGGTTACTATCGGTCAAGTGTAATCATTTGTAAAAACGTCCCGTGTACATGGAGCCTTATGAACAAGTTGCAGCTAGAAGCTGATTGGTTGCTATACAGAGTTGCACCATATTTTGCACTCTCCAGTTTGAATAAATAAGCCTCACTGAAACTTTTCCTGCCACCCCATAGAGATGACAGGAGAGCTCTGTCCGTGTGGTGCAGCGCTGAGCCCGGGTCACACAGCGGATAGAAGCGGGCAGGGTGCTGTCACTAGGGGGGGGGGGGGCGTCTCTCTCTCAGGGAACTCTGGGTAACGTGTTGCTGGGAGAAGCGCTGCACGGGTTAACTGTCCCGTCCAAGTTGTGCTCGGTGACAGGCCGAGGCGGGCACTTACCGTGATAGTGGGGGGTCACGGAGCAGGAAACGCAGGAGGTGTGCCGGCGGGCCTCCAGTCCCTGTGAGGGGGGGGCGGCTAGAGCGTACAGTCCCGGCTCCCGCAGCTGTCACACACAAGGGGGAGCAGCAATCTTTGGAAAGGACGGCAACAGCGGAAAGAGCTGATTCTTCCGCTTCCGCTCACGAGGGGACAAGGGGGGGGGTTCCGGTGTACGCGGCCTCGACCGACCTGCGGGAGGCGCTCTGCTCGTGTCGCTCAGTGGGCGTGACACGAAGAGTTGGGGGCGCCTTGAAACTTTTGGGCGGGGCGGAGTGCGGGGGTCTGGTTGAGTGGGCGGGAGGAGGGACGCGATTTGAGGAGGGGGCGGGAAGACGAAGCGTGCTGCGCGTTCTCGGCCAATAAGCACACGGCTAGCGAGTCCTGGAGAAGCGTCCAGCCTCAGATACACCCTGGTTACCTGCAGCGTGAGATCAGGAAGTGAGGTCCTCCACACCTTGTAATATAGGGAGGAGGAAAGGGGGGCGCTGGAGAGCTCCCGTGTTGTGACATGTGACATACACCGTCCTCTGTACTAACATGCCTGGCAGTAGCATAGAGAGCTGGCTGTCCAGAGAACGGACATAGGCCTTTGCCTGCTCTTCTCTATCACTGACACTGATCCACTACAAGACTTCATTCATCTCAGTGGATCGTAAAGGGAGCAGGGAAAGGAACTGTCACATTGCTGTGCTCTCAACCCAACTCTCACCCCTCTAATGCCTCGTACACATGATCGGAATTTCCGATGGAAAAAGTCAGACGCAATTTTTTCATCGAATATTCCAAACCGTGTGTGTATGCCCCATCTGACTTTTTCCGTCGGAAATTCAGACAGAGTTAGAAAGAGAACACGTTCGTCTGTATGGAACTCCGACGGAGAAAAAAACACACATGCTCGGAAACATGGAATTCATTTTTCTAGGCACGTTAAAGTGTTGTACGTCACCGCATTTTTGATGGTCGGAATTTGGTGTGTCTGTGTGTATGCAAGACAGCTTGAACGGAATTTTGTCGGAAAAACCCGTCAGAGTTTATTCCGACGGAAACTCCGATGGCGTGTACACAGGCCCGGATTTCCCACAAGGCCACTGAGGCCAGACCTTGGGGCGGCAGTGGCATGGAGTCCCCCGACGCACGGAACATACAGTTAAGGGCGGTAAGTTATGGGGGAATCCGCTCGCTCGTTAACAAGTGATTGCGGCAATGTCGCCGAAATCACTTGTAAAATATGTGCTCCCGTCCGTCCTCTCCTCCCCCCCCCCCCCCCCCACATACCTCTCTGCTGGCTCTGTCTCCAGGACTCCGTCCTCCCCCCGGCCACCGAGTCTGTCTCCTGTCCCTGCTGCCGATGTATGAAGTGAGAGGGGAGAGCTGTGCTCTTCCCATCTCAGCTGTGACAGGAGTTCTAGCACAGTGCTAGGACTCCTGTTTTGGAGGTGACAGGGTCAATAAAGAGAACATGTCACCTCCAATTGCTATCACACAGGAAATGTATTTCTCCTGTGTGATAGCAAAAAAGTTAAGTGAAAAAAAATTGATAACAAATAAATAATAAGAAATAATAATTCAATTAATAAAATAAAAAAGGAAAGAATAAGAAAAATAATAAGAAAATGATACAAAAATTTAAAAAAGTAAGTGACAAGCTACAAATAAATAAAAATAAAAAAGTAAAAAAACAAACAAAACATATTTGAACTAACTGTGCCGCACATTCTCCGTTGATTTGGGGGGGGGGGGGTTCGGTTGGCATGGAGGGGGTGCATTGAGGAACCTGGCCTTGGGGCGGCAGGGAGAGCAAATCCGTCCCTGCGTGTACAGGGCATAAGTGTCTGACCTCATCACATGTGCAACAATCATGGCAGTTGACGATCAAACAGAGGCTTACAGCGCCTTAAAAAACAAATGGGATTTTATGTGACAGACCAACACAAAGTGGCACATAATTGTGAGGTGGAAGGAAAATCATAAATTGTTTTCAAAACTTTTTACAAACAAATATATGAAAAGTGTGGCGTGTATTTGTATTTAGTCCCCTTTACTCCGATACTCCTAACTAAAATCTAGTAGAACCAATGGCCTTCAGAACTCACCTTAGTAGTAAATAGAGTGTGTAATTTAATCTCAGTACAGCTTTTCTGTGAAGCCCTCATAGGTTTGTTAGAGAACCTTAGTGAACAAACGGCATCATGAAGGCCAAGGAACACACCAGACAGGAAGAAAAAAATACAGTACTGCCGCACACCATAGAAGGCATCTTTATTGATATCCAAATGCAGTCACTTCATGTATAAGGAGGAACAGGAAAAGCAGCTAATGCGTTTCACACTATGTTGTGGCACTTAGTCCTGCTTTTCCTGTTCCTCCTTATACATGAAGTGACTGCATTTGGATTTTATTTTACCATTATCAATTAAGATGCCTTCTATGGTGTGCGGCAGTCCTGGATTTTTTTTTTCTTCCTTCAAGCTTGTGCAGAGCCAGCGGCTGTGAATTCTACTGGGGCGGGTGTTCCGGTATAGATTTGAAGGGCTGGAGCGGCAATTTTTGTTTCAACACACCAGTCAGGGATGAAGGTGTGGAGAAGTTTAAAGCAGGGTTAGGTTATCAAAAAAAAATATCCCAAACTTTGAACAACTGACGGAGCATTGTTCAATCCATAACCTGAACATGAAAAGAGTATGGCACAACTGCAAACCTACGAAGACATGACCGTCCACCTAAACTGAAGAGGCCCATGGTAACTCTGGAGGAGCTGCAGAGATCCACAGCTCAGGTGGGAGAATCTGTCCACAGGACAACTATTAGTCGTGTACTCCACAAATCTGGTCTTTGTAGAAGAGTGGCAAGAAGAAAGCCATTGTTGAAAAAAAACATAAGATGTACCATTTGCAGTTTGTGGGGAGACACAACAAACTGCGAAGAAGATGATCTAGGCAGATGAGACCAAAATTGAACTTTTCGACCTAAATGCAAAACTCTATGTGTGGCAGAAAACGAACACCGCACATCACCCTGAACACACTATCCCCACCGTGAAACATGGTGGTGGCAGCATCATGTTGTGGGGATGCTTTTCTTCAGCAGGGACAAGGAAGCTGGTCAGTTGATGGGAAGATGGATTGAGCCAATTTCAGGGCAATCTTAGAAGAAAACCTGGAATTTCCGATAACAAATGTTCGATGTGAGATTGTTGTCGTAAAATCCGACCGCGTGTATGCTCCATCGGACATTTGCCGTCGGAATTTCTGAGAGCTGGTTCTCAATTTTTCCGGCAACATAAGTTCTTGTCGGAAATTTCTGTAGCCAATTCCGAGTCACAAAAATCCTACGCAGGTTTGGAATCAATTCGACGCATGCTTGAAATCATTGAACTTAATTTTTTCTCGGCTCGTCGTAGTGTTGTACGTGACTGCGTTCTTGACTATTGGAATTTCCGACATTTGTGTGACCGTTTTCTGCCAAAGACTTGAAACTGGGGCAGAGCTTCACCTTCCAGCAGGACAACAACTCTAAACATACAGCCAGAGCTACAATGGAATGGTTTAGATCAGAGAATATTCATGTGTTAGAATGGCCCAGTCAAAGTCCAGACCTAAATCACATTGAGAATCTGTGGCAAGACTTGAAAATTACTGTTCACAGACACTCTCCATCCAATCTAACAGAGCTTGAGCTATTTTGCAAAGAAGAATGGACAATAATTTCACTCCTCTCTAGATGTGCAAAGTTGGTAGAGACATCCCCAAAAAGACTTGCAGCTGTAATTACAGAGAAAGGTGGGTCTACAAAGTATTGTCTCGGGAGGCTGAATACAAATGCACACCACACTTATTTGTAAAATATTTAAAAAAAACATTTATCATTTTCCTTCCACTTCACAATTATGTGCCACTTTGTGTTTTTCTCGTACAATCTTTGTTTAACTGCTTGCCAACTGTATATATCCCTTTCATGCCTAAAGGCCCGTACACACGATCCAAAAATCGGATATAAAAAATTTGTGCGACAAGCTATCTAAAGATTTTCGGATCGTTAGTATGGCTTTCGACAGCCGATTTTGCTTTTTTTTAGTTCAATATTGTACCTGCTGGGTATCTATAGTATGCCTGTGAAAACGTCTTTGAGAACCCGGGTCTTGCCCGAGGGAACATGTATCAATGGAAAAAAAGTTTTAAAAATAATAGTTTTTTTCAGGACTCCTGAAAAAACGACCGTTTTTTAAAACTTTTTTCCATTGATACATGTTCCCTCGGGCAAGACCCGGGTTCTCAAAGACGTTTTCACAGGCATACTATAGATACCCAGCAGGTACAATATTTAAAGGAATTTTTCATATTTTTTTTTTATTTAAGCATCATTAAAATCACTGCTCCTGAATCTTTAGGTGCAAACGGCCAGTACACACCAAGTAGCTTTAGGTGCAAACTATAGAGCACAAGTGCAGTATACACCAAGTAGGTTTAGGTGCAAACTATAGAGCACAAGTGCAGTAAACACCAAGTAGGTTTAGGTGAAAACTAAAGAGCGCACGTGCAGTACACACCTAGTAACTTTAGGTGCAAACTAAAGAGCACACAGGCAATACAACACGTGAGAACACTGCAGCTAGCACAATCAACTGCCTGACAAATTAGGAGAACTGATCTAGCTAAACTATACAGTGTATAAATATATGTACAACACCTGGGATGTATATATATCCTCTACACACTGTAAATTTAACTGACTAACCTGCCTGCTCGATCTAGCAAAAAAAAAAAAAAAGAAGAGAAGACACTCTCTCTCTGTGACGGATATCTAACCAGCGCTGCAACACACTACACGAGGCCGCCTTGCAGGCGGCCTTTTATAGTGTGGGGCGTGTACTAAAGCCCTGAGCCATATTTGGCCAAAGCCACCCTGGCTTTGGCTAATTACGGCTCTCTGTACTGACAGCGCTGTAATTGGCCAAGCATGCGGGTCATAGTGCATGCTTGGCCAATCATCAGCACGCAATGCCGCAGTGAATTATGGGCTGTGGCACGTCACTCGAATTTGACGCGAACGACCCGTTTTGTTCGTATTTCGAACGGTCGAACAGACGATGTTCGAGTCGAACATCTGTTCGAATCAAATGCGTAGCTCAGGGATATGCAATTAGAGGACCTCCAGCTGTTGCAAAACTACAAGTCCCATGAGGCATAGCAAGACTCTGACAGCCACAATCATGACACCCAGAGGCAGAGGCATGATGGGACTTGTAGTTTTGCAACAGCTGGAGGTCCGCTAATTGCATATCCCTGGCGTAGCTCATCCCTAGTGCCCTTATGATGTCCCTTCAAGCGTGCCTTTAGGATAACGGCAGAACGGCTTTTAGCAAAACAGAGCCCAAGATGACAGCTTCGGATAGGAGGGTTTAGTTCCGCTTTAACCCAAGGCATGTTAATGATAACTATTAGAAGTGCTTATGCTCTCATTTGAACGGTCAAGCTAACAGATAGCCAATGTCATAACTGATTACATGGGCAGTACCATGGCAACTGCAGATCAGACTAAGATGGCAGCTCTCTTCACTGGAAAGGATAGGAGGGTTTAGTTACTCTTTATCAGTGTTGCTCATCTTCCTTTAAAAAAGTAATAAGTTACAGTTACAAATTACTTGGCCGAAAAAGTAATTGAGTTAGTGACTCAGTTACTTAATTGGCAAAGTAACTAGTTACTCAGCAAAGTAACTGACTTTTTTTTTTTTTATATTCTACAATGCAATCACATGACTCCACCTCTGCTCCACATGCCCAGCAAATGCAATACTGTGTACAATTATTAATATCATCATCACACTCCAGTGCCCAGCAATACTGTACAATATAGATTCAGTGTGAGTGACACTGCTGCAGTGCACACTGAATCTATATTGTACAGTATTGCTGCCTGGGCAGGTGGAGTGTGATGATGATATTAATAATTGTACACAGTATTGCATTTGCTGGGCCTGCCTGGGCATGTGGAGCGGTCCGGTGGAGTGTCACTGACACTCCACCAGACCGCTCCGCATGCCCAGCAAATGCAATACTGTGTATAATTATCAACTCCACCTGCCCACAGTGCCCAACTGCCCAGGCATGTCATCCTTTGTGGGGAGAGCCTGGTTAAGCACGCTAAGCTGCCTGATATATCTGGCTCTGACTCTATCCCCACCTCTTGGGTCTGTGTGTCCCGTGTACTGTGCGGGCGCACCTGTGCCTCTCCATCGCCGACTGTCATGATCTCGGCGGGCTCCAACGCCGCTGTTCCGCCGGTTCCATCCGTCCCCACCTTGAGACCATACCGGAGGTCCAGTCTTCCTGCTGTGCCAGGTCCCACTCCCTTCTCACCGTCAGGTATCGGGTAAGAGTGGCTGGGAGTGTACGGAGTGACGTTTCGACGCGGCCGCGTCAGCGGGTCAGGTGGTCCGGGAGTCACAAGCACTCCCTTCTCACCTTCAAGTATCGTGTCAGAGTGTACGGAGTGACGTTTCGATGCGGCCGCATCAGGTGGTCCGGGAGTCACAAGCAGCTTCACGGGAGAAGGCAGAGTCTGTTCGGACTGCCCCCCGCGCACTCGACGTAATTTCGGTAACGCCGCCCAGTAATGGGAACGGCGTTGCCGAGAGGGAATAAGTAATCTGATAGATTACTCGTTACCCTCAGGAGGCCCATCGTTACCTAACGGCGTTTATTTAAACGCCGTTAGTTACAACACTGCTCTTTATTACTACAAATACTATTACTTTAATTCGCTGAACGTTGAAAGCTTCCCCAATGCTCCATCTGCATCGATGCCTTAAAAAATTGATAGGGTGAGTTTGTTTCTTACATGCCTCTGTTACAGTTTTTTCTCCCCCTTTACGTTTGTTGGTAAAATCGTGTAATTTTACACATTACCATCTTACGGTGTACCAGTAAAATGGTTCAATATCTGATGCTTTTCAAATTCACAATGCATCATGTTAATGAATTACACATGGAAAGAGAAAGACTGCCGCTCTAGGTGAGTGCAATGAGCGATCAATGTCCTCTCAGAAACTGTGGGTGCTGGCAATGCACAAAGCAAAATAGGGAGAAAAGGTATATGGACAGCTGCACACCGAAAAACCTTTGAAGGTAGCCTTTAATGGTGAAAAAGGATAAAAGCACTACAAAACACAACAGTGGGATATGTAGCCGACACGTTTCGCACTGAGGTCTAGTGCTTAGTCATAGCTAAAAACCTTTTTAGCCATTACTAAAGCACTAGACCTCAGAGCGAAACACGGCAGTTACATATCCCACTGCTTGCTGTGTTTTGTAGTGCTTTTATCCTTTTTAACCATTAAAGGCTACCTTCAAAGGTTTTTCGGTGTGCGGCTGTCCATATACCTTTTCTCCCTATTTTAATGAATTACACCATAACAAATCTATTCAATAGAAAGCCATTGGAACCCCCAAAATTGGACAGATGACTTGTTGCTATACTTTTCCAATCCACCTATTGGGCTCCCTTCTCTACTAAAGGAATTCAAGTCCTACCGGAAAGTCAAGAATTATAAAGTGAACCTGCAAAAGTCAGAAATTGCAAATATCTCACTTCCCCTGACAATTTTAGAGACTTGTTCCCAGGTAAATGCTTTTATGACACCTGGGTGTGCAGATCCGATAGATCTGATAGATCTATATAAACTTAAAAAGAGAAGTATGGTTTTAACCACTTGCCAAGTGTGTTATAGCTGAATGACGTCTACAGCGCAGTCATCCAGATCTGGCAGGGCGTCTTGACGTCCTCCCAGAACCCTGCTCCTCTACGCGCCCATCAGCGCACATCTGTGAAGAAGAAAATTACTTATTTGCAAATAGATTTTTCATTTGTTTAGCAAAATAAAAAACCCCAGTGGTGATTAAATGCCACCAAAAGAAAAGTTCCATCTGTTTCAGAAAAATTGAAAAGATTTCAGATGGGTACAGTGTTGCATGACCGTGCAATTGTCATAGTGTGACAACGCTGAAAATTGGCCTGGGCAGTAAGGGGGCGAAAGTACCCAGTAGGCAAGTGGTTAAACAAAAAAACACATATTTATACTTGCCTAGTTGGATGCAGCATTAATCTGATGCTGCATCTCTCCCCCGCCACCTCTGTAATGAAAACTGAGCAAACACCCCTGACCGCTCAGTTCTCCCCCTCCACTCTGAGCAGAGAGCTGTGACTGGCAGTCACAAGTTCTCTGCTCAGTCCCTCCAGTACTCACTGGAGCGCTGGGCTGTAAAGGGGCTAGCTCAGGCTCTCAGAAGATTGCTGAGCCAGGCGCTGATCCAGGCTTCTTGTGGATCCCGACCATATAATCAAGAGATCACAGGCATGCAGAATGAACTACACTCCTGTGATCCACGGAAGTATAGCTAAAATAGCTTTGGCTAGATTTCACCTTTAAATAAATCCCCCTCCTTACTGACATCCATTCAACATTTCAAAATTGGTCCAATTGACATCACACATGGATTGGCTGTATAGCTCTTTTCAAGATGAACATTCTCCTGCACTGCCTATACCTCTTCCAGACAGTTCTTATAACTCTCATCAACTCTTTACCTGTTTGGGCTCTGCTTTATTGAAATACATGTGGAAGGTTAAAAAAAAAAAAAAAACACTGAGCGAGTTTCCAGATTCTTACCAAATGGAGAGAATAGGGCTGGTCACTGTTTTCAATATTGAACTTTGCCACAAAGCCACACACACTGTTCACTTAACTGTGATAGATCTTTATGTTTTTGGGATTGTATTTCGAGATGTGCCGAGAGCACACAAACACTTGTAGGTATAAAATGTATTAAATAATGGCAGATACAGATAACAAATGTAATATTAGAAAATATAACAATACTCCATGGAGTCCCACACACTTGGGCAGCGTGGCACAGATGATCATGCCAGATGCGTGGATGATGCAGCTCTGGAGACGAGACTGAATATTCCAAGTTTTTATATACAGAACTTGTATGCAAGAAGCCAACTCCCCTTGCAAGAAACATGATCTTTTTAAGGACTTGGTCAATTTGTAATGACATTCCTTTGGTATGAAGTCAGCTAAGGTAACCAGGATATTTGGTGGATTTTTTAGATATTGCGAGACAACTTTACCAAGGAGATATGGGATATTGATGGGGAAATTTAATATCTTAAGAGTGGTTTGTCAAACTTACTTTAAGAGATTAATCTCTATTCCCTGGCTACCATAGAGCACTACCAACATTAAAAAGATTTACCTTTCTTTGCCCCAGTGATACTTAGGACTTGGCGTTCCACTATGTCCCCATTTTAATTCTCTACTCTATACGGCCTGGGGTTCCCACCCACACAAGGTGCATAATCTTTCTTACACTATCAAGCAACTGAACCATCGTATCTAAACGGATGTCTGCAGGAAGGCCACACACACCTTTTCTCAATCATTTCACCCCAAATGTCCACTAAGGAGCGCTGGCTTTAGTCCCTGCAGCTCTCTCACTTTATCAGATTCCTGTCTAGCCAGGAACATCTATGCCGCCAGGTCACTTTCACTTCGCATACTACCTAACCATCCTATGCATTTTCTATTGGCACACTACTAGCCTACACACCCGTTATGAACTATAGTCTCTTAAGTAGTGTAAAAAATGAGTTACAGGTCCCCCCACACCACCAGTAAAACCTTTCTGGGAAAAAATAGGTAATGCCATTACCGTTAATCCCTGCCCTAGCTGAACTTTCAAGATTACCAGGCTCGATAACCATCCAAAACCCTTATGCCTAGACTTCAGTACACAAAATGTAGCTCCACCAACTAATTAGGATGGAAATTTAATAGCTCACCAAAATGACACAAGAATCCTTTCATAATAGATGAATCGCATGGTAGGTTTTTGTCATGTGTTCCGAGTCTTAACATGACTAAAGCCGGTCAAAGTTAGATCAAATCTTGGCCAGTTGAGTAAAGAATCGGCCGATATTTAACACCACCTTCTCTAGTCCCCTCTCATCTCTCTCTATATTGCCAATCTTTCCTTCTTATCTCACACTGTTTATATAACCAACTAAACTTACCACCACCACCCTCCCCAACACAAATCTGTGGCAAGAAAACACTGGGGTGAAATCACTTCTCATTGGACATCTGAGGATTTGTTGGCTTATTGGAGTAAGGAAGCTCCAACCAAACTGTACTTGTAAAAAGGTAAAATATACAAATCAAGCAATAGTAAATCTAAACTAAAATTTTACAAAATATATGTATTTTTTATTCCAAGACACACAAGCAGTTTATGCAGGAATACAAATTAAATAGTTCATTCCAATGATGTTTATTTAGTTCAGACTTCTCTTTTGAAACAAAGATTGTATATGTCTGAGGAGAGCCACGGTAACAGTCTATAACCAAATATTTTAGTCATCAGCTTGCCCCATCATGAGACAATATTCGTGACAACAGTTTCTATGAGATCATCGGTCCATGCTGTTGTCATCAAGAGTATCCTGGAAGCAGATCTTCAAAAGACGCTCACAAAACTCCAACTCTTCCTAAAAGGAAAAAAGGAAAAGTAACTAAAAGTAAACCATGCCTCCTAAATTCCTCAGCAAGTTTAGACCAGATAGTTTAACATACAATGACCTCCTTGGTCCATGCTACCTTACTGTTGCTAAACACAGTGCTAAAGTAAAAAAGAGTAAAACAGAATTTTTCCATTTCCTTGAGTACAGTAACACAGGCTTTCTTAAAGCGGAGTTCCCAAAAGTGGAACTTCCACCCATTGTACTCCTCCCCCCTCCAGTGCCACATTTGGCACCTTTCATGGGGAGGGGGGACAGGATACCTGTCTTTCACAGATATCCCGTTTCACTTCCAGGAGCCTCAGCCTCGGGTATTGACATCACCACGGGGCTTGCTCCTCCCGGGCCAGGAGAGAGAAGCGCCTCGCGAATGCGCAGTAGGATTCCCAGCACCTCACTGTGCCCACTGCAGCCTGACCTCACTGTGCACGGTAATGAGTCTGACATAGACGGCGGCCGTGCAGTTTTAAAAAAAAAAAAATCGCGCTCCTCCTGCTGTTCCGTGATAGGCGGAACCCTCGTTTTCCCTGAAAACACTGTTTTCAGTGTTCCGCCCATCACGATCACCCTCACGTTCTTGATAGACGAGAGGGCGATCGTGATAGGCAGAACACTGAACACAGTGTTTTCTGAGGAACCGAGTGTGCCTATCAACAGCAGAAGGAGGAGCGCGATCTTTTAAAACTGCACGGCCGCCGTCTATGTCACAGACAAGTACACAGCTTGGATTCTGCAATGGACTCAGGTACTGACTCGAGTATAAGCCGAGGGGGTCATTTTCAGCCCAAAAAAAGGGCTGAAAAACTCGGCTTATACCTCGAGTATATATGGTAATGCTTTGAAATGTCCGGGTAAGGAGATCCGCGGATGGAAATGCTGCCATAGTTTAAATCAGTGATGCAAAAGTCTCCTTGAGTTTTGGAGAGATTGTCGTGTGTCTCATTCTAATCAGATGAATCAGCCCCATGCTCTGGTACCATGTATGGCTCAAAGTTAAAAGACTGAAGTAGGTGGGGGACGCAACGGTTGCACCACAAAAGAGAAAGCGAATGGTATAACAGTGCCAGCATTATGCACCCTTAAATATGACAGTTTAAAACGGGTGCCAAACAGTGGGATACTTGCTATGAATGTAAACAGTCATTTTTATAATTTAATCTTGGATTTGATTAATGTTTATTTATTCCTTAACTTTTTTGCCTTTGTGACAAAGGATTTGGCACCAGATTACTTTCACCCTTTGGGGTTGATTTACTAAAAGGCAAGAGTGCAAACTCTGGTGCAGTTGTGCATGGTAGCCAATCGGCTTCTAACTTCAGCTTGTTCAATTGAGCTTTGACAAAAAAAAAAAACCTGGAAGCTCATTGTTTACTATGCAGAGCTGTACCAGATTTTTGCGCTCTCCAATTTTAGTAAATCAAGTGGTATGTTCAGAACCAACCTATGGACCCATTTTTTTTTCTAGAACATTTTACCAATGACTTCTTTGTGATAGAAAAATTGTTTTATGTATACTTGCACTTTAGGTGTCTTGTTTTTTTTTCCAGACATGTGGATCCCGCCCTGTCAGATCGCCGCTCCCCCTATGTGGGGGATCGGATGAACACGGAAAGAAAAACAGTCTTCCGTCTGCAGATTCGGACCATAGCTGGGACGGATGATATGTTCCTTAGCAGGATCCAGGGCATAGCAACATTACAGGTCAGCCCCACATCGTCCACCATACTGGGTCTGGGTACAGCCTCTTAAGGCTCTGTTTCAGAGTCCACCAAGCTGGAAGCTACATAAAATAATTCAATGTAAGAAGCCAAGCTTCTGTATGTAGACAAAAGAAGAGATCCATCACCCGAAGACATTAGCAAAAAAGGAAGTTATCTGGGAACGGGAGGAGTTATACAAGGGGGATGTCCCTATAGCCTTTTTTACCATTGTCCAATCACCTGAAGGGATCTGCATTGAACTCATCGTAAGGATTTAGACCTCTCATTCACACGAGTGCTGAGACTAAGCTCAAGCTGCATAAACACATGGCCTAGGAGTCTCAGCACACTAAATATGCCAGAGTCCTATACTGTACAATCAAAAAGTATTTTTGTCTTTAAACATAAACATACTACTGTTCACGGAGGCTAGAGCCAATGGTGTTTGCTTAGTGTGCAGAGTACAGTAAAACCTTGGTTTGAGAGAAATTTGGTTTGAGAGCATTTTGCAAGACAAGCAAAATGTTTTAATAAATTTTGCCTTGATATACAAGCAATGTCTTGATATGAGAGTAGTGTCATGTCACAACTGGGTATAAAAGAGAAGAGAGGAGCCTCTAAGTGTAGCAATATGGTTACATTTAATGAAGGTACAACATTTAGCAACTTATTTTTACACTTATGCCGCGTACACACGATCGGTTTGTCTAATGAAAACGTTCTGATGGACTGTTTTCATCAGACGAACCAATCGTGTGTGGGCCCCATCGTTTTTTTATCCATCAGTGAAAAAAAATAGGAACTTGTTTTAAAATTATCTGATGGTTAAAAAAACGATAGAAAAAAAACGATCGTCTGTGTGGACGTCCATCGGTTAAAAATCCACACATGCTCAGAATCAAGTCGACGCATGCTTGGAAGCATTGAACTTCATTTTTCTCAGCACGTCGTGTTTTACGTAACCGCGTTCTGACACAATGGGTTTAACTGATGGTGTGTAGGCAAGACTGATGAAAGTCAGCTTCATCAGATATCTGATGAAAAAAATCCATCAGACCATTTTCATCAGATGAACTGATTGTGTGTACAGTGCATCTCCTCTTTTATACCCTGTAAAAAAATGCTTTGATATAAAAGTGCTTTGGATTACAAGCATGTTTCTGGAACGAATTATGCTCGCAAACCAAGGTTTTACTGTACCATGTTTTTATGCATATGTGTAACAAAGCTCACCCAGCAATAAAAAACTACCATGCCATGAACAGACAATTGAAATAGGCAAGAGAAAGAAACTACTCGTTTTCACATTAGTAAGGCTGCTAATTAACAGTCTGGATTTAATTGCATAGTGCATGAAAAAAATTATCTAGGTTTATGCAAATAACCAACCTTAAGAAAAAAACAAATCAAAATGTAACAAGTAAATGAGCAGTTGCTAAAACCATACCAAGAAAGGATATAATTTCCCAGTTCTAAATTACCCATACAATAAGGATGTTGTCACACTGAACATCTCTAGAAAGCCTAATTCAAGATATGAGGAGGACGAAAACCTCCAAATAACTTTACTAAAGATGCTAATTATCGTAACCAACATGCTGTTTCAGATTCATCCAACCATCTAATGAAACTCTCACAGTCACAATCTAAGAACTCGGTTGGATTTTGCCTGGCCAAGCCTTTCATATATGGCCGTGAGGCAAAATGGCCCACTATATGCAATTTCAAACTGCCTCAGACATCTTTAATTCCTCCAAATTATGCATATCAACCTGAAAAGTAACCAAGCAAATTATTTTTAAATGCAATTTAGAAGATATGTTTTATAGACAGCCATCTATACAAATACTGTGCGGGGGAAAAAAGCAATACTTTCAATCATAACTAGCCTAGACAAGGTCAGCAATGTTCACATTTTCAGTCATTCCCTCCAATAAATCTGGCCATTTCTGATCTCTTAGGAGGTGACAAGTAGATTCAGTAGTTGAACACATGCCATTTCACAAGGAGATATTCCAGTCTATAGGAAAACTCTCCCCGTGTGCAGGCTCATTAATTTACACTTCTTTGGAAGACCTCATGTACATGGGAGCATTAGCCTCTACAGAACAATTCAGGGTGCATTTTGCCATTCGGGTGGCACAGATGTTGCATACAGCCCACTGCCTAAGACAATAAAATTCAATGCCAGGCTGAAATCCACTTCACCTGTATGCGCATAAGAGTAGTACTTGTGTACAGGGACGTATGCACCAAACGCAGAAAGTCTGTTTAGGGTATACAGTATCTCACAAAAGTGAGTACACCCCTCGCATTTTTGTAAATATTTTATTATATCTTTTCATGTGACAACACTGAAGAAATTACACTTTACTGCAATGTAGTGAGTGTACAGCTTGTATAACAGTGTACATTTGCTGTCCCTGTAAAATAACTCAACACAGCCATTAATGTCTAAACCTTCTAAGTGAAAATGTCCAAATTGGGCCCAAAGTGTCAATATTGTGTGGCCACCATTATTTTCCAGCACTGCCTTAACCCTCTTGGGCATGGAGTTCACCAGAGCTTCACAGGTTGCCACTGGAGTCCCCTTCCAACTCTTCATGACGACATCACCGAGCTGGTCTCCAACATCCACCAGCTACGCAAAGTCATCATGGAGGAGTGGAAGAGGACACCAGTGGCAACCTGTGAGGCTCTGGTGAGCTCCATGCACAAGAGGGTTAAGGCAGTGCTGTAAAATAATGGTGATCACACAAAATATTGACTCTTTGGGCCCAATTTGGACAAATTTGGGGAGTAGGTAGCTAAAGTCCTACCCCACCACTGGTCAAAATTTTGGGCTCCTACGGTTTCAGAGATACTGAGCTCTTTCCACAGATTGTTAGAAGCTATATACAGCACAGCCATTTTAAATACAAGCTGGCACATGCTGTTTGCAGCAGACAGAGGATGGGCTCACAGTGCCTCTGCCTTCTTGTAAGAGGCACTGAGCTCAATGGACAGCTTGGAGCCTTGGACCAATGCTAGAGCACCATTGGTCCAAGCTGTCCAATAAAAATGCTGCAGTGGAGGCTCTCCTCTCACTGCAGTGTCATAGAAGAGGGCATGTGTCTAAGAGTGCTTTCACACTCACAGCGCCCGGACGGTAGGGGCGCTTTAGGAGCGGGATATTCACCACTCCTAAAGAGCAGCAAAAAACGTCTGGCAGGACTTTTTTTGATGTCCTAGCTGGCAGCGCTCCAGTGTGAAAGGGGTCTAAAAGACAAATGGTCTCTTCCAGCCCAGCCCTTTTACGTACAAGGAAAAAACATGGGTTTATGGGTATAAGGTTTACCCATAATCTCATGTTTTTCTCACACAGTTGAGGGTGAATCTGCTGCTGCTGCTGAAAAGGTATTTTAATCAAGTTAACCACTTCCAGACCTGCGCACGACGATATACGTCCTCTTTTTAAAGATGGATATATCGGTAACGGCAGCAGCTGCTGCCACAACCGAGGTATCCATCTTTAGTGTGAGCGGTCCTGTACACGATAACGGCGGTCTTCACGGCGGATTCGCCGCAAGATCGCCGTTATCGGTGGCGGGAGAGGGCTCCCGCTGCTCTCCCGCGCCCTCCGCCGCTTACCGGAGCTGTCGGTAGCGGCGGAGGAGATCGGGTGCGCTCGGCTGCTGACTGGGGATGCGACTGAAGGAAAAATCTCCTTCACCCGTCCTCATAGCTCTGCTGGGCGGAAGTGACGTCAAAACGTCAGTCCCGCCCAGCCTCTTAAAGAAACATTTTTTTATTTTTTTTATTGCATTTTAGTCTAAAGATGAGATCTGAGGTCTTTTTGACCCCAGATCTCATATTTAAGAGGACCTGTCATGCTTTTTTCTATTACAAGGGATGTTTACATTCCTTATAATAGGAATAAAAGTGATCACATTTTTTTTTTTCAGGTGTAAAAAGTAATAAATAAAAATAAATGAGAAAACAAAAAAATAATTTTTTTTAAAAAGCGCCCCGTCGAGCTCGCGCGCAGAAGCGAACGCATACGCGAGTAGCGCCTGCATATGAAAACGGTGTTCAAATCACACAAGTGAGGCATCGCCGCGATCGTTAGAGCGAGAGCAATAATTCTAGCCCTAGACCTACTCTGTAACTCAAAAAATACAACCTATAGAATTTTTTAAACGTCGCCTATAAAGATTTTTAAAGGGTAAAAGTTTGACGCCATGCCACGAGCGGGCGCAATTTTTAAGCGTGACATGTTGGGTATCATTTTACTCGGCGTAACATTATCTTTCACAATATATAAAAAAATTGGGCCAAATTTATTGTTGTCTTATTTTTTTATTAAAAAAAGTGATTTTTTTTTCCCCAAAAAAGTGCGCTTGTAAGACCGCTGCGCAAATACGGTGTGACAAAAAGTATTGCAATGACCACTATTTTATTCTCTAGGGTGTTAGAAAAAAATATATATAATGTTTGGGGGTTTTAAGTAATTTTCGAGCAGAAAAAAATGTTTTAGTCTTGCAAACACCAAATCTGAAAAACACCTAAGGTCTGGAAGTGGTTAAATAATATATTATTATGACTTTATTTTATAACATAATAATTTTTTTTGTTTTTTTGTTTATCGATTTACTGTGAAATTACTGGTTTAAAGTTATAACTTCAAACTTCAGTAATCTGTCCGTTACACCTACTTGAGTACAGTTTTTGAAAATCTAGTAAATTTTTTTTAAAAACAATATATAATAATTATTTGTATATTACCTTCTTATGGTAATTAACTATTTGACACTTCTCTCCTACATGTAAAATTCATCATTCTTTTGGCTAGGCTCAGAACCCCCAAGCATTATATCTTAAAGCGACAGCGTTTGTAAATAATTTTGTTAAATGAGTAAAACTGCAGTCGCCTAAATAATGAGAATCAAATACGCATCTCGTGAATATGTAACCTGTGTGTATCTGGCTCTGATATTAGCCAGTGCCTCAACAGCCACTGACCTCTCCGCATGTCCCTGTTTTGCATACAGTTGAAGCGTATTTCAGTCTGTCATTGAATTTGACAAGCTGCTGAGAGTGGGCTGTATGCACCTCCTGGGTGCCGAAATTTGCTCGTTTGTATACTGTACTAGTAAATACACCCATATGTATGAGGACCAAGGCTGGGTTCACATGTGTGCGGTCGCAGGTTCATGTCTGGGTTCCGATACATTTCTGTACATTGGTTCAGGTGCGATTTAGGTCCGAATTTTAGCCTGAATTCGCACATGAACCAGACCCAAAAAAGCACCGGACCCTTTTTCAATCTGGACTGTGCACCGCCCCGGACATGCGTAAACTGGTTCAACTTGCCTGTCATGTGAATTGGAAGCAGGGAAACCTGCATCCAATTCACATATGTCTGAACCAGGACTAAAAGAGTGCAGCGAAGAAGAACCAAGTGTGAATATCTTTTACTGCAGAGCAACATTCATAGTGGGTTCTAGTGCTTAGACAACTTGCACAATGACTGGACACATCTATTTGCTCATGCTATTTGACTAGAGATGTATTTAATTGTAGCTTTAGATTACTTTATTTAAAAATGGTAACCTTCTGGTTCACAGACATGGTGATCTAATGCCTCGTTTCCACTGAGCGGATCGGTTCGGTACGCTTTTTTGGGCGTTTCCATTATGAAAGCGTGCCATAAAAGCGAACCGTACCGGACCATTCTGGGTCCTGCTTCAGATGTGGGGCCAGAGAATGGAACGGTTCCATTAGGGCGGACCTACAAATACATCTCACTGATTGGTGGATGTGCTAGGCTTTTTTTCTAAACCTTGCATGGTCCCGGATGGTCCGATTTGCAGTGGAAATGCTCTGCAGAATAGACCGGACCATTGTAACTCGTTCCATTCTAAGCGAACCGAACCGCTCAGTGGAAAAGAGGCAAAACTGTACTTCAACAGAGAAAATAAAATCTTTACCTTAAAGTCCTCCTGCTTCTGTATTAACTGACATCGCTCTTTGAGCAGCTCTTCAAAACCTAGTTCAGGTGCTCGACATTCAGCTATACCGAGTGGGAAATCTGACACCATGCTTAAAAAGAAAAGAAAAAAGCCATCAACTTATTTCTGAAATGAAGAAATGGTTTTACATGTTCTACCTTCTTCCCGCTCTCTTCTACTAGCAGCTCAGGGGAGAGACATATATGCTATGATGGAGTTGCTTAGTCGAGCAACCAAAACTTTAGAGCTGTAACAGTAAACCAGAATAATTACTGTAAAGAATTCAAAATGTGTAGTATTTGTTTCATTTAGCCTTTAGCATAATGGGAAATGCTCATTCAATTCTACAGAAGCAATAAGTACTTAGGTCTTCAGCAGAAAATTATGTAAACAAAAAATAAAGTCTTAAATTGGGAGGAATTTATTCTTGGAATCCTTTGAAGATAGATTGCATGATCTTTGAGGTTCTTAAAAAAAAAAAAAAAAAAAAAAATGAATAATAATAATCATCATCATCATCATCATCATCAACAAGTGCATGGCCATTTTAAAATTTGTTGAAAATACTTCATAGGGAAGTACCAAATGACAACTACGCATTTACAGAAAACCTGTCTTCGGGCATACTGTGGTGCGTTAGACACAGGTTACCGTAAATGCTAATGTGTCGAGTTAAGGCAACCTATTCACTGTAAATAGGTTGCCAATGCATCATAACAGATAGACATACCACACAGGGCTTTTTTTTAGCAAGGCAACACACTGTATGCGTTTGTGTGCTGCAATGTGTTGCGCTATATATTACAACGCTCTGGAGTGAGCTGCCCAAACTCAGACCCTAGAGAAAGACGGAGTGCCTTCAATGCATTCCACTGTACAAAACAGAATGCTTGTTGTCACTGCATTGTGAAAGCAGGTAATTAGCCACTGGATCCCCACACAGCTGGCCATAGAGGTGAGCAGAGATCAGATCGTCTCTGTACACCTCTATGATCTTTTTGGACCAGAGTGATGTTGTGGAAGAATTTCTGGCTTAGGGTGGAAAAAAAAAACAAAAAACACACCACACGTCTTCTTGTTCTTTTGCTTTCAAAAAGGTAGGAGGAGAGATACGGGGTCCCATATAGGGGACCTGTCATCCTTTAACTATATTACAAAGGATGTTTACATTGTAATAGGAATAAAATAATAATGAAAAAAAAAAAAAAAAAAAAAAAAAAAAGCGCCATAACCCCTACGTACTCACTTGCAGAAGCGAATGCATATGCAAGTTGCACACGCATATCTAAGCGGCATTCGCAATACATATGAGATGTATTGCGGTGAATGTTAGAGCAATAATTCTAGCACTAGACTTCCACTGTAACTCTACACAGGTAACATATAAAACATAAAAGCTTCGCCTGTGGAGATCCTTAAAGCGTTTTTTTTTTTTTTTTTGGGGGGGGGGGGGGGGGTAACAAAGTATCCTGTTCCCTTAAAGCATGTTATAAAGCACAGTGCTTGTGCTGTGTAATTTGGGCCCCTGTAACACCTGAAATACCTGGCTGATTCTGCCTGGCTATACCCTTCCTCCTGTAAACTGACCACAGTTTTCATGGCTGCTGAGCCCCGACACCGTGGTCAGTTTACATGCCTCCATCATTCGCAGCCCTGCTCTCCTGCGTCTGTGTCCTCCTCCCCTCCCTGCTTGTCAGTTCCATCCATTCCACAATCCTCCCCTCCTGGTGCAATTATATCTATACTATGAACATGCCATCCCCTCGGTTATATAATGCCATGTTTCCCTGTGCCCATGTTCTATAAAAAAAAAACCCTGCAGATTATACCGTATATCAGAATGGCTCCCGGCATCCACGCGTCTTCTCCTCCCCTGCTTAGCCCCGCCCACTATAGATGTTAGCCAGGCAGAGAAGAGAGCCGAGGAGTCAGGTGAGCCGCTCATATATATGGTATTAAAAAAAAAAAAAATCAGCATTTGTTATTTTATTTTTATTTTTTTTTAGATAACACAGGGATACATAGCAATATATAACAGAGTGGATGGCATGGCATGATCAAAGTATAGTGGGTTAACAACCACTTGCCAAACGGGCCATAGCCAAATGATGGCTACAGCATGGTCGGATGACCCTGGGAGGCACGTACCCAGGAATCTCCATGACCGTCGGGTCTCCCAGACTTGGCGTGTCATGATTGGGGTAAAGGGTCAATGATAGCCACCCTTTACCACATGATCACGCAGTCCAATGACGCGTGATCACTTGTAAACAAACCAGGACTTGACCAGTTCAGCTCCATCCCTTTCCTCACGCTGATCAGTACAGCGTGTGAGGAGAGGGGGAGAGCCGAGTGCAGCAGCAATGGCTCATCCATTCATGCACCATCCATCAATCCATGCACACTCCATCCCTGGCTCATCCATTCGTGCTCCATCCATGCCTCATTTGTGCTCCAGCCATGGCTCATCCGTGCCCCAGCCTCTATATTTTTATGAAGTTATCAAGTACTGTATCAGTTTTTTTTTTTAAAATGTAATCCTAAATACCTTCTTGCACAGTGACTCTGCGGTCACGTGAGCTCCGTCCACTCTCATTCCCCAATCTAAAGGAGAGCAGCAGGAGGGGCAGAGATTCCCCTCTGACATATGCCAGCCAGGAGAGAGAGGTATTTAGGATTATAATTTATGTAAGACGTTCGTACGGCGAACTGCATTTCCGTCGATGGGACCCAAATTTGAACAATTAAAACTCCCTGTTTTGAAGGCTTTTATGCAAGTTATTGGCAATAAAAAGGGTACGAGGGCCCGGCTACTGCCCCATTTCATGTACCAATGAAAAAAGCTTTTAAAAGATTGTTTTTTAAAGGAGCAGTGATTTGAGTGATGCTTAAAGTAAAACAAAAATGCAAAATTCCTTTATATATAATGCCTTGAGAGGTCCCCCTAGTCTGCCTGTAAAGTGGCACATCTGTAACGTGTGTAGAACCTGCTGCAGCAAAACGGACATTTATAAAAGAAAACAAAAAAATGTAAAATTGATTTTCCCTGCAAGCTTCATTTAGTAAACAACAACTTCGGGAGCCAGTCTGTATGACGAGGCCACAGAACATTTATGGTGTCTCTTTGGCAGACTTTTGATGGAAATAAAGTTTTGCACCACAGTGAGCAAGCCTTATGTGAAGAAGCCAAAATGATAGTCTCTTTTGCAGACTTTAGATAGAAGTAACATGTGCGGAAAAATTTAACTTTGGTTGTTGAAGAAAGAAAGAATTGGCCTTGTTGTAAAAAAAAAAAAAAAAATAATTATATATATATATATATATATATATATATATATATATATATACATATATACACACACACACATACATATATACACACACATACATATACACATATATATATATATATATATATATATATATATATATATATATATATAAATTTAAAATTTGATGTCCCGTTCAAACAGTGCAGAAAAAGTGGTCCTTGTCTGTTAAAATTGTGCCCATGAAACATATACCAAAAAATTACTTCAAGATAAAATTTAGGCCCCTTTCACATTGAGGAGTTTTTCAGGCGGTACAGCGCTAAAAATAGCGCTGCTATACCGCCTGAAAAACTCCTTCACTGCAAACTCAATGTGAAAGCCTAAGGGCTTTCACACTGAGGCGATGCGCTGGCGGGAGACAAAAAAAATCTCCTGTCAGCAGCATCTTTGGAGCGGTGAGCGGAGCGGCGTGTATACCGCTCCTTCCCATTGAAAACAATAGGAAACCGCGGCAATACCGCCCACAATGCGCCTCTATAGAGGTGCATTGCGGGCGGTATTAACCCTCTATCAGCCGCTAGCGGGGGTTAATACCGCACCGCTAGCGGCCGATTCCCGCGGAAATCCTGGTCCAATGTGAAAGGGGCCTAATTGTGAACATTAGGCTATTGATAAATTGAAATCACTTAAAACGAACAGGTGACCCTGTTCGCAATATGTTTCAGTGAGTCCCAGTGAAAAAGATGAAAAAGAAAAGTAAAAAAAAAAAAAATCATCAATGTCTTATTTTCAAGCAAAGGACGCATCAGATGATATTTCGGTGGTTAAAACACACTGCTATCCTTCAGATACAATGGTGACATCAAACCAAAGGGAACCATAGAACAGTGAAATGATAAAGTCCTCCACCTTCCAAACACACTGCCTCTTACCGAAAGGGAAGATCCCAACCAGAGATCTTCTGTTGGCGTGTGGCTTTCTACCCAGCAAGATATCCGGTATCCGAAAGATCTCCCACCGCTCACAGATGATCAATAGTGATTAGCCAAGGTGAGGAAGGAAAGAAGGCTGACATAGCGTAATCCAGTAAAACAATTTAATATAAAAGAAAGTTTAAAATCGCACTTACAATAAGTAGATAAAAATTTGCATGTGAAAAATATGTAGCCGGCCGGCTAACACAGCCCGTTCACTCCGGGACACTGTATGTAGTGATGACATCAGCACGCCGCTAGCCCACGCCGTTTCGTCACTGTGTTAGCCGGCCGGCTACATATTTTTCACATGCAAATTTTTATCTACTTATTGCAAGTGCGATTTTAAACTCTCTTTTATATTAAATTGTTTTACTGGATTACGCTATGTCAGCCTTCTTTCCTTCCGGTTGGGATCTTCCCTTTCGGTAAGAGGCAGTGTGTTTGGAAGGTGGAGGACTTTCTATCATTTCACTGTTCTATGGTTCCCTTTGGTTTGATGTCACCATTGTATCTGAAGGAGAGCAGTGTGTTTTAACCACCGAAATATCATCTGATGCGTCCTTTGCTTGAAAATAAGACATTGATGGTTTTTTTTGATTGACTTTTTTCATCTTTTTCACTGGGACTCACTGAAACATATTGCGAACAGGGTAACCTGTTTGTTTTAAGTGATTTCAATTTATTAAAAGCCTAATGTTCACAATTACGTATGCTAGTTGAAATTTTTTTTTTATCACGTTATTTGCGTGGCTTATTTTTGCTTTATATTGGTCTTTTTTGTGTGTGTGTGTCTCACATTTAAAGCTGCATGCATACTCATTATCTGCTCATATACTTGACAGCGCAGTATTACCACATTTTTCACATTGTAATATTCACCTGCCCTCTGGTGCTACCCTCAGTCTTTTACCTCACTGAGCCACTGAATTTTTCTTTTTTGTAAAACAGTTGGGCATTAATACACAGATCTACAAACAGAAGCGAAAACTGCTAATGCTAGTACAGAGTAAATGTATTTCAGTCTTGGATGTTGAAACTGCTAGAACATGCTCTACAGGGGAAATGTTCACCTGGATAAATGGTACAAGGTGCAAGAGTCCCATTATTCAAATGTGAGTATGGAAATAATTAACATGGGATAACCTTGAAAGCAAATGAAACTTGTAATCACCGGATTATCTAGATAGAGGAAAAATACTTAAGCTTTTTGGAAGAAAAACTGTTTTTAAATATGTGAAAGGTGAAAGGAACAGTGAGCCTGGGAAAAAATACCTGCGGGGTCCATCACTGGGATTTATTGGATTGTGTGCGGCAGAATATATAACATAATTGTTCATGTATATTTTATGATAGAATAGAATGCCTTTATTGTCATTAGAAAACATATACAATGAAATTTCAGACATGCATAATGTTTTTTACCTGCATAGGGCAGAGAGGACATGTTCATGGAAAGGGCTATGCTCTGTGCGAAGCAAAGATACCAGTTGCTGAATCATCCCCATAGAACACAGTGTACCTGAAAAATCAATAAACTATGTTACTACTAAATTGTAAATAAGATAATCAATATAAGATATAGTACATTTGATTAGAGCTTGTGTACGAAGAGCATATTTCTCAATTTCTCTAACATTTCTGGAAAAAGGGGCTAAATAATGGAAATATAAACAGAACCTGCATCCAGAATTCTTGTTACACATGAGAGAACAGCATCCTAAAGCACAGTCTCCCTGAAGAGGTGGCAATATGAGAAGGGACAACGATAAAGCGGGAACTACCATCTACATTCCTCTACAGGGCAACCAGACGACTTCTTCCGTCCACTGATAATGCAGATCTACCTTAGAACTGATGCACACAAGCTTAAAGACTTATTTACACCAGCCCCTGTGCTAAAGCGCCTTTAGGCTGGTGTTCATTGTTACTTTAACCACTTGAGACCCGCGCTATTGACAAAAGACGTCAACAGCGCGGCTCTCAAGTGCCAAGTGGACGCCTTTGGACGTCATTTAAAGTGCATTACCCGCGCGCGCCTCTGGGGGGCGCGCAGCAGGTAAACACTGTCCCGGCACATCGCTGAAGAGCCGATGCGTGTACCTGGCGACCGCGATGTCCGCCAGGTACACGCGATCGTCGGTAACAGCAGGGACGTGGAGCTGTGTGTAAACACAGAGCTCCACGTGCTGTCAGAGGAGAGGAGACCGATCTGTGTCCCTTGTACATAGGGACACAGCATCGGTCACCTCCCCCAGTCACCCCCCTCCCCCCACACAGTTAGAACACGCCCAGGATACACATTTAACCCCTTCCTCACCCCCTAGTGTTAACCCCTTCCCTGCCAGTCACATTTATACAGTAATTAGTGCATTTTTAGAGCACTGATCGCTGTATAAATGTGAATGGTCCCAAATTTGTGTCAAAAGTGTCCGATACGTCCGCCGCAATATCGCAGTCCCAATAATAAAAAAAAAAAAAAAAAAAAAAAAAAAAAAAAAAAAAAAAAAAAAAAAAAGCGCAGATCGCCGCCATTACTAGAAAAAAAAAAAAAAAAAAAATCATAATTCTGTTCCCCATTTTGTAGGCGCTATAACTTTTGCGCAAACCAGTCGCTTATTGCGATTTTTTTTTATTTTTTTTAGAAAAATACGTATTGGCCTTAACTGATAATTTATAGCGCAAAAAATAAAAACCACAGAGGTGATCAAATACCACCAAAATAAAGCTCTATTTGTGGGGAAAAAAGGACATCAATTTTGTTTGGGAGCCACGTCGCACGACCGCGCAAATGTCAGTTAAAGCGACGCAGTGCCGGAAGCTGAAATTTCGCCTGGGCACGAAGGGGGTTTATGTGCCCAGTAAGCAAGTGGTTAAGGGCAGTGCTTTGTGTGGTTACAACAGAAGTCACAATTTGCTTTTTTTTACTTTATTAAAATGACACAAAATTGCATTGCATTCAACTCTATACACAGCAACGTGTAGTGTAAAACTGCAGACATACAGTCATTTAATGCAGTACACATTAATGGTGTGAACAGGGCACATAGAAAACAATTGTTTCCTAATTCCATACAAGACAGAGGAACTTAGATGATTGATTAATGCAGCGAGATATAGGTGACTGGATACTGGCAAATAAAGCTTTAAGAACTACCCAGCATAACCCTCCGACTTGCAGCAAGCTTCAGCTTTTTGCTAGTGTCTTTAGGTGTACAGACACATCTCTGCTCCAAGAGAAGCAAACCTTTGCTTTCGTTTTCTTTTCTGTTTGCATCATGATTCATCTATCAAAATGTAAACAATAGCTGTTATCCTGACATATACTACTGTAGCGCCATTTCTACCTTAATACCTCACTCAAATCTATTATTTCACTTAGGTGAAATAAATTAAGTAGGGGCAGCCGCTTAAGGGTTTAAGGGTTTCAAAACCCCACTATCACTTTCAGCCATTATTTGTGTCCATAGCGCGGATTCATTCATCCCATTTCATACTACTGTATCGTCCACCCCAAATCTAGGGGGCGCAATTTTAAATTCAAGGGATGTCTGGGCCAATACTTGGGCCCAGACCTGTTTGATTGATACACATTTGCCTCTGCTCTGGCTATGGTACTATCTGGTAGTTTCCCTTGTTGCCTGCAGGTGGCATTACCATCTCGGGCCTATGTTTGAATGCAGGTGTTCCATGGTGTGTCCCTTCTCGGCAGCAGTACAGTGGGAGTGGTGACCCGCTGGGAAGGGGTACTTAGGGGGCAGACTCCATTTATCGGGGTCTTCATCTCGTGGCCCTCCTGGCGCGAGGCCTGACTTCGGGGCCATGTTGGCTTGGGGGTCGCTTCGCTATTGAGTAGGCCCAGCTATGCTGGCTGGGGCCTGCAGTCCTAAAAGGGGATCCCAAGCTGTCTGTCCACATGGGAGGAAGCCGTCTTGATGAAGGAAATAGGGAAAGGACCTACCCTGGAGGAGACCGGCAAAGTGCTAGTGTCTCGGGTGAGGCCTGGTGACCTAATTAAGGAGGGATCCACTATATTGAAAGCCCTGCAGTCTGCCGGTTCGGGTTAAAGGCTCTACTACTGCATGGCTGGAGGTTCGGGACTTTGAAATCCTGTGGCCAGGGCCGCTGATAGGGCAGTACAGGCAGCCCTGTTGTACCGGGCCCGGACCCCAGCAGCTCCACAGGGGGGCCCGGACAACTTTACAGTTAATTTCTGTCTATTAAAAAGAATACAGCTTTCTAAACTTCAAGTCCTTCCCCCGCTACTACTTGCTAGGGGAAGGGGCTGTAATTACACATTCCTGGGCCCCATCAGGTCATCAGAGGGGCCCAGGATGTGAGTGCAGTGGTGGGACTATTTCTTGTATTTCGGGCGGATGTACATAACACTGTACAGCACATTACTCTGCTTTTTAATTAGTCCCGGCCACTGCTGCTCACTGCCTTCCCTGGTGGAGTGATACGATGCTGCACTCCGCCTCCTGTCCTCAACTCCTCATGTGCAGAGTGCAGACTGCCGAGACTTAGATGAGGCTGACAAGGGAGAAAGAACCTGAGCACCATGGCTGCAGAGCACACAGTGAGTGGAGCACAGAGGATAGACTCCTCACTGTGTATGGCTTACACACAGCATGGCATGTTACATTATGTGTATTTAGAATTATGATACTTACAGAGGCAGCATGTGCTCTGTGATGATCTGTCACAGTGTCATATTGCTGTTGGGTGCTTACTTTGTTATGGCTGTACTGGGTTGAAGTTTGTAACCCACAGTACAGCCAAAGTCAGAACCCAAAAGCCATTTGACACTGACAGATCCATGACAGAACACATGCTGTGTGCTGCCTGTGTGATTTTCATAATGCTGGTGAAGATGCAGTGAGATGTTGCTTTACACATGCATTTAACCACTTCCTGTCCAGCGATGTACTGGTACATTGCTGGATTGTAAGGGTGATATCTTGATAATCGCTACAGCGATGATCAAGATATAATTTTTTAGCTCCAGCGATTCTGCACACAGTAAAAAGTAATCTTACTGGTTAAAAAGCCCCTGGATTACTTTTACAGTCAGTGGAAGGGGGTTCCACCACCATCACGCCACCACCTTTGCTGGGCTCTCCAATGCAATCGGGTCCTGTGAGCAGCAGCATCAAGTTCCTGGGACACAGTGAGTAGAACTGATGTAGTTCCTCCCACTGTGTGCTGTCAGAAACCAGGAGCAATTACCGGCTTGAACAAGCAACTGATCAAACCGATCTGGGTTTGATCAGATGCTTTGGAGGCCAGAGGATAGATATGGGGTCTAATAGACGCCAGATCTCTCCATAAAGGGGACCTGTCACTGCCCCATGCTATAACTAGGGATGTTGTTCATTACTTCTGATAGCAATAAAAGAGATATAAAAAAAATGAAAGACACAGTGAAAACATTTTTTGTTAATAAAATAAAATTGAAAAAAAAAAAAAAATTAAACCGTCTCTGTCCCCCTGTACTGATAAGCCATAATGATTGTGTGTGCATATGTAAACGGTGAGAAATCTGCAGAGGTGGGGAGGAGGGGCCTGGGGTGGGGTTGAGGGCGGGATTAAAGGGGGCCCCGTCAGGTAGTCTGTACGGGGCCCCATGATTTCTAACAGCAGCCCTGCCTGTGGCAGAAGGTCCCTGGACGCATCCAAAAGGTCTGTGGCAGAGACCGTCTGGACATTAGTTTGTGCATCGTCACGGCTGCTAGGCCATGTCAGAGGGGACTATGCGGGTGAGCAATACCCACTAATAGTTGCGAGTGGAGACTGATTGACTATTTGAGTATTCTGTACTGCGTGCCTGAACCTTCCCCTACTCTTCTCCTCACTTCTACTTTCTCTTGTTCAGGTTACCCTGCAGAGAAAATGTTGAAGGTTTTACATCTGTCTGGACATTGCATTAATTATGGACTTCCATACACTGACAACTTAGTGTAAAAGGCAACGTGCAAACTAGGGTTGTCCCGATATCGGTATCGGGACCGAGTACTCGCGCAAATGCTCCCGATGCCAAACCCGATACTTTTTTTTGTTATAGTGAGTGGGTGGGGAGGGGGCGGAGAGCGGAGCCGAGCAGTCCTCAAAGAGAAATCCAAGCCCCCCCCCCCTAGTTGATTAGCACGGGGAACATTACAGCTTTCATTTGAATAGCTGTGTGTTCCCTGCCGCGCCATGTATAGACACTCTCCCTTGCTCGGGCACTTTGATAGACAGATCACCCGTCCAATCCGAGCAAGGGGGAGCGTCTATACATGGCGCGGCGGGGAACACACAGCTATTCTAATGAAAGCTGTAATGTTCCCCACACTGATTAATTAGGCGGCGGCGGGGAGGGCTTGGCTTTCTCTGTGGAGACATTTATGTGGAGACATGGCTGCATTTATGGGGAGACACATTTAAAAAAAAAAGTATCGGTAATCGGTATCGGCGAGTACATGAAAAAAAGTATCGGTACTTGTACTCGGTCCTAAAAAAGTGGTATCGGGACAACCCTAGTGCAAACCCAAAATGTAACCAGCAGCTCCTTCGGGGGTAGTGCTACACTACCATGAACAAGTACCAGGCGTCCTTTAGCATGGCAATTCAGCCAAGCACAGAAAGAAAATCAGCAACAAACTTTGCCTAAAAAGACTGAAGGTTACCTGTATTCCATCCATCAATCCTTCCCAGTCTGCTTCCTACTCTCTCCACCCTGTAACACAATACGTCTTTCCTTCATCCCTCCTCTCCACCACACAGCCTATACCAGGGGTCGACAAAATCCGGGCGCCAGGTCGCAATTGCGACAAGAAATTGTGACCTGGCGCCCGCCGGTAATTGAGGTAATACAAGGTTTACATATGCGGGCGCTACTCACGTATGTGTTCGCTTCTGCACGCAAGCTCGTTGGGACGGGGCGCGTTTTCTGGCTCCTAACTTTTTTAGCTGGCTCCTAACTTTTTTAGCTGGCTCCTAGATTCCAAGCAAATTTGTCAAACCCTGGCCTATACTGGTCACCCTCACTCCTGCCCTCTCCTTATTACTGCGCTCAGAACCTCCAGCTAAATCTGAAACCACATGCTGACAAAACCTCCAGGACACTTAGGCATGTGCCTTCTTCTAGCCATTAGTTACTCAGGTCTGTTGGCGTTTGTTGCTGCATTGCCCAGCCCTTGCATTTCCATGTCCTGTAATGTGTGATTAAGAAACCAGGATTTTTAATTTATCTGTAAAATAATTTTCTTTTACATGACACAGGTCCCTCCTCTTTATTCTTATATTTCACTCCTTACTGCAGGCTATTAAACTCGGGCTTGCTAGGAATATGAGGAGTTACACTATGGCTGTTCTGACAGCTTTATTTGCCAATGACCAGTCACCTGAAGGTAGCTATATAACCCAATTGTGTAAGACTAGATACCGGTGTCATGCAATGTACTCCAAAAAAAAAAAAGGCAAGTAGAAATCATTTTTCTGTGTGCCCTGGTGTCAATGCAGCTCAACTGACACTGGCATGAACGAGCCCTTAAAATGGCAGTAAACTTCCATCTCTCGCTTTTACCTATAAGGCTTACCTATACATAGAATAAATATCTCCTAAATGTGCCCCGTTTAGCAGATATTTACTGTACATGCAGCCAGTGACATCACTGGCAAATGCGCTCTGAAGGAATGGCCACCCGTGCCATTTCTTTAGAGCCCATTGCTGTCAACGGAGGCTTCCGCACGCATGCTCAGGAGTGACGTCATCGCAGCTTCAGCCAGCCACAGAGCCAGAGTCCGCAAAACCGGAAGCAAGACCGGTGAAGATGAGAGCACCTGCAGCAACGATAACTCGGCATGGGGGGGGGGGGGGGGGGGGGGGGGGGAACTTAAGGCAAGTTTCAGTCCGATGAAAACAAGCTATTAACCATCTTGTGAAAGCACCTGATCAAACCAATCTTGGTTTGTCATGGTTTAACTCTATAGTTTGCTGCCAGCACGCAGGAGTATATTAAAGTGGTTGTAACCCTAAAAATAAAATGCTCCTGTTCATTTAAAACATGACATATAGCATAGGGCTTGTGCCATGTAATTTGTCCTATTGTACGATGCAAAATTCCTGGTTGATCTCTCCTGCTCCTGTGTGCGCTAGCCACAGTAATGATGGCTGCTGATCCATAATACCGTAGTCTGTTTACATGCCTCTGTCATCCCACTCTCTGCTATGAGTCTCTCACTCTCTCCCTGCCTGTCAGCTCAGTGTAAGATCTGATCTCCTCCCCACCCCTATTCCTGTACATTATTTTATTAAAATCCCTGGCTGGGCAAAGCTTTGTCCAATCAGGGCGCAAAATGCACTGTGCAGTGCATTGCAGGGCGTTCGGCGGAGCGAACACTTGCCGGAGACTCTGCAAATTCCGGAGTTCCCTCGAACAGGGGGAACAGCCAATGTTCTGCCAGAACCATTCGCCCATCTCTAGTGACCAGATAGGGCTACAATCTAAGGACCTATTCACATGGATGTCAGTATTCAAAATGTTCTCCAAATGCAGTGTTCTTGGTTAAGAGAGTATAAAAACAGGTGTTACACAATACTTTAGCATGCACACAAAATGGAAAGAATAACTTGGAAGTCTAGGTTTGTTAAATAAATAGCAGGCAGGAAAGTATGAACTGTTGCCTAAAGTAACCAATCAGATCTCTACATTTTAGACCTGGTCTTAAGCTACTGGATTCTAAAAAAGCTATGTAGGGACAACATTAGTGCAATTTGGAAACTAGTATATACACACACACACACACACACACGATAGAACTTGTACTATCTATGGCTTCATTGAGGTTCCGGTCACTTAAATGGAGGAAGAGTTCTCTTTATAAGTACATTTTTGCAGGTATATAAAAAAAATAAAAAAAAATAAAAAAAAAAGTGCAATTATTATTATTATATCCCCAGCTTGCCGTCACTAGATAAACACTGCAGGAGTGGGAACACTTTACACCCCTAAAAATGGGTAGAACATGTAACATGTTTCCCAAAGGTGAACTTATCCTTTAAAATCTGTATTTCTGCATGAAGCATATGTGCTAGGGTTGAATCATTCAGCCTCTTGTATTGGACAATAAACCCTCTGCACCAAAATGCTTAGCTGTGCCTACCTTCCACAGCCATTACAAAGTGGTCTTACTCATGGTGCCGAGTTATTTTAGGCCACGATTCAAGCCTAGCACATATGCACAACTCTAGGACATGCATGAAGCACAAAAAAACAAAAACAAAAAAGCACACACATAAAAATAAAAAACATGGATACAAAAACTGCATGATTATGCAGCAGCACTAATATGAACCTGGGATCAAGCAGCTTTTTTGAAGACTTCCAAGCATACCTGTGCTATCACTCTTACTATAAAGCCTGAAGTTAAAACAAGGTCACATCTGCTACTGTCACAGCAGTGGCAGTAAAAAGGATTAGTATGATAATAAGTGAGGGAATAAAAAAAGGTATGCCAAAAAAAATAAAAAAAAATAACAAATATTTAAATATCCATACCTATAGTCCCCCCCCCCCCCTTACTGATGTAAATGAAGCCCATAGTTTAATGGGCCTGTACACACAGGGTCGTAAACCTGTGCTGCGTATAGATCAGTTAAAATAAATAAATTCACATTGCTAGACAATATTTTACACATACAACAGATTCCCCAACAAAAGCTAGAAGGTTTACTTGCGTATGCGTAAATAGACACACCTACTATACTGCCCATTCTCTTCTCTTATGCAAGAATTTTCTGCCAGGAATCAGATGTTCACACATCAGTAAAGTGTGCAAGTAACCTTATATCCTAAAGATATTTTTTAATCCAGTAAAAGAAAAGCGCCTACATTTTACCAACTAAAACTAACCGATTTACCTTTATGTTCTGGATGGCTGTACAGCAGATTCTGCAGCAAAAAAGCAGATTTTATTTTTAGTTTCTCTACATCACTCTGCATGGCACGCATCAAAACAGAAAACCCATCGATCTTCACAAATTCAGCCAGCCCAGCTTCTTGCTCCCGAATCAGGCCTGAAAGCCACAAATGATAGAGTTACTAGATGTGATCACTTGCAAGAATTACTTATTACAATACTGCTATGGCATTTCAATTATTTACATACAAACATACTCGATGTCCTGTCATATGAATGTGCCTGGGCCTTTGAAAAGCACCTTGGTAGCATGAGGTCATTAGTTTGCTGCAAACAGGACTAAAGTGTCTCCTACTTTCTGGCAGGTCACAAGGTTAGGAGGTCACAGCAAGGAGCTTCAGCTTGTAAAGCCACCAACATATACACAGCCCATACTGCTCTGGAACCAGGATTTATAATGTAAAGCGTGGGCAATCTGCGCTTCCCCCACAGAGTTAAAAAATGTTATATCAGTATAAACCGTGCTAATTAATACAAATATGAATCACCCAAGAATGACATATAACCCACCACACAATGGTTATGTACTGATACAATGTATATTTCCCAGCATAACAGAAGGGAAAGAAAAATCAAACAAAAAAGTGACCGGTGCTGCAAGAATACAAAATAGTTGGAATAGACAGCTATGAATACATGTCAAAAATAGGTAAAAAAAATGTGCAACCAAAAAAAAGTGCGAACAAAGTGTCCTGATATGGAAATGTGAGCATAAATACAAATAAATATAAAATTGTGAACCCAATGGATAAATAGGTGCAATGGTATTAAACCAAATTAGTGTCCACTACAGCTGGTGTTGATTTGCTGTAATCACGGAGAAAAAAAAATGGTAAAGAACCTCAGCCAAGGTTCATGGCATGGCATTGCCTCCTATCCCTGTTGATGCCTTATGAGGAGAAACGCAGCGTCGGGCGGAGCAATAATACCTGACGTCACCACGCCCCAGCCACTGCTGGATGTTTTAACCTGCTTTTAACTGTTCTGCCGAGCAAGCTTTTATCTGATGTCAGTAAACCCGCTGTGTCAAAAGGGGCTTTTGATTATTTAAATCCTACTGCACCATGAAGCTTTTTTTCTCCTCCTTTAATATACCCGTACATCACGCTATTCTATTGGAAGTGGAGACTACCTGTAATAGGATCCATTGCAGCCCTGAGAAGCCTGGAGGAAAAAAAAAAAAAAAAAAAACGGATACGCTACTACATCAGTGTCTAGCTACCAAGATCCCTGGTCTGTTGAGCCTCTAAGACCTCCATAATAGAGGTCCACCTGATCTGGTAAGCGGCCCCTCTGTTTAAATGTGTACCAACGGCTGAAATTTTGGATGATAATTTTGGATGAAGTTCTTTACCACTTTTTTCTCCGTGATTACAGCAAATCAACACCAGCTGTAGTGGACACTAATTTGGTTTAATACCATTTGCACCCATTTATGCATTGGGTTCACAATTTTATATTTATACTCCCTTTTTTCATATTAGGACACTTTGTTTGTTCGCACTTTTTTGGTTGTGCATTTACCTATTTTTGATACCAGGATTTATAGGATGGTTTTATTTATAGGCTGGCTGATTAGTCCAGTTGCTAACCCTGAATGACACCAAAATGTCTGCAGCCTGAATGAGTATAAAAACTGGCAAGTATTGGGGTCTAGTTGCACAGTCGATTACATTGAGCAAAAAAGTGCATTTAGCCACGATCACCACAATTAATTGCTGGCTGTGCGAATAGTTTCAAATACCTGCAGCCACTGACAGCCTGTCATTGCATTGTACAAGCTCAACAGCAGTCAATTCCAGCCACAGGAAACCCCAGTAGGTGTAATTGCCTACGCAAATGGACCCATACATATTACTTAGAATGTACACAACATGGAAAAATGCATGCGAGGGTATGTCTAGGTTAAGAAAATAGAAATAGAGGGCAAGAGGTTTAGGAGTGGTGCTCATTGCAGTCAGATCTACATTTATAAAGCTACGGGAGTCGGATAGGTTGGTAGGGACAGCAGTAATGATATTCAGAGGGTAGTGGGTAAATAAAATCTCCAAAAAAAAAAACAGGTAGTGGATAAATACAGTTGTGCTCATAAGTTTACATACCCTGGCAGAATTTATGATTTCTTGGCCATTTCTCAGAGAATATGAATGATAAACATCTTTTCACTCATGGTTAATGTTTGGCAGAAGCCATGTATCATCATTCACAGTGTTTACTCGTTTTAAAATCAAAATGGAAACAAACTACCCAAATGACCCTGATGAAAAGTTTACATACCCTGGTGATTTTGGCCCAATAACATGCACACAAGTTGACACAAAGGGGTTTGAATGGCTATTAAAAAAAGGTAACCATCCTCACCTGTGATCTGTTTGCTTGTAATTAGTGTGTGTGTGTGTGTGTGTGTGTGTGTGTGTGTGTGTGTGTGTGTGTGTGTGTGTGTAAAAGGTCAATGTGTTTCTGAACTCCTGATAGACCCTTGCATCTTTCATCCAGTGCTGCACTGACGTTTCTAGATTCCGAGTCATGGGGAAAGCAAAAGAATTGTCAAAGGATCTGCAGGAAAAGGTAGTTGAACTGTATAAAAACAGGAAGGGGATATAAACAGATATCCAAGAAATTGAGAATGCCAATCAGCAGTGTTCAAACTCTAATCAAGAAGTAGAAAATGAGGGGTTTTGTTGAAAGCAAGCCACGGTCAGGTAGACCAACTAAAATTTCAGCCACAACTGCCAGGAAAAATTTTTTCGGGATGCAAAGAAAAAAACCTCACAATTAACTTCATGTGAGATACAGGACTCTCTGAAAACACGTGGTGTGGCTGTTTCAAGATGCACAATAAGCAGGCACTTGAAGAAAGATGGGCTGCATGGTCGAGTTGCCAAAAGAAAGCCATTACTACGCAAATGCCACAAAGTATCCCACTTACAATATGCCACAGAGACAAGCCTCAAACCTTCTGCCACAAAGTAATTTGGAGCGATGAGCCCAAAACTGAGCTTTTTGGACACAACCATAAATGCTGAATTTGGAGAGGAGTCAACAAGGCCTATGATGAAAAGGTACACCATTCCTACTGTGAAACACAGAAGTGGATCACTGATGTTTTGGGAAAGTGTGAGCTACAAAGGTACAGGAAATTTGGTCAAAATTGATGGCAAGATAAATGCAGTAGGTAATCAAAAATACTGGAGGAACGTTTGCATTCATCAGCCAGGAAGCTGTGCATGGGACGTACTTGGACATTCCAACAAGAAAATGATCCAAAACACAAGGCCAAGTCGACTTGGCTACAGCAGAATAAATTGAAGGTTCTGGAGTGGCCATCTCAGTCTCCTGACCGCAAAATCATTGAGCCACTCTGGGGAGATCTCAAACGTGCAGTTCATGCAAGACAGCCCAAGCATTTACAGGAACTGGAGGCTTTTTGCCAAGAGGAACAGACAGCTTTACCATCTGAGAAGATAAAGAGCCTCATCCACAAAAGCTGTGAGTGAGTAACTTGTATAGCGCAGCAAATGCGTACTTAATTGCCTCAAGGCGCTTGGCATCCAGCGTCGTACCGTTTTTTTAGAAGAGGTGGGTCTTTAGTTTTTTCCTAAATGCCCGATGGTTTTCCTACAAGCGGATGGTAGTGGGTAGAGCATTCCAGAGCCGTCATTGATGTTAAACTTTTGATCAGGGTCATTTGGCTAGTTTTGGTCGATTAGGATTTAAAAAGGGAGTAAACACAGTTGATTGATGATAAATGGCTTCAGCCAAACTCTAAGGCCCCATGCACACGAGAAGCAATTACAAACACCTCTAAACTCACGTTTTCAAAGGCAAAAACCGGCGTTTAAAAAGCCTGTTTTTTGCCGCGATTAGCAGCGTTTTACCGCGTTTGCGGCTGTCAGCGCTTATCTCAAAGACATTGTAGACCCTCCCAAAGTTTAAAACGCAAAAATAAAACGCTTCTGAACCCAAAATTTTGCGTCTGAAAAAAAAAGGGACATAAACCCAACTGCTTTAAAACCCCAAAAAAAGGGAGTTACACTTACCGGTAACGTCCTTTCCAGTAGTCTTTCAGGACAGCCACAACTTGAGAGATAGGCTCCTCCTCTTCCTTAGGAAACACTGCACAGCCTTTAAAATCTCTCCTCCCCCTGCTAGACCTCAGTTTTTATACGAGCACTCCGGTCCGCTGGGGAGACACAAGAACATGTTAGTAATCCATAGTTAACACATCAATATCATACTATGTTCCTGGATTAGAAACCCCTTCTTCCAACTTTTCGGGAGGGTAACTAGGGCTGTCCTGAAAGACTACTGGAAAGGACGTTACCGGTAAGTGTAACTCCATTTTTCCCTATCCGTCTTTCAGGACAGCCACAACTTGAGAGGATAATCGAGTACTTACAATTTAGGGTGGGACCACGGCTTGCAAGACTTTTCTCCCAAAGGCTTGTTCACCTGCTGACACCAAGTCTACTCTATAATGCTTGATGAAAGTGGCGTAGCTGGACCAAGTTGCGGCTTTGCATATTTGATCTGGCGTCGCTCCAGCCCTTTCAGCCTGAGAAGTAGCCACCGCTCGAGTAGAGTGTGCCTTTATTCCTGTAGGGACTTCCCTACCAGTCAAGGAGTAAGCCTGCCCAATAACTAGTCTAAGCCACCTAGCAATTGTGCGCCGAGACGCTTTCTGTCCCTTTCTGGTCCCAGAAAACAAAACAAACAAAGAGTCTGACTTCCTAAAAGCCTGAGTCAGCTCCAAGTACTGTAGGATGCATCTCCTAACATCTAGTGTACTAAACTTAAATTCCCTTTCACCAGAGGGATTGGAACAAAATGAAGGTAACACAACCTCCTGGCTTCTATGAAACTTGGAAGCCACTTTCGGAAGGAAAGCCGGATCGGTTTTAAAAACAACCCGATCCGGAAAAATTACACAAAAAGGAGGACGAATGGACAGGGCTTCCAATTCACTGACCCTCCTGGCAGTAGTCACTGCAACTAAAAAGACTGTTTTAAACGTTAAATCCTTTAACGAACACTTGTCTAAGGGTTCAAAGGGCAACCCTGTTAGCACCTGTAAAACTAGTGATAGATCCCACTTGAGAAGGGAGGTCCCTGGGAAGGTTTCTGTCTGGACAAAGCCCTAAAGAACCTGATGACCCAAGGATTGGAGGCTAGAGGGCTCTCTAGAAACACACTGAGGGCTGAGACCTGGCCTTTAAGGGTACTCACTGACAAGCCTTTATCCGCTCCGCACTGGAGAAACTCTAGAACGGACTTGTGGCTTTGTGTTGGAAAGGAAAATTCCTGGCACCAAGTATTAAAACGAAGCCAAACTTTTCTATAAATAGAACGTGTCTCCTTCTTCCTACTGTTAAGAAGGGTGGCAGTCAGTTTGTCCGAAAAACCTCTGGACCTCAGCAAGGACTCCTCAGTAACCACGCCGCAAGGTTCCACCTGTGTACCTGTGGGCATAGAACTGGACCCTGCGAGAGGAGATCCTCTCGAAGAGGAAGAAAAAGAGGGGGTTCTGTGGTCAGTTGCTTGAGAACCGAAAACCAAGCCCTCTTGGGCCAGTGGGGTGCCACAAGGATAAGTGAGGTGTTCTCCAGCTGAAATTTTCTCAGGACCAGTGGTAGAAGAGCTGGGGGTGGGAAGGCGTAACAAATCCCGAATCGCCAGCTCTGGGATAGGGCATCTATCCCTCTTGCTCCCTCTCCCCTGCCCCGAGAGAAAAACCAATGTGTTTTTGCGTTCTCCCTGGATGCGAAGAGATCTATCTCCGGAGACCCCCATCTCTTGACCAAAAGATGGAAGACCTCCTGATTGAGGGACCACTCGTCTTCCCTCAGTTGACTTCGACTGAGGAAATCCGCTGTACTGTTTTCTATTCCCCTTAGAAAAACTGCTGATAAGGACAGGGTGTTTGTTTCGGCCCAGCGAAAGATTCTTGTTGTTATGGCCGACAGGGCTACACACCTGGTGCCACCCTGTTTGTTCACATAGGCCACGGCCGACGCATTGTCTGACCTCACCTGGACGTGGTGTCCTCGAAGTCTCTCCTGAAAGAAGATGAGAGCTAAACCGATCGCCCTCAGCTCCTTCCAGTTGGAGGAATGTTTCAGCTCTGCCACTTCCCAAACACCCTGTGCTGGAAGTACACCCAGGTGAGCCCCCCAACCTCTGCCGCTGGCGTCTGTGGTGACAACCAGTGGAGACCGGATATGCCATAGACGACCCTGCGACAAATTGGTGATCTTTCTCCACCACCAGAGGGATCTCTTTACCTGACTTGGGACCTGTACCAGGACGTCTAGGTGTTCTGAGCTGTGGTCCCAGATTCTGAGTACAAAGGCCTGCAGGGCCCGAAAGTGAATCCCTGCCCACTGGACTGCCGGTAGAGTGGAAGTTAACAGTCCTAGTGTTGACATCAGGAATCTGATTGAAACCTGATGGCTGCCCTGGAGGGCAGATACCGACTTTTCTAACTTTAGAGCCTTCTCTAATGGAAGGAAGACCCTTAGCAGGGTGGAGTCCAGGGTGTACCCTAAATAAGGAATGCGCTGCGATGGTATTAGACTGGATTTTTCCAGGTTTAACAGCCAACCTAGGTCCATAAGGGTCTTTTTGGTTAGTTCCAGGTCCCTGGATACTTGTTCCGGAGAGGCTGCAAAAAGAAGCAGGTCGTCCAGGTACGCTATTATACCCACTCCCTGAAGACGCAGAAAAGCTATTGGTTCCGCCAGGACCTTTGTGAACACGCGGGGTGAGGAGGATAGACCGAATGGCAAGGCCTGGAACTGTAGGTGCACCACCGAAGTTCCCAAGTCTATCGCTAGCCGTAGAAACTCCTGAGACCCCTCTGCAATGGGTACGTGCAGGTACGCGTCCCTGAGGTCCAGGGAGACCATAAAGCAATTCTGTGGTAGGAGGGCCCTTACCGTGAAAATTGACTCCATACGGAATCTTTTGTATGTTACTGACTTGTTCAGCGGTTTCAGGTTTAGGATTAACCTGTACTTGCCAGAGGGTTTCTTTACCACGAAAACGTGGGAGTAAAACCCTCTTTTCTCCTCTCCTTTTGGGACTCTGCAAACAACATTTTGGACCTCCAGATCCCTCAAGGCCCCCACTAGAGCTTCTGCTTTTTCCTTGGCTCTGGGAAGCTGAGTGACCAGGTACCTCTGTGGCGGAAGGGATGAGAACTCTAGGGAATACCCCCTTCTCACTATCGCCAATACGTACCTGTTTGGGGAAAAAGACTCCCATTGTGGGAGGAAGGCCCCCAACCTTCCCCCCACTCTGATCTGGGAGTCATTGTTTTTTGGGGGGCTGGTCAGGTGGGCGAAAAATCGCTCCTCTTCCCCTACCCCTAGGTGTCCAGATCCTTTTTTGAGTCTCTGGTTTCGGGACCCCCGTTTGTCTCTGGGGACGAAACCCTCTCCCTTTTTGTGGAGTTTTACGTTTAAACGGAAAAGATTTTTTCTTATCCGCCGTGCGGTCTAAGACTGACTCCAGGTCGGGACCAAATAGGAGATCTCCTGTAAAGGGAATCCCACATAACTTAGACTTGGACGCAATGTCTCCTGACCAAGTCTTGAGCCAGAGAGCTCTTCTGGCAGAATTAGCCAGGGCTGCTGACCTGGCTGACATGCGGACGGATTCTGCTGAGGCATCCGCAATGTAGGCTACCCCTTTTAAAATTGTGGGGAAGGAAGCCAAAATAGTGTCCTTGTCCGTATCTGCCTCAATATGTTCTTGGATCTTTGAGAGCCAGTGTTCTAAATTACGGGCCACTACTGTAACTGCTAATTCTGGTTTTAAATTGCCAATTATGGACTCCCATGCTTTTTTCAACAACGAGTCCATTCTCTTATCCATAGCATCCGTCAGGTTGCCCATATCCTCAAATGCTAAATCAGTCTTTTTAGAGACTTGTGAAAAGGCCGCATCTAATTTAGGGTTCTTATTCCAAACGGACGTGGAATCTTCCGCAAAGGGAAACCTTCTCTTAAGGGATTGAGAAAAGAAAGGCTTTCTTTCAGGGTCCTGCCACTCCTTCTTAACAGTATCAACCAGAAGCTCGTGCACTGGGAAGACCCTGCCCTTGTGTTCCCCTAGACCTTTCTACATCTGGTCATGGAGACTAAGAGGTTTACTATCCGTGTGAATGCCTAGGGTCGTGTAAATGGCACCTAGCAGTTCCTTAACCTCATCAAGAGATAGCTTATATCTGGAAGACTTCTTGGACTCACTGTCCTGGTCTTCTTCACCTGACTCTGCCTGCGAGTCGGAAGCAACATTCTCCATTAAGGAGTGCTGCCCCTGAGAAGGGCCTGCAAAATCAACTGCTTCCGCTGAAGGATCAGGAGAGGCAGGTGCAGGACCCTGAACACCAGGGTGGGCTGTAACCTGTGTGGGTACCAGGGGGGGTTGCACCCTTTCAAACAAGGTTTTGAAAGAGGAAAAGGTAGAGGCCAGTTCCTTAACTGAAGCAGCTAGACTATCCTCCTGTTCTGCATCCCTTTCCCCAACTAGAGAGTTTATGCAGTCTCTGCACAAAACTTTTGCCCAAGAATCAGGAAGGGAGTCCCTACAGGAAGCACATTTCTTCTTAGAACTATGTGTCCTTCCTGTTTTTTCTTGGCTTTTTTCTAGGCTCTTCTGAAAATAGAAGACATAAGGACCCACATTTAAAAAAAAAGCAAAGATACAAAAAGTCTTTTTTTTTTTTTTTTTAAAAACAACAACATGGTTACAACCCTCTGGGAAGCACTAGACAGATACTACTGCTAGGTGCCCTTGCTGCCTATCCCTCCTCTCCCCCAACCACCAAGGGGAAGTAGAGGAAGGAAAAAAGACACAGTCTAAGGTTTTGGGAAACCCTCCCCAGGAAACCCTTACCTTGGACTGGCTGGAGGTAGCGTCCCTGGTCGGGTCCCGTTCCGGAGAGGTCACCGACATAGTGGGGTGGTTGCGCTGTGTCTAACTCATCCCAACGAGTATCCGACACCTCCAGCAGGACGCGTGGGTCTCTATCAGCGCCGCGACCCGGAACCGGAAGTCGCGGGTCACAGGGAATCCTTTCCGAGGCGCACCGGAAGTGACGTCGCCCGCCACTCGGCCCGCAATTTTTGAAAAACAATGTGCGGCCTGTAATCAGGGTGCCCGGAGCTGAGTTCCCCCGCCGCGGTCCTGTGGACACGATAGGGACCCCCCCACAAACCGTCTGCCGCGCTCGACCTGGTTGGGGTGCGTTTTTGGCGGTAAGTTTTTCGCCCAATCTCCTTTAGGAAGCCCTTGCTTCCCACATAGGAAAAATAATGGCCACAGTCCCCTGACTGCACTGCCTGGTTCCTCAGCAGTGTCTCGCCACAGGAGGAAACACTAAGAACTGAGGTCTAGCAGGGGGAGGAGAGATTTTAAAGGCTGTGCAGTGTTTCCTAAGGAAGAGGAGGAGCCTATCTCTCAAGTTGTGGCTGTCCTGAAAGACGGATAGGGAAAATTTGATTGTGTGCATGGACACATAGGATAACATTAAATGTGTTCAGGGGCAGTTGAAAAAAATGCCCAAATGCCTCTGAACTCGAGTTTAGCAGCGTCTCGTGTGCATGGGGCCTAACCATTAGTGAAAGAAACATTTGAGTTATTCAAATTCTCTGAAGACTGGCCAAGAAGTCATAAATTCTGCCAGGGTATGTAAACAACTGTATACAGTGTAGTAGTTTCTTTGGGCCACACAAAACTGATGATTTTGCTTGGGGCACGCATGGCAAGTTGAATCACCAACTAGCTTCTGTGACAATGAAACCTCTGTACCAAAAAAAAATATTCTATTAAAAAAATCAGCCTTAAAGTGATTGTAAACGATTACCTTGTAAAACAACCCATAGGGCCCTTTCACACGGGCAGATCAGTAATGATCCACTTTGTGTGTCCGCAAAATCTCAGCGGGGATCCTCCATAAAATCCCTGCTGAGCTGGCAGCTGACAGGGCGGTCCCCGCACACTGTGCAGGGACCGCCCTGTCTTTCCTCCGCTCTCCCCTATGGGGGATCGGATGAACACGGACCGTATGTCCGCGTTCATCCGATCCGACAGACGGAAGAAAAATAGGATTTTCTTCCGTCCGAAAAAAAAATCGGATCTTTACGGAGGCGGACGATTACGGGTGTCAGCGGATGGTCATCCGCTGACACCCGCAATCACATAGGGACCAATGTATGTCCCGTTTTTATCCGCAACGGATGGATCAAAATGCGGACATACGGTCTGCACGTCTGAAAGGGCCCATACAGGTCAAAGTAGAAGTGAAAGACAAAACATTTTTGTATACAGTAGATATTTAAAAAAAACAAAAAAAATTAAAAAAAAAAAGATTTTTTTTCTTTAAAGAACTGACCACAGTGTGTTCTCCTGTTTGGTGTGGCCAGTTTTTTTTTTATAGGAAAGCCGAAGGACTGGCAGCAACACCAGGGATTACACATAAAAGAAGCAATACAAAGAACAGGATACTTTCAGGAATATGAAGTGTTGGGATAACAAATGCTTTAAGCAAAGTACAAAGGTCAGTCCAATGACCAGCTTCTGTCGAATAGGCATGCTGGAAAATCAGCATTCAATCAGCACTGGCAACCAATGACTGAGCAAGAATCAGTGTATTCTAGAGGGGGAGGGGCGGGAGGTTGGAGTGCCCATCAGAATACAATGTTTCAGTGGGAGAGATCATTGCATCAACATCGCTTAGGCTGCATTCACACCTCCACGACAAGATACGCCACGTACGCGGCGTATTTTCCCGCGAGTGTGTAACTTTTTTTGCTTTGTATGGCCGAACGCCAATGCCGCCTGAAAAAAAAGGGTCCGGGACTTTTTTTCCAGGAGGCAGGCGTACGGCGTCTATGAGATGTGAACCATCTCATAGACAGCAATGGGAATTCTCCCCTCCAGCGGCACGAGCGTCCGGCGTTTTGTCGCGGAGGTGTGAATGGGGCCTTATGCCGATGTTGCGAACTAATAGTATGTTTTTGTTGAACCCATTAGCTCAACGGAAAAAAAAAAGAAACAAAAAACTGAAGTTGTGTACCCAGCTTTACACAATGAGCAACATTTTAATGTAGAATTTGACTGGCCTTGTAGCTGGTGTGTCAGAAAGGGTAGCTGGAAATGTCAGGTCTTTTGCCTGAAATCCTCAAAACAGAGAAGCCCAGCAGCATTCACACATCTAAAATAACAATTTTGGGTTTATTTTCAATTTAAATCAAATATAAAGAAGAGGTAATCCAAGTAATGCACTTACAAGAAATTGCAAAAAGGGCTTTTATCCTGACTTGTTCACTGCTGTCCAGATCCAGTAATTGCAGCAATTTGCTCATAGCACCAAGACATAGAGCACACTCCTGAACAAATGGTACATTCTGGCTACAAGTGCCAACCAGGTCAGCAGCTCTCCAGCGAAGCTCAGCTTCAGGGCAGCTCAAGTAGCGATTCAACAGCAGCTCCATGCCACCCAGCTTGCAGAAATCTGTGAGAATAGAAAAAAGGAGATGACCCAAAATACATAAATCACTACAGAGTTTCAAAATCAAAAAAGAACATTTAAGAGCGCTAAATACTAAACAAACCTGTGGACGAAAAGCAGAGGATGGCCGCACTCCCATACGATGCAATGTAGTTTAGGTACAAACAAGCACAGATAACATAAGGCATACAGGCAGAGAATGGAAGGTGATGCCACAACTAGCATGCTTTGTCAAAAATAAACAAACCTGCCCTTTTCTGGTACCTGCACTTCAAGTAATGTGCTCCATACACAAGGAGTGGATTTGTAAAGCAGTGAATGTGACCTTCACCAAAAGTTAAACAGATGGTTAATCTTTTCCTGTAATTTCCATGCACTTGGAAGATTGCCCCTCAGTAAATATTCGACGAATGCTGCATTAACTGCTTTAGAATGAGGATAAACACACTTAACTTCAAAAAGAGCCAACTATACTAATCTGCACTCCATGCTACTAAATGGGATCAAATTTTTGCATCATAACTAAACAAAAACTGGAAGTGCTTTAACCACTTAAGACCCGGACCATTATGCAGGTTAAGAACCTTGCCCCTTTTTGCGATTCGCACTGCGTCGCTTTAACTGACAATTGCGCGGTCGTGCGACATGGCTCCCAAACAAAATTGGCGTCCTTTTCTTCCCACAAATAGAGCTTTCTTTTGGTGGTATTTGATCACCTCTGCGTTTTTATTTTTTGCGCTATAAACAAAAAGAGCGACAATTTTGAAAGAATTCAATATTTTTACTTTTTGCTATAAATATCCCCCCCCCCCCCCAAAAAAAAAAAAAAAAAAAAAAAAAAAGTTTCCTCAGTTTAGGCAGATACGCATCCTACTTATTTTTGGTAAGAAAAAAAAAAAAAAAAACACGCAATAAGCGTTTACAAAATAGGGGATAGTTTTATGTCATTTTTATCAATATTTTTTTTTCTTTTACTAGTAATGGCGGTGATCAGCAATTTTTTTCATGACTGCGACATTATGGTGGACACATTGGACACTTTTGACACATTTTTGGGACCATTGTCATTTTCACAGCGAAAAGTGCTATAAAAATGCACCGATTACTGTGAAAGTGACAATGGCAGTGAAGGAGTTAACCCCAACAGCGCCCCCTAGTGGTTAAGTGTGACCTCATATGTGGTTCTAACTGTAGGGTGGCGGGGCTGGACGTGTGACATCAGTGATAGTCGGTCCCTATATCAGGGAACAGACGATCACTGACCTTGCCATTGTTTACACACACCTCTCCCCGTTCTTCAGCTCCTGTGACCGATCGCGGGACACCGGCGGCGATCGGGTCCCGCGGGCACGGTCACGGAGCAAAAATAAAAAAATATATACGGGGGTTTGGTCACACTATATGGTCATATAGCCAAGCCCAGTTACTGCATCAAAGTACCCCGAATTAGTGGGTCCTAACCTGTTAATAGAATGAAAGAATCTAATGTCTCAACCTTGGGAGATAAACTCCTCTATATGGGAGAACTGAAGGGATTCCTCCTATGCACTGGTGGCCACTAATGTGAGGTACCCTCTAGTGGTTGGAGGAGAAACAGCAGCCCACTCTCCTAAGTAGTACACCGAGCATGATTAAACAGCACACTGCCCCCAGTGGCTACTGAAGTAAGACCAGACAGTCAGATCTCTTTAACTGCTGCCACAATTACACTGTAGCAGGATGGCACTGCTGGGAGAGCCGTCGTAGCTGTACATCGGCTCTTTAAGACGCTTTCCCACAGCATATCCCCAGGGCTGATGCCCATGTGATGACCGCCGGGCACCCGCAATCGCTTGTGAGAGCGAGATCCAGGATGTGTGTGTGTAAACACTTGTGTCCGCTCTTCTCCTTCCCCTCTACCACCCGTCATGGAGATCCCGGGCTCGCCGATGGGCAAGTGGAGCCCGGTAAGATGGGCAAGCGGAGCGCCAGTACCGGGGGTGTGTGCGAGCAATTGGGCAGCAGCAGAGCTGCCTGAATGCTCTTACCTTACCTGACGGGCATGCGTCTGCCTGTCAGTTTCACACACAATCTCAGTGGCTGCAGCCACCCGATTGTGTGCAATACCCTCCGCCATTAGGTCCGTACGACATACGGACCTGGTGGCAAAAGGGTTAAAGGCCCTTTCCTTTGCTTTTATATGCATTTTTACATTGGAATTTAGCCACCCAGGATTTTTATTAGCACTTTTACATTTATTACCCATTGGAATGCACTGGCCAATACCTTTAATTTAGTATGCTCTTAAAAGCACTCCCATTTATCCTCCCCGTTCTTTGATCCTAGGATTTTATCCCATTTAATATCTTCTAGCAACGAGCGTCAGCGCAGTTTAGGGAAGTTGGCTCTTTTGAAATTCAGTGTCCTTCTATTAAACCCCCTTTACACTGAGGAGTTTTTCAGGCGGTACAGCGCTAAAAATAGCGCTACTATACCGCCTGAAAAGATTCCTGCCCAGCAACCTCAATGTGAAAGCCGGGGGCCTTTCACACTGAGGCAATGCGCTGGCAAGAGATAAAAAAAAAAAAAATTAAAAAAATTTTTTTTGCCTGCAAGCAGCATCTTTGGAGCGGTATGTATACCGCTCCTTCCCCATTTAAAACAATGGGAAACCGCGGTAATACCACCTGCAATGCGCCTCTGCAGAGGAGCAATTCGGGCGGTATTAACCCTTTATCGGCTGCTAGCAGGGGTTAACACCGCAAGCGGCCGAATCCCGCGGCAATTCAGACGGTATAGCGCCGCTATTTTTAGCAGCGCTATACCGCGCCTCCCACCCCAGTGTGAAAGGGGCCTTACTCCTGTCCTTCCCATTTCTGTGATTTATACTGAAATTAATTGACCTGTGGTCGCTGTTTCCCAAGTTGCCCCGTATTTCCACAGGTATGTATTGTTAGAAATCAGTAGGTCTAGTAACAAATTGTTTCTTGTTGGTGCACTCACCATCTGACCCATCAAACTGTCCTTCAAGATATTTAGGAAGTGACGAGCCTTAGATTAATGCACAGTTCCTTCCACCCAGTCTATATCTGGATAATTAAAATCCCCCATTATAATGACACTTCCCATTCTTACCGCCATTCCAAACAGTGGTAGAAGGTCCACCTCCCCCTCTATCTGGTTAGGGGGCCTATAGCATATGCCCAGTATTACTTCAACTTTACTTTCCTCCCTTTGAAGCTCTACCCATAAGGATTCCACCTCCTCCCTTGCTCCATTAATGATGTTTCCCCTCACCATCACATTCTTAATATACAGACATACCACCATATCTCTGCGATATAGGGAATACCCCTGAATGGTTGCCAGCCAATCATGTGAGCTGTTAAACCAAGTCCCTGAAATTCCCACAAAATCGAAATCCTCCTTGTACATCAGAAGCTCCAGTTCTCCCATCTTGTCAGCCAGACTTCTAGCATTAGTGTACAAGCCTTGTAGTTTTGTCTGGTCGCATACCACCTCCTTCTTGGTTATTATGAGGCTGCAATTTGGATTTGTCAACTTGCTTACCTTGGGTTTAGGTACTCTAGTCACCCTACTGCTAATGCCCCCAATACTACCCTCTGAATCTTGTTCCACGCTGGCTATTACTATATCTGGACCCTCCACCCCACCACCTAGTTTAAATGCTGGTCTTACTTGTCAGCCATCTCTCCCAGCTGAGCTGCACTCTCCCCATTTAGGTGCAGTGCATCCCTCCTAAAGAGCCGGTAACCGACTGAGACGTCAGCCCAGTTCTCCAGGAACCTGAACCCCTCCTTTCTACACCAGCTTCTCAGCCACTTAATTTCCATAATCTCATACCCCTCTCTATTTTTCTTGTTTACCATTGTCATTGAAAGTGAAGGGGCAAGGAAATCCCTTAATTTGCGGGAATTTCCACTTGCTACCTGTTTTGGCTCTGGGACAGAAAGTGAAGGCAAGTCTCCCCAATAGGACACAGATGGGGAAAAAAAAAACAACACACACACACACGACAGGGGTTATACAACCCTCCCTTAGTCCATCCAATATGAAAAACAAGTATTACTAATAGTCCTACTTTAATTCTCCCCAACATAATACAGAAGATGATAATGCATGACACGTGTCTGACCTTTCAATTAGGAGCAAAGGCAAGACACCTTGGGCCAAATCCACAAAGATACGGCAAATTTATAATTTAAGTTACACTGCCTTAAAATTTCTACCTAAGTGCCCGATCCACAAAGCACTTACCTAGAAATTTCTGGCCGTGTAACTTAAATTCCGCCGGGACAAGGCGTTCCTCATTTCATGGGGGCGATTCCCATTTAAATGAGGCGCGCTCCCGCGCCGGCCGTACTGCGCATGCTCGTGACGTCATTTTCCCGACGTGCATAGCGCGAAATTACGTTACGTCGGGCTTTGTGGATTGCAGCGGGTCAATAAAGTTGGGTCAAAAAAAAAAAAAAAAAAAAAGATACGGCGCGAAAAAAAAAAATTCAAATTCGAAAAAAACCTGCGTCGCGAGACAGAATGGTCTGCTTTTACATGGTGTACTAACTTTACACCATGTAAAAGCAGCCCTAATTTTGCGTATGCAACTTAATACTTACGGAGAAAAAACTAAGCTGAAAAGCTTTGTGGATCTCCGTAAGTGCTAATTTGCATACCCGAGGCGGCATTTCGACACGAAATGCCCCCAGCGGCGGATGCGGTACTGCATCCTAAGATCCGGCAGTGTAATTCAATTACACATGCCGGATCTTCTCCCTAACTATGGAAAACTGATTCTGTGGATCAGTTCCATAGTTAGGACCAGGGATACGACGGAGTAACAGCAGTTACTCCGTCGTATCTCTTTTGAGGATTTGGCCCCTTACTCCTACAAATTATTTTTACCTGAAGCATTATCAAGGTTTTCACACAGGTCTGCAAGAAATTCCAATGCGTTCTCCTTCCGATCATATCCCTCTTCATCGCTTGTATCGGTGTTCAATTCTTTTAGGCATTCCTTCATATGTTGTACTTCATCAACCTGGCCCGCAAAGGCACTGTGCATGGCTTCCTGGAGCCACTGCCTCCTCTACAAGATAAAAAAAGTCATACTTTAGAAGCTACAGAAATATGTAAATTCAATCATCCCTCAACATATGCATGCATCTTATGACAGTGATCCTAGCTGTCTTCCAAGTTCCATACCAAGCAGATGCCCTGCTTTACGCTCCATTCACAGAAGCTAGAGTAGGGTGGCCCTGGCGTGCATCATCATGGGGCCCTGGGCATGAAGCAGGAAGAAACATCCAGTGATGTCAGAGGTGCAGACCCAAACTGTGGTAGGAGTGTAGCGAATCAAAGCAGGACAACGCTGGATCTGCTAAGCAGCTATCTGAATGGAGAATCCTCATTTGTACCGTGTGATAGATTCTCAATCTCATGGGCCAGATTTCAATTTTCTTCCTTGACAGGTCTGCCAATTAATGAGGAACTTCAACCTCAAATAATACAGATTACAACAAAAGCACCTTTAGAAATATTTGATCATGGCAATCTAGAGATACCTACAGATAACTGCAGGCATTTTATTTTTTGCATACCTTTATTTTTATTTTCCTCAACCTTCTCACATTGACCATTTTTTCAAAGGGCAGATGAATCCATCTCCCTTTATTTCCTGGAACACTACCCAAAAACCTTGGTCTGCTTCCTGAAACATGGAAATGGAAGTTCCCAGGATGTTGCCACGAGGCCCTGGTTACATCACCAGGAAATGGAAAAAAAAAAAAAAAAACAGTAAATTTGAAATAAAGCATGAATTGTTTAACCACTTAAGGAACGGACCAATATGCTGCCTAAAGACCCAAGGTGTTTTTACAGTTCGGAACTGTGTCGCTTTAACAGACAATTGCGTGGTCGTGCGACGTGGCTCCCAAACAAAATTGGCGTCCTTTTTTCCCTCCACAAAATAGAGCTTTCTTTTGGTGGTATTTGATCACCTCTGCGGTTTTTAGTTTTTGCGCTATAAACAAAAATAGAGCGACAATTTTGAAAAAAATGCAATATTTTTTACTTTTTGCTATAATAAAATATCCCCCAAAAACATATCTAACATTTTTTTTTCCCTCAGTTTATGCCGATACGTATTCTTCTAGCTATTTTTGGTAAAAAAAAAAAAAAAAAAAAAAAAAAAAAAAAAAATCGCAATAATCGTTTATCGGTTGGTTAGCGCAAAATGTATAGTGTTTACAAAATAGGGATAGTTTTATTGCATTTTTATTTTTTTTATTTTTTTTTACTACTAATGGCGGCGATCAGCTTTTTTTTTTGTGACTGCGACATTATGGCGGACACTTCGGACAATTTTGACACATTTTTGGGACCATTGTCATTTTCACAGCAAAAAATGCATTTAAATTGCATTCTTTATTGTGAAAATGACAGTTGCAGTTTGGGAGTTAAACACAGGGGGCGCTGTAACATTTAGGGTTCACCTAGTGTGTGTTTACAACTGTAGGGGGTGTGGCTGTAGGACTGACATAATCGATCGAGTCTCCCTAATAAAAGGGATCACTCGATCGATGCAGCCGCCACAGTGAAGCACGGGGAAGCCGTGTTTACATACGGCTCTCCCCGTTCTTCAGCTCCGGGGAGCGATCGTGGCTATAAACAAATAGCCGTGCCGTCGACCCGGATCGCTCCCCGCGGGAACCCGACCGCCGCATGTCGCGGGGGGGGGGGTTCCAATCGGACCCCCGACCCGCGGAAAGGCAGGGACGTACAGGTACGCCAATGTGCCTATACGTTCCATTCTGCCGACGTATATGGGGAAGGGGTTAACTAATGGATGGAAGGCGATTTCATATGAGAATGAAGATCTGGGGGTTATTTACGAAAGGCAAATCCACTTTGCACTACAAGTGCACTTGAAAGTGCAGTCGCTGTAGATCTGAGAGGGACATGCAAGGAAAAAAAGAAAAAAAACAGCATTTTAGCTTACACATGATTGGATAAAATCAGCAGAGCTTCCTTTCATTTCAGATCTACCCCTCTGATTTACAGCGACTGCACTTTCAGTGCAATTTCAAGTGCACTTTGCACTTGTAGTGCAAAGTGAATTTGCCTTTTCGTAAATAACCCCTGTGTGTTGCTGTAATTTTTAACGAAATAGGGGAAAAATCCGCTTTAAAGTGGAGGTTCACCCTATAAAAAATTTCTAACACTACATCCAGCCCAGTTCTGCAAATAAAATGACACTGACCCTTTTTTTTTTCCCCCTGTAGATAGCGTTTAGCCATAGAATTCACCGTGGCTTCCGGGTAGGGAATCCCGCGGGAGTGGGCGTTCCTATTGACATGCCAATTGATTGACATGCTAAACGACGGCGCACACAACGCGTCACGACTTCCCGAAGAAAGCTCGGGTCGGCTCTATTCGGCGCCTGCGCACCGGCGCCGAATAGAGCCGACCCGAGCTTCTTTCGGGAAGTCATGACGCAATGTGTGCGCCGTCGTTTAGCATGTCAATAGGAACGCCCACTCCCGCGGGATTCCCTACCCGTAAGCCGCGGTGAATTCTATGGCTAAACGCTATCTACAGGGGAAAAAAAAAAAAAAAAGGTCAGTGTCATTTTATTTGCAGAACTGGGCTGGATGTAGTGTTAGAAACTTTTTATAGGGTGAACCTCCACTTTAAGTTCACTTGGTGCAAGCTGTGATGGTCAGTGTCTTGTTCAGTCAACTCAGAGAGTCAAGCCAAAGTGTATAGCTGGAGGCTGCGGCACTAAGCTTTATAAGAGCCGGTTTCTGGACCGCTGCTCATCCTAAAGTAGAACTTTACCTAGAAGAATGAACTTGTCCAGGACATGGCCTAAGCAAGGATTAGTTGAGCACAAGCTTGTTTTGCCATTTATGCATTTACTTTGAGGCTGTATGCCTGTATTTATTTTTCATTCTGCTGTAATTAACTTGTTTTGTTTAGACCCCATTTATACTTGTGAATGGGCCCATTAGAGATTGTGAAAGACCCACCAGAATGTCCTGACAATTAGCTGCAGGAGGCAGCCCCATTGAAACCAATGAAAGGCTGACAACGCCCACAGCTAATGACAGACGCTCACATTTAATTGGTCATGGTATGATTACCTGCGAAGGACTGGCCCTTAATGCAAACTTTCGTGTCGTGATTAGCGGTGGAAGCCGTCAGCTCCACATTACAATTGGGCCACCACCTGCAGCTGATTACCGGGAAACCCCTTCAAGGTCTCCCACATGCAACCACTAGCAGCCCTATTCACAAGAGTGAATGGTACCTTAACCAGTTACAGACCCTGGGCATATTAGGCACGCCCAAAAACATGTCGTCATCATTGTACACAGGGCAGGTCTAGTGTGTTCAGTCCTTCTGATCTGCTGCCAGGATCCTTCCATGTCCCAGTACCTGACAATTTAGCTCTAATCTCAGCTGCATTGCCGGGTACACAGAGAAGGAGCTGTAACAAAAAAAAAAAACACAGTCTGGCAATATTTATCAACAATATTGCTCAAACATTGACATATTGCATCAATTGAAAATTTGTGTTTCTCATCTACAGATCTCAGCCTAGGTTCACATTGGAGCGATTTGAGAGATCAAATCGCATGACAAGTCGCAAGGAGGCAATCACACTGTTCCAAACGGTGCGACACTGATTTTGCGGCGCTGCACCGATTTGCAAAAGTAGTTCCTGCACTACTTTTGCCAATTTCAGGTGCGACTTCAATAGATATCTGTGTATGAAGCCACACAGACGTCCATCAAGTAGCACCTGAAATCGCGCTGACCTTGCCATTTTGAAATCGCGCTACTTCAAGTGAACTGGGCGCGATTTTAAAGTAGCATCAATATGAACCAGAGCCAAGACTACTTTCACGCTGAAAGCGCCATTTTTATTAGCGTTAAAGCTAGTTTTAGCAGCGCTTTATCGCTGTTTAAGCGGCGCGCTTTTAACCCCCAAAAACGGGGTAAAAACTGTTTTGCGGCGCTTCGAAAGGGCTGCCCATTCATTCCAATAGGCAGGGTGTTTTGGGAGCACTAAATACAGCGCTCCCAATCCGCCCCAAAGATGCTGCTTGCAGGACTTTTCGGAACGTCTCACAAGCGCACTGCCCGAGTGTGAAAAGTCACACTGGAATGAATGGGAGGCGGTTTTTCAGGCGCTTAGCAGAGGCCATTTCCAGCGCTTTTGACACCAGTGTGAAAGGGGTCAAAAGGAATGAACTTAATTCTGCAGATGAGAGTTAAAGTAGATGTAAACCCGATTCATGAAATTTGAGTTGGGCACATATATCTGCAGTGTTTTCTTATCTCTTCAAAGCACTATATCCTGTAGCCTTCTCCTGCTCTGTTCTGTTATCAGCCTGATAACATCTGACAAATACTCTGTCAACTGGGATAAAAGCAGCCAGAATTTTGTGTTGGGAAGGATGCGATAAATAGATTAGCTGAACTTTTTAAGGAACAGTTCTGAAAGTCTATCAGTGAGAGAGGGTGTGTGCGCGCCTTTCCTCTAATCAGCTGTCTTGGCTGTACACCCAGGCTTCAGTGCAGTGTGGAACAGGAAGGGAAAAATCTAACAAGATGTGCACTTTCTAAACAGTATATAAAGATGAAGACAGCAGATATACATGTAAAACTTATATAGGGAGATTTGTTTCATCTTGGTGTACCATGTGAGGCGGTTTACTTCACTGGGTATATGTGAGAGTTTACATCCACTTTAAAAGCAACCTTGACAAGTAAAAATAAAATTATATATATATATATATATATATATATATATATATATATATATATATATATATATATATATATACACACACACACACACACATACATACATATATATATAAAAAATTTAATGTTTCCCTGTTAAACCCCTTATTAGCCCCCTAGTTCACTCTAATCAGCACTAGTTAACTTCATATTCCCCTTCTCCATTAAAATGTAATTTTCCTTGTGATTTTTTGTTCTATTTTATTAACCACTTGCTGACCACTGCACGCTGATATACGTCGGCAGAGGTAGGCAAATGGACGTACCTGTACGTCCTCTTTAAGAAGCCGTGTGGCAGGCACGTGAACTCTATGTTCGCCCGCGGCCCGTGATCGTGTCAGAGAGGCAGAACAGGGGGATGCCAGTGTAAACAAGCATGTTCTGCCTAGACAGGACACTGATCTTCTTCTCCTTGTCATCGGGAGCAGTGTCGCGTCACTAGTAGCCCAAACCCCACACAGTTAGAATCACTATCTAGGACACACTTAACCCCTTCTACGCCCCCTAGTGGTTAACCCCTTCCCTGGCAGTTACACAGCAAGCAGTGCATTTTTATAGCACCGATTGCTGTATAAAATGACAATGGTCAAAAAAAAAAAAAAAGTCTCGTTAGGGATGTTTTAATACAAAAGTGCTTTAAATGGGGGCATTTTAAATCTACCTACAACTACTTATACTCCTGCGTTAAGTTAACATTGTTATTTTTTCTGGTTACATGGATGTGCAAATAAAAAATAGGTTAAAAAAGGAAAATTACATTTGGTCATGAAAAAGGGCCATTGCACCCATCATGTATGCAAGTGTCAAACTATCCTGTGAGGTTGTATTTACGTCAGAAAGCTCCCTGTCCAGAGAATAGGTGAAACTGCTGCAGTGAGATACAAAATATTGTTCATAATACATGTGCAACAAAACACTATCTGTGCTTCACCCACCAGAAACACAGCACAGAGAGCTAGAAGATAGACTATTACGGTATTTGAATAGGCATGTATGGCAACAGTTCTCTCCTAGACCTGGGAACATTATTCATAGAAAGAGTATGGTGTTAATCCCTGTTAAACTGCAAGGAGAAAATGTAGGAGCTTTCAGGGTTGTAAACACAAATGTACTCTGTTTTTTATCACCACCATCTGAGGCCAGAAAATTGAAATTCTTCTGCAGGGCAAACACTTTCCTGGTCTCCATCTGTTTAAGATCCCTGGGAGCAGCAAGCAAGCGTCAAGCTCAGAAGGGCACTTATCTGTGCTCTTGGTAACATACTTTAATATGACATAATGCTACTACAATAAAGCAAGGAAAGGGACAGGGACCAGTTTTAAACAGGAGCAATGACATGCACTTTCCTAACATTTTACAAAACGTCAACCAGACACAGCATACCAGTAAAGCACCGACACATGGCCATTTATATTCCGAGTAAAACATATATTACTAAAATAGACTAAAAAAAAAATATTCTGAATCCTGACAGAAATATAGGAGGGCGCATAGGTGTGCGCACAGGGTGTGCCTGGGCACGCCCTTACCACCCCATGTGGTGCAGATTCCCCCTGCTTTCTGTGTCCCCCCTGCAGTACTGCCAGCCTCCCTCCTCTCCGCCTAGCTGCTGCGGGTGATGTTTCAGAATGGAGAGCAGGGGAAGGGGCCAGTAAATATTTCATTCATCGATCCTTTCTTTTTCTGAATGAACACTGAGTGATCTGTAATGACCACTTGTGTTCATTCTTAACTAAAGCATAGCAAACTTTACTATGTTTCAGTTTATGAATGATCACTCCTGTGTTCATTCTTAACTGAAGCATAGTGAATTGTTTACTATACTTCAGTTTATGAATGATCAGGAAGACACTCCGCTCTTTTCCCAGCTGTCAGGACTCATGGTCTCTGAACCCAGTCTATCCTACCTCTCCAGGGGGACTGTGGAGCTGGAGCCAATGGGAGGGCATCTCCCGCCTCAACCTCGAGAGAATTATTTCTGAACCATCTCCACTACATCCTAGGAGTCGTAGAGTTACACCTATGAGATACCTCCATAGGTAAATTATCCATTGCTAAACTGTGCTTCTTGTCCCTTAGATGGAGAGCATATCATATTAGATGTTTGCCCATTTACTTACTTTTATATTCATTTACTCTATAGCATCCTACTCCTGATGAATGGTTTTAAACACCATGAAACGCGTCAAGTCCATACTCAAGGGTGCCAAATTATTGTTTACTTACCATCATGGATTTCTTAATTTTTGCATTGCTTGTATCTTTTATAACAATCATGTATAATTGATCTATTGGTGCATTATCGCTCTTTGTACCAATCAGGTTTATGTTAGATTAATATGTTTATCCATCATTATGGTTTGCTTTATAAACCCCATGCATTATGTATTTTTATATGATGCACTATATTTTTTCTTATTTATCAAATTTTTCAAAATATTAAATAGTTAAACTAATTATATTATGGCTGTGGGGATTATCCCCCGGGGATTGGTTTAATTAATCCTTCTTAGTTAGGATAAAATAGTTATATCTGTATTAACAGAGAGGCTTCATTTAAAGTCCCATATTCTTTCCTTTTTATTTCTTGCTTTGACAGAGCACTTCCCATTTGTTCACAGTCCAATGTAGCTGAAGCTGCAAAGAAAAAGGAACTGGGGAATCTCTGATCTCAGTCTCTTTCTCTGTCAAGTGAGACATCGTAACCCTTGATATTTCACCAAAGGCTCTCAATGGTCTCCTGTAAAATATAATAAATAAAGATTACTGATACCTTCCACTGCTCTACTGACACAGTCCCATTGCTCCGCTGATATACATGCATACGTGTTTGTGCTCTGGGGTGCACACCCTAATGCATTAGGCTACGCACACCAATGGGAGGGCCCATCTTTGCATCTCTAAGCAAATTGTCAAGTTGTAGCATTAGATTTTACCTACAGTGTCACCTATAAGTGACGCGAGCCATTACAGCCTTAGCACTCAAAATGGTGCCCATAAAAACATCTAGACCCACCAAGCAAGTGCAAACAACAGCACTGCAGGGGACCCTGCCTGGCATGACTTATGGAAACTTTTAGTGAGAAGAATATGCAGTCTTTTATCGCCAATCTGTCCTTCTGCAAATAACTGCTCCAAGGTCATGTTGAACCAATAACTGCAGTACATAAAGAAGGAGAAGGGTTCATATGTTCCTGGAAGTGGGGACTGGCCACATCCCTGGTAGTTTAGACAAGAAAGAAAAACGATTACCCCCAGATGGGACTTTTAAGGCCAGACTCCAATGTATATATAAAAAATTTTTTTAATTTATTAGATATTTGCACCAAGATGGGTAAACACTTAATTACAGAGTAATTCTGGATGTTGGATTACAGAAATCTTCTGGAACAGTCAGAAATTATGTATAATAAGAATAAAAAACATATAAGAAGTAGTGATAAAGTGACACCTGGGGCACACGTCCCATGTGTGGACCCAGGAGAAAATAGGAAACAACAAGAAAGTACTCAAATAAAACCTCGTGAAGATACAATACAATTAGATTAAAAAACACTCTGTAGAGAGTAGTGGAGAAATGCCCGACGCGTTTCTGGTCTATTGATGGAGCAACAGACCTTCATCAGGGGCCACAGGAGTGTGTGATTACAAGCTGTTTTTCTCTCTCGTTTGTGGTAAACCAGGGTTTGAAAATTGACCCTCAACTTGTCGGTTTAGGATATCCCCAGGGCCGACTTATGGGGTCTCATAAGTAAGAAAAGAGAAAGGGGAGGGATGGCTCCGATTGATCCCGAACACACGGTATCCCAAATGTAGGGCTTGTTAGGGCAAAAGTGCAGCAGGTCAGGGGGTTTACTGAGTCCAATGCGGACGATCCTCTTAGAGTTGCTAGGGGGAATCCCGAGCTCTATATGTAGAGAGGAACCTGGTGCCGAATGCCGTGATTGGGGTATTGTAATACCAGCGTTACTCCCTTCAGCTCGCAGGGTGCTGGTATAACTGCAGTACGGAGCTACCAACTTAAAAAAAAAAAAAAGTATGCAAAAGGGACCCAGCTCTAAAAAGTATGACTATTGCAAACCTGTTCTTGGAGTGCCATCAAGAAATAATGGAACCGCAAGCACGTCACGCGTTTTAGGGCATTTTTTTCCACGCATCTGCAAAAATGCTAATTTCTGCTACACCCAGATGAGTAGGGCCTTATGTATCGGACACAAAAGCAAAGAACATGTACGATATTGTGACAGGGCATGCCATAATTGTGAGTGTATGTTGCGAGTGAGTGAACAGACTGCAAGAAGGGCTATCCAGTGCTGACACAGTGAAGTAAGGAATAAGTGCAAAGGCAATGGTCCAAATTATTTATTTTATATAATAAAATAATAATTTAGCTTAGTCCTACCCACTATACTCAAATATAAAAATTGTATTAAATCTTACAAAGGTTTGTTTCCTAATCCTTCTCATTATTTCCAAACAATAAAGAACACTGAAAAATGACATGCAATGAGTATACGGTAATTGTGTGGGGCTGCTACAGTGTCGCAGCAGCCATGGAATCCAGGAGAGAAAGGATTAAATCTTTTGAACAGGCTGCAGCTCTGCAATGACAGGAGTTTAAAAAAGGGGTATGGGACGTAGCAAATGGATAAAGACCCAACGCCACTGTAAACATAATTCCTGTTTAGATGCCAAATGGAGGGTGGCCAAAAAGTGGTATTCACATAATACCCATTTTGGCTGGAGTCATGAATTGACTACCTAATGCGAACATGATTAATATTTAGAAAGGGCAGGACTTGACCTTGGAACAAAGTTCTTCTTATGATAGAATTTACAAGTTCTTCATAGGATGAAGGAAATATTGATCTCAAGATTACTTCCTATGGTTTCACCGACCTTCAACCTGGCATTAGCAGAGATTCCTATATGTATACGGTACATACATCACATGCTGCAACTTACTGCTGGCGAGCTTGTACCCTGTTGCCTGGCCAGCTATATTGCAGAGCAAGGCTCCTTTCACACGGGAGGCGTTTTCCCAGGTGCTTTAGCGCTAAAAATAGCGCCTGTAAAAAGCCTCACCTGCAATCCCATTGTGAAAGCCCAAGAGCTTTCACACTGGGGCGCTGCGCAGGCAGTCCTGCAAGCAGCTTCTTTGAGGCGCTTTTGGAGCGGTGTATTAAACGCTCCTAAAGAGCCCCTTCCCATTAAAATAAATGGGCAGGGGCAGAAGTGCCTGCTAAGTGCCTTGGCAGCGGTGCTTTGAACACTATATTTAGCTGCTAGCGGGGGTTAAAAGTGCCCCACTAGCGCATAAAAAGCGCTGCAAAACAGTAAATCGACACTAAAACTAGCGGCGCTTTACCAACGACGCCCCCGCGCTGGCAGCGTGAAAGGGCTCCAAGCATTATGTGGATCATAGCCTATATGACTAAACATGGGGCAATTTTTGGAAAGCCTAGTCAAGGATCCAATGAATATTCTTCATTGAATAAACAAACAGCAGCACATTGTGGTTTAATGCAGCTTGTGGTTGTTAGAGTACCAAGCTATTCCCTAAAGCTTACCTAAACCAATAAAATATAACATGGCAGTTTACCAGCCCTAGGATAAGGGGCAGCATTCATTATTTTAGATGTTTTGCCGTACTTTCACCTGGTGATCCTGCAAATAACACATTTCCTGTCTTAGGGTGTCTACACTCACCAACTCCATTGTATCTGAGGGAGCCATGGTTGGCACCCAGGCTGGACTTCAAGCAAGTCTCCCTCTCTATTACATGAGGGTTGGGGAAAATAGAGAATTACAAAAATGCCAATGTTTATGCTTTTACAGTAGTTCAGCTCAAAAGGACAAGTCAAGAACACTGCATTGTTGGAAATATCAACAGGTATTTTCTTCACTTACAGAAAGTGTTCTTGGTCTAATATATAAAAATGAATGTACAGTGGCAGGCAGGGCCGACCCGCCCTATAAGCTCACTATGCAAGCCGCTTAGGGCCCCGCAAAGTTGTGGAGGGCCCCCCAAATTACTAGGGGCCCCGCCTGGTCAGAAGTAATTTTCGGCACCTCAGCCCGCTTCTCAACTCGCTGGCTGCATGGGAGAAGAGGTAAGAAGTCACCACCCCCCACTTCTCACTTTAATGTAAGGTGTCATTTTCGACAGCAGAACACCCCCTCCCCCCGCTTCTCGTGACATCCCATTTTCGGCAGCCCCCCCGCTTAACTTTAATGTGACATGTCATTTTGCTTAGGGCCCCAGGGAGGTCAGGATCGGCACTGGTGGCAGGAAAAAGTATTTGAACCCCCCTGAGCATCCTGCCGCACAGATGTAGTTCCCAGGAGGGGGTGAGCACGTTACTCACCACCGCAGTAAAGCCTCCCATCACGGTGGTCAGTTAAATCAGACAAGCAGGAAGTGAACAGAACAGATAAGAAATAGAGCAACAACGAACAATGAGGAAGTGAAAATAGGAATGTCTGCAGGTAAAGGATGCTTATTATGAAAACATTTTTTTTTTTCCTTTACAACCCCTTTAAATTTGACACTAGAGGGCATTTTATTTGTTTTTGTAATTAGCTATACCTTGGACATGAATACTGTGTCTCTGCAGTGACTCTGGTTAAGTATTACCTTTACGATTTCTTGCATGGCACACGGTGCACAACCATATAATCTATCTAAAATGTCAGCCAAGTAGAAATGATTACCTCATTTTGAACCTGCATGAAGTTTTTACTTTTGTCCAGTAGAGAGCCAATGATCTGGCTGGATTTCTCCTTTGTTGTGCTTGCGAATACACATGGAGGTCCTAGGTTTTCAGCAGATGGACTATGCTTTTATATTACTGCAGCATCATCTGGACACGTGGTATAGGTGTTTGTTACATGTAGAACCAGGGGATATTTATACACTACCATTATACATCATCACTAACACAAATCAGTTAACCCCTGATTTTGACCAATGAAAAATGGTCCATCAGACAGTTGTCCTCTGTTTAACTTATTGTGTGTACGAGGCCTTATTGCAACGATCTCCCCCGCTGAACTAGTATGTTTTGACAGGGGGACGCCCAACAGAACATACTGGTGCTGATCGGTAGACATTTTTTGATCATGCCCCTTCTGTCAGACCAGCAGCCTACACACGGGCCGAATGCTGCCCGATATCCGGCTCGTGTGTACGACCCTTTAGAGCAGTGGTTCTCAACCATTCTAGTGCCGTGATCCCTTGATAAAAATTGTGGGGACCCCTAACAGTAGAATTTCCGTAGCATGGGTTGTCAGCACCCAAGGCAAGACAATTTGCGCCCCTAACCCACAGACATTCAGGGCTCCCTGAGTCCCTTCCACTCGGACAGTATTAAAACACCTTGTGGTACCTTTTAGGATGTACCACTCTATCTATGTTCTTCTTTTTTTCCCCCTTTATCTCTATCTTAAGTTCTTGTTTTTTTTCCAATATCCCTCTCTCTAGCCATCTTTCTTGTTCTTTCTCTCCCTCTTTTCCTCTCCCTTTCATGTATTCTCCAGCTCAGTGGTGTCTTGCAGCAGTGACACCTATGCCGAAATCAGAAGATAGGGTCTCCTCCAGCCCCTCACACTTCACATTTCTCACCAGTCAGCTGACCTCTAGTCTCTGCCTGCCCCACAGCCATGCCACAGGATTCAGGGACTGCCCTGCTGGGCGGCTGCGAAAAGGCTGTGAGTGCTGCGGGCTTCAGGAGCAGCCCAGGATTTGGTGACCCCTGGCAAATCATCATTTGACCCCCGAGGGGGTCCCGACCCCCAGGTTGAGAACCACTGCTTTAGAGTGATCCCATCAAGTGCTGCCAACAATAATGGTCAAGGAGTCCACTCTGTGTTTATTAAAGGGTGGGGGGATGTGACGACCCCCTTGTTTTACACAAAGTATTGCAGGCAGAAAAGGTATTTAGGTTGCTTTCAGAAATCCTCCTCCAATTTATTCCCAAACCATTGAATTCGATTTATACCTCTCCAGACATCTGTTCCATTTGGTCCGATGTAGTCGATTCATTACCAGCCTCAATTGCCATATGTAGAAGTCCCTGGAGATTGTGTGGATGTTGCCTGTTTCCTTCATGTCCTCCATCGGCCATGGTAAATTCTCACTGTGGCCAGTAAAAAAAAAACAAGATGTGGCTTAATTTACAGCTACTGTATATCTTTTGGAATGATGATAAAGAGATTCAGTTAACAGTACCCATAACAGTTGGGATGAAATGTTGTAGTTCTTGTATGACTGGCCAGAGACAGATAGGTAAATGCCTGTGACCCAACACCGACAACTGAGAATGTTTTTTCTCTGACTTAACTAATGTGTGGATGTGGCAGACGTGGTAAATGGTTTGCCGCTAATAGTACTGAAATGTAACACCGAGCTACACTGGGGATTACCGCCAGGGAGGTTAAAAGAAGTCGTATGCAAGCAGCAATGAAGTTGCCCAGGGATGTTGGATTCAAAGTTGCACGACTTTGAAGCTGTGGCAGTGTGAACAAGGGATAACACCTAGAAGCCATATGGTTACGATGCACAGCTGCACCAGATTTTGTGTGCACCAGTTTAGGCCCTCGTTCACACCAATGCGATTTGTCAGTTCAAAAGCGCATGAAAAGTCGCAACCCATTTAGTAAAAGGAATTGGAAAGCTTTTTTGTTAAATAACATACATGTCATACTTACCTCCACTGTGCAGTTCATTTTGCACAGAGTGGCGCTGATCCTCCTCTTCTGGGGTCCCTCAGCATCACTAGTGGCTTCTCCCTGCATTGAGTGTTCACGGCGGAGAAGCGCTCTTCTTGGCGGACACCTGTGTGGGCGCGCTCCCGAGTCCATTCACACAGAACGCAAAACTTGGCCCCGCCCATTGGTGCAGCGTCATTGGATTTGATTAACAGCAGCGGGAGCCAATGGCTGCGCTGTTATCAATCTATCCAATCAGGACCTGACACCAGCTAGAGCTGGTATGCACATTCCCAGTGTGCTGCCGAAAAAGTTTCCCCGGCGGATAAGGACCCCCGTGTACTGAGCAGGCGCGGCGCTTGCGCAGTACCAACCTCAACTGAGTTTCCGAAAATAGCCAAAGAAGTAGAGCCGAGAGTCAGCTCTACACGATGCCTGCGCAACGACTAACATGCCGAACTCTCCCGATGCTAGTGCTACTCTGCACTCTGGGCGGGGGTGATTTTAGCAATAAAGTACACGTCTTAGCGGGGCACATTGCAAAACCCGCCCTTCATTTGTTTTAACACGCCCCGCTAAGACGTGTACTTTATTGCTAAAATCACTCCCGTCCCTTGCAGAGTAGCACTAGCATCAGGAGCGTGCGGCATGTGTCAGCTCTATATCTTCGGAGGCTCAATTGAGGTTCGCACTGCGCAAGCGCCGTGCCTGCGTAGTACAGGGGTGTCCTTATCAGCCGGGGGGGGGGGGGGAAATTGGGGATTTATTCGGCAGAAAACCAGCCGAAGAATGACAAAGTGCAGGATAGTCAAACGGGGGGGTGGGGGGGGGGGGACGATGAAATCGGAGCACCACAAAAAGGTTTTCCCCTTAATGCATAGAATGTGTTATGATGAACACTATGAGGGTTTACAATAACTTTAAATGAGAAAAAGCTTTGTGGATGCTTCTCTCATGCAATTATTTTTTTAAATGAATGAGCTGTCCCTTAAAGCGGGGGTTTTAATTACCGGTACATCTAGCAGAGCCAGCATACTAAGGACATTACATTTCGGCAGGTCATTTTTTTTTCCTCGGTACATACCTTTATATCCTGGTGTTGCCCAGGGCTTCCGGGTTCCGATGACTGCGGGACTGGGCATTCCTATCCTTCCGATGATGAAACAGGTGACCTGTCGCACAACGCGCGTCACCAGATGTCGGGAAATAGCCGAGCTGCGAGTCGGCACTATACAGCGCCTGCGCAGTCAGCTCTACACGGCAGGCGCAAGCGCCGTATAGTGCCGACTCGCAGATTGGCTATTTCCGGAAATCTGGTGACGCGCGTTGTGCGACAGGTCACCTGTTTCACAAGCCGTCAATCATTGAACGGAAGGATAGGAACGCCCAGTCCTGCAGTCATCGGAACCCTGAAGCTGGGATAGGAACGCCCAATCCCAGAGTCATCAGAACGCGGAAACCCTGGACAAAAATCAGGATATAAAAAAGGTAAGTACAGAGAGAGAAAAAAAAAAAAAAAAAAAAACCCTGCCGAAATTAAATGTCCTTACTATGCTGGCTCTAATGTAAAAAAATCGTTTTTAGGGTGAAACCGCCACTTTAAGGATTGCATGTAATAAAGTATGCACATAGGTCTGGTGACAAGAATATCACATGCGATAGGGTCACCATAATAGAAAAAAAACAAATGGGAATCCACAACTGAGACTCTTTAGAGAAGTGTATCTGATCATCCTGAATTAGGAAAAAGTTCAAAAAGTGAAATATTCTGTCCTGGTTATAGATGGAGAGAAAACTCCATTTCCCAACATGCTTTGCTCCATTATGTACATCCGGGTCACAGCATGGCTCTGTGTCACTCACATCCCCCATCCAGGAATGTCTGGGAGGACCTCCTATAATATGAAGTGTAGAAGTTCCCTGAGATGTGAGGACAGCCCATAGATCCCTATGGAGGGAGAGGGAGCTCTGTGCATCTCCTCCCTGTACACAGTCCATGCTGGGACCACTCATACCTCATATACAATGGGGGAATCTTCTCCCCCATACACAGGAAGACATGACTGACTACTACAGGTGTCACACAGAGCCCATACCTGTCAGTGCTGGGGGAGTCCTCCTGGAAAGGTCACCGACTTTGCTGGATAGAAGCTCAGCTCTCCCCTCCCCCGGAGATGTATAGATTGTATAATGTGCGGCTCCTCTCCAGCCTCTTCCAGAAGCTTCTTCTCTCTTCCGCCCTCAACTCATTCATCGCTGACACACAGCGCCACCTGCTGGACAAACGCGGAACTTCCACACAGCAGAGCACACAGCACACCTCCACTTCCAGCTTCAGCTACTTTATTATATAAGAGGCAGAGAAGACAACTAGATCCTTTATCCATCCTAACCAATCAGGTGTCAGCCTTCTGTGCTCATTGGTGAAATGGGGAACTGGTGTGAGGCTGCTGTGTGCAGCTTTAGGACGGGTTCACGCTGGTACGATACGACAGTCGAGCCACTTTGGATCCGACTTTGCCCTGCGACTTGAAGTCTGACATGCGTCCGACTTCAATGAACAGGGATCCGACGTTGATCCCCGACAATACCAGGCACTGTCTGGTATTAATCTTTAGACCCCTTTCACACTGAGGCGTTTTTACAGCGTTTTAGCGTTAAAAATAGCGCTCATAAAACGCTCTCCATGCATCTCAATGGACCCTTTCACACTGAGTCCTGCAAGCAGCATCTTTGGAGCAGTTTTTGGGCGCTGAAAAAAACGCTCCAAAAACGCCCCTCTCCATTGAAATGAATTGAAAGCGCTGTAAAAACGCCTTACCCTTTCACACAGAGGCGTTGCACTGGCGGGGCGTTGAGAAAAGTCCTGCAAGCAGCAGCTTTTGGGCGCTGAAAAAAATGCTCCAAAAACGCCCCTCTCCATTGAAATGAATTGAAAGCGCTGTAAAAACGCCTTACCTTTTCACACTGAGGCACTGCAAAAACGCCCTAAAACGTTAGGGTCTTAGCAGTGCTTTACCAGCATATTGGGATTGCAGATGAGGCTTCGCTCGAATAACGCTTGAAAAACGCTCGAAAAACGCCCCAGTGTGAAAGGGCCCTTAGGAAGAACGGCACACCAGATTTAAAAAAAAATGGCAAGGGTTCCCCCTTTAAGAGCATAACAGACCCTTTGGGCCTCCATATAACGTATGACAGCAGCTGGTCGGCAAGTTGTTAACCCCTTCACGCCGACGTCACAAAAATATGCGGCCCCACTGCACTAAGCTTTTTGCCTTGGGGCCGCTTATTTGTGTTCCGGTGCCTCCCTTTGTGTCAAGAGCACGCCGCGTTAGTCAACAGAGAAATCCAAGAATTTTTCCATCCATTAAAGTTCCCTTCCAGCCCCATAAACCTATGTGTAAGGATTATCACGGAGATCTGCATGTGCATGCTTGGCCCACCTCCTGCTGCATACATTGCCATGTAACATGACCGAAAACCAAGAAGAGCCAGGAGCAGGAAGAGATACTGGGCCAGGTGTCTGTGGTGGGGCTGGTGTCCTGCTGGTAGAATTTACAGTTTAACACCACCACTGCATCTACCCTGCTCAGGTCAGCCTTGGGAGTCAATACTGAAGAGGAAAAGGGAGTTGGAGGACCCAAGAAGGTTGGTAGTCCCAAACGGAGACAATGCAGGGCCTCCGGGAGAACCACATATCTTCATTAAGGAGCAAAGTTCAATGCACCCTATAACCTAAGAGGCCTCTGCACAAACCTCACAGGGCATTTCTCTTAGACAAACTTTTAGGCCCCGTACACACAAACGGATCTGTCCGCTGGGATTTATCCGCGGATCAGTTCCAGCGGACAGATCCGGTCGTGTGTAGGCCCCGTACACACAAACGGATCTGTCCGCTGGGATTTATCCGCGGATCAGTTCCAGCGGACAGATCCGGTCGTGTGTAGGCCCGAGCGGACATTTTCCAGCGGATAAAAATCCAGCCGACGGATTTCCAGCGGATAAAAATTTCTTAGCATGCTAAGAAATCTATCCGCTGGAATCCTGTCCTTCGGACTTATCCGGTCGTCTGTACAGACTCACCGGATAAGTCCGCCCGATCCCCATCCCTCGCATGCGTCGAAGTGATTCAACGCATGCTTGGAAGTATTTACCTTCCAGGGTCGCGCACGTCGCCGCGTCATCGTCGCGGTGACGGCGCGGCCACGTTACCGCGGATGTTTTCCGCAGGGATTTTGATCTGATGGTGTGTACAGCCATCAGATCAAATCCGCCAGCGGACATATCCGATGGAAACGGTCCGGCGGACCGTTTTCATCGGATATCCGCTCGTCTGTACGAGGCCTTACTGAAGATATGAAGCTACCACATGTGGCTAAAGGGACATGACTGCCTTGGCAATTACATTTTTCAGGGCACTGCTTAAAGCGGAGGTCCACCCAAATTATTATTATTTTTTTTTTAAGCCAGCAGCTACAAATACTGCAGCTGCTGACTTCTAAAAAATGGACACTTACCTGTCCAGTGCGCCAGCGATGTCTGCAGCCAATGCCAAGCAATCACTCGTCTCTTGGCTGCTCCCGCCACCATCCTCTGTGAGGGAATCAGGAAGTGAAGCGTTGCAGCTCCACTGTCCGGTTCCCTACTGCGCATGTACGAGTAGCGCGGCACGCCCTCACTGGTCCCCGCTTTCTCCTTCATATTTATTTACGATAAGACACTTTTTGGGTAAAAGTTGGCTATAAGCATGAGTGACCCTAGTTTCTTTAATGACTATATCCAGCCTACAATAAAGAAAGAAAAATTCTCCAATGAGATACTACTACTTTCAGGCGCCTGGTCAACAAGTAGTAGCAATGAAAACAAAAATAGCTTTTTGACGCTTGGCTGGTTTCGGAGCCTATCCAACTGTCTCAATCATCCTGCCTTTACAATGGCCCTAAAGGTGGGCATGTAACATCTACCAATACTGTATGGAGGTTAACATATATGTTCATTAAACACAGAAAGCCTACTGCTTTGTCTTTTGTGAAATACATTACATTATTCAGTTTTCTTTTATTCCATTCTGCCAGCTGATTATGACATCAATGCTGTTACTACAAGTCTATCATTTCAGCATCTGCTGCAGTCTCGCTAATGATCAGTCTTTTTCCCATCAGTATACAGCAGAATAATCACACTTCATTCTAATTATTGACAACACCCCAAAGTCATCTCATTGTGACATAGCGTGAAAGAATGTTCTATTTCAGAGATAAAATTTGGTATTTTCAGAAGAAATAATTTACACGTCTTGTAAAGCATGCAGAACCTTCAATGACCCATGGAAGAGATCTTTGTATGGATTCAAACAATTCTCTTCCAGATAATGTTTTCCTTTCACTAGAGCCTGATTGTGTTTTGTTATAAATGACAGACATGTTAAATGATAGTATTTATCTGCATTTATTCACAGCATGGTGGAAACAGCTGAAATAGTGGACTCCATTATCATAGATCTATATGGAAACCAAGGGCCAGATTCACGTAGACTAGCGGCGGCGTAACGTATCGTAGATACGTTACACCGCCGCAAGTTCTCATCGCAAGTGCCTGATTCACAGAGCACTTGCAATGAAAACCTACGCCGGTGGCCTCCGGCGTAAGCCCGCGTAATTTAAATGGGCGTGTGCCATTTAAATTAGGCGCGCTCCTGCGCCGGACCTACTGCGCATGCTCCGTTTTGAAATTCCCGCCGTGCTTTGCGCGCCGTGACGTCATTTTTTCGAACGGCGACGCGCGTAGCGTAATTCTGTATTCCCGGACGGCTTACGCAAACAACGTTATTTTTTAAATTTCGATGCGGGAACGACGGCCATACTTTATACAGCAATACGTTTGCTGTGTAAAGTTAAGGCACCAAAAACGACGACTAACTTTGCGACGGGAAACTAGACTAGCGGGGACGTAGCGAACGCGAAAATCCGTTGTGAATCGCCGTAACTCCTAATTTGCATACCCGACGCTGGTTTACGACGCGAACTCCCCCCAGCGGCGGCCGCGGTACTGCATCCTAAGATCCGACAGTGTAAAACAATTACACCTGTCGAATCTTATGGATATCTATGCGTAACTGATTCTATGAATCAGTCGCATAGATACTCTGAGAGATACAACGGAGTATCTGAGATACTCCGTCGTATCTCCACTGTGAATCTGGCCCCAAGACCGTATTTACTATAACACATGGGGGGTTATTTACTAAAGGCAAATCCACTTTGCACTATAAGTGCAAAGTGCACTTGAAATTGCACTGAAAGTGCACTTGGAAGTGCAGTAGCTGTAGATCCGAGGGGGACATGCAAGGATAATAAAAAACAACATTTTAGCTTGCACATGATTGGATGATAAATTCAACAGAGCTTCCCCTCATTTCAGATCTACAGCGACTGCACTTCCAAGTGCACTTTCAGTGCAATTTCAAGTGCACTTTGCACTTGTAGTGCAAAGTGGATTTGCCTTTCGTAAATAACCCCCATTGTCATTTTAATTGAGTCAAGTACACACTGTAGAGGGATATGACTTCTTCATGTTTTATGTCTGAGGTTTACAATCACTTTAATAAAAAAAAAAAAAAAAATAATGAAAACTCCCACAATGTAAATCCGTTGTCAATCATGTCGTCCAGAGATGCAGATCCGTGTCAATCACAGGTCAGTATATAGAACCCCTGAGTGATGAGAGAGAAGAAGATCACAAGTGTTGGTTTCTTCAGTCAGCAATTTCTCTTGTTTAAAGCTGTGTTCAATGGTGCAGGGAGCAGGTAAGGTACCGTAAGTACTTTTTTTTTTAAGGAATAATCTAGTCAATAATGGATATTCTAGTAAAATGTTTCCAAATCTATTTTTGCACTTTGCTACAAATGTAAAGTAGTGAGTGAACAGCTTATATAAGGCCCCCTTTCACACGTGCGGATCGTATGTCCGCTTTTTCATGAACATCCCCTGACACCCGATCTCGTCCGCCTCCGCAAAGAACTGATTTTGCAGACGGAAGAAAACCCTATTTTTCCTTCCGTCTGCGGATCGGATGAACATGGACATACGGTCCGTGTTCATCCGATCCCCCCATAGAGGAGAGCGGAGAAAAGACAGGGCGGTCCCTGCACAGTGTGTGGGGACCGCCCTGTCATCCGTCGGCTCAGCGGGGATCAACGGAGCGATCCCCGCTGAGCATACGGAACATACGGAGGCGGATCATTACTGATCCTCCCTGTGTGAAAGGGGCCTTACTGTGTAAATTTGCTGTTCTCTCAAAATAACTCAACACACAGCCAATAATTTCTAAAAGTGAGTACACCCCCTAAGTGAAAATGTCCAAATTAATTCTGGTGAAAAAAAAAATGTTTTGTTGAGGCAGTGCTGCTTATCTGTTGACTGGAGGGGGGATGTGGGGTTTGGAGGATCCAGGGGTTGGAGGGGAAGGGGAGCCACAGGTGGCCAGAACACAATCTCTCTGCAAGTTACTGTGTGCAACACTTAATGGGGTTGACACCGGTTTATACATTTACATAACTCACTCTGGGGAACCCTGATTAACCTTTTTATACAGCTATATCTGTGGGTGGATGGAGGCCTTCTGCTATCCTTCACAACCCTTACCCTGTTTTTCTCTTCTTCTCTCGAGCACGGGTGAGGGGGGGGGGGGGGTCTTTTTCTTTTCTCCCCTCTCTGCCCCTCCTGAGAAACACCAGGACCGGGTTTACGGAATGGGGAGTAGGCTGGCCACAGAATGGCTTTTGGGGTTTGGCTGAGCTCGGTCAAAAAAGCATTTTTTTTTTGTCTATGCTTGATAGACCTTGACCTAGTGTGTGAGTTATATGCTATTATTTACATGAGAGACAGTCTGCCTGTCGGCTCCTGATGGGTTACTCTGGTTCTGGGAAAGGGAGGAGGCCGGTCTCCTTTATTTTTTTCCTTTTCTTCTTTTTCTTCGTGGATGGGTGGCTGCCTTATAGTGTAGCTCAAGATGTGCTGTCCTACTATGGGTGTTATAATTTGAATGTTATAGACTTATACTCTTCATGGAATTGGGTTACAGATCGGTAATCCCTATTGTTGTACTGCTGTCTTTTTTTTCTTTGAAAACCCTAATAACGTTCCTATGGAATAATAAGAAAAAAACTTTAGATTTGGGGCTGAGGCTGAAAATTGTGTACATTTCACAACTTTGAAAAGTATAAAGATTTATTGTGCTTCCGCTTACATTTCTCTTATATCTATGTGATTTTTGACTCATTTCTTCTAAAACACTTTGTATTTCTGATAGACGTATTCCTTGTTCACAGTCTTTCATCCTATGGCCTTTCCTATGTCTCTCATCATCCTCCAGAACGGGTTTTTGTATGGCTGCAGCATGACTGAACAAATTGGGCAGAAAATCACTAACCAGGTCAAGAGACAAAGTACCCTGGAAGTATTAAGGGCCTAGTTAGATGAGATAAGACTGATATACAGTATATACAGTATATATTACACAATTTTTTTATCACCTAGTGATTTACAATACAGGAAATGAGTCAGAAAATTTCTAATATTTACATTACTCAGTAAGGATAAAGTAATCTGCCCAGGTTTCGTTTGTGGGGACAAATCTTGTTAGTAAGTTCTGGTAATTTTTAGGGCTATAGGCAAACTACTGTAAAAAAAAAAATGGATGGGCATTGCCATAGGGAAAAAAATTGCCATAAAGAAAAATTTAAATAAAAAATAAAATACAGTGGGGAAAAGGGTCTTTTCATGCAGTTTTAGGGGCAACACTGAAAATACTAAAAGGGATGTTCTGCTTTAAAACCTCCTTCCCTCCTCCTCTCCCACTATTAAAGGTTTTGGGGGGGGGGGAGCAGGTACCTAGTTGTCAGGAAAGGTTTCACCTGCTGGTGGCGCTGTCTCTCCTAGTTTCCTGGCAGTCTGGAGCCGACATCATCTCCTGCAATCAGGCATCACCTGAGACTGATTGCAGGAGGTGTCCGTGTATATGTACCCGGCAGATGCTTTCACACACTGCCTTGGTATTGTTCCTTGAGCCCCGACCAGTGTTCGCTAGCCTGTGATCCTATAGCCTGTATCCTGTATGCTGTTATCCTGTTATTCTGTGACCCTGTATCCGTTCCTGGACCCCTGCCTTCCGCCTGATCCCTTCCGCCTGTTCCCCCTGTCTCCTGTTACCCTCTCCCAGCCCTGTCTGCTTGATCCCCTGTGTATGACCCTGGCATGTTTATGATTGCATCTTACTCCTGTATATACTTTTGGTTTAGGCAGTTATTTATTATGTGTCACTGGGGTTAGTTGTTAGGGGGGGGGGGGTACACCTGAAGGTTTTTCTGACACAAGATTTTACCTGAAGATTCTGTCTGCATAGATTCACTAAAAGGCACCTGAAGGAAGCTAAATGACCACAGCAGCTCCTTTAGCCTTGTGAGTACTGCTCTAATGCAAGATCCTGTTGACTGTGTACTATTCACTTTTGTGAAATGCCAGCAAAAACGTGGCTGCGCCAGTAAATTTTGGGTGTCGTGCCAGTAAATTTCAATCTGGTAGGTTGGCAACACTGGTAGAGATTCCTGACTAAATATGTCAGGAAAGTGCATCTCTTACATACCCATCATTTGTGCATGGAGGCAGCTCATGTGAGCATTTTGGTTCTTGCATTATTGCTTGATAATTTTTATAAATCATAACCTATCCTTTTTCCATTCACCACTCCCTTCCCAATCCGTGACAGACTTGTAAGTTACTTTTTCTCAAATATTTTACTCATCATTTGACACAGATGCATTAACACTGACATTATTACCCATGTATCAATATTTTTTTTTAATAATGTCTATTTTTTTTTTTAAAAAGGCAGTTAAATTGCTATTGAGACCGTTATTATATGACAGTAGAAGCAATTTAAAGAAGTACCGTAGATTATTAGCAGTTTCACAGCTTCCATAAAAATGTGGCTCACATGCTGACACTAATTAGAAGAAACCCATTAGCAATGTACCAGTCTTTCCCACTATATAATGGTCAAGGTAACTATTTAACCATTTAACAATGCAAATCTAATGCCGTGTGCATACGGTCGTTTTTTTGTGATGAAAAAAAAATACATTTTTAAAAACGTCATTTAAAATGATCGTGTGTGGGGAAAACGTTGTTTTATGTCTTCTGAAAAACGACCAAAAAAAAATTCGAGCATGCTTCAATTTTTTATGTCGTTTTTCAAAACGTTGTTTTTTGTGTCATAAAAAATCACCGTGTGTAGCTAAAACAACGTTTAAAACAACGTTTTTAAACCCGCGCATGCTCAGAAGCAAGTTATGAAGCGAGCTTGAATGGAACAGAGTGCCGCCGTACGTGCTGAATGCAACCGCGCTTTGCTAGAGCATTTTGAAAAAACAATGGTGTGTAGGCAACGTCGTTTTTTTAAAATGAAGTTTGAAAAAGTTTGAAAAACGTCGTTTTTTTTCATGAGAAAAAATGACGTTTTTTTTCATCACAAAAAACGACCGTGTGTACGCGACATAAGGCAAAGGTGTCACTTTAGTTAATACAGGATGCTAAGAAGAATTGTGGAGAGGATAAATATGGTTTTAATCATCAGGGTTTAGGGATTGGTATGTTTTTATACCATGCCATTTAAACAAGATCTCTAGTAAATACTATTTGACTTAAAAGTGGCCTCATTTCATAACTCCAGTTTAAAAACAAAACAAAAAACCTTGTAAAAGAAAAAAGCTTTTGGGTTTAGAAACTAGGATTTTTATATATATTTTTAAACCTCCAGCCCAAAAAATATCCATCCTCTTTTGATGATACAGACTTACCAATTTTAGCTCATCTTGAAGAGTTGTACAATCATATCGACTGGCTAACACAACACTGTCCCACCTCCCACCAATATAAATTACCCAATTATGATCCAAATCAATTTTTAATCGTTAACCACAAAAAAGGACCATACCTTTTTATCGAGTTGTTTATGCTGACCTTAACTGCTTATGTCAATCTAACTCCTCCCCACGATCCAGAACCATTAACTTTACCCAGTCCAAACAAAGATCTTTGGATGACCTAGCCAAAAACCTACGTAGTCTCCAAGACTTGGAATCTGCAATTTTTAGGCAGTACATAGTCCATGCTGGGACTAAATCCCTGATGCATATTTAGGGAGGTGTTATATACTTTCTCAGCAGCCAGAATCAGGTATGGAGCTTAATTACTAGGACCTGCTGGCTGCTGGGAGACACCTGTTGATGGCCACTAGGAACCACAGTGCCACGAGCAGGTGATCCAGGTCCTGAGAATAGCTATGCAAACATTGCATAGGTATCTGGTAGTTGCCCTGCCCCATTAAAAATATGTCACTATCAATATAAATATACCATGTCTGCTAATCCACTTGTCACAGACTGGAGTCCAATATCTACTAGCTATAAGGCAGATCAGGAATAGTGTTACTTTGCATCTTTACTGCTTTTGTTTACCACTTAGTATCTACTACAGTCCTATGCCTCCATACAGTACCAGGTTGGATTTCTGTATAGGTAATGTAATAATGTAAACAATTTAAAAACATCAAAACAACATTTTCACTATAACTATACTGCCTAACGTGTTTCCTTAAAAAAAAAATCTTCAGATGCTAGAGGTGCTTTTAGAAATTTCAAAATACCTTTGGAAATAAAAAGTTGTAAAAGTTCCCCCACTTTTGATGTTCTATCAATCCAAAAAACGATATATCATCAATATATATGTGCCATCACAACACACAGGTATTTTAACCAGTGCCAGTGTGAAAAACAAACTGACACCTTCAGTCGGAGCCGCTGTATTAACCATGCGAGGTTAGTCCAGTGATTTCCCCTGCTGAGCTGTTCTGACATGGGGATGGCCCCCCTGCCAGAACACTCCGATAAGCGCTCCCTGTCATTGGCTGAGAGCGCTGATTGGGAGTCGGTCGGAGGCTGGTTTTCCAGCATGCATGTCCAACAGAAGTTCAGCCACCTTCTGTCGGACAGACCATCATACGCACGGGTAGAATGTCGGATGCTTTTTTTTAACCAGCTATTTTCTCCCGACATTCGACCCATGTGTATGGGACTTTAATCAGGGTCCTCTTGTCTCCACTCCAGATACAGATTAGCGTACACCGTGTTACAAGCAGTGCCTGTGGCAGTCTACTGTACCTATAGGTGGTGGATTCCTCAAAAACAAAATGTTTTATTTAAAGAAAACCAACTAGAATAAACATATTGTTTGGCATGAGAAATATCCATGTTACCCAGAAATGCTTACTATTTTTTGTATACTCAAGGTTTGTGATATACTAAAATATAGCACCTCTACATCTAAAGAGAAGGATAATTTATTAAATGCTTTCTTCAGCTCTGTGTATACAATGGAGAATGGGGGAGCTCATGTCCATAATGGGGGTGGGAGTGACACAGCCTCAAATCCACAATGGCTCAAAAGTGATATGGTCCAGAAATATTTAGACAGAATAAAGGTGGATAAAGCACCTGGACCAGATGGCACCCACGGAACCTAAAATAATTGAGCTCTGTAATTTCAAAGCCACTGTATCTAATATTAAGGGACTCAATAATGGCAGGAATAGTACCACTGGATTGGCGCAGGGCCAATGTGGTGCCCATATTTAAAAAGGGAACAAAGTCTTTACCAAGTAACTATAGACCTGTTAGTTTAACTTCTATAGTTGGGAAGATACTGGAACATTTAATAAAAGACCACATGGATGAGTGCTTGCTGAAAACAAACTATTTAAGCAGCAGACAGCATGGATTCATGAAAGACAGAAGTTGTCAGAAAAAACCTGATTTCTTTTTATGAAGAGGTAAGTAAAACCCTGGACAGAGGCGTGGCTGTGGACGTGGTATATTTGGATTTTGCAAAAGCGTTCGATACAGTTCCGCACACACGGCTCATGTGTAAGGTAAGGTGTACAGGATTGGATATGGCAGTTTGTAAATGGATAGAAAACTGGCTAAAAGACAGAATTCAGAGAGTTGTGGTTAATGATTCTTACTCTGAATGGTCTAAGGTTATCAGTGGTGTACCCCAAGGTTCAGTGCTGGGACCCTTACTTTTCAATATATTTATAAATGATATTGGGTCTGAGATCAAAAGTAACATTTCTGTCTTTGCAGATGACACCAAGCTATGCAGTGGAATAACGTCCTTGCAGGATGTCTCCAATTTACAAGCCGACCTCAATGCTCTGTCTAATTGGGCGACTAAGTGGCAGATGAGGTTTAATGTAGATAAATGTAAAGTTATGCACTTGGGGGCTAAGAATATGCATGCATCATACATACTAGGGGGAGTACAACTGGGGGGATCTGTAGTGGAGAAGGATCTGGGGGTTTTAGTTGATCATAAGCTCAATAATGGCATGCAATGCCAAGCTGCGGTTTCCAAAGCGAGCAAAGTCCTTTCTTGTATTAAGAGAGGTATGGACTCCAGAGAAAGAGATATCATTTTGCCCCTGTACAAATCATTAGTAATACCTCATCTGGAATATGCAGTTCAGTTTTGGGCCCCAGTTCTCAAAAAGGATATCGGAGAACTGGAGAAAGTGCAGAGAAGGGCAACCAAACTGATAAGAGGCATGGAGGAGCTCAGCTATGAGGAAAGATTAGAGGAACTGAATTTATTCACTCTTGAGAAGAGAAGAATAAGGGGGGATATGATCAACATGTACAAATATATAAGAGGTCCATATAGTGAACTTGGTGTTGAGTTATTCACTTTACGGTCAACACTGAGGACAAGGGGGCACTCTTTACGTCTAGAGGAAAAGAGATTTCACCTCCAAATACGGAAAGGTTTTTTCACAGTAAGAGCTGTGAAAATGTGGAACAGACTCCCTCCAGAGGTGGTTCTGGCCAGCTCAGTAGATTGCTTTAAGAAAGGCCTGGATTCTTCCTAAATGTACAGAATATAACTGAGTACTAAGATTTGTAGGTAAAGTTGATCCAGGGTAAATCCGATTGCCTCTCGGGGGATCAGGAAGGAATTTTTTTCCCCCCGCTGTAGCAAATTGGATCTAATGCTATGCTGTTTTTTTTTGCCTTCCTCTAGATCAACTGTGGGTATGGAGTTGGGTGTATGGGATTGTACTGTGTTTTTTATTTTGTTTGTTTATTTTTTTTTGTGGTTGAACTGGATGGACTTGTGTCTTTTTTCAACCTGACTAACTATGTAACTATGTAAACTAATCAGAATACCCCAGTGTTACAGCTTGTTCAAATATCCTGTAATCAACCATGTATTGCAGCCATAGCACAGTTAGAGGAAGGCAGTTTCCTGTAGAAGAGACTGGTTATCCCAGCCAGCTCCTTGTGTTTTGGGTGACCAGTCTCTTACTAATACCTGATAGTAAATGTTTATAGAATGGCCATTCATTTCGGTCAGAGCCCCCTGATTTGATAGGTCTATTGAGGAAATGAATCAATGATGTGTGTACTTTGGGAGTGCATTAAGGATAAGGGTTAAAAAAAAAAGTTACTGTTAAGCATGGTTTTAGTAGATTTTGGTCTAATTTGTATTGATTTTTATTTAATCATTCAATATTAGTGTTATATACAGTATACTGTATATGTGGAGAGAACTACATTTAAACTGAGAGATAATTATGCTAATCAGTTTTTTTTTTGTTGAAAATCACCTCTCTCACATCCTGATAGCTGTAAATGCTCATTAGTGGGATTCCTTAACTTTCAGGTGATACTTTAATGTTACAGTGGCACAGAGGACTTCCATCTACTACTAATATAATTAGCTTATCACAAAGTTGTTGCTTTGAGCTTTTTAACCAGGAATATGCCTGGAAGAATAAAAGTAATTCTTTATAAGAAATCTAATTGATTTTAGGGAGACAAATCTCAAAAACCTGGAAGACTTTAAGCAGTGTTCGACCCAAAAATGGAAAGTTTCGCTTTAAGTGTTGGTGACCCCCTGACATACCACATTTGACGTGTCATTTTTTTGGGGGGTGAGCGTGTACCCTGTTTTTACAGGCACCCAGCTCCCACTTTCTCCCCTGGCGTTGTGGTGTTGGAAGGAAGATCACCTCTCCCCCTCCCTCCCTGCAATCTCCTGGGACACGTCACAGGTCCCAGACGATTGCCCAGCCATTCACAGTGCGATTGTGAAGTTAAAAATACCAGAGCCACGGAGAGGAGTTGGAGAGGAGCGAGGCTTCATGTGCCTGCATCGCTGGACCGTGGGACAGGTAAGCATCTGATTATTGAAAGTCAGCAGCTACACTTTTTGTAGCTGCTGACTTTTAAATGGGTGGAACTCCACTTTTACTGTGAACTTGTGCCCCGACTATGACATTTGAATATTTACATATTCTTAACAAGCATTGGATAACATTAAAAACAAGTTCTTATTGTTGGCTAGGAACAGGCTTGATAAAGAGTTTGCTCCCCAAAATAATGGCATCCTAGCTCTCTCCTTCTAACCCTAGATAAAGGTTTGTAAATAAAATTTGTTAATGTATATCCCTATTGGAAGTGTAGCTCTACCCCCTCAGGAGCCGCTGGTTAGATTTGGGACGGCATGATTATGTTACCTCTGTGATGTGTCTAGGGATGATGATGATAGAGAGGATGGTGATGAGAGCAAATGACGGAATGTCCAGACAGCAGGGTGACGTTGTCTATGCTTTTATTACTGGCCCAACATGACCAGCAGTCAACTTGAGGTAGATAGAATAGATTGGTGAAAGGAGAGAAACTTGCAGATTCAGGCCTCTAGATAAGCGAAGCAGTCCTGCTTCAAGATAATAGCTCTTGCTTCGTCGCCACTCCAGCCGGAGTGGGTGTAGTGCCCCTGGACAGGTCCCTCTCACAGGCCTGGCAGCCAGGGCGTCACTTAGAAAATTCTGGGAAGGAACAAGTCTCTGCCACCAACTTGGCTCTAGTAAGATTTGAGTTTGTAGTGAGACCTCTGCCACAGGCCCAATTTTCATGAACATGAATGATAGAGCGAATCCTCCCAGTGAACACAATTTTGCCTGAATCTTCCTCAGGTAGACTTGCTAGCTTGGGGTCACCGACCGACAGTTTGCAGCATACAACCTGTCAGTGTCCGGTCACCCAGATCCCTGATGGATCGTCTAAGCCCTGTTGGATCACCTGCCTCCGGGTTCACCTCAGACCGACTCCCCACCAAACAGCACAACTCGCTTGGGATCTTCTTAATAAGAGGTGGGGGACCCAGTAAGTCACTGGGGCCCCTTTGCAGCATCAATTGCTCCGGGCTATGAGGGCCCAGAGTCAGGAACTCAGCGTAGCACGTGCGCCCCGGCCTGGTAGGCCATATCGCCGGGGCCCGTGATGTGCGCACACCCTGAAGGTGGGTGCCGCACCTGGAACCAGGAACGGACGAAGAACCCCACAAAATAGGCAACCTTTGAGAGGTGGAGACAGGGCTGAACTGGGACAAAAATGTGGCCCTGGACTTCATCCAGACCGGCCCAGGGCACAACACATCAGAGTACAGTGCACATCAGGGCACGGTACAGAGCTCAGCACATCAGGGCACAGCACATCAGAGCACGGGGCACATCAGGGCACAACATGTACAGGGCACATCACATCAGGGCCCATCACAGCACATCAGGGCACACCACATTGAGGCACAGCACATCAAGGCATGGGGCACATCAGGGCACATAGCACATCAGGGCACAGGGCACATCAGGGCACGGGGCACATAGCACATCAGGGAACATAGCACATCAGGGCACAGGGCACATCAGGACACAGGGCCCATCAGGACATGGGGCACATAGCACATCAGGGCACATAGCACATTAGGGCACAGGGCACATTATGGTGCACATCGTTTACCAGCCAGCATGCAGAGTAGCGCAGGAAGCGCATGTAATATGTTCTCTCTCCTGTCACGGCACTCACTCGGCTCCCCGGTGGCCCCTCCTCTCTTCTCGTCCATCCTAGATGATGTCACAAGCAAATGGGGATGGACAAGAAGAGAGGAGGGGCTGCCGGGGAGCAGCGTGAGTGCCGTGACAGGAGAGAGAACATATTACACACGCTTCCTGCGCTACTCTGCATGCTCGCTAAATCTCGATCTACCCGTCAGGCGCCAGCTGTCAGTGATTGACGGGTAGATCGCCGCAGACCTCCGACCGGCCCACTGAGCCATCGGCCCACCGGGAATCTCCCGGTAGTCCCAATGGCCAGTCCATCCCTGGGTGGAGATATACCTGGACAACAATGAAAAAATCATAGGTCCCTGGGATGCGGAGACTTTTTTTTTAAGAAGTTAACCAGCAAGCCCCCAATGAAAAGTAAACAAGGACTGCATGGAGAAAACTTAGAAAATACAATAAAACTAATGTCACTGTAAAAATCTAAATGTAGCTTACCTTAAAAAGTTAGCTTTAGCCAAAACCTCGACATTTACTTTCATTCACAATGACTGGGGAGTAATTGGTCACCCTCTCAACATCTAATACTGCAGGCTGACTTGCTTGATTCGTTTCAGGCCTGGCTTTCTGTTTTGAGCTCTGACCAGTGTAAGTAGTAGGTAGGTCAGTGTACAGAGGTCAGTAGTAGGTAGATCAGTGTACAGAGGTCAGTAGTAGGTAGGCCAGAGTACAGAAGTCAGTAGTAGTAGTAGGTGTACAGAGAAAAGTAGGGCAGTGAACGTGGGTGAGCAGGACAGGAGGTCAGCAGAGCAATGTACAGGGGGCTCAGTAGGGCATGGTATGGGGGGCTCAGGATGGCCTGGCACAGGAAGGTCAGGAGGGCTTGGTACAGGGGGTCATGAGGGCACGGAATGGGGGAGTCGGGGGAATATGCCACTGGAGGCCTCGGGGGGCATTCCAATGGGTGCCTCAGAGGGGCACGCTACTCGGGGCCTCAGGGGGGCACACCACTGGGGTATGAGGGGGCACATTGCTGAGGAGTTTGGAGAGCACACCACTGGGGGCTCAGGATGACAAAAGCATTGTTACCCGATGCAGAGATGCAGCTACTGTGGCATATCTAACTGTGCTTGTGCTGACCCCAGCCAGCCCTCCTCTCTCATCCATCCCATATGATGTCATCCATAAGCCCCTTGGATGAACTGAGGAGAAGGGAGGGGTTAGCACAATGCACTCCAGCTTAGGTGTCTTCTGAAAAAGCCAGACCCCGAACACTGTCATCGGCGGCAGACTCTTTCCTCGCTCTGCTGCCCATTGTCATCGGTGGCAGAGGCTTTCCCCCGACCTGCAGCCCGAACCTCGCTGCATAGACAGCAGAGGTTTCCCACACCCCCCAGCTGCATGTAAGCAGAGGGGATGCTGCAGGAGCAGGGAATGCCCTTGTCAGCTTTTGACAGATTCCCAGCACTCGTGGCTTTCCTGCGCAGCTCTGCCAGTTGCGGGTTGGCAAGCAAGGACAAGCATGCGATCTACCAGTCACCTACTCACGGTCGACTGGTAGATCGCGATTGACAGGTTGCCGACCCCAGTGATAGACCAACACAAACTGGCACATAATTGCGAAGGAAAAGTGTAACCAATTGCCTGTGTGTAATTTAATCTCAGTATAAATTCAGCTGTTCTGTGAAGCCCCCAGAGGTCTGTTAGAGAACCTTCATAAACAAACAGCATCATGAAGGCCAAGGAACACACTAGACAGGTCAGGGATAAAGTTGTGGAGAAGTTTAAAGCAGGGTTAGGTTATAAAACAAAATTTCCCAAACTTTGAACACGGAGCACTTTTTCTATCCATCACCCAAAAATGGAAAGAGTATGGCACAATTGCAAACCTACCAAGACATGGCTGTCCACCTAAACTGACAGGCCAGGCAAGAAGAGCATTAATCAGAGAAGCAGCCAAGAGGCCCATGGTAACTCTGGAGGAGCTGCAGAGATCCACAGCTCAGGTGGGAGAATCTGTCCACAGGACAAATATTTGTCATGCACTCCACAAATCTGGCCTTTATGGAAGAGTGGCAAGAAGAAAGCCATTGTTGAAAGAAGACCATAGAAAGTCTTGTTTGCAGTTTGCAAGAAGCCATGTGGGGGACACAGCAAATCTGGTCAAGGTGCCAAAAACCAAATACAAGTCCAAAGGAGAAAGAAGGTTTGCTTTTCAAGGTCCGAGACTATGGAACGCTTTACCAACCAGCGTTCGGTTGGAGGAAAACCACCTGACTTTCAGAAGACGGATTAAAACTCTGCTCTTTTGATGTCATGAGACACGAAACATCAAGCGCCCAGAGGCGATTCAGTTCGCATGTGCCGCGCTATATAAGTTTTTCATTCATTCATTCATTCATTCATTCATTCATGTAGAAGAAGGTGCGCTGGTCAGATGAGACCAACATTTTTCTTTTTGGTCTAAAAGCAAAATGCTATGTGTGGCAGAAAACTAACACTGCACATTACCATGAACACACCATCCCCACTGTAAAACATGGTGGTGGCAGCATCATGTTGTCGGGATGCTTTTCTTCAGCAGGGACATGGAAGCTGAATAGAGTTGATGGAAAGATGGAAAATACAGGGCAATCTTAGAAGAAAACCTGTCAGAGTCTGCAAAAGACTTAAGACTGGGGCAGGGGTTCACCTTCCAGCAGGACAATGACCCTAAAAATACAGCCAGAGCTACAATGGAATGGTTTAGATCAGTGGTCTACAAACTGCGACCCGAGGGCTGGATGCGGCCCTTTTCTTGCCTTTATCCAGTCCTTGGAGCACTATGCCTCCCAATGATACGAGACACTATTCTGCCATCTGACACTGACAATTTTACATTTTTGGTTTTGGGTTTAATATATGGGAACTAATGAGTCAAATGCCATGATGACATATTTAAATACAACATTATTAACCCATACTAAATTTAGAATTGTGCAGAAGAAAGTACCAGACCTCAGTTTAAAACTGGAGTTGATCGCATTAGCTTTCATCTTGTCACCTGTAAGTTTAAAGGCTAAGTTCACCTTTGGAAAAGACCTGTATTTAGGGTGTAGCATGTTCCAGCTCATGCCCCACTCACCTCTTCAGCTGCAAAAGTGGGCATGGGATCCTCTCCCCACATCTGCTGTCATATTCATTCATTTCAGGGAATGAAGAGACTACAAGTCCCACCTTCCACCACAGCAGGAGTACAGGTGAACTGCAGGAGTGTTGATGAGCTCCCTTGTAGTTCATTGACACTTCCTCTAGCTTTCAAACAGAAAGTCTATGTCAGGGCCTGGATTTGAACCTGGAACCTCTGCTATGTCAGTCAATAGCTCTTCTTGTTGAGCTACCTGGAATGCTGGACAGCTTCCTGGAAAATTCCATTGAACCTTGTTTAGATTGAACCCTGAACTCTTTGCTCCTCCCATGAACTTCCCATGAATGTAAACCCGATTCATGAAATATGAGCTGGGCACATATATCTTTAGTGTTTTCTTATCTCTCTCCAAAGCACTAAGTCCCATGTCATTCTGCTGCTGTTCCTCTGTTATTAGTATGATAACATCTGACAAGTTCTCTGACTCATGGTATGAAAGCAGCTGGAAATTTGTGTCGGGGAGGTTGCTATAAATAGATTAGCAGAGAGCTTGTCTATTCACAGTACAGCTGTATCTTTCGAAAGAATATAGAAAGCTGAAGACAGCAAATATACATGTAAAACTTCTGTAGTGAGAATTGCTTTATCTCTGTGTATCATCTGAGGCTATTCACGTCACTGGGTATATGTGAGGGTTTACATCCACTTTAAGCCATGTGTCTGCACTTCCTGTTTGCCATAATATTGTGCTCTCTCTGCCAGTATATCGCTCTTGTCTTCCCTGCTGTCATCCATATTTTGCTACCGCTCATTATCAACCCTTGACTAGTTCTTCGACTATGCGTCTGTCTGACTCCAACGTGCAAATACTTGTTACTGGCCTTTTGACTTGCTTACTGACTATGCTTCTGTTTGATCCTTACCTGCTTAATCCGCTATGGTACACCGGCATGCTCACCTCCTAGTGGGGCGATCCTGAGTACCGCGACCTGGTGCTAGCACTCAGCAAAATCCAGCTCCACCATCAGGTTAGTACTTAGACTCCACAACTCAGATGAGCCCACGTCATCCGCCAGGTTGACCTGCCTTTGTACCTATCCTACTGGTTTCTGTGTGAGCTTCCCACTGCTATAGCAACTGGTCTTTTAACCTGACCCCTGATTGTGACGGTCTGTACCGAGATATGGCCAGAAAACTGGAGTAAGTTCCTGACATTACACTGGAGATCCTCTGATTGCGAGTGCAATACTCCTGTAAGAAAAATATTAAATTCACATTTTGTCAGTAAAAACATATGTGCATTTATTAGTTTTTCCTTTATGGTGAAATAAGCCTTTAAGTTCCATTCTATTTGGGATAATTGGTTGCATAAATATTAATCTCCATTTAATCTCCATTTATTCTTCTTCACCCTTGGTAATCGTCTCAGGTTCCTATTTTGTAAAATATAATGCAGGCTCAATGTGCTTATTACTTTAGTACAACTCTTGTTCTGAATGTCATACTAATACTATTATTGTACTGCTCTGATGTTAATCTCAATTTCATGCTGTATCGCCGTGTATTGTGTGATAGACCTTTTTGTCTACCCTCCACCTACCCCTCTTTCCCTTTCTGTTTATTTCGCTTTTGTGTACTATAAAAGCACAAAAAAAATTCTATTAAAAAAAATATATATATGCACCCAAATTGGACATTACCAGTGTGACCAGTTTACAAAAAAGTTTCATCATTAACCCAGTTCTGCAAAATTGCACAAAGTGACAGTGAATTGAGATAATCACAGATTAGGGGAAAATTACTGGGCCTATTTCCAAAGTTCCAGTGTCTTAGCTTGGTATTATTGCAATACCCTGCTGTGTGCTATGCAGCAACGAGTAGAAAATGTTTGGGGATAAATAATATGTTTGCTGCACTTACATTCGTAGAGCATGATGCCAGAACACTGATGTATTATTTTAATGGACAGCATTCCATTTTTCACTCTAAATATGTTTCTGCAACATTAAATTTTTATATCGGATGCCTGGTGACTGATGATTACTGCTGAATGTCATTGGAATTCCCAGAGCAAAAGCTGGAGAGGGTTCTGTGAAACTTGGGAGAATGTGATAAATGGATGATGCTTTGAGGCAAAAGTGGAGAAAAGAAAGACGGCTCCAAAGAAGATAGACAAGTTAGGACAAGAGATGAATATCTGAAAACATGAGGATTCTCTGTTGCTTGCTCAAGAAAGAATTTCCTCAGGTTAGGGAGGGTAGGCAGCGCTAACTGACAAAATAATCCAGGAAATGTTGCAAATGTTGCTCACCTTCATCCTGAAACCAGAGTAAGCAGACTTTACTTCCGACTGAGACTGCAGCCTCCTGTCATAGAATTCTCACATTCCGTTGTGGTTTGGCATGCTTGCAGTTTGTTCAGAGAGGGAGAGAGCTTTTTTTGTTTTGTTTCTGCTTTTTTTTTTGTTACAGTAAATGTATATAGTTATATATTTTTTCAGTGTAATAATATATAAAAAATACAGTTCCAAGTTATAATTAGTAATTGTATATCTATGTAGCACTCACCCCTGGTGGAGTTGTTAGTTTTTAGGGGCCCTTCTAGCCTTTCTACTGGTGATTTACCCTGTAGTTAGGGTTGCCACCTGTTTGAGATTCACCCAGACAGTTCGGGTTTGCAGTTAGGGGTTCAAATCTAGCTCCACTCCAGATTGACTTTATCATGAATTTACTAGAGTTTGCAGCCAGTCACAACTATTTCTGGTTTGATAACCAGTATTACCGCCAGGATAGGGGTGTGGCAACGGGGGCTAAATATGGCCCCAGTCTGGCCAATTTATGGCCAAGTGGGAAGAGGACGTCGTCGATGCCTGTCGGAGACCGGAAGTGGTGCTCTGGGCCAGGTACATTGACGATGTCCTCCTCCTTTGGGATGGCAGTAAATCTGACTTACAAGAATTTATGCTGTTTCTTAATGATAACAACAGGGGCATCAGGCTTAATTATGAAGCTAGCCTGGAGAAAGTAAGTTTCCTTGACCTCAAGATTTCCATTAAGGAGGAGAGATTTGTGACGACCACATTTTTCAAATCAACTGATAGAAACTCTTATATTCCACTTGACCGTTGCCACTATGAACCGTGGCTGAAAGCAGTCCCTCAGGGGCAAATTATGCGGTTGAGACGGAATTGTACAGAAGTTGAATCTTTTGACAGCCAAGCATTGGTAGTTTCTAATAGATTCGTGGAGAAGGGTTATGACCAGACTCTACTGTTTCAACCGGTTAATTCAACCATAGAAACCGAGAGGGCGTCATGGACAAAAACGAGTAGTGACAAGTTTTCTCTACCATTTGTCACCACCTTTTCGGTACAACATCAGAGCATTAAAAGGCTGATTCGCAAACATTGGCATGTTCTGGCGAGTGATCAGGTCCTAGCCCCCATATTACCTGAGAGACCTCAGATTGTGTTTAAAGGGGCATCCTCTTTGTCCAATCGGATTGCCCCGAGTGTTCAGGATCCCCCAAAAGAAAATAGAACTTTCTTGCAGAATCTCACGGGCTATTTTAGATGTAAGATTTATTCAAGTCAGGTTTATTCAATCAATAGGTGCCAAGATAGGAAGATTTGCAACTTTACATCTACCAGCACAACCGGTCTTATGAGGTTGAACCGTTTATCACTTGCTTGTCAGAAGGGGTGGTCTATCTTATTCAATGCCCCTGCGGTTTGCAATATGTGGGGAGGACCAAAAGGGCGCTGTGTGTAAGATTCAACGAGCATATCACCAATATTAGAAAGGGTTTTGATAAACACTCAGGGCCAGATCCTCAAAGAAGTTACGCTGGCGTATCTATTGGCGTAACTTCTAGTTTGCTCCGGCGTATCTTTGTTTTGTATCCACAAAACAAGATACACCTGAAGCTGGGCTAGATCCGACTGGCATACGTCTTAGTACGCCGTCGGATCTAAGGTGCACATTTACGCTGGCCAATAGGTGGCATTTTCGTTGAGTTCCGCGTCGAGTATGCAAATTAGCTAGATACGGCGATTCACGAACATACGTCCGGCCGGCGTATTTTTTTACGTCGTTTCCGTAAGGCTTTTTTCGGCGTACAGTTACCCCTGCTATATGAGGCGTATCCTATGTTGAGTATGGACGTCGTTCCCGTGTCGAATTTTGAAAATTTTACGTCGTTTGCGTAAGTTGTTCGCGAATAGGGCTTTGCGTAGAATGACGTTCACGTCGTAAGCATTGGCTTGTTGCTGGTTAATTTGGAGCATGCGCACTGGGATACCCCCACGGACGGCGCATGCGCCGTTAAAAAAAAAATGTCATTTACATTGGGTCAAGACATATTAACATAAAACACGCCCCCATCACATCCATTTGAATTGCGCGCCCTTACACCGACAAAGTGACACTATGCCGCCATAACTTACGGCGCCAATTCTTTCAGGATAAGGAAAATACGCTGTAAACTACGGCGCCGTAGTGTATCAGAGATACGCTACGCCGGACGCAACAATGCCCCACGCTACGTGGATCTGGCCCTCAGTGTCTAGGCATTATGGCCAAGTGCATAATAGGGATCGTGCTAACACGCTGTTTTTGGGAAGAGACAAATATAGAACCCACTGGAGAGGGAGCTCATTGGTGAGAGAAATTTTTAAACAAGAAATGGCTTGGGTGTATGGTACAAGTGTAGAGGAGTCATCCTATTTGTATGATAACGCAGGGGGGATAGGATTTCTGACAGTTGTATGATTTCATGTTTACAACTGGTTTGTGGTCTGGGTCTCAGATGTCCCCCGTAACAATATTTTAACTACTCAGTTAGATGTCCCCCATAATAACATTTTAACTATTCAGTTTAATATATTAATCTTAAAACAATTAAAACAAGAAAGTACAGCGCTAAAAAATATTGAACACCAAAAATAATTGAAAAATAAATAGGTGAAGTAAACTGTGAAAAAAAGAGAACTGTGATGTTCAAAAAAAGTCCAAGAAATATATTCCACATCCAAATAGATGAAAAAAGTTTATGGATAATAGTGTCTAAATGAATTGAAAATAAATCCTCCACCGAAAGGGACACCCGATAAATAAAGATGTCTCCTTACTAGATGGAAAGACCGGTATTGCAGCGGTCTTATGGGGCTCAGGGATATTTAAAAGTCTTCCCAATAAGACTACCTCTGAAGCTGGAACAATTTCAAACTGTATGCTTGCCACCAATGAATATCACTTCAAGCTCCCATGCAATGAAAAAATGATGGGAAACCACATAGTGTGAAACCGTTTACATTGAAGGTTTTAATAAGATAAAGATGTGCACTTACAATTAGTTGAAAAAAGTACAGCGTGCAAGTGAATATAATGGAGTGGCGTCTCCTCTGTTCTTCCTCCGTCTGCTCAAACTCCGTCGCGGCGTGTCTCCGTGTAGTGCGTGATGACGTCACGAGCTAGGCCACACCTACGCATTTCGTCACAAACAGGACGTCGTCTGGGATTGGCTGCTGGCTGTGCGTCATCACTCGGTCCCTTAAATAGCCCTAAACCTCCATTATGATTGAGGGCAGCTTTCGCAAAGAACCTTTGGAAGAAGGGCAAATGAACGTCCACGTATTAACGTGCGACGTATGGAAGGTGTAGCAGACTTGAGAAGAAGAAAAATGTAAATAGAATAGACAAGATGACTGCCATCTTGTGGGGAAAAAGGAGAGCGGTAATAAACGGAACTTAGATCAATAACAGAGGAAGCACCAGAGAAGGAACGCCATGTAAATCCACATACATTACATAATATTCTCAACTTAATGTAAAAATTATAACATTAAAAAGTAATAGTTTAAAACTGATGAATATTAAAAATGGTACAAATAGAAAAAACGTTAATCTATTAACAGAAAATTTGCTAAAAAATAATGTAGTACACGGGACATGACCTAAGCATTATTTAAAAAACAATTGATGTCCCAATCTACATTTAACCCATACGGAACGAAAGACTTCATATTAAAAATCCATCGAGTCTCAAGTTTAGAGATGGAACAAATTTTATTGGTACCCCTCCAATGCGGACATAATTTCTCAATGGGTAAAAAAAGGGTGCCCTTAATATTCTTAGCATGACATTTCGCATAATGTTTGGACAGGTTATGCTTAGGAAAACCCTGCCCAACATTGCCTACATGCTCCTCTAGTTTAACGTGGAGGGCCCCTTTAGTCCTACCGATATATCTTAAAGCGTTAGTAAAGGAAACTTTTTTTTTTTTTTTTTAAATAAAAAACATGTCATACTTACCTCCACTGTGCAGTTTGTTTTGCACAGAGTGCCCCGGATCCACGTCTTCTGTATCATTCGGCGGCTGTCTCTGGTCCTCCCCGCAATTAGTCACCACAGTCATGCGAGAGCTCGCATGGTGGTCACTAATTGCGGACGCGCTCCCGCTGTATCATTTGGCCCCTCTGCGTCGCGCTGCGTCATGGATGTGATTGACAGCAGCGCCAGCCAATGGCTGCACTGCTCTCAATCCATCCGCTCCAGCCAATCAGCGGCCAGGCTGAGCGGCGAAGAGGATCGCGGGACCGCACGCAGGACTTTCGAGGGGTCAGGTAAGTATAAGGGGGGCTCGGCAGTATCATATGTTTTTTCACCTTAATGCATAGATTGCATTAACCACTTGCTTACTGGACACATATACCCTCCTCCTGCCCAGGTGAAATTTCAGCTTCTGGCACTGCGTCGATTTAACTGACAATTGCACGGTCGTGCGACGTGGCTCCCAAACAAAATTGGCGTCCTTTTTTCCCCACAAGTAGAGCTTTCTTTTGGTGGTATTTGATCACCTCTTCGGTTTTTATTTTTTGCGCTATAAACAAAAAAGAGCAACAATTTTGAAAAGAAATACAATATTTTTTACTTGTTGCTATAATAAATAGCCCAATTTAAAAAAAAAAAAATCATTTTTTTTTCTCAGTTTAGGCCGATAAGTATTCTTCTACATATTTTTGGTAAAAAAAAATCGCAATAAGCGACTGGTTTGCGCAAAAGTTATAGCGCCTACAAAATAGGGGACAGAATTATTATTTTTTATTATTTTTTTTTTACTAGTAATGGCGGCGATCTGCGATTTTTATTGGGACTGCGACATTATGGCGGACACATTGGACACTTTTGACACATTTTTGGCACAATTCACATTTATACTGCGATCAGTGCTATAAATATGCACTGATAACTGTATTAATGTGACTGGCATTGAAGGGGTTAACACTAGGGGGTGAGGAAGGGGTTAAATGTGTACCCTGCATAGTGTTCTAACTGTGGGGGAGGGGACTGACTGGGGAGGTGATCGATCTGTGTCCCTATGTACAAGGGACACAGATCGGTCTCCTCTCTCCCTGACAGGATGCTGTCTCTGTGTGAGCCGGCAATGAGAGATGATCTCATATGTTTACATTTGAGATCATCTCTCATTGGCCACACACAATCCTCCTGGATTTTCAGGTCCGCGCTGAAGCCGTCATTTGGCTATAGCGCGGGCCTCTAGAAGTTAAGGTGAAAAAACATGTTCCTTTACAACTCTTTTAACCTTGCAGAACAATCTGTGTTCATTCAATTTGTTTTTATCTTAGACTTTTTTTTTAATAAACTTTTGGTTACCACAATTATATCTAATATTCTTGTATCTCAAGGGCGTTTCTGAATGAACAGCATTCATAGTCAGGTTGACTTGAAAATAACGTGTGAGTTTATTATCACACAGGTGGCATCATAAACACAATGAAAAATAGTATTACAGTTCAGTTTAGCGTAGATGAAAATATAGAATCGATAGTGCTGTAGCAAGATATAATAAGAGGGGGAAGGAAATTTGGGACTTTAAATGAGGCCATGCCTGGGTAGAGGCGAGTGCCTCCATCCCTGTCAATTGACAAAGGAAGCAGAATCGCAGCCGAAGGCCGCAAGACCGCAAACAAAAAGGAGGAGTGGGACTTTAAATGAGGCTCATGATGGCAAAAATGAATACAGTGGTGGAATATAAAATATTTAATAATGTCACATATCAAACAAGTTTAACATACATTGGATTGCATATACAAAGAAGAGCACCTCATGAAGGTGCCAGTTTCCAAGTGCTGTAGCAAGCTTATGAAAGCATGTGACTTTCATGCTAACAACTTCAGTCCTCCATGATGTCTTCTGAGTGTTCCAAAGTGAAGAAGAAGAAACAGGAAATGACGTTCTTCTGTTCATCTGTTTTCCTCGTCAGTCTTTGAGTAAATATGTCAGTGTTATCTTTCAAAGTGGGTGTGAGTGAGTGTGTCTTTGTGTGTGTTAGTGTCGTGTAAGTGCAAATGTGTGATGCCAGCCCTCCCATCTTAAAGAATAGCTTATATATATGTTACAAATGAACGTCATGCCTTGTATGGCACACATTAATTTCTGCTATGTTCAGCAATATGTTATACCAAAAGAACATCTTAGCACATACGAGAGTCGTATGGAGTTTGATTGACAGGCACACATGTGGCACTCTATACTTAGAGTGGTTTAGCTGATGATGTAACGTCATAAACCACATATGAACATATATTACTAACTATAACTTCATTAAGTAACTATTAACTAATACATATTAGTATGACTAAGATTTCACAAACTAACTTAACAATAATATAAACAAGTATATTAGAAGACATCTTTGAACATTAAACATACACATTCATCATGGCACACGGAGAATGCACACATGCACACCACTGTGGTCCCTAGCTCACACACACCACATCCACTTCACATTGGATTAGCCCAAGTCCACCATGCAGGACTTGGGAGCAGCAACACCGCGCCAAGGCCCCAATTATGTCGCTGTCCATTCATACCACATTCACACGGTCGTGGGGATAACTTCTCCCCGACGACTCAGGGTGACACCCCTTACTGGCAGGAGTGTCACCCCCACATTCACACACCAGTCACACTGTAGCCTGCACTACTGTACCGTGTCAGTAAAAAAAAAAAGGCTCATGACCTGAGCATAAATCAAATCCAAAAACTCATATCCTGAGCACCAAAAAAAAAAAAATACATATTGGGAGCACAATAAAAAATAAACGGCACTCATTTGGCCTGACGGGGGCTGCGCCTGGTGGCACCTCTCTGGCTCCTCAGCTGCCTGGGGGGAGCCTTGGATGGGGGGGTGGGACATCTGGAGGTGGCTCACCCCTGGCAGGTGATGGCTGCCTGTTCTCCAAGGCCACGGCAATGCGGCTCAGGAAATGATTTGTCTGAGCCTGCATCCTCAGCTGGCGGTTCATGTTGTGCTGCTGGTTGCGCTGCCTCTGCCTCCCCTCCTCATGGATGGCAGCCGTGTTGGCCTGGACCACCCCAGTAAGGGTCTGAACCTCTGCCACAAGGTTAGCTGTGGTGGCCTGCAGCTCCCCAAGGCAGGTGACCCCTGCAGCGCTATTTGCGACGACATCCTGCACTGCATCCCAAATCTGTGCCGTGTTGTTAGCCACCCGGTGCAGGTGCCCGGCTACTTCCCCCATATGCCGAGTCTGCCGGGCCTGGTCCCTTGCCATTTGGTCATGCACGTAATCAGGGACACCCCTGGTCTTACGTGTCGCCTTCCTGGGGGCAGAGGATGTTTAGGACCGGCTATATGTTGAGGCCCTTGAGGGGCTTTCCCTGCTGGGGGCTGAGCCAGAGGGGCTTCCCCTGATGGGGGGGAGGTGTGAGAGGGCCCAGGTACAACAGAGGCCTCCTCTATATAGAGGAAAACCTGGGCAAGGTTCACCGTCTCCTCCTCAACCACCTCTTGAGGAGAGGTGTGGCCACTCCCCTCCACCGAAGGATCTAGGCTTACTAGGGGGTCCGGCTGAGAATGTTCCGGGGAAGATGGCATGGGATGGCCACCGGCAGCAGATGGCCCCGCTCCCTCCTGCACATCTGTGGATGACACAAAGCAGTCACATGTTGGTGGACCCACACACTTGTCACATGTTCCCTTCCACCCCCTCACATGCTACACACCAGATAGGGGATAAAAAGCACATACCTGTCCTCGAAGGCATCATCAAGGGAATCAAAGCCCTCAACGCCCTCCAACTGCTCCCTCTCCAGACACCGGGCAATCACCTCCTCCTCCCGGGTCAAGCGCAACGCACATGGTAGTCCACCACCCGTGCCCCTCTGGTGCTTCCTAATGGCGGCCACCTTCTCCCGAACCTTGCGCCTCAGGTCATTTATTTTTTTATTTATACCCTTGCCGGTCCGGGTCGCATTGCCAAGGGCATTCACTTCAGTGGCAATGGTCTCCAGAATGACCTGTTTCCTGGCCCGGGTGGTATCTCGACTCTGGGCACCATGGAGGCAAGCATCATACCTCTCAATTGTAGAGATGATGACTGCCTTCTCCTGTGGCGAGAAATTCCTCTTCTTCTTGTTCTTCTCTACTGTATCAGAACAAAAGTACCTTGCTCAGGGGGGGAAAAAAGCAGGATGTACTTTTGCGTCGGACGGGCGCATGTGTGGGCGTATTTATGCGCTCGGAGTAAGCCGGTGGGCCAGCGTAACCCAGGAAGTTGTGCCGGCGTAGTTGTGAGCATGCGCACAGGGAAGCGATCATACGTTCACGTCACTGCGCATGCTCCGTTGATTATATGCCGGGCGTAAGCCACTGCTCCACGCTCAGGACATCATTACCATAAGGTCACACCCACTTACACTTACGCCGGCTTGCGCCTTCAAATTTACGTTACGCCGGCGCAACGTTGAGAGCAAGTGCTTTGTGAATACTTTACTTGCCTCTCTAGCATATGCCGGCGTCGCGCATATGCGCTGCGCTACGCCGGCACAAAGATGCTCCCATCTAACTGAATCTGGCTATATCTCTTTTTAAAAGCAATTAAAATATTTCTCTGTTTTACTTGGTCTCTGGCACCGCTATAATCCCTACCTCCCCTACTTTCTCTATTGAAATAAAAACTGCGATGTTCCCTGCTCTGATCATCCAGCCAGCGGCTATCCTCTCTTCCCCTCCACAGGTAGGCTGCATGGTGGGTAGAGACTGCATTGGACACAGGCTGCCTGGTGGGCACAGGCTACATGGTGGGCACAGGCTGCATTGCACACAGGCTTCATGGTGGGCACAGGCTGCATTGGACACAGGCTGCATTGGACACAGACTGCATGGTGGGCACAGGCTGCATTGGACACAGGATGCATGGGCCACAGGATGCATGGTGGGCAAAGGCTGCATTGGACACAGGCTTCATGTTGGGCACACCATTGTCACTTTGGAATTGTTGCACTTTACTGTGTATGAAGAAAGCGTTATTTATACATTCAGGGGGTTATCCTCAAAAGAGATACTCCGACTTAACTGCTGTTCAGTCTGTGTGTAACTTTGGAAACGATCCTCAAAAGGCTTTTTCCAAAGTTAGACAGAAGATCTGGCATGTGTAATTGAATTACACTGCCGAATCTTAGGATGCAGTACCGCATCCGCCGCTGGGGGCATTTCGAGTCGAAATGCCGTTGCTAGTATGCAAATTAGCACTTAAGGCGATCCACAAAGCTTTCTAGCTTCCTTTTTGCGCCGTAAGTGTTATTTTGCAAGTGTAAAATTAGGGCTCGTTCTACAAAGTGTAAAGTTAGTCACACCTTGTAAAGGCCCATTCCAGCGACGGGAGAACTCCACGGCAATTTGTAAAAAACAAAACCGGCATGGGTTCCCCCCCCAGGAGCATACCAGGCCCTTAGGTCTGGCATGGGTTGTAAGGAGACCCCCCCACGCCGAAAAATTGACGTAGGGGGTCCCCCTACAATCCATACCAGACCCGTATCCAAAGCACGCTACCTGGCCGGCCAGGAAGGGAGTGGGGACGAGCGAGCGCCCCCCCCCCTCCTGAGCCGTGCCAGGCCGCGTGCCCTCAACATGGGGGGGTTGGGTGCTCTGGGGCAGGGGGGCGCACTGCGGGCCCCCCCACCTCAGAGCACCCTGTCCCCATGTTGATGAGGACAGGACCTCTTCCCGACAACCCTTGCCATTGGTTGTCGGGGTCTGCGGGCGGAGGCTTATCGGAATCTGGGAGTCCCCTTTAATAAGGGGGCCCCCAGATACCGGCCCCCCACCCTAAGTGAATGGATATGGGGTACATCGTACCCCTATCCATTCACCTGGAGGCAAAAAGTAAAAGTTAATAAACACACAACACAAGGCTTTTTAAAATATTTTATTATTCTGCTCCGGACGCCCCCCCTGTCTGTGTTATTAGCTCTTTTACCAGGGGGGGCTTCTTCTTCCACTCTCCGGGGGTCTTCCGCTCTCCGGGGGTCTTCTCCGCTCTCCGGGGGGGGTTCCTCTTCCGCTCTCCGGGGGGGGCTTCTCCGGACTCCGGGGGGCTTCTTCCATCTTCTCCCCTCTTCCGCTGTTGACTCGGCGAACCCCGGTTCTTCTGCAGCTCTCCGGTGCCTTCTTCTTCAGCGCTGGCTGCCTGCTATGTTTGTGTGTTAGCTCGATTTCAAACAGGCAGCCAGCGCGGTCTTCTGTGGCGTCAGGGTCTTCTCTTCCTTTCTTCCGATGTTGCCTCGTCGCCTGTTGTCGCTGTAATGATGGAAGCGCGCCTTGCATCCCATTTATATAGGCATCACCGTCCCATCATGCTCCGGCAGGTACCCACGTGGTGGGTGCACGTGGGTAGGCACCCACCACGTGGGTACCTACCGGAGCATGATGGGACGGTGATGCCTATATAAATGGGATGCAAGGCGCGCTTCCATCATTACAGCGACAACAGGCGACGAGTCAACATCGGAAGAAAGGAAGAGAAGACCCTGACGCCACAGAAGACCGCGCTGGCTGCCTGTTTGAAATCGAGCTAACACACAAACATAGCAGGCAGCCAGCGCTGAAGAAGAAGGCACCGGAGAGCTGCAGAAGAACCGGGGTTCGCCGAGTCAACAGCGGAAGAGGGGAGAAGATGGAAGAAGCCCCCCGGAGTCCGGAGAAGCCCCCCCGGAGAGCGGAGAAGCCCCCCCGGAGAGCGGAAGACCCCCGGAGAGCGGAAGACCCCCGGAGAGTGGAAGAAGAAGCCCCCCCTGGTAAAAGAGCTAATAACGAAGACAGGGGGGGCGTCCGGAGCAGAATAATAAAATATTTTAAAAAGCCTTGTGTTGTGTGTTTATTAACTTTTACTTTTTGCCTCCAGGTGAATGGATAGGGGTACGATGTACCCCATATCCATTCACTTAGGGTGGGGGGCCGGTATCTGGGGGCCCCCTTATTAAAGGGGACTCCCAGATTCCGATAAGCCTCCGCCCGCAGACCCCGACAACCAATGGCAAGGGTTGTCGGGAAGAGGTCCTGTCCTCATCGACATGGGGACAGGGTGCTCTGGGGTGGGGGGGCCCGCAGTGCGCCCCCCTGCCCCAGAGCACCCAACCCCCCCATGTTGAGGGCACGCGGCCTGGCACGGCTCAGGAGGGGGCGCTCGCTCGTCCCCACTCCCTTCCTGGCCGGCCGGGTAGCGTGCTTTGGATACGGGTCTGGTATGGATTGTAGGGGGACCCCCTACGTCAATTTTTCGGCGTGGGGGGGTCTCCTTACAACCCATGCCAGACCTAAGGGCCTGGTATGCTCCTGGGGGGGGAACCCATGCCGGTTTTTTCTTTGAAAATTGGCATGGAGTTCTCCCTCAGGAATGCATGCCGCTGTCATTTTTTTTTTCCCCGACGCAACTTTAAGCCGTCGCGATCCTCAAAACTCGGCGTAACGTAACTTCGCGCATGCGCAGTACGGCCGGCGCGGGAGCGCGCCTCATTTAAATGGGACTCGCCCCATTTGAATAGGAACGCCTTGCGCCGGCGGAATTTTAGTTACACAGCCTGAAATTTCTAGATAAGTGCTTTGTGGATCAGGCACTTAGGTAGAAACTTTAAGGCAGTGTAACTTAAATTGGATTTTTTAAGTTACGTCAGGTTTTTGTGGATCTGGCCCTCATTGTTTGTGTATAGTTGCACATCCAGTACTATTATTTGGTTATTTGATATATCACTGGATTTTAAGATACATCACATTAAACTTTGAGTAAGCACCACATTATTCATTATATTATTTAGCACTGTGAGGGAACACCATTTATGTTGGCAGCTACTTAGTTTATTATTAATTTTGGTATTGCGCATTAGTATTTGCACTTGAGTTATATCTTTAGAAATATATTTACCTAGAAATATGGTGACTTGTTCAATACTTACACTCACTGTCGTAGTACCGGGTTGGACCCCTTTTGCCTTCATTCTTCGTGGCATAGATCCAACAAGGTGTTGGAAACATTTCTCAGAGATTTTGGTCCATATTGACATGATAACATCATGCAGTTGCTGCACATCAATGATGCAAATCTCCCATTCCACCACATCCCAAAGGTGCTATATTGGATTGAGATCTGGTGACTGTGGAGGTCATTGGAGTACATTAAACTCATTGTTAGTGGCGGCCTGTCAATTGGGGGAACCCCCCACCAAAGCTATTCATCATAAAAAAATTAAAAATAATAATGGCCCTTTAAGTGTATGCGGGATGCCGGACATAGAGGTGTATGGGCAGCATGACATGCTGCAATCACTGAAAAGCAAAATGTCCCTTTAAGAGTGTGTGGGGTGCCAGACACACGGGTGCTATGGGAAGCATGACATGCTTGCAATCATGTGATTGCAGACAAGAAGCTACATTGGCTTCCTTTAGAATGTCCTCAGGGCGCAGAGATCTGCGCCCTGAACACTCTCACTATAGCTTTGTTCCCTGCTGTGGTTAGTAATTGCCGGGTCCCATGCCGTTACTTCCGGTTTCTGACTGGTACGAAGGTGGATGAGAGCTGTGAGTATGAGAGGGGGAGGGGGGTGACAGCTGATGTGAAGGGGAACTCTGATGGGGATGACTGATGTAAAGGGGGACTACAACAGACGTCTCTTTATAGAAGGTATATGTTTTGTATACATATATATTGGATAATGCTTATATTTTAATATAATTTACCATCTGGCCACGTTTATGGGCCTGGGGATAATGTGAATATACTGACATATGTCTAATTTAAATATTTTATCTAGGTTATACTTATGTTTTGGGCCATCCTGTGACTTTTTGTGTCCTACGGGGTGGGTTGCCTGTGCAACCTTTATAGGGTCCAAGTAATGCCTTGTGCTACCAGTAGTGACGATGGGCCAGATTCTCAAAAGAGTTACGCCGGTGTATCTACTGATACACCGGCGTAATTCGAAATTCCCGCCGGCGTATCATTGTTTTGTATTCACAAAACAAGATACGCCGGAATTAGGCTAGGATCCGACTGGTGTAAGTCACTTACACCGTCGGATCCTAAATGCAATACTACGCTGACCGCTAGGTGGCGTTTACGTTCAGGTCTCATTTGACTATGCAAATGAGCCTGATACGCCGATTCCCAAACAAATTAGCATCGCGTACTCGTCGCGTACGTCATTTCTGTAAGCATAAGGTTACCCCTGCTATATGAGGGGTAACCTTACGCCAGTCCGCCGTATGCCATGTTAAGTATGGCGTCGGGTCCGCGTCGGCTTTTTCCGTCGGTTACGTTGTTTTTCTAAGTCGTTCTTAAATACGACTTTACGTCAATGACGCTCACGTCGGCGTCATTGACGTTTTCCGTCGTGAGCTGGAGCATGCGCACTGGGCTATTTTTCAGCCCGGCGCATGCGCAGTTCAATCGGCGCGGGGCGCGCTTAATTTGAATACTAGCTGCCCCCTTTGAATTACGCGTCCATACGCCGGGCCATTTACACTACGCCGCCGCAAATTACGGAGCAAGTGTTTAGGGAATACGACACTTGCTCCTGTAAGTTGTGGCGGCGTAGTGTAAATAGCTTACGCGACGCCACCGCAAGATGTATGAGAATCTGGCCCACTGACCCTAGCCAAATGCAAAACTAGTGTAAAACAGTCAGAAAAGATGAGTAGGGGAAAAAAAATGTCAGACACCTCCACCTGAAAAAACATTCCTGTTTTGGAGGTTGTCTCATTGTTGCCCATCTAGTGCACCTGTTGTTGTTTTCAATTAACAGCAAAGCAGCTGAAACTGATTAACAACCCCCTCTGTATACACCCCTCCCCCTCTGTATACACCCCCTCCCCCTCTGTATACACCCCTCCCCCTCTGCCAGTGTTGCTAACCTACTAGATTGAAATTTACTGGCACGACACCCGAAATTTACTGGCGCAGACACGTTTTTACTGGCATTTCACAAAAGTTACTAAATTAAATTTTTAGGTGCAAATTTCAGTATTTAGGCTACAAACAAGTACACTAGGCAAATAGCAATGTGATTTAAGGTAGATATTAAAGTAAAAAAACATATTTTTGTTATTTTCGATATAATAAGAGCAAATTATTTAGTCACATAACCCCCTGCCTCCATCCCCCTCTGCCACCAACACCCCCTGCCTTCACCCCCCTCTGCGGTGCCACAATCTCCCTCTGCCTCCAAAAATATGGACGGTTGGCAACACTGCCCTCTGCTACTTAACTGATCAGATCAATATCCCAGGAGTTCTGATTCAAAAGCGTTCCTTTAATTTTTTTGAGCAGTGTATATATATATATACACACACACACACACACACACAAAGCTTTGAACAAGTATTCATACCCCTTGAAATTGTCAATATTTTGTCATGTTACAGCCAAAAACGTAAGAGCCGGTTCCCACTGCGGCGGCACGACTTCAGGGGCGACTCTGCAAGTCGTCCTGAAGACGACTTCAGAGGCGATTAGCTAAATGACTTCTGTATAGAAGTCAATGCAAATCGCCCCGAGCCACCCCTGAAGTCGTACAAGAACCTTTTTCTAAGTCGGAGCGACTTGCGTCGCTCCTATTAGAACGGTTCTATTGCATACAATGGGACGCGACTCGTCAGGTGCCTGAGCCGCCTGACCAGTCGCCCCAGTGTGAACCGGCTCTTAATGTATTTTATTGGGATTTTATGTGATAGACCAACACAAAGTGACACATAATTGTGAAGTGGAAGGAAAATTATAAATGGTTTTCAATTTTTTTTTACAAATAAATATAAAAGAGTCAATACTTTGTAGAACCCCCTTTCCCTGCAATTACAGCTGCAAGTCTTTTTGGGGACGTCTCTATCAGCTCTGTCAGATTGGATGGAGAGCGTCTGTGAACAGCAATTTTCAAGTCTTGCCACAGATTATCAATGTGATTTAGGTCTGGACTGTGACTGAGCCATTCTAACACATGAATATGCTTTGATCTAAACCAGGGGTGCCCAACCTTTTGAAGAGCAAGGACCACTTAAGCGACTTGTTAACCGGTCTATGAGCGGAGTGGGTGGGTGGCAGCACACTAGCCTCTATAAAGCCCAAACTCGCAGGTAATAGAAGTCTATGGCTCATTGCAGGTAACCCGCAGGTGCACTTCTACGCACCTGTGGATCTGTTTGAAAGCAGCCCAGATAACCACCGCAGATATGCCCATATATACACTGTGATTTTAGTAATAAACTTACCTTTATAAGCATTGACGGCGGACATAGTCCTGTTAGAGGACGAGGGTTTGTTATAAACAGTATTCTATTTATTTTATTCCATCCCAGAGCAGGAGGTTGCAGGCCACATCAGAGGGCTCCGCGGGGGACTGGTTGGGCACCCCTAATCTAAAGAATTCCATTGTAGCTCTGGCTGTATGTTTAGGGTCGTTGTCCTGCTGGAAGGTTAACCTCCTCAGTCTCAAGTCTTTTGCAAACTCTAACAGGTTTTCTTCTAAGATTGCCTCAATCCATCTTCCCATCAACTCTGACCAGCTTCCCTGTCCCCGATGAAGAAAAGCATCCCCACAAAATTATGCTGCCACCACCATGTTTCACAGTGGGGATGTGCAGTGTTAGTTTTCCACCACACATAGCGTTTTGCTTATAGGCCAAAAAGTAAAATTTAGGTCTCATCTGACCAGAGCACCTTCTTCCACATGTTTGCTGTGTCCCCCACATGGCTTCTCACAAACTGCAAACAGGACTTCTTATGGCTTTCTTTCAACAACTGCTTTCTTCTTGTCACTCTTCCATAAAGGGCAGATTTGTGGAGTGAACGGCTAAGGCCCCTTTCACAGTGCTTTCCGATCAGGTCCACCAATCAGGCAGACCTGATTGGGGCCTCCATTCACTACTATGGGGCAGGGAATGTGAGTAGTGACATGTCCGCTGACACCCGCTGCTATCCGATCCGATCCAGTTCTTGAAATCCAGACGGGTGATGACCCTATTTTTCATCTGTCTGGAGGATCTGGAGGACCGGATTGGATGAAAACAGACAGGGCATGTGCATGTGCCCCTCGTGATGTCTGCATCATGGGTCCGGACAGTCATGCCTGACACCCATGTCACTCACCAACCAGCCAGCTTTTCCCATACACGTTCTGTTCGAATTCTGTTGGGATGTTGCTTTGACGGAATATGTAGCTGTCGTGGCTGGCCCCTGGGTGTTTGGCACGGACGTGCCATATGAGGCATTGGGCATCGGCTATCGCCTGTACGTTGATGGAATGCCACTGCTTACGATTGCGGTACATGTGCTCTGTGGCACGAGGGGGCCGTAGTGCCACATGTGTGCAATCAATGGCCCCGACGGTGCGTGGGAATCTGGCAATTCTGTAGAAATCCTGCATTGCCTTCTGCCGCAGATGCTCATGTGTGGGTTTGATGATGTGGTGGGACATGCGTCTGTGGATTGCAGGGATAACCTGGTGCACACATCTGCTCATGGTGGATTGTGACATCCCAGCCACGACTCTACTTGTACGCTGAAAAGATCCACTTGCAAGGAAATGCAGTGTTGCCAGTACCTTGACTAGTGGCTGCACTGCATGTGCGCGTTGTGTCTTGCTGGTGATGTCATCATGCAGGGCTGTGGCTAATTCCAGGATGGCAGCAGGGCTGAATCTGAAGATGCGATACACCTCCGAATGCCCCATGCCAAAGACGTTCATGCGCATTCGGTATATCCTCTACCGTGCCCTTTTATGTGCCTGTGGACACAGTAGTAGTGCTAGGACCACGGCTGCCCCTGGCGTGTTGGCATACAGATGTGTTGTCCTGCAAGTGTGGTTGCTCAACTCGTCTGTAACGGTGCTGCTGTAGCTGCTCTCCAGCTGACCTGTGAAAGTCTGGTGCAAAGTTACCCCTGCTTTATGAGGGGTAACTTTAAGCCGGACGTACAACTTACGTGCACCGCGCGTAGCCTGCGCCGAACGCGCGTACGTTTGTGAATCGGCATATCTCCCTCATTTGCATATTTGAATAGGAAATCAATGGGTGCACCAGATGCGTTCAGCGTAAATATGCGCCCACGATACGCCGGCGTAGGAAAATTACGTTGGTCGGAAGAAGCCTATTTTCAGGCATATCTAGTTCTGTGGGTACGGCGCACAGATACGACAGCGCATATTTACACTTACGCGGCGTATCTCGAGATACGTCGCCGTAAGTCCTACGTGAATCTGGCCCATATTCATTAGTACTTTCAATAAAATCGATTTTACAACAGGAAAACATTCCATAAATCAAAGACTAGTCAACACAAAGGACACAGTACAGGGGGTAATGCAGAAGGACACTAGAACAGGGGGGGGCAGGAGGGCACAATACTGGGATTAGGAGGGCATAGTATAGGTTCTGGGACCCTTCCCGGGACATGACCATATCGGGACAGTTTAGTCAAAAGCATGACTTCCCCAGCAAATCCGGGACATTTGGCAAGTATGATCTAAGTATGATCTAATGCAAGATTATTGTGGGGCCCCCCATGTACCTGGGGCCCCTGGGCAGTGCCCAGGAGTGCCCTTGCATTAAGATTGCCCTGCTGATGGGCACTGATAGGCAGTACTAATAGGCACTAATAGGTGGCATTGATAGCTAGCACTGATAGGCAGCACTGATGGGCACTGATAGGTGGCATTGATAGTTAGCACCGATAGTCCCAAATCCCTAACCCTAATCCTGCTTCCACTAGTCCCAAATCTCTAACCCTAATCTCACTCCCAATAGTCCCAAATCCCTAACCCTAATCCCGCTTCCACTAGTCCCAAATCCCTAACCCTAATCCCACTTCCACTAGTCCCAAATCCCTAACCCTAATCCCATTCCCAATAGTCCCAAATCCCTAACCCTAATCCCACGTCCACTAGTCCCAAATCCCTAACCCTAACCTCGCTCCATATAGTCTCAAATCCCTAACCCTAATCCCACTCCCAATAGTCCCAAATCCCTAATCCCACTTCCACTAGTTCCAAATCCCTAATCCTAACCCAAATCTCACTCCCAATAGTCCAAAATCCCTAACCCTAACCCTAATCTCACTCCCAATAGTCCCAAATCCCTAACCCTAATCCCGCTTCCACTAGTCCCAAATCCCTAACCTCACTCCCAATAGTCCAAAATCCCTAACCCTAACCCTAATCTCACTCCCAATAGTCCCAAATCCCTAACCCTAATCCCGTTTCCACTAGTCCCAAATCCCTAACCCTAACCCTGCTCCCAATAGTCCCAATTCACTAACCCTAAACCAGCTCCCAATAGTCCCAAATTCCTAACTCTAACCCTAACCCTGGGAGCCGGATTAGGGTTAGAGTTAGGGATTGAGACTATTAGGAGAGAGGTTAGGGTTAGGGATTTGGGACTATTGGGAGCAGGGTTAGGGTTAGGGATTTGAGACAATTAGGAGCCAGGTTAGGGTTAGGGATTTTGGACTATTGGGAGCGGGATTATGGTTAGGGATTTGGGACTATTGGGAGCGAATTTAGGGATTTGGGACAATTGGAAGCGGGGTTAGGGAATTGGAACTATTGGAAGCGGGATTAGGGTTAGGGACTTGGGACTATTAGGAGCAAGGTTAGGGTTAGGGATTTGGGACTATTGGGAGCGGGATTAGGGTTAGGGTTAGTGAATTAGAACAATTGGGAGCGAGATTAGGGTTAGGGATTTCGGACTATTGGGAGCTGGATTAGGGTTAGGGATTTGGGACTATTGGGAGCGGGATTAGGGTTAGGGATTTAGGACTATTGGGAGCGAGGTTAGGGTTAGAGATTTGGGACAATTGGAAGCAGGGTTAGGGTTAGGGATTTGGGACTATTGGAAGCGGGATTAGGGTTAGGGATTTGGGACTATTTGGAGCGGGATTAGGGTTAGGGTTAGGGATTTGTGACTATTAGGAGCAAGGTTAGGGTTAGGGATTTGGGACTATTGGGAGTGGGATTAGGGTTAGGGTTAGTAAATTAGGACAATTGGGAGTGGGATTAGGGTTAGGGATTTGGGACTATTGAGAGCGAGATTAGGGTTAGGGATTTGGGACTATTGGGAGTGGGTTTAGGGTTAGGGTTAGTGAATTAGGACAATTGGGAGCAAGATTAGGGTTAGAGATTTGGGACTACTGGGAGCGGGATTAGGGTTAGGGATTTGGGACTATTGGGAGCGAGGTTAGGGTTAGGGATTTGGGACAATTGGAAGCGGGGTTAGGGAATTGGGACTATTGGAAGCGGGATTAGGGTTAGGTATTTGGGACTATTTGGAGCGGGATTAGGGTTAGGGATTTGTGACTATTAGGAGCAAGGTTAGGGTTAGGGATTTGGGACTATTGGGAGCGGGATTAGGGTTAGGGTTAGTGAATTAGGACAATTGGGAGCGAGATTAGGGTTAGGGATTTGGGACTATTAGGAGCCGGATTAGGGTTTTGGGAGTATTGGGAGCGGGATTAGGGTTAGGGATTTGAGACTATTGGGAGCGAGGTTAGGGTTAGGGATTTGGGACAATTGGAAAAGGGGTTAGGGAATTGGGACTATTGCGAGCGGGATTAGGGTTAGGGATTTGGGACAATTGGAAGCAGGGTTAGGGTTAGTGAATTGGGACTATTGGGAGTGGGATTAGGGTTAGGGATTTGAGACAATTAGGAGCCATGTTAGGGTTAGGGATTTGGGACTATTGGGAGCGGGATTAGGTTAGGGATTTGGGACTATTGGGAGCGAGGTTAGGGTTAGGGATTTGGGACTATTGGAAGCGGGGTTAGGTTTAGGGTTAGGGAATAGGGACAATTGGAAGCAGGGTTAGGGTTAGGGAATTGGGACTATTGGAAGCGGGATTAGGGTTAGGGTTAGGGATTTGGGACTATTGGGAGCGGTATTAGGGTTAGTAAATTAGGACAATTGGGAGCGGCATTAGGGTTAGGGATTTGGGACTATTGGGAGCGGGATTAGGGTTAGGGATTTGGGACTATTGGGAGCCAGGTTAGGTATTTGGGACAAGTGGAAGCAGGATTAGGGTTAGGGTTAGAAATTTAGGACTATTGGGAGCAAGGTTAGGGATTTGGGACTAGTGGAAGTGGGATTAGGGTTAGGGTTAGGGATTTGGGACTATTGGGAGCGGGATTAGGGTTATGGATTTGGGACTATTGGGAGCGGGATTAGGGTTAGGGATTTAGGACTATTGGGAGCGAGGTTAGGGTTAGAGATTTGGGACAATTGGAAGCAGGGTTAGGGTTAGGGATTTGGGACTATTGGAAGCGGGATTAGGGTTAGGGATTTGGGACTATTTGGAGCGGGATTAGGGTTAGGGTTAGGGATTTGTGACTATTAGGAGCAAGGTTAGGGTTAGGGATTTGGGACTATTGGGAGTGGGATTAGGGTTAGGGTTAGTAAATTAGGACAATTGGGAGTGGGATTAGGGTTAGGGATTTGGGACTATTGAGAGCGAGATTAGGGTTAGGGATTTGGGACTATTGGGAGTGGGTTTAGGGTTAGGGTTAGTGAATTAGGACAATTGGGAGCAAGATTAGGGTTAGAGATTTGGGACTACTGGGAGCGGGATTAGGGTTAGGGATTTGGGACTATTGGGAGCGAGGTTAGGGTTAGGGATTTGGGACAATTGGAAGCGGGGTTAGGGAATTGGGACTATTGGAAGCGGGATTAGGGTTAGGGATTTGGGACTATTTGGAGCGGGATTAGGGTTAGGGATTTGTGACTATTAGGAGCAAGGTTAGGGTTAGGGATTTGGGACTATTGGGAGCGGGATTAGGGTTAGGGTTAGTGAATTAGGACAATTGGGAGCGAGATTAGGGTTAGGGATTTGGGACTATTAGGAGCCGGATTAGGGTTTTGGGAGTATTGGGAGCGGGATTAGGGTTAGGGATTTGAGACTATTGGGAGCGAGGTTAGGGTTAGGGATTTGGGACAATTGGAAAAGGGGTTAGGGAATTGGGACTATTGCGAGCGGGATTAGGGTTAGGGATTTGGGACAATTGGAAGCAGGGTTAGGGTTAGTGAATTGGGACTATTGGGAGTGGGATTAGGGTTAGGGATTTGAGACAATTAGGAGCCATGTTAGGGTTAGGGATTTGGGACTATTGGGAGCGGGATTAGGTTAGGGATTTGGGACTATTGGGAGCGAGGTTAGGGTTAGGGATTTGGGACTATTGGAAGCGGGGTTAGGTTTAGGGTTAGGGAATAGGGACAATTGGAAGCAGGGTTAGGGTTAGGGAATTGGGACTATTGGAAGCGGGATTAGGGTTAGGGTTAGGGATTTGGGACTATTGGGAGCGGTATTAGGGTTAGTAAATTAGGACAATTGGGAGCGGCATTAGGGTTAGGGATTTGGGACTATTGGGAGCGGGATTAGGGTTAGGGATTTGGGACTATTGGGAGCCAGGTTAGGTATTTGGGACAAGTGGAAGCAGGATTAGGGTTAGGGTTAGAAATTTAGGACTATTGGGAGCAAGGTTAGGGATTTGGGACTAGTGGAAGTGGGATTAGGGTTAGGGTTAGGGATTTGGGACTATTGGGAGTGGGATTAGGATATAGATACTTACGTTGCAATGCTCATCCGAGTGTAATTTCTGAACAAGTCCTCATATAGCAACGCAAATTGTCCACTTGAGGTGTGTGCTTGGCGGATGGGATGAACCCAATAGCGACGCTTCTGCCTCTGTTGGTGGATATTCTCCCAATAGAGGAGCACAAACAACAAAAAAAGCTCCATAAACTCCATCTTCTTTCTGTACCTTCTTCTCACCTCCACAAGATACCAGGAAGTAAACAGGAGGTGATGTAGAGAGGTGGGGTTGTCCTTTGACGCCCATGCTTCAATAACGCTTGTAAAACGCTGTTAAAACGCCCGCAGCGTCGCGGTATAGGCGTTTCCTGTGTGAAAGGGCTCTTAGAGAATACAGAACCATTCTTTAATGACAAGTAATTTGCATGAAAATTGTTATTGATAACAAGAAAAGCAGTCATTTGGATCCCTTGCAGCCAGAAACAATAGACCCTCCCAGTAAAAATAGATCCCTTAGCAACAGTAGATCAACCCAGCAAGAATAGATCCTCCCAGCAATAATAGATCCCTTCACCAACAATAGGTCCTCCCAGCAATAATATATCCCCAAGAAACAATAGACCCCTTAGCAAAAATAGACCCACCCAGATACAATAGATCCCCCAGCATCAAAATACCCCCTCCAGCAGCCAACAACAATAGACCCCTCCTACAACAGAAGGTCCCTTCCAGCAAAAACTGACCCCCAGAAGCAATTGAAACCCCCTCTGCAACAATAGATCCTCCCCCCGACAATTGGTCCCCCAGCAGCTGGCATCAACAGACTCTCCAGCACACCCCTTGCCAATACATACACTCAGTGCTGGAGGTACCAGAACTGCATTCCCACAAATAAAAGCCCTGGTTACAATACGTGGTGACAACAAGGGATTCCCTCAATTTGGAAGGACTTTCTCTAGGACCCTATCCCAAATTTGGCTTTAGTTCTAAATGTAACTTTCGTTTTAACCCATTCTTATCTTGTCCCCTGGTTAGAGTTATGGCATATTAACCACCCCGGTGAATGTATCGCTATCAAGCTATAACCGATGGAAAGCCACTACATGCTGGGTCCTGTGCCACCATCTCCTTTGTGACATCATCAGTCGGCCTTTGTGACATCATCAGTCGGCCTTTGTGACATCATCAGTAGGCCGGCTGCCTCTTCCAGGTTCTAACAGCTGGCCTCTTGATGACGCTGCTCTGTGTAGCCCTGAATCCTCATGAGATACATGACTTGGGTATCTCAGGAGGTTTCAGGGGGTGGGATGGTCATTCCAGCCTAGGTGAGAAAGATGGAAGAGTTGGCTGTGCTCCACCAATAATATAAGGTGACCAGATTTTTAAAATGTAATCCGGGGACATATTTATTTTTTACTAGTAATGGCAGCAATCAGCGACTCTCTGCCCATCGCCTCTGCCGCTGCCCACCTCACAGCCTGTCAAGTCTTACTCTCCGGGCCCCGGCTACTACTGGGTGGGGAGCAGAGGAAGATCACTCCGCCAGGGAAGGCAAGGAGATAGGCAGGCGGCTGGCCGGGACTTGAGCCAAGACAGAAGGACATGTGAGCGGAGCTGGATGGGCATGTGCCCGAAAATGAAGAAATATTCCCTCCGCTCCGAACAGCACATGATCATCAGAAAGGGGCACAGATAATGGAAAAAATACACCCCCCTAAGCTAGTAGGAGCGGAGGAGCTGGGGTGTGTAATTCAGATTTTTTTTTATTAATTCTGCACTGACTGTCCTTGAAATTGCACCAGCCCCTGTTCAAATCCAATCCGGGGACAGACTTGGTCCGGGACAGTGTCCTCAATCCGGAGACTGTCCCCAGGAAGTGTGAATGGACACGCGGGACCTGCACCGATCGAGGGATCGGCATCGGGGCGGCCATCAGTGCGGGCGAGTAGCACAGGTAAGTGTCCTTATTAAAAGTCAGCAGCTACACTGTTAGTAGCTGCTGACTTTAAAAAAAAAAATTGTGGGTGGAATCCCGCTTTAGGAAATCACTTTGAAAAACAACCCCCTAGCATTTCTGTCCATGGCCATCTGGTGTAAGTGCAAATGATTCATATAGCCTTTTCCTGTCTTTTTTGTATCTTTTCCTTTGCTTTTTGTATATGGTTATAATAAGAAAAATGTAAAAAAAAAATGGATAAAAAAAAAAAACGATTCATGTAGCCTTTTTCTATCTTTTTTGTATCGTTCCTTGTTTGTCTGTTTTTTGTATATGTGTTTATAATAAAAAAAAATGTAAAATAAAATCTGATAAAAAAAATTATTAATGTAGCATTTACTTCCTGGAATCCCCCTGCCCTTAGCCCAAGCATGCATGCATGAGAGTGCGCTTAGCTAAGAAAAAGCCTCCTCCCCTCCTGTAGACACCAGGGGTGTATGCCATATTTTGCCTAGGCAATAAACCAGGAAGTCACTGAAGAAATGTTCAGTGCCGGTTCACACTACAGTGACTTGGGATCCGACCTGTGTGCCCGCGACATGACAAATTCCATTGAAGTGAATGAGAGCCGTCTTAATGCACACTACTGAAGTCACTCCGACTTCAGAATAGGTTCCTGTACTACTCCAATGCGAATTCTAGGCAACTTGTACACATTGGCCCGGATTCACAAAGCACTTGTGCCAACGTATCTCCAGATACACAGCGTAAGTGCAAATATGTGCCGTTGTACCTGTGCGCCGTACCCACAAACTAAGATGTGCCTAAAAACAGGCTTAATCCCGCCGACGTAACTTGCGTAGGGTGGGCGCACATTTACGCTGGCTGCATGGTGGCGCTGCGATTGATTAGCCATTCAAATATGCAAATTAGGAAAATACGGCGATTAACGAACCTGCGCCCGCCGACGCAGGCTACGAGAGGTGCGCGTAAGTCCGGCGTAAAGTTAAGCCCCATAAAGGAGGTGTAACTCAGCAGCAGACATGTAAAGGTCTGCATCAGGGAACAGAAGCCGGCGGTTTTTACGTAGTTTACGTTGGACGTGTGTCTGGATGGGCGTAGATTACGTTCATGGAGCAGGCAGTGATCCAGCCTATCTTAGGTAGCTGTTCCGACGTGGTTATGAGCATGCGCACGGGGAATGCGTCCACGACAGGACGCATGCGCAGTTCGTTCAACGTACTTGTCTGGCTCTCAAACCATCATTTGCATGGGGTCACGCCTCATTTGCATGGCTTTGCATGGGGCAAGCCCACTTCCAGCCTGCGCCTTCGAGATCTACGCCACACCGACGCAGCTTTGGGAGCACTGGCTTCCTGAATTCCATGCTTGCCTCTCTGCGCTGCGTCGGCGTAGCGTACATTGAGATGCACTACGGCGGCATAAATGTGCGCCGCTGTCTGTGAATCCGGGCCATAGATTTCAATAGAAGTCGCCTCCAAAGTCGGATCACTGTCTTAACTGAAGCAACTTTACAGATAGAGAAAATATTTTACCCAGGCAAACCCCTCCCTCCCACAGGGCTGATTATTCTGTGATTGGCCAAAGTCGCCTGTCATGGAGGCAACTTTAAGTCGCGTTGTAAGTTGCTCCAAGTTGCGCTGAAGTCGCGCTGTAAGTCGGGTTGCCCCTGCGTGAACTGGCACTAAAAGAAATGTTAAATAAAAAAAAAAGTTTAAAACAAGTAAATATGATATGCTTTCCTATCTATTTACTAATGCTAATAGCATGAGGATTACAAATAATTGATTGGGAGAATGAAGTTCCACGTTTGGGCAGACAATTATTTTCAATTAGTGTTATCAATATAGTCACCTTTTAGAGTCAAGGGCAATGAGATCACCAATCAAGGCGAAAAAGAATAAACCAATTTTACAAATATTACTCATTGGCTTTTATGTTGATAAAAAATTATAAGCTTGCTTTGAATGTTATGCAAATTTATAGGAAATTGTCCAAAGTATGGCCCACCAAATAGAATTTGTATGAATTATAGAGAAAAATCTGGTGCAGCTCTGCTTAAGCCTCGTACACACGACCGAGGAACTTGACGGGCGAAACACAACGTTTTCCTTGTCGAGTTCCTTGTTAGGCTGTCGAGGAACTCGACAAGGAAAGTTTCTCCATTCCCGTCGAGGAAAAAGAAGACTTGCTCTCTTTTTGGCTCGACGGGATCCTCGACAGTTTCCTTGTCGAAAAATGTACACACGACCGGTTTCCTCTGCAAAAAAAAAAATCCCAGCAAGTTTCTTGCTGGTTTTTGCCGAGAAACTCGGTCGTGTGTACGAGGCTTGAGAAACTAATCGGCTTCCATTTTTTTTTTTTTTGTCAAAGCTTAGGGGTTGTAAAGGTTTGTTTACAACCCCTAAGCCTCCCTTGGACTACAGGAGAGTCAGTACTCCCACTAACACACAGCTCCTTTTCTCTATCTGCAAAGTAGAGAGCGTCCTGACTCTCCTGTAGTCCAAGGGAGGGGGCAAGCACGACACTCCACACCAGGGAGAAAGCCTCCCATTCCTGTGTGGAGTTACAGACAGAAGAACAGGAAGTGAGGATTTCTCAGAAGAAATAAGGACATTTAAAAGCAAAATGGAAGGATGAGGTAAGTTAAGGAGGACTGCACTAAGGTAAAGGAAGATATTTAGAAAAAAAAATTGTACCTTTACAACCCCTTTAAGCTAGTGCATTGTTAGTTCACTTACCTTTCCCTTCGATTTCCCTTCTAAATGTTTTTTCCTTTGTCTGAATTTCTCACTTCTGTTTCTCCTCTGTAAGCTTGCCCCCATCATCTGGCTGGGGGTTAGTCAGTCAAAACAGCTTACTGAGGAGGAAAGGGAAGTGAGAAAATCAGACGAAGAAAACAAACATTTAGAAGGGAAATTGAAGGAAAAGGTAAGTGAACCAACAATGCACTAGCCTAAAGGGGTTGTAAAGGTTTGTTTTTTATTTTCTAAATAGGTTACTTTAAGCTAGTGCATTGTTGGTTCATTTACCCTTTCCTTCAATTTCCCTTCTAAATGTTTTTTTTCTTTGTTTTCTTTGTCTGAATTTCTCACTTCCTGTTCCTCTTCAGTAAGGTGTTCAGTAAGCTGTTCTAAATGACTTTCCACCACGCGGATGATGGTGGAAAGCTTACTGAGGAGAAACAGGAAGTGAGAAATTCAAACAAAGAAAAAAAAAACATTTAGAAGGGAAATCGAAGGAAAAGGTAAGTGAACCAACAATGCACTAGCTTAACCCTCCTAGCGGTATTCCCGAGTCTGACTCGGGGTGAGATTTTCATACCAAAAGCGGTAACCCCGAGTCAGACTTGGGCTCGCCTCGCTGCAGCAGCAGACAAAGTTACTTACCTTGTTCCTGGATCCAGCGATGCCACCGCGCTGTGTGAGGGAGCGGGACCTCGCTCGATTCACACAGTGTCCTCCTGTGCCACCGATCTCCGTTCCCTGCGACGTTACGACGCACGGGAGCGGAGAACGGCGCCAAATTCAAAAACATAAACGAACGCCTTACATACAGTATACTGTAATCTTACAGATTACAGTACTGTATGTAAAAAATACACACCCCCTTTGTCCCTAGTGGTCTGCCCAGTGTCCTACATGTACTTTTATATAATAAAAACTGTTCTTTCTGCCTGCAAACTGTAGATTGTCCATAGCAACCAAAAGTGTCTCTTTATGTCAAAAATGGTTTTAGAGCAGCTAGAAAACAGCGATAATAAATTATAATCACTTGCAGAATTGTGCGATAGCGATTTGTGGGGAAATTCGTCATAAAAAAATAAAAGTAATGACAGCAACAATTCTGCAACTGAGCAAATTTCAGTGATTTTGAGTTGATTACATTATTGAATCATTTTTATTATAATTATATTATTATTTGTTATAATTATTTATAATTATTTATTATATTATAATTTATAATTTTGTTTTTAAAAAAATGTCATACCCGGGATGCCTACTAGACTCTTGTTTGGTCAGATTTAAGTGAGTTATTCCTAATGCCGCGTACACACCATGGGCCAGATTCACAAAGAGATACGACGGTGTATCTACAGATACACCATCGTATCTCTGACTTACACTGATCCTATCTATGCGCCTGATTCATAGAATCAGATACGCATAGATAGGACTAAGATCTGACAGTGTTACACTGTGTTACACTGTCGGATCTTTTTTTCAATTTAAAAATGGCGCCGGGGGCGTTCCTGCTGATTTACGATAAATAATATGTAAATCAGCGAGATACGCAAATTCGCGAACGTACGCGGACCCGTCGCAGTGTTCTTACGTCGTTTCCGTAGCGGTTTTCCCGTCGTATACTTACCCCTGCTTTCATCAGGCGCAGCCAATGTTAAGTATAGCCGGCGTTCCCGCGTCGAATTTAAATTTTTCAACGTCGTTTGTGTACGCCGATTCACGAACACGCGCGTCGCAAGTCCCGCTCACGTCGAAACCACTGACGTCGTAGTGACGTCAGTGGGAGCAATGCACGCCGGGAAATTCCCCGGACGGCGCATGCGCATTTAAATCGGCGCGGGAACGCGCCTGATTTAAATAGTACACTCCCCTAGCCGCGGAATTTGAATTCCGCCGGGGGATTTAGGATCCGCCGTCGCAAGTTTGGAGGTAAGTGGTTTGTGAATTAGCCACTTGCCTCCTAAACTTGTGGGAGCGGATCTTATTTCACGTAGATCGAGCGGATCTATAGATCCGCTGCGCTACGTGAATCTGGCCCCATCACTTTATGTGATGAAAAAAAACGACGTTTTTAAAAACGTCACTTTAAATGACCGTGTGTGGGGGAAAACATCGTTTTATGTCTTCTGAAAAACGACAAAAAAAAATGTAAGCATGCTTCAATTTTATGTGTCGTTTTTCAAAACGTCGTTTTTTACTTCACAGAAATTGACCGTGTGTAGGAAAAAAAGTTGTTTAAAACGACGTTTTTACACCCGCACATGCCCAGAAGCTAGTTATGAAGCGAGCTTCAATGGAAAAACGTGGTGAACGTAACCTCGCTTTGCTAGAACATTGTGAGAAAACGATGGTGTGTAGGCAACTTCGTCTTTGAAAATTGAAGTTTCAAAAACGTTGTTTTTTACTTCACAGAAAATGTCGTTTTTTTTCATCACATAAAGTGATGGTGTGTATGCGGCATCAGAATTACAGACCTACAGTATAAAACGCCAAATTTCCTTGCAAATAATGGTACCGCTTTCAGCACCTTTTTTCTGAAATAATCATACCGCCAGGGAGGTTAAAGGAACCTATTCAGAAAATAAAAAATTAACCTTTACAACCCCTTTAATTGAACAAGCTGAAGTTAGAATCCGATTGGCTACCATGCACAGCTGCACCAGATTTTGCACTCTCCATTTTTAGTAAATAAACCCCATAGTGTAACCGCTGTCCAGCAAAGACCTTCGCGCCCGTTGTATGGACATTTAAACAGATTATTGGTAAAGCTTATAATCAGAGGCCTGTGATACAATGTTTCATTATTAGATTACTTCCTTTTCAGGAAACAGTATGCATGGTTTGTTACCTGGGGCTAAAGCGAGTAATTAATGTCATCGGTCACCCTCCCAAATAAATCCTAGTCGGTGTATCTGAGCTGGTAGCGGATGACGAAATGGCCCGAGCCATACATTTAAAGGTCTTTGCTGAATAATAAATGTGGAGCTTTCCTCCCCACCGTCCTACCCTCCCGGAGATGGATTTTATTTCTGAACACTTGCTCGCCATCCCCATCTTTTTTTTTTTTTCGCTTAGTGGTTCAGATCTCCCAGCTGGTTTCAGATTGTGAATGGCTAATAACCTAAACTAATTTCTGAGGTCTTCACCCCTCCCCCAAACGCCATTCGCTTTTCGCTGTACTGTCTGCTGTGTGACTACAGCTGGTGCCTCCCCAGCAGGCTGCAGGGACTGAGTGTGCATGTGGGTGGAGGTGGGGAGTGGAGCACAGGAGAGCCAGTCAAGGGAAGGGTTAAACTAATTGTAGCTGTCACTGAATCCCCGGATGCTGATGTAAGGAGAGAGAGAGAAAGAGAGAGAGAGAGGGAGAAAAAGAGAGAGCATCCTTCACATTACAGAGGAGGAAGAGAGAGAGAAAGAGATTACAGAAGAAAAGCCTGTAAGGAGGGGGCTGGAATACATCATCAAGAACAGCATCAGCAGCAGCCTGAAGATCCGATCTGCATCCAGCAGTATCCAGGGCTGCCTTCCTCCTGATGATGCTGGTACCAGGAGTGTAGCTTCCCCTCCACCCTCCCCCTTCCTCTCTCTCCCCACTCCCCCCCTCCCCCTTGGATGCATCAGCAAAGAGGAGCACAGATCAATTTCCCCCTTCTACCCCCCCATTAAAAAAAAAAAAAAAAAGAAAAAAAAAGAAGAGAACTCGTAGTAAAAAAATTTACAAGAAAAAAAAAAATAGAAGGGGATCCTTGAAGAAGAGTGGCAGGGAAGAGGACAGTCCACCCTCTGCACTGTCTTTCCCCCCCCTGCTCTTTTGTTCTAGCCTGGGAGAAAAGGACAGGCCTGTATTATATATTTTTATTTTTTTTAAAGAAGGGGGATCTTATTCAGGAACCATGTCCAGTGGCAAGGAGGCAGGTGGAATTCATCCTTACCAGCAACAGCAACATGCCCAATACGTTGGACCCTACAGACTGGAAAAGACTCTTGGCAAAGGACAGACAGGTGGGCCTTCATTCTTACTACTTAAGGATAATTTGCTTTAATAGTGATGATGGTGTATTTGCATGGTATTGTTGCCCTTGGCGATGTCAAATGTGTAACGTAGAGTACTGGCTGGATACATTGAGCCAGTAGTAGCTATTTACGTGGGGGGTTGAGATGACCAGGTAGAGTTATGAACCTTGTGTGGCTGGTGGATGAACTAATGGAGTTAAACCTCCATCTATGTATGTGATTTCCTTAACCTGGTCCTGGTTAGGAATAAGGGAACATCTCTAAATCCTTTAGCCTGCCCAAAGCTGCAGGATCTGTCTGCTTAGTATGCATGGATTATAACATGACAGTGCATAATGCTATATAATCTCTAATCTTGCTAGACTCCTACATTGTTCTTCTTCTAAATTAAATATGACACTTGCTGGTGTATTCTGCTTGTATCTATGGCACAATTCCTGCCTGGGATGCTATGTTTATAAGCTGTGCTGTAAATGGTCTGCCCAGTGATGTAATGCTGCTGATCTGTGATGGGATAGATCACTGCTGATCTGTGATGGGATAGCTCAAAATGTCATACAAGTGCTCTATTCTGCCTTCTGTCATGTGAAGGTTGCTGGTTGGGATGTAATGGTCCTGTTTGGTGATGTGATCATGTGAAGGTTGCTGTTTGGGATGTGAAGGTTGCTGGTTGGGATGTGATGGTCCTGTTTGGTGATGTGATCATGTGAAGGTTGCTGGTTGGGATGTGATGGTCCTGTTTGGTGATGTGATCATGTGAAGGTTGCTGGTTGGGATGGGATGGTCCTGTTTGGTGATGTGATCATGTGAAGGTTGCTGGTTGGGATGTGATGGTCCTGTTTGGTGATGTGATCATGTGAAGGTTGCTGGTTTGGATGTGATGGTCCTGTTTGGTGATGTGATCATGTGAAGGATGCTGGTTGGGATGTGATGGTCCTGTTTGGTGATGTTACTGTGTGAAGGTTGCTGGTTGGGATGTGATGGTCCTGTTTGGTGATGTGATCATGTGTCCTGTTTGGTGATGTGATCATGTGAAGGTTGGTGGTTGGGATGTGATGGTCCTGTTTGGTGATGTGATCATGTGAAGGTTGCTGGTTGGGATGTGATGGTCCTGTTTGGTGATGTGATCGTGTGAAGGATGCTGGTTGGGATGTGATGGTCCTGTTTGGTGATGTGATCGTGTAAAGGTTGCTGGTTGGGATGTGATGGTCCTGTTTGGTGATGTGATCATGTGAAGGATGCTGGTTGGGATGTGATGGTCCTGTTTGGTGATGTGATCATGTGAAGGTTGCTGGTTGGGATGTGATGGTCCTGTTTGGTGATGTGATCGTGTGAATGTTCCTGGTTGGGATGTGATGGTCCTGTTTGGTGATGTGATCATGTGAATGTTGCTGGTTGGGATGTGATGGTCCTGTTTGGTGATGTGATCATGTGAAGGTTGCTGGTTGGGATGTGATGGTCCTGTTTGGTGATGTGAATGTTGCTGGTTGGGATGTGATGGTCCTGTTTGGTGATTTGATCATGTGAAGGTTGCTGGTTGGGATGTGATGGTCCTGTTTGGTGATGTGATCATGTGAAGGTTGCTGGTTGGGATGTGATGGTCCTGTTTGGTGATGTGATCATGTGAAGGTTGCTGGTTGGGATGTGATGGTCCTGTTTGGTGATGTGATCATGTGATGGTTGCTGGTTGGGATGTGATGGTCCTGTTTGGTGATGTGATTGTGTGAAGGTTGCTGGTTGGGATGTGATGGTCCTGTTTGGTGATGTGATCATGTGAATGTTGCTGGTTGGGATGTGATGGTCCTGTTTGGTGATGTGATCATGTGATGGTTGCTGGTTGGGATGTGATGGTCCTGTTTGGTGATGTGATCATGTGAATGTTGCTGGTTGGGATGTGATGGTCCTGTTTGGTGATGTGATCATGTGAAGGTTGCTGGTTGGGATGTGATGGTCCTGTTTGGTGATGTGATCATGTGAAGGTTGCTGGTTGGGATGTGATGGTCCTGTTTGGTGATGTGATCATGTGAATGTTGCTGGTTGGGATGTGGTGGTCCTGTTTGGTGATGTGATCATGTGAAGGTTGCTGGTTGGGATGTGATGGTCCTGTTTGGTGATGTGATCATGTGAAGGTTGCTGGTTGGGATGTGATGGTCCTGTTTGGTGATTTGATCATATGAAGGTTGCTGGTTAGGATGTGATGGTCCTGTTTGGTGATTTGATCATGTGAAGGTTGCTGGTTGGGATGTGATGGTCCTGTTCGTTGATGTGATCATGTGAAGGTTGCTGGTTGGGATGTGATGGTCCTGTTTGGTGATGTGATCATGTGAAGGTTGCTGGTTCGGATGTGATGGTCCTGTTTGGTGATGTGATCATGTGAAGGTTGCTGGTTGGGATGTGATGGTCCTGTTTGTTGATGTGATCATGTGAAGGATACATTCTGTGACTTGCAGGCTCCTTCCAGTCATAGGATTGCATTATTTGTGTTTTTAATGAAGGTTCTATTCTCTGATGACTATAATAAGACTGTTGTGTCTTGTTACGTTTCTAGGGACCTTTCACAGGGATGTCCCCTATTATATGCTTACTGTATAATTAGTTTTGACGTTCTCGCCATATGTGTAGTTTACAGCTTCTGTCACTGCTGTTTAAATGACTTACCTCTGCTGCAAATTAAACTTTTGTAAATGTCTTTCCTTCTACAAATCTCGGATGAACTTTTTTGCAATGTACAAATAATATTTAATGTCACGTGTGCCTCTTTTTAAAAATTGAAGGCTGTTTTATGGCAGCCTTGGTTCTGCCTTCTAGGATTATATAGGGTTATGTCTTTCATTGGTGTAAATAATTTATTAGTTGCTCTGCTGTATAGACCTGCATTATATATGGGATCCTGCTCGATGGAACTGCATTATACTGTACATCAATGTCTTGCTCTAGGGACCTGCAGTATATATATATAGCAGTTCCTCTGCAGTACTCATCTCATGATTTTAGTCTCTGATGTAATAATCAAATATGATAAAGGGCTATCACTGACATATATAGTGCTTCAGCCTCCAGCTGTGCTGACATCTCAAATAATTTCTAATCATCAACACATCAGCACCTCACTAACACACCCTCCTTTAGCCCTTGACAGGGTTTCTCCACACTGAAAGGGTCTTTAATTCTCTAGAGGCCAAACCAGATTGCTGCCTGTTTTCATACATGGCGTGCAATGTCCTTATAACCAAACCACCTTCATCCCCCTGAAAAAGAGAACCATTTGCATGTTTACTTTTGAGAGTGTACATTACATTTGTATAATGTGTCTAAAGGATAGAGAGTGGATTAAAAGCACTGAATGACTTGCGGCCAGCTTGGGATGCTTATAGAGTTGAATGAATTTCTGCTTCAATGCAGCATTCACATGCAGGGCAAAGCATTCACTATATGGGACAAGCTTCCTAAGAGGATAGTTGTTAGCAAATTGCATAATTACTCCAATGAATAAAAGAATACTATTCACATGATTCTGAAAAAACCTTGAGATGCTTGAGTATAAATCTCCAAAAACGCATGAGAGATTATTGACTAAGTAAAGGTCATGTTATACATAGGCCTCAGAAGAAAAATGATTGCTTTGATAAGAGCCAGCCTGAAGATTGAGATAATCACAAATTATGCCGCGTACACACCATCGTTTTCTGCGATGGAAAAAAACGTCATTTTCAAAAACGTCAATTTAATTGACCGTGTGTGGGCAAAAACGTCGTTTTATGTCTTCTAAAAAACGACAGAAAAAAATTGAAGCATGCTTCAATTTTATGTGTCGTTTTTGGCCGACGTCGTTTTCTGTGTTCTAAACATTGACCGTGTGTACGTAAAAACGTCGATTTAAGCCCGCGCATGCTCAGAAGCAAGTTAGGAGACGGCAGCGCTCATTCATGTAAAACGACTGTTCAGAATGGAATCAGCACATTCGTTAAGGTGTTTTTCAGCTTATAGACAAGAAAACGATATTTAAAGCACAGTCACTGAAAATCACGAATCGTATCTCACCAAACTTTTATTAACACGCAGCAACACGATATCAGCAAAAGAGGCCGTCTTCCGCATGGAAACGACCCTTTATAGTGACGTCGTGCGTGATTGACGGAACTGCGCTGTGCTAGAGCGTTGTGAAAAAGCGATGGTGTGTATGCTACGTCGTTGTTCAAATTGAAGTTTGAAAAATGACGTTTTTTTAAAGCACATAAAGCGTCGCATTTTTCCATCGCAGAAAACGATGGTGTGTACGCGGCATTACTGTACTACCTGCGAGATCAATGCAAACAAATGAAAAAAAAAGAAATCAAAGAAATCCCGTTATGCCAAAGACGGGAAGCAAAAACATTTGCAGTTGCTGCAATCTGTGCTTGCCATGCCTGGCACTATTTCAGGGATTGTATATATTGTTACGTCTGCCTCTCCAAGATCCCTACTACATGACCTCCTCCTACCTAGCCTAATGATTTCACTGGAGGTAGGCAAGGATTTCTTTCTTTAGAACTTTGTGAACAGAGCAAGGAAACAAATAACAAAATATCTCAGTTTAGAAATGTGAGGGTAAGGTAAGTATGTCCACAAATTTCCACATGAACAACACTCAACATATGATGGTAAAGATAAGGTCATTACATGTGCTCAATCTCAGGCCTCGTACACACGACCAAGTTTCTCGGCAAAAACCAGCAAGAAACTTGCTGGGATTTTTTTTTTTGCCGAGGAAACCGGTCGTGTGTACATTTTTCGACGAGGAAACTGTCGAGGATCCAGTCGAGCCAAAAAGAGAGCATGTTCTCTATTTCCTCGACAAACTTGCCTCATCGAGTTCCTCGACAGCCTAACAAGGAACTCGACGAGGAAAACGATGTGTTTCGCCCGTCGCGTTCCTCGGTCGTGTGTACGAGGCTTAAGAATATGCTGTAAAATAGTAAACATTCATAGCATGATGGCACCAAGCAGAGCTGAGCCTAGCAATTTTCCAAAGTACATTTCTGTCCCAGAACTTGTGAATGTTAGAAAGGATGTCAAAAGGATTTTTTAACAGATGCATACCACTCAATCATACACAGGTTCGAACTATTTTCTGTAGACAAAACAACCAACAAACTCTAAAATCAAAGACATGGTTGACAGCCATGATTATTATAGAATTAAAATGATTGGGACGCCTGTCTTTACATGTACATGAACTTTAATGGGATCTTTGTCCGCAGGGTTCAATATTGAGTTGGCCCACCCTATAACAGCTTCACCTCTTCTGGGAAGGTTGTCCACAAGGTTTAGGAGTGTGTCTATAGGAATGTTTGGCCATTCTTCCAGAAGCACATTTGTGAGGTCAGGCACTGATGTTGGGCAAGAAGGCCTGGCTCCCAAAGGTGTTCTGTCGGGTTGAGGTGAGGATTCTCTGCAGGCCAATCCGGTTCCTCCACCCCAAACTCGCTCATCCATGCGTTCATGGACCTTGTTTGTGCACTGGTGTGCAGTCATGTTGGGAGAGGAAGGGGCCATCCCCAAAATGTCTTGGTATGCTGATGCCTTAAGAGTTCCCTTCACTGGAACTAAGGGGCCAATCCCTGAAAAACAACCCCACACCATAATCCCCCCTCCACCAAATGATTTGGAGGGGGTGGCCCTATACTTTTGGCAATATTGTGTGAATGAGCGGTGGAGGAACTTGACTGGCCTGACCTTAACCCGATAGAACACCTTTGGGATGAATTAGACTGCAAGCCAGGCCTTCTCGTTCATCATCAGTGCCTGACATTACAAATGCACACTCCTAAACCTTGTAGACAGCCTTCCCAGAAGAGTTGGAGCTGTTATAGGTGCAAAGGGTGGGCCAACTCAATATTGAATCCTACGGACTAAGACTTGGATGCCATTAAAGTTCATGTGCGTGTAAAGGTAGGCGTCCCAATATTTTTGAGAATATAGTGTATGATTCATTCCGTTTCTCTACTTGGTTGACTTTACAGTAGTTTTGTAGCACTTAAAATACAAATAAAGGTACAGTGGTCTAGTCCGGTGGTTTAGTGAATAGCAAGCTTGCCTTGCTGCTTTGGATATTCGATACCTAATAGGCTATTTTCATGTACTTTGGTTGGAAGCTTTCTCCCAGCAGTGATTTCAGGTTGCTATCCCACCATCACCTTATGGTTACTGTTCAAGTGTTTGGGGACTTTGCAATAGATTCGCTTATGTAAACTTTCTGCCTAGTGTGCAGTTTTTATTTATATTTTTTAGTTCATGTGTATTTTTTTGCAATACTTTAAGACTATAAAGTGATTCGTACTCCATCCTCGAGCGCTGTATTTTTTGTTTCAGTTCTTTGCCCATGTTCTCAGGTGATTGACAGCTGCACGGAAAGGGTTTCTTTATCTTTTTTTTACACAAAACACTGTGTTTTATTGTCCTTATGGTGTAGCGCTAGTAGTGGGAATTTTTTTCTTGTATTATTTTCATGGAGTTTATTTGTTCTCCCCATGTTTTTCTAAGTTTCCCATGAAATCCAAAGCAACTGATAGGTTAACTAGCTTCCTTCTAAATTGGCCTGTGTCTTTGTGTGGGATACGGACGTAGGATTGTGAGCTTTGGGAAAAAAAACTGATGTGCAAACTTCCATGTTTTCTGGAAAACACTGAGTAACATCTTGGTGCTAAATGATTGTGGAAAATGTTGAGAAATAAAAAACAATGGGGGTTATTTACTAAAGACAAATTCACTTTGCACTACAGGTGCCAACTACAAGTGCACTTAAAATTGCACTGAATGTGCACTAAGAAGTGCAGTCGCTGTAGATCCGAGGGGGACATGCAAGGAAAATAAAAAACAGCATTTTAGCTTGCACATGATTGGATGATAAAATCAGCAGAGCTTCCCCTCATTTCAGATCTACCCCTCAGATTTACAGCGACTGCTTTTCCAAGTGCACTTTCAGGATAATTTCAAGGGCACTTTGCACTTGTAGTTTGCACTAGTAGTGCAAAGTGGATTTGCCTTTCGTAAATAACCCCCAATGCTCTTCACGTCAGTTATTTGCATCAACAGTCACCAACCAGTGGTCCAAGGACCACTGATGGTCCATGAGAAAATTTTGGTTGTCCTCACGGATTCTGCCACAAATCAACATTGTGATGATGTACACCATCCAATGTTGTTTCCAGTGTGGTTTTCAATGTGCGCCGACAGTCAATACTGAAGTGCATAGAATGGGAGGTGAAGAAGGAGGGGACTTCCAATGGCAGCACTGTGGGAGGGAGCATGAAGCTCAAGCATGGCTGGATAAAAAGATGAGACCTACAGGTGAGTCTGTGCAAGGCAGCAGTGTGAAGGGGACAGAGAGCCAAAACATTGTATGTATAAGACGGCAGTGTGATCCAGGGGGAGGGAGGCAGTGAGCTGGAACATTGTGTGTATAAGGCAGCAGTGTAATCCAGGGGGAGGGGGACAGAAAGCCGAAGCATTATGTTTATAAGGCAGAAGTGTGATCCAGGGGGAGGGAGACAGAGAGTTGGAGCATTGTGTGTATAAGGCAGCAGTATGATCCAGGGGGAGGGGGGAAGAGAGGTGGAGCATTGTGTGTATAAAGCAGCAGTATGATCCAGGGGGAGGGGGAGAGAGCCGAAACATTGTGTGTATAAGGCAGCAGTGTGATCCAGGGAGAGGGGACAATGAGCTGGAGCATTGTGTGAGTAGCACTACCCCTGAAGGAGCTGCTGGTTTAGATTTGGGCCTTCCGTTATCCTACTGTTCCATACGCTCGCTTCAGGGGTTGTCCTTGAAGAGTTGTGCATAAGAATGTACGCACCAACACAGTGGGGTTGATTTACTAAAGGCAAAAAGACTGTGCACTTTGCAAGTGTAGTTGCTCCGGAGATTATTAAATGAGCAGAAGTTCTACTGAATTCCATCATCCAATCATGTGCATTGTGCAAGCAAAAATGCTGTATTTTCCTTGCATGCGATTGGATATTCTTTGCAAAGTGAAGCCTTATCTCATTTACTAAGCTCTGGAGTACTTGCGCTTGCAGAGTGCAACTGCACTTTGCAAAGTGCATAGTCGGTTTGCCTTTAGTAAATCAACCCCAAAGTCTCTTTCAAGGGTTTTATTAACAAAGTAGAGGGGTAGAGGGACAGGGAAAGACTCAGGTACTTTCGCTTTAGGGATCACGGGTACCACTTAGATCCAGAGGATCCACACTGGATTTTAGCAACCACCAGATAGGCCTACTCTCACAGGTCTAGCAGCTGATGTTGAAAGTCGACAAAGTCTCTGCCACAGACTTGATAAGTGTCGCTAGGCCGTCCCACAATCTTCTGCCAGAAGATCAGGTAACCGACTGCACACCCGATATAGTTCCAACAAAAGTTACATGACTCACAGTGCCAAGAATCTTTCAGCCAGACCAGCAGCACAGTGAGGTAAATCCGCCAGGGTACATCCATCAATTGAATCCCACTGGTTCAGTTTCCTTCCATAGATAAGGTAGCGAAGGGCCATCCCTGGATCAGTAGGCCCCAGAAACTCCTGGGCCTACTATCAGTTGCTAGGCCCAGGAGTTTCTGGGGCCTAGTTTCTGGGGCTACAAAACAGCTCAGCATCCTTGAGGCCAGGAGGGCCCTCAGGGCGAGATCGGAAGACGAACTCCGCCAAACGACATCTGTCCCTTAAGTACCCCTCCGCAGAATGCACAGCGGGTTGACCACTCCCCCTGAGCCTCTTCTGAGAGAGAGATACCCAATACATCCAGCCCGTTGCCTCTCCAACCGTGACCTGCGGTGACAGCGACACCCACCGCCAGGGGGAAACTTGTGCAACCCAGCCGAGCTGAACAGAACCAACAATTTAGAATAATCATTCTGAGACAAAACTACTGCACAGGCAACTATAATTTAACACATAGCGCCCACTCAATGGGAGCAGGGCGCTACATGTGTATAAGGCAGCAGTGTGATCAAGGGAGAGGGGGAAGAGAGCTGGAGCATTGTGTGTATAAGGCAGTAATGTTATCCAGAGTGAGGGGGACAGAGAGTCGGAGCATTGTGTGTATAAGGCATGTTAAAATCATGTTCGTGGTCCACAGATTCGAAAATCGAGTTTAGTGGTCAGAGAGGTCCAAAAGGTTGGCGACCACTGACACTATATATAAGGGCATGCGTCAGCACATGGAAGCAGCAGCCAGTCCCAGACGACGTCACGTATGACGAAATGCATAGGCGTGGCCTGCATTCTGACGTTTTTCACGCTAACCTGAACTGACCCAGGAAGGGGAAGCCATAGAGGACGCCGAGATCCAGCTTTTGAAACCGCACTTTGTGCACCTTATTGGGCTTATGATTCTCCACCTATCTGTAAGTGCAATATTTTACTTTGATCATTAAATTGTTTTGCAAAGTTGCACTATGGGCCCTTTTCTTTTCTTTTTGCATCTGAGCCATTCATCCGTTCTGACCGATGGGAAATAGCTTGAAGCAGATCCAGTGTGCTACATACAGTCATTTGGGTGACTCTAAATATACCCGGGTCCAGTCTGACCACCATTGTGGTCTCCACATCTGGTAAGGGCATTGTTTTGTCACTCAGGTGTGCCTTGGTGGAAGGTTGTGTCAGCCCTGTACTATCCTTTTCTCTGAAGACATTCGCTGTGAAGTTCACTCTTTTAAAGAAGTTTTCTTTAAGATATCTGGGAGCATATGGACTAATACCTCACCTGTAGTCTTTTTTGTTTGCACAATCTCATTCATTCATAGACTTTATACACATTCATATATTGTTTTCATTTACAAGTTATTTTTGTTTTTCACGTGTATTTTTATTTCTAGTCAATTGTTTAGTTTTAGTGATGCATAGCAATTGACCTTACGATTTTGTGTCACCTTCACTTATTTGTGTCACGCCAGGAATTTTTTGGTATCACATCAGAATTTCTATACACTAGAATTTAAGCTGTACCTCTTCTTTTCTTTTCTTTTTTTCTTGACCACTGATTTACATTACAAGGATTTCAGTAAATGCCATTGCATATTTTTACTTGCTTACGTGCTGTAGGTGCTGCAACAAATCACTCTACTGACTTCTTAAACTGAAGGAAGTGGGAATGCTAAGTGGGATGTTCTGCCTTCTCTAATCACATGATCAGTCACAGTGTTGTCATAAGGCAAAAGCAGTAAAAAGCAGTGATCCAGCCAGTCACATGAGCAGGAAGTAGATGTCTGAGGGTGTGCAGTACGCATATAGTATATTAAATGCCCCTTTTATTGTCATGGTTACTATAGCTGCAAGGTAGTGACTAGATCTTTTGGCAGTTATAGAAAATGACAGCTGGCTGCAGACTGAAATAGAAATGTTAGTTTTATTAATAATAAATTACATAAGTCTGTAGCAGTTATGTACAGTATGTTATCATCTGGAGTGGGATTTACTTGTATACTTCCTTTGAACTTCACCCTTATCAGAAAAACAACAACAAAAGCACCTTTAGAAATGTTTGGTAATGGCAATCTACAAATACCTTTAATAATTGCAGGATTTTTTTTTCTTTGCATACCTTTTTCTTCCCATTATTCTCACATTGGTAATTTTTATTAAGGGAAGATGAATCCATCTCCCTTTACTTCCTGGAACTCTGCCTAGAACTCTGGGTCTTCCTCCTGGAACATGTGACAGGAACTTCCCAGAATGCAGCTGTAAGGCCAGTGTGACATCACCAGTGCCTTAAAGAGACCAGGAAGTAGAAAAACAGTAACTGTAAGTAAAAGCAAAAAAAGATTTGTTTAACTAATGAATGTAAGATGGCTTTAAAGTATTCCTGTCAGTAAACTGAGAAAATCAAACAGATCATGAGGTAATAAAAAGTATAAGCAGAGTTTTGTGAAAACCGCATGTCAGAACCATCAGAAGATCCATAGGTAGAGGCAGCTGAAGTTACATGCAGATCCTCATTGCTCTTTGTCACCTGTATTTGAATTCAAAATAATCTTTAGTCAGACAGCGTACATAAACTGAACCAATTGTTTTTGTTTTTTATCTGTTTGTATAGTGAATGTGATCATCCTAATGTAAATAATGTTATCAATTTGAGTTATTGTTTGAAACATTATTTTACATTGATCTTTGCTCGGGCCAGTACACACCACAATGTGTGTAAAACGTACGTTGGGTGCGACTATTAAAACTGCGCCGCATCAAACTGCATGGTGCTGCGGTGCCATGCATTTTGTTGGCCGCAATGCGCTTGCGTGCTTGTTAGATGTGTATGGGGTGCTGCTATTAACAATGAATGGCACCTGCAACAAGTCTAATGGGGGCAGTGCATTCCCATGTGTGATTGGTGTAAATGCGTTCTATATGTGTATGCACACACGCGCTCATTACACATATGTTTTGCTTTTTTCTTCTCAGTGCTGTATAGTAATTGTATGTTCATGCTCTCAGTGTAAGTATATGAACAAAGCACTTTTTAATAGGCAGTCATTAACAAAAATTATACTCTTCGGGTGGCATGTCCTGTAATCGTTTTTTTCGCCTTTGTCTTTAAGCGAGAATGCTAACTGCAGTGTTTTATATACAGGTAGTCAACTAAATCTAGGTACAAAATAGGATCTCCAATATAAAACCTAAACAAGAGAGGCAAACCCTGGAAAATCACATCCAGGAATGCTTTCTGTTAGCTTCATAAATAAACTGACGGTGAGCAATTGCTGAAAATATTTACTAGTTTCTTTTAACAGTCTAGGGCAGTGATGGCGAACCTTTTTGAGCCCGAGTGCCCAAACCATGACGCAAAACCAACTTATTTCTTTCAAAGTGCCAACACAGAATTAAACCTACCAGTGGCTCTGTACAGAGGATGGGACTGATCATCCCTCTCTGAATGATCCCTAAGGGACCACAAACATATGATCCCGCCAGATTCGCTCAGAATGCAGGGATCAGGAATGCATTGTGCTCAAAATACACTGTGCAACATACATTGACCTACCTGACACATGCACTCTTCTACCTGACCATTACACTCACCTACCTGACACATGCACTCACCTACCTGACACATGCACTTACCTACCTGACCATTACACCAGGGCCGATCCTAGGGTCACAGACGCCTGGGTGCAGAAATATTTCTGGCGCCCCCACATGGGTGTCGTCATTTTACTAACCCCTCCCCTTTACAAATGTTTCTATGGCAATGACTCAACCACAGAGATGCTCCCCCACAAAGTCTTCATTACCCTGGGATCCTTACATGATCTCTTAACAATAAACAAAATGCAGGAAGATAAGCAGAGTACTTTATTGGGACCTGGAGGGAGAGCCTCTGTGATGGACACAGAGAGGGCTTCTGTTAGAGAGTCTATTAGATGTTTGGCACCCCCACCTTTGCAGGCGCCTGGGTGCAATGCACCCTATGCACCCTGCCTAGGATCGGCCCTGCATTACACTCACCTACCTGACACATGCACTCACCTACCTGACCATTACACTGACCTACCTGACACATGCACTCACCTACCTGACACATGCACTCATCTACCTGAAACATGCACTCACCTACCTGACCATTACACTGATCTACCTGACACATGTACTCACCTACCTAACACATGCACTCACCTACCTGACCATTACACTGATCTACCTGACCATTACACTGACCTACCTGACACATGCACTCACCTACTTGACACATGCAATGACAACAAAAATGAGGCACAATGTTTCCCAATGACACCAATAATGAGGCACAATAACACCAATAATGATGCACAATGTTTCCCAATGACACCAATAATGAGGCACAATGACACCAATGATGGGGCACCATGTTTCCCAATGACACCAAAAATGAGGCACAATGATACCAATGATGAAAAATGTTTCCCAATGAGGCCGAATGACACCAATGATGGGGCACAATGTTTCCCAATGACACTAATAATGAGGCTGTTCTTTTTGCACAATTGATTGTTTGCAGAGCTAGCACCTGATGTCTGAGAGTGGGGCAGGACTGGAGAGGTGTGAACCCTTTTTTGCTTAGGACTGACAAGATAACTGTACTGTACAGTCCACAATAACACTTGTCTTCCAGTGTCTCACCTTGCTCCAGCAGCTCATTCCCGCCCGCAAGTCTACTCTGATTCCAGCCCCGTGTTCTCCCAGTCAAGCCCAGTATGTCACCGCTGATTTGTTTAATGGTGAGTGCGGTGTGGATGAGACAGCTTCTTTGATTGGATTAGCATGCGCACGCACTAACGTCACCCCCCGGACACTTCTTCTTTGTCACAGCTAGCCTAGAGAACTGTGGGAGATGTAGTTTGCGGTGCGGTGTGGACGAATAGATTTTAGTGTGTGCTTTTCTCATTTTTCATGGCGTGACCAAAGAGAGGGCTCGGCGTGCCGGCAGCGGCACGCGTGCCACGGGTTCGCGATCACTGGTCTAGGGGTTGATTTACTAAAGGCAAAAAGAGGGTGAGCTCTGCTGTCTGCCATCATCCAATCATGTGCAAGCAAAAATGCTTTTTTTTTTTCCTTGCACGTGATTGGGTGCTCTTTGCAAAGTGAAGCTTTACCTCCTTTACTAGGGGCATCTGCACTTTGCAAAGTGCACAGTATATTTGGTAAATCCACCCCCGGGTCTACATATAAAACCAGCAGATAATGAAAGTATGGGACATATTTGGTGGCCAGAAATGAGACCATAAGAAGTTATGATGGCTGCCTATATCCGCTCAGTGAGGTTATATTAACTGGACTTATTAAACCTGTGACCTTCTAAGAGTGGACTGTATTGATTTTTCTTAACACCATATGCTCTAGCAGAAGACCTACATATCTGTATCAATGCTATGAATATATACTAACAAATCTCCTCAAACCTCAGAGTAAAGGCCTCTTAAGGGCACTCTACAATCTGCTATTCTGCCTAATCATGCCAAATTAGTGTTAGCATGAACAGGCTGATAAGGTCTTCTGTGACCATTATAATTAGGAACCACTTTATTGGACAGATTTAGGCCTTGCTGTGCATTTTGCTGCAGAGAGGGCATTTTGCTGCAGAGAGGTGTACACTAATCTCTAGACCAGTGGTTTCCAAACTGTGGCCTGGGGCCTGGCCCAACAAAGGGACAAAATCCTTCCCTTTGCTTGCTTTTATATGGCCCTTGGGGGCACTATTTCATTCGCTGACACCAACAAAGGGACAACATTTTTCCTAATGACACCAGCGATGGTGCACAATTCCTCCCAATGACACCAAAGATGGGGCCCAGTGACGTCAATGATGGGGCACAATTTCTCCCAATGACACAAACAATGGGGCAAAATTCCTCCCAAAGACACCAACAATGAGGCACAATTCCTCCCAAAGACAACAATAATAGGGGAACAATTCCTCCCAATGACACTAACAATAGGGCACAATTCCTCCCAATGACACCAACGATGGGGCACAGTTCCTTCCGATGAGACCCAACAACAGGGTACAATTCCTCCAGTGACACCAACAATGAGGCCCAATTCTTCCCAGTGACAAATGATGGGACAAAATTCCTCTCACTGACACCAAAGATGAGGTATTTTTTACTCCCACTGATGCTGAGACATTTTCTACTTCTGGTGACCACAGTTTGGCCCTCTTAAAGTCTGAAGGGCAGTATACTGGCCCTTTGTTTGGTGAGCCCTGCTCTAGACCATACTAAGGCTCCATGCAGACTAGCTTAAAGCATAGCTCCAGACTCCCCCAAAAAAATACTGTAGCAGCTGACTTTTAGTATAAGGACACTTTCCTGTCTCTGGATCCAGCGATGACCTTCTTCAACCGGCTTCAGGTGAAGGCGCCGACATCTGAAGTAGAGGAAAAAGGAAGTTAAGCCTTGTGGCTTTACAGTCGGTTTTCTATTGCGCATGCACCTCACGGTCCCCTTAAAAGTCCCTTCACCTTCACACCCACCAGTTCTGCTTCAATATGTTACTGTGAATATGTTAAAGAATATGTGAACCCAACTTTTCATATTCCTGACATGTGCCTGCTATACTGTTTACTATGAAAACGTGTTCTGTTCTCTCTATACTGCTTTCTTTGTGTGAAATATATTGTGTGCCTGCCAGTCCCTCTGCATTCCTATTAATACAGTAGGTGACGGCGATATTGTGTCAATCTCGCTGCTTTTATTGGCGAGATTGACCACCTACAAGCCCCGTCACGGGAGCCAGCGCCGAGCTGGCTCTCCGGGAAAGGTAAAATGTGTTGAAGCCAACATACGTCCAGCTTTCAGTGAATGGGGATCCGACTTGGATTTCCGCCAATACCAGGCACTGTGTTTGGTATAAATCATAAGGGGGAACTCCACGCCAAATTTTAAATAAAAAAACGTCATGGGTTCCCCTCCAGGAGCATACCAGGCCCTTAGGTCTGGTATGGATTTTAAGGGAAACCCCCTACGCCGCAAAAATGGCATGGGGGTCCCCCAAAATCCATACCAGACCCTTATCCAAGCACGCAGCCCGGCCGGTCAGGAAAGGCGGTGGGGACGAGCGTGCACCCCGCCCCTTCCGAGCCATACCAGACCGCATGCCCTCAAGATGGGAGGTGGGTGCTTTGGGGCAGGGGTGGGTGCTTTGCAGCCCCCCCACCCCAAAGCACCGTGTCCCCATGTTGATGAGGACAAGGGCCTCTTCACGACAAACCTGCCCGTTGGTTGTCAGGGTCTGTGGGCGGGGAGCTTATCGGAATCCGGGAGCCGATCTAAAGGAAATCATAAAATGAAAACATAACATGTATGGTCATTATAGTTGACAAGAAAAACAGGTTGTCAGCTAATATTCCTAATAGACTGTAGGCTTTCCAGGCAATAGCTGAATAAAACTTTGATCACATAATGTCTATGGTTGCCACCTGCTTCCACCTAATTCATTAAAACTTGAAAACTGATTTCAGGAGGTTTGCGAGATTCACTAATAGCTACACAATAAATTATAACTAAAGGCACATTTTGTTTTTTAGACTTGGGTAGTGTTTGAAGGATTACAACCCCTGCCAAGTTTGTACTTCTGTCTGTGTCCCTGTCGGCGAAGAAGAAGAGAGGTGAAATCTTCCAATAGGCATTAAAACTGGCAAGGGTTTTAATATGTCACGAATCGTTCCAAAACAAAAAAAAAGCTTTGCTGGTTTGGAAAATAATGGCCTATATACCACATTGGGTGGATAAATGAATCATATAATATACTGCATAGATAATGTAACACATAGGAACTTAAAAAGCTGTCCTTTTTTGAACAAATATAAAGTACACTAATAATATTTTAGCATTTCCTTATTAATAAACTGCCAGCGGAACTATTTCATTTGATTCATTTTACTTATAATTCTACATTCTAATTTTGCAGTTGTTACGTTTTTTTTTTTTTTGCAACCACGGTAATTATCCATATTGTTTTAGTTAACAACTAAGCAGCTATAGATACTTAGCAAGCATAATTGGTTCTAGATTTTCTGCATTTATCTATGTGATCTGGCTAATCCTTCCCTCTTCTACTACAAACCAGTGCTTGTAGTGTTTCATACCATTGGGTGAGTTGGGCTAGAAATGCAGCTATTCCCAGCACTCCGAATATAATGTAGATAACTGCCAAAATATTGTTTTTTTTTGGGTGAACTTCTGTTTGCTTATAGCGAGATTTATTGTCTACCCACTACTCTTGCTACATGGTAATAATGAAAGTGGACCTTTCAGTAATTTTATGTCACCTTACATGTCACAATAAATAACTGCATTACTTTTTTTCCGACATTAAAACCGTGTTTTTTTTCCCGACAGATGTTCGCTCAAACTTGTCTTGCATACACACAGTCACACAAATGTTGTTGGAAATTCCGATCGCCAAGAACGCAGTGACGTACAAGACGCGGTGGCGTATCATGGGGGGTGCGAGGGGGAATAAGCCCCAGATGCAACATTGGGGGGGGGGGGCGAAATCCCGCCCCAGTATGTGTCACCCTTGCTCCATACTCCCAATTTTACTTTTCTGTGACCTCTGGCCGCCATGTGTAGTCTCAGGCCGCCCCTGGCACCCTGTGATTGGGCGAAAGGGGTCATGTGTGGCAGGTGGGGCTGGCCTATCCTCAATCACTGGGGAGCGGGGCTGGCCTTCACTATGAGCTGTGGCCGATGTCTCCTCCTCCTCCTCTCCGGGTCACCGCTCATGTCCCCGTCAGTGCAGGCAGTCTTTGCCCGATCACCGATGTCTTGTTCTCCTCCCCTCCGGGTCCCCGCTCAAACCCCCGCCAGCGCATGCAGTCTGTGCCCGATGATCACCGATGTCTTGTTCTCCTCCTCTCCGGGTCACCGATCGATCATGTCCCAGCTGGGGCAGGCAGTCTGTGCCCGATCACCAATGTCTTCTTCTCCTCCTCTCCGGGTCACCGATCATGTCCCCGCCGGGGCAGGCAGTCTGGCAGCGTGACAGGCGGCAGCAGAGGCAGAGCAGCAGATCATGGAAGAAAAAAAAGTTAGAGACTCCTCACTCCTGAGTTTTGTTGCTGGCCCGGGGGAGTAGATATGGTCTGGTGAGAGAGGGAGCAGCCATAAAGTCAGTGTAATGTGTTGTGGGTAGTGTATTGTGTATTGTGTGTGTTTAGTGTAGTGTGTATTGTGTATAGTGTGTGGTGTAATGGTCTGTGGGTAGAGTATTGTGTAGTGGTCAGTATGTAGTGTATTGTGTAGTGGCCTGTGGGTAGTGTATTGTGCACTAGTGTAGTAGTGTAGTGGTCAGCGTGGTGTGTAGTGTAGTATAGTGGTCAGTGTGGTGTGGTGTGTAGTATAGTGATCAGTGTGGCGTGTAGTGTAGTGGTCATTGTGGCGTGTTGTGTAGTGGTCAGTGTGGCATGTAAAATGAGGAAAAAAAGTTGCGCTAACTGTAAATATTGTAAACCAGTAGCAGCTAGCACCAACAAAAGACAATATTGTGTACAAAGAATAAAAAAGAAAAAGTGCAGCGCTGAGTATTCAGTGAAATGAATCAAAAAATATGGTAAATAATCAAAGTTCAGTGAAAAATCAAAGAAATTTAAAAAAGAAAAAAGAGGGGGACACACCCCCAAGTAATGTGACAGGTAAATAACCTGAAAGGCAGCTAGAAAGTGAGATCTAGCTGGATAATGTGTAATATAAACACACCGTGATAAGTGAGGGGACACAAAAATAAATAATAATGAGAACCTCAAATGAAGTCCATATAATTTATACGTGTAACTCCAAAATGTAAATGTGATAGTCCAAGGTCAAAATGGCCTATACAGTCCAAAGAAATATATATATGCAATGTATTTCCTTTTTTGGAGTTGGTCAAAAGTTCTTTGTGGAAAAGACCAAATGACTGTAGAGGAATGGAAGATGTTGTGATCTTCTCAGGTATGGAACTCAGATGTTCTTAATAAGCAGTTGGAACCTCATCAGCAATCCATAATGGTATCCAAATAAACAAGTATAAAGATGGGTACTCTTACCGGAAAGTGTGGACATACACGTCAGCGACGGTATGTCAAACACGCATGTACGAGCTCCTAGGCAGCCATGATGTCAATGGGGAAGCTGTTTGATGTGCCAGCCTTTAATCCGCCAGGACGGGTCCAATCCAATGAGAGGAGACAGCTCGTGCAGGTGTGGTTCTCAGATGAAAGAGTGTAATATGCAGGCCAAACGTAGAAACCATGTAAGGGAAAACGTACTCACATAGTGCGGTTAATCCCAAAACAAGCCTTTATTAGGCATAGAAAATAAAAGCCAAAATAAACAAAAAACTGGATAAAAATATATAAAATAGATAAAAAAGTACAAGCCCAGTGAAAGACGAGTACAAGTGATCACAAGTAAAATATGGCGTAATGAGCAAGTAGCGTATGAGCTATGTACCCGACATGTTTCGAGCGGCAGAGCTCTTCAACTGGGGCAGTTGAAGAGCAGCTCGAACACCTGCACGAGCTGTCTCCTCTCATTGGATTGGACCCGTCCTGGCGGATTAAAGGCTGGCACATCAAACAGCTTCCCCATTGACATCATGGCTGCCTAGGAGCTCGTACATGCGTGTTTGACATACCGTCGCTGACGTGTATGTCCACACTTTCCGGTAAGAGTACCCATCTTTATACTTGTTTATTTGGATACCATTATGGATTGAGGATGAGGTTCCAACTGCTTATTAAGAACATCTGAGTTCCATACCTGAGAAGATCACAACATCTTCCATTCCTCTACAGTCATTTGGTCTTTTCCACAAAGAACTTTTGACCAACTCCAAAAAAGGAAATACATTGCATATATATATTTCTTTGGACTGTATAGGCCATTTTGACCTTGGACTATCACATTTACATTTTGGAGTTACACGTATAAATTATATGGACTTCATTTGAGGTTCTCATTATTATTTATTTTTGTGTCCCCTCACTTATCACGGTGTGTTTATATTACACATTATCCAGCTAGATCTCACTTTCTAGCTGCCTTTCAGGTTATTTACCTGTCACATTACTTGGGGGTGTGTCCCCCTCTTTTTTCTTTTTTAAATTTCTTTGATTTTTCACTGAACTTTGATTATTTACCATATTTTTTGATTCATTTCACTGAATACTCAGTGTGGCATGTAGTGTAGTGTAGTGGTCAGTGTGGCGTGTAATGTAGTGTAGTGGTCAGTGTGGCATGTAGTGTAGTGGTCAGTGTGGAATGTAGTGTAGTGTAGTGGTCAGTGTGGCGTGTAGTGTAGTGGTCAGTGTGGTGTGTAGTGTAGTGTAGTGGTCAGTGTGTAGTGTAGTATAGTGGTCAGTGTGGTGTGTAGTGTAGTGGTTAGTGTGGCATGTAGTGTAGTGTAGTGGTCAGTGGCGTGTAGTATAGTTTAGTGGTCAGTGTTTAGCGTGTAGTGTAGTATAGTGGTCAGTGTGGCATGTAGTGTAGTATAGTGGTCAGTGTGGCGTGTAGTTTAGTATAGTGGTCAGTGTGGCGTGTAGTGTAGTATAGTGGCAGTGTGGCATGTAGTTTAGTATAGTGGTCAGTGTGGCATGTAGTGTAGTGGTCAGTGGGTGGGGTGTGTAGTGTAGTGGTCAGTGGATATAGTGTAGTATTGTGTAGTGGTCAGTATGGGAATCAGGTAGGTCAGTGTGTAGTGTAGTGGTCGATGTAGGAATCAAGTAGGTTAGTGTAAGTGTATAGGAATGAGATAGGTCAGTGTATTGTATAGTGTAGTGGTCAGTGGTTAGGGTAGTGTAGTGTAGTGGTCAGTATAGGAATCAGGTAGGTTAGTGTGTAGTGTAGTGGTCAGTATAGGAATCAGGTAGGTTAGTGTCCTGTGTAGTGGTCAGTATAGGATTCAGGTAGGTTAGTGTGTAGTGTAGTGGTCAGTATAGGAATCAGGTAGGTTGGTGTAAGGGTCAGTATAGGAATGAGATGGGTCAGTGTGGTCAGTGTAGTGTATTGTGTAGTAGTATAGTGTAGTGGTCAGTATAGGAATCAGGTAGGTTAGTGTGTAGTGTAGTGGTCAGGGTGTAGTGGTCGGTGTAGTGTGTATTTTAGTGGTCGATGTAGGAATCAGGTAGGTCAGTGTAGTTGTTGGTATATGAATCATGTAGGTCAGTGTAGAAGTTAGTGTAGTGGTCAGTATAGGAATCAGGTAATTAGTGGTCAGGTAGATCAGTTTATTAATCAGGTTGGTCAGTACTATTGTAGAAAGGGACTCAGGGAGTGTGAAAAGTCTGGAGGTTAGGGGGCGCAAATTACTTGCCTTGCCCTGGGCGCTGACAACCTACGCTACGTCACTGCTACACACGATCGGAATTTCCAACAAGAACTTTTGTTGTCGGAAAATTTGAGAACCAGCTCTCAAACATTTGTTGTCGGAAATTCTGACAGCAAATGTCCGATGGATCATACACACGGTCAGATTTTCCTGCAACAAGCTCACATCGAACATTTGTTGTCGGCAGGGCAGGACTTAGGGTGGTGGGGGGGTTTGAGTCACTTTTGGGCCCTACCTTCTATACATTACTTTAAATAGAACAAAATGATACACAAGCTATGTATTAGAGCTACACAATTCTGGATGAACTGAGAATAAAAATAGAGATCAGGATTCTGAGCAAACAACTGAACAAAATTACATAATGTATGTTAATTGCTGAAGTCTATTAAAAATGTTTAATTAATCTGAATTATTTAAAAAAAAATTGGGTTTGAATCAATGATTAAATTCCTCAATCAAATACACTTGTTTCATAGATAATGACGTCATCGCGACCGCGTCGCATAATGATGACACGTAGTCATCAATAGTAAACACAGTGTTGTCCTGAAGGACATGATGTATACTGTACTGCGCATAGGCACAAAAAAGCACTGACACAAGTCAGAGTGCAATGTATTTTTTTTCTTTTTTTTGGGCTTTTATCTTTATCCCTTTATGTGTTGATATGTTTTTTATGTCTCCTCCCTGTGGCTCATCCAGTTGGTTCTACTCTCATCCCTCTTGATCTAATTATGCTAGAGGTTGCACCATATATTTATGTACCTCTTGTACATGCCTGCTCTCCATTCACACACTCAACAATACTCAATGTATTCAAAGGGTAAATCCAGCAATCGGAGCCAAAGTAACATGCCACATCCAGAAAAAGGACAGACACTGGACATAATATTGCAAAAATAGCTTCACATGGGTAATAATAAAAGAAAGACAGTTTGTCTACTTGGACGGAGGAAAAAATTATCAATGTCACTAGAACAGGTAAAAATGCTAGACCAATCAACACACTTTAAATGAAAAATTAAATGACTGGCATATTATTGAAAAAAAATTAACGGAAATGGGCGGGGCCCCCTATTAGGCGGGGACCCATGTGCTTGAGCCCAGTCAAGCTCAATGGTAAGTTTGGCCCGGGTTGTCGGAATGTCCGATCGTGTGTACACGGCATAAGGCTGGCCATACATGGTTCAAATCTGTTATTCGAATCGTTAATGGGCAGGCTGAATGTACAAAGTTGAATCGATTGATATACTTGGGTACAGCCAGTCTGCTGGATTCTCTGAGGCCCCGTACACACGGCCGAGGAACTCGACGTGCCAAACACATCGAGTTCCTCGGCCAGTTCAGCCCTGAAGCCGCCGAGGAGCTCGGCGGGCCGAGTTCTCCCATAGAACAACGAGGAAATAGAGAACATGTTCTCTATTTCCTCGCCGAGGTCCTCGTCGGCTTCCTCGGCGAAATTGTACACACGGCCGGGTTTCTCGGCAGAATTCAGCCAGAAACTCGGTCGGAAGCTGAATTCTGCCAAAGAAAACTGGTCGTGTGTACGGGGCCTTACAATTGCTGCTATAGCCGCTAGTGATAATCACTGTCTTCTCCTGATGGGGAAGCCCCCCCCCCCCCCCGCCGGGAGAAGACAATAGCTTGGCACAAGGAATTTCCCTGTCAGACCTGTCTATGTTGATGGGGGAATCATGCAAAGTTCTTTCCAGCAACCTGTGGTTGAAAGAAAGAAATTTGCACCGTTTATGGCCTGCCTAAAGGTCATGTCATGTTGCCCTACCTCCTCCCTCTCTCACAATTGTACTTCACTTTTTTGTGCTGCATTCCTTGCCTTGGTGAGAATAAAATGAGTTCCTCCTGCTCCCTGCATGACATCCGATATGCCATGGGGCTTTGGGTCCCAAGTAAGCTCTGCGGAACAGCTGTGCATGCATAGGTTTCCGTGACCATTAACTTACCCAAAAACGACTATGAAGCCTCGTACACACGACCGAGGAACTCGATGGGCGAAACACATCGTTTTCCTCGTTTTCCTTGTTAGGCTGTCTAGGAACTCGACAAGGCAAGTTTCTCTATTCCCGTCGAGGAAATAGAGAACTTGCTCTCTTTTTGGCTCGTCGAGTTTCTCGACAGTTTCCTCGACGAAAAATGTACACACGACCGGTTTCCTCGGCAAAAAAATTTCTCCCTGCAAGTTTCTTGCTGGTTTTTGCCGAGAAACTCGGTCGTGTGTACGAGGCCTTAGGGAAGCCCCAAACTTTCATCGTCTTTGGCCATGAATAAAAAAACACCTGCATGGCCACAGACGTGCTGAAGGGCTCTGGCAGGATCCAAAGACTGGGCAGAGCCTTTTTTAGCACATCTGCCCATGCCTAATAATGGCGGCAATGAAGGAGGACAGAGCCATCTGGGAGACGGACTGAAGATCAACTTTTAGCTCCAGTCTATTGACTTTACCTAGCCTGGGATGGTCCCATTCGTTTTCTGCTCTTCTTCTCTCATGATCAGACTGGAATACTGCAACTTTATAGCAATTTTCCAAAGTAAGAGTCTGCAGTAGGAGGCTATTCCATATGAAACACTTATAAGCACAGCCAAGGACTGCATATGAAATAGAAGTGACCTTGGAGGATAGCTAAACAAAGATTGCATTTTCCTTCTGGAGAGAAAACAGATGAAGCTATTGTGAGGAGGAATAATCTCTGGGAGGCATTAAAAACCCGTACATGTTATGCTTACCCATGAAGAAAATATATTTAATGCTACAGTAGTTCCCCCTTGAATTGCTGTTGTCTTGTACATGCAGTTTGCATACTGTACATGCACATTTTTTTTAGTAATGGTAGTCTATACAGTAGTGTTTGAACACCCGTCACAAATAACCTAAAGATGCTACTAATGCCGCTTACACACGGTCGGGATTTCCGATGGAAAAAGTAAGATGGGAATTTCCGACGGACTTAGATCGAGAGCAGGTTCTAAAAATTCCTATTGGAAAATCCGTTCGTCTGTATGGAATTTCGACGGGAAAAAAACCCACGCATTCGACGCATGCTCGGAAGCATTGAACTTCATTTTTCTCGGCTCGTCGTAGTGTTGTACGTCACCGCATTCTTGACGGCTGGAATTTGGTGTGACCATGTGTATACAAGCCAAGCTTGAGCGGAATTCCGTTGGAAAAAGCATCCGATTTTTTTCCAACAGAAAATCCATTCGTGTGTACGCGGCATCAGACTTTTCAGGTACCAATCCACAATGGGATGCCTAAAAACAAATGTTCATTTATTACAAAATAATTACTGTATTCCTGATATGCCTCCAAAAACCGCACCCAAATACCACTGACTAGCTACATCTATGTAAAACAATTGAATTTGTTGTGTTACACAAATGTATTACATTGAAGTTATTTCCATATCCTAGTGCCTGTTAGACCCCTTTCACAATGAGGCACTTTTTAGGCGCATTTGCGCTAAAAAAAGCACCTGAAAAGGTCACGAAAGCCTATTTTCATTCAAATCAATTAATGCTTTGACACTGGGGCGGGGCTCTAGCAGGGTGGTGAAAAACCTCATGCAGGCAGCAAAAAAAAGCACCTCAAAAGCGCCCCTCTCCATTGAAATGAACGAGAAGCATCTCAAGAGTAGTGTTGCTCACGAATATTCGTATTGCGAATATTCGGCTCGAATATGGCATATTCGAGTATTCGCGATATATTTCGAATTTCGCGGTGAATATTCGCAATTCCGAATATTCACATTTTTTCAATTTGATTTTTAAAACAGATCACATCCTATCGACGTCTAAAAGCATTGCTGGTATGATTAGAGACCCTGGGCCGAGTAGCTAAGCTGAGGCGATCCTTTTATGTTGCCGAATTAAAAAAAAAAAAATTGCGAATTTTCGCTAATGCGAATGCGAAAATGATTGCGAATTTTCGATAACTGTGGTAGGAGAACTCTGATTGTCTCTGATGCAAAAGGGGGGGGCTTTGTGTATGTTTCTGTTATGAATATTTGTATGTTTGATATTATTTTTTTTTGTAAGAAGGAAAAAATTGCGCATACCTTAAAAAAAGGGGAGAATACAGCAGCAACTCAAAAATGTTATACAACATAAATTAATACAAAACAGAAAATGGAGTCGCTCTACAAGAATAAAAAATATGTCTAGTGACAAGACATGTGGGCAAATTATAAAATAAGCAAGCGCAAATAACTTGTGAAATACACAGTGAAACAAATATATAAAGAAATATAGTCCCAATAATAGAAAAATAATCTTTCATAAAAATGTCTTTGATATGTGAAGTGAAAAAAAGTCCAAAGCATGCAGCATGAACGTGTTCAATCTTCAAGGTGTTTGATTGACAAACGGCTGTGACAGATGGATAGAGTAAAGAATCACCACCAATGCAAAACACTTTTTATTTTGTATTGTAAAATATCAAGAATATTCTGAGCCAATCAGAGTGCTCCTTCCGCATTTGCCGAATATTCGCAATTATTTTGTATTGTAAAATATCAAGAATATTCTGAGCCAATCAGAGTGCTCCTTCCGCATTTGCCGAATATTCGCAATTATTTTGTATTGTAAAATATCACGAATATTCTGAGCCAATCAGAGTGCTCCTTCCGCATTTGCCGAATATTCGCAATTATTTTGTATTGTAAAATATCACGAATATTCTGAGCCAATCAGAGTGCTCCTACAGCATTTGTCGAAATTGCGTAGTAAATATCGCATTCGCATTATGCGAAATTTCGAAAAAATATCAAGAATATTCTGAGCCAATCAGAGTGCTCCTACCGCAGTTATCGAAAATTCGCAATTATTTTCGCATTCGCAATAGCGAAAATTCGCAATCATTTCATTTCGATAAAATATCACGAATATTCGAATTTAGCGAATATATCTCGAATATTCGACTATATATTCGAGATATATCGCGAAATCGAATATGGCGTATTCTGCTCAACACTACTCAAGAGCACCTGAAAGTACACGAAGGGGCTTCAAAAGCTCCTCAAAAACGTTTCTTTTGAGTAACATGACCTAACGCTAACATCTCAAAAGCGATTGAAAAGAGCAGCAATAGCGCCTCAAAAGCGCTTCAAAAGCGCCCAGCGTTTTATGGGCAGTTTTCAAGCGCCTCAGTGTGAAAGCACTCTTAGGCCTCGTACACACGACCAAGTTTCTCGGCAAAAACCAGCAAGAAACTTGCTGGGAGATATTTTTTTGCCGAGGAAACCGGTCGTGTGTACATTTTCGTCGAAGAAACTGTCGAGAAACTCGACGAGCCAAAAAGAGAGCAAGTTCTCTATTTCCTCGACGGGAATGGAGAAACTTGCCTTGTCGAGTTCCTCGACAGCCTGACAAGGAACTCGACGAGGAAAACTATGTGTTTTGCCCGTCGAGTTCCTCGGTCGTGCGTACGAGGCTTCAGGCTGGATTCACACCTATGCATTTTTTGTGCTTTTTGCATTTTGCAGATTTGCACTACAGAACATGTTCCAGAGGAATCCATGTTAAAGAGGAAGTAAACCCTCTTGTCAAAAAATAAATAAAAATGACAACCTGCAAGACAAAGGCATAATGAGCTAGTATGCATAGCATACTAGCTCATTATGAATTACTTACCTGAGATCCAAGCCCCCGCAGCGGCCCTCGTTCGCCTCCTCCGACACCGTCATGATACCCGGAGTGACTTCCGGGGTATCGCTGCTTCGGCGCTGTGACTGGCTGGAGCAGCATTGACGTCACTCCAGCGCATGCGCCATAGACATCGGTGCTGCAATTTTTTGCGCCCTCAAGGTAAGCCTTAATCTAGGCTTACCTTTAGGTTAAAGTGGTTGTAAAGGGTTTACAACCACTTTAAATGTTCTGTAGTGCAAATCTGCAAAATGCAAAAAGCACTAAAAATGCATAAGTGTGAATCCAGCCCAAGGCTCCATTCACACTAATGTGTTTTTTGATGCATTTTGCAGAAATGCAGGGGAATTTTTTAACATGGTTTCCTATGGAACATGTTCACATCAATGCTTTTTTATGCCTCTGCGTTTTTTGAAAGGGTTGGGGACTTTTTTCCGCAAAAAGCAGCGTTTTGCATGTAATAGAATTCAATAGACCCGCATCCAAAACACAAGTACCGTGTTTTTACCGCTATTTTGCTGCGATTTCGCTGCAATTTGCCTGTTTATAGATGGTTGTTAAAGGAAATGTAAAAAAAAAATAATTGCCGGCTAAAAAAAATAAAAAATTATAAAAAAACGCAAAATGCAAATCGCGGTAAAATCACAGTAAAAACGGGTGTCGAAAAACGCAACAAGCACCACAAAAAGCACTGCAAAAACGCTCAAAAGCAACATGCATAGGTGTGAATCGAGCCTTTGGCCCCTTTCACACTGAGGCGTATTTCAGGCGTTTTAGCACTAAAAATAGCGCATAAATAATGCCTGAAATAAACCTGCCCCAGCATTCTCAATGTAAAAGCCCGAGGGTTTTTACACTGAGGCGATGCACTGGCGTTGTGTTTACCGCTCCTTCACTGCTCCTTCCTATTGAAAACAATAGGACACCGCGGATGTGAACTGCAAAATGAATGCAAAACTGAAAATGCACTAAAAAATGCATAGATGTGAACCAGGCCTTGGTAAATTAACCCCCTGGTATACATACAGTACAGTGATTTTTTGATCCCTACTTTCAGGGTCAGCACTCAGCAGAGCCATATTCAGATCTAGAAGTTTGGTTTTCATGAGCATTTGTTAGCCTGAAATATTCTCACTTCTTACAATAATGAAACAAATCTACACTATGTATATTGTAGCTGTATGTTTAATTTTGCAAGCACATCAAAATTTTCTGTGAAAAAATACAAATATTTTATCTGCATGAGTACTGCCTGTCTGCTGTGCTGTTACTTTTCATTGTGTTGATTGATGTTCTGTTGCCATAATGTAGTAATAAAATATAAAAAGTGAATATTTTTGAATGTGTTTGTATTTCATGTTTATCACATCTATCTGAACTATTTTTGTAATCCTATTTTTCATATTATAGTAAGGAGACAAAAATGGATAGGAATATGTGATGTAGTGGTGACTTCTGTGTGTTCCAATCTTTTCCACCACTTGTTTTGTGCCACCAGATATTGTCATAGGTACATAGTTAGTCAGGTTGAAAAAAGACACAATTCCATCTAGTTCAACCATAAAAATAAATAAAATAAAAAATATCATACAATCCCATATACCCAATCCTATACTCGCAGTTGATCCAGAGAAAGGCGAAAAACCCCAGCAGAGCATGATCCAATTTGCTACAGCAGGGGAAAAGATTCCTTCCTGATCTCCCGAGAGGCAATCGGATTTTCCCTGAATTAACATTACCTATAAATGTTAGTACCCAGTTATATTATGTACATTTAGGAAAGTATCCAGGCCTTTCTTAACCCCCTTGGCGGTATTCCCGGGTCTGACTCGAGGTTATATTTTTTTGCTGCGATCGGTGACCCCGAGTCAGACTCGTGCTCGCCTCGCAGCATCCATAGGCAGGGTTTACTTACCTTGTCCCTGGATCCAGCGATGTCACCGCGCTGTGTGAGCGAGCGGGACCTCGCTCGATTCACACAGTGCCTCTGTGTGCCGCCGATCTCCGTTCCCTGCGACGTTACGACGCACAGGAGCGGAGAACGGCGCCAAATTCAAAAAGGTAAACAAACACAATACATACAGTATACTGTAATCTTATAGATTACAGTACTGTATGTAAAAAATACACACCCCCCTTGTACCGAGTGGTCTGCCCAGTGTCCTACATGTTCTTTTATATGTAATAAAAACTGTTCTTTCTGCCTGCAAACTGTAGATTGTCCATAGCAACCAAAAGTGTCCCTTTATGTAAAAAATGGTTTTATAGAAGCTAGAAAACAGCGATAATAAATTATAATCACTTGCAGAATTGTGCGATAGCGATTTGTGGGGAAATTCGTCATAAAAAAATTAAATTCTGCAACTGAGCAAATTTCAGTGATTTTGAGTTGATTACATTATTGAATAATTTTTATTATAATTATATTATTATTTGTTAGAATTATTTATAATTATTTATTATATTATAATTTATAATTTTGTTTTAAAAAAAATTCCATACCCGGGATGCCTACTAGACTCCTGTTTGGTCAGATTTAAGTGAGTTATTCCTAAGAATTACAGGCCTACAGTATAAAACGCCAAATTTCCTTGCAAATAATGGTACCTTTACCTTAGTGCAGTCCTCCTTCACTTACCTCATCCTTCCATTTTGCTTTTAAATGTCCTTATTTCTTCTGAGAAATGCTCACTTCCTGTTCTTCTGTCTGTAACTCACCACCGTAATGCGAGGCTTTCTTTCTGGTGTGCAGAAAGCCTCTTGAGGGGGGAGGGGGCGAGCAGGAGTGTCAGGACGCCCACTAACAAACAGCTCTTTTCTCTATCTGCAAAGTAGAGAGTGTCCTGACTTGCCTGCTCACCCCCTCCCCCCTCAAGAGGCTTCCCCCACACCAGGGAGAAAGCCTCGCATTATGGTGGTGAGTTACAGACAGAAGAACAGGAAGTGAGCATTTCTCAGAAGAAATAAGGACATTTAAAAGCAAAATGGAAGGATGAGGTAAGTGAAGGAGGACTACACTAAGGTAAAGGAAGCTATTTAGGGAAAAAAAATGTTTTCCTTTACAACCCCTTTAAAGCAATCTACTGAGCTGGTGAGAACCACCTCTGCAGGGAGTCTATTCCACAATTTCACAGCTCTTAAGCCTCATACACACGACCGGTTTTCCCATCAGGAAAACTGCCAAGAGAGCTTTTGGTCTGGAAAACCGGACATGTGTATGCTTCCTTGCAGTTTTCCCGTCAGGAAAACAGATGGGAATCCCGACGGGAAAATAGAGAACATACTCTCTATTTTCCCGTCGGGATTCCCGGCGGCTTTTTTTTCATCAGATTTACTAATACTCTATGGGAAACACTGCGAGGCAGTGCCCATGGAGCATACACACGGCCGGGATTCCTGGCCAAAGCTCCATGGCAGTTTTCCTGCCGGGTTCTCGACTTTCCCGTCATTTTTCACGGCGGACTCTTTACTGCCGTGAAAACCGAGCGTGTGTACAGGGCTTTACTGTGAAGAAACCTTTCTGTATTTAGAGATGAAATCTCTTTTCCTCTAGATGTAAAGAGTGTGCCCTTGTCCTCTGTGTTGACCGTAAAGTGAATAACTCAATACCAAGTTCACTATATGAACCCCTTATATATTTGTACATGTTGATCATTTCCCCCCTTAAACTTCTCTTCTCAAGAGAGAATAAATTCAGTTCCTCTAATCTTTCCTCATAGCTAAGCTCTTTCATTGTTTGGTTGCTCTTCTCTGCACTTTCTCCAGTTCCCCAATATAATTTTTGATAACTGGGGCCCAAAACTGAACTGCATATTCCTGATGAGGTCTTACTAATGATTTGTCATCTAAATTTCTGAAATGTAAAACAGTTGGAGACATCATAATTGCATAAATGAATCTAGCATGACCTAAAAAGTACCCAAGGTAACAATACTGAAGTAAAGCCTAAAAACAAAAAAACACCTTATTTAGTCTTCAAATCAATTTGCTCCTGAAATCTAGACTTGGATTACACATAGGACTTTGACTTTTCGGTATGCTGGTACTAAATCCAAGCAACTGTTATTCAAGTGTCAAATTCCAAAGCCTTTCGTGATCACTGTGATCACTGACTAACAATTGATTGTTGAATCACCGGTGGATATTTACTAAAACTGGAGCACTCAGAATTTGCAGCTGTACATGGTAACCAATCAGCTTCTAACTTCAACTTGTTCAATGACCTGTAAGGTAAAATTATAATGTGCTAGCATGCTAGCACATTATGTGAAACTTAGCTGAAAACAAAGCATTCAAGCGATAAGCTGTCATCGCTGGAGGCCGCTTCCATCTTCACCCGTCTTCCTTCTGGGTCCACAGATTTCCACTGTGTGACTGGCCAGAGCTGCGATGACGTCACTCCCACGTATGTGCGGTGGAGCTGTTGTTTACAGCACAGGATTCTGAAGGAACGGCCTGGGTGGCCATTCAATCAGAGCGCATGCGCTGATAACGTCATCAGCTGCATATATAGTAAATATCTTCTAAACTGTTTACGTTTACGAGATATTTACAGTACCTATAGGTAAGCCTTAATTTAGGCTTACCTATAGGTACAAGTCTAAGATTGAAAAAAAAACACAAAGTGCAGCCCATCAAATGCAGCTACTGTACCCATCAATTGCCACCAGTGTGCCCCCTCAATGGCCACCAGTGTGCCCCATCAATTGCCGATACTGTGCCTCATCAAATGCTGCCAGGGTGCATCCCGCCTGGCACTTACCTGTTTTGGCGCTGTCCTCCACGCTCCGAGTACTCCATGTCTTCTCCCGTCCTCTTCCTGTCTCTGCTATGATTGGACGCCTGATAAGCATCCAATCACAGCACCTCTCGCTTCAGTCAATCATGGTGACAGGGTAACCAGACCCGAGCACCTGATTGGTTGAGAGGCCGGTCAGTGTTAGTGAAGTGATTTATACGCTTCCCTGTCAAAACAATGTGTAAAAATTGAACGAACCAATTATTTAAGTGGGGGTTCATAAAAGCTTAAAGTAAGGATAGAGTAAGGGAAGGGTATAACCCCTGCAGGAATTTTTTTGCCATCTGTGTTCCATGGAGAGATTTCCCCTCATTTCCTGTCTCAACAGGCAAAACAGGAAGTGAGAGGAAATCTCTCCAAAGTGAGAGTATCCCTAGTTGTCACCAGAGCTGCGTCTCCATTATAAGATTTCCCCTCTAATACTTTACTGGGGACAACCCAAACTTTATGATTTTCTTTTACTTTCACCTTCGATAATAACAGTAAACAAGACAAATAGAGAGGGTCACCTTAATGGGGGAATCAACAGCAATAAAACAGAGAGGTGATCTAATCCTTCTCCACTTTCTCCAAAATAAAAGTTTCCTTTAGTTATACTTTAAAATTTAACATTTATTTATCATTTATCTACCAAATCTTGATCTTAGGGCTGCTGAAGGACCCAGAATTCAGTTGAAGATTAAATCAGGTTCTCGAAGGCCTTACAACAAATAACATCCCCCATATTTTTCACAAACTTAAATTATGAATCATGGGGTTTATGACATGTTTTAATCATAGGAAAATGTGAGCGATATTCAGGGCCCTAAGGTCCAGACTCATATAAGCAACACATACATTTCTAATTCTTAGGCCTCGTACACAGGACCGTTTTCTTCGACAGAATCAAGAAACTTGGTGGGAGAGCTTTTTTGCCAAGGAAAACGGTCGTGTGTATGTTTTTCATCGAGAAAACTGTCGAGGAACTCAACGAGAAAAAAAGAGAACAAGTTCTCTTTTTCCTCGACGGGAGTCTCAATTTCCTCGTCGCGTTCCTCGTCGGGCTGGTTTTCGACGAGAAACACGTTCGTGTGTATGCTTAGAAACCCGTGCATGCTCAGAATAAAGTATGAGACGGAAGCGCACCTTCGGTAAAAGTAGCGTTTGTAATGGAGATAGCACGTTCGTCACGCTGTAACAGACTGAAAAGTGCAAATCGTCTCTTACCAAACTTTTACTTAACACGCAGTAACATGAGATTAGCAAAAGCAGCCCCAAGGGTTGTGCCAGTGGAATCGAACTTCCCCTGCCGTCGTATGTGTTGTACGTCACCGCGTTTGAGAACGACGAGATTTGGTCTTGACAGTGTGTACTGTATGCAAAGAAAGCTTGTCAAGTTTCTCCACAAGCCTAACAAGGAACTCGTCGAGGAAAACGATGTGTCTTTTCCGACGAGTTCCTCGGTCGTGTGTACGAGGCCTAAAACACTATTTTCTTATTGTGGTAACCTTAACCATCCAATCAGAATTCATCTTGTTCTGTTTGACTGCGCCAATTTAATTCTAATTGGTCCACCATGTAAGAATTAACAGTTTATAATTAAGAATTGTATTGAATCCAGCAGTCTTCACAAGTACAACAAGGACCAGAATCAGCAGTGAATAGAATGTGGTTCATTTTTATCTATGCTCTGTGCATGATCAGGGTCACTGTACCTGATCCTATACAAGTACATGGTAATAGCACAGTGATTTGTCTACTCTGATTGTTATAATTTGCTTTACAGGATTATTAAAATTCTTAAACTCAGATAAAGTGTATGTTCCAAAATGTCATGAAAGTCTCTAAAGCCGCACTTTGGCAATTTTCTAAATTGCAGCACTTTTACGAATAAAGGAAACCGTGTTACTACAATAGCTTAAATGATATGCCTGACAATCCTGGCCACCTACAGTGTGCAAATAATGCGGTAAACCTGATTGAACCGCAGGGTGCAATATTCAGAGTAATTTGGAGGACAATTGATGCAGAAAGCATTGTTTTCCACCTTGTGTTTCCCGCCATGTTTGATTGTTTTCCTCTAAGTCTCACCACCTGCTATAAATATAAGACATCATGGATGATACCAACAAGTGACAGGTCAGTTCATTGACAAGCACTCTAAAAACACTGTGGGGTTGATTTACTAAAGGAAAATCCACTCTGCACTGCAAGTGCACTGCAAGAGAGGCAACGCAGTGACGTCACCACGCAAAGGAGGAGGGCTCCTTGTATGCCGGCCGGCATTTATCTGTTTATACGCTGTTTTTACCTTCATGCTTGTGAGTATATCTCATGTTTTAATAAATTCTACTTATTTAAACGGAGTCACGCTATGGTGCACCTTCTTTCCTATGTCCTTACCAGATGAACTGGAGCTTGTTACCATCGAGTGCCTGCTGTTATCTCTTTCCTCCCCTGGGTTCCTGTGAATCAAAGGCTGTGGCTGGGCTATAGCCGAATGCACGATTTGCTTGCCCTCTGGTAAGCGGCCTCTTATTCCGGTGAAGGGCTCACTTTTTACTGTGTTACCTGTCACTTTGGTGGTGTGGAATCTTAGAACTTCATTTGCAGAGACCTATTCAATAGGAGACCTATGCTGATCGCCTAACTGTTTATGCCATACTTTCCAAGAGACTGGTTTCTTATCTAAGAGTGATCCATGCTGAAAGATACATGTTTATGGACTTCATTATACCATACCCTCTATAGATCATTACTGTATATTGTTTAGTGTCTGTGGCGCGGCTCTGTTTCTTTGTTTAAGTCGCTGTAGATCGCTGTAGATCTGAGGGGAAGATCTGAAATTAGGGGAAGCTCTGTTGAGTTTATCATCCAATCATGTGCAAGCAAGAATGCTGTTTTTTTATTTCCCATGCATATCCCCCTCAGATCTACAGCGACTGCATTTCCAAGTGCACTTTCAAGTGCATTTGCAGTGCACTAGTAGTGCAAAGTGGATTTGCCTTTAGTCTCACAACCTTTTGGGATTGCGGGGATGCTTGAGATTCTAGGAACATTTTCATGCAGTGCCCTTGAATTTTTGAATTAAAAAAAAAAAAATGTGTGAAATCAAAAAAGTGTGATTTTAAGGCTTCATGTACACGGGACGTTTTTACAACCTCTCCTGAACAATTTAATTTGAGAGATAGTAACCCATGTTTAAAATGTCAGTTTTGCTGCGTTTTGCCACGTTTGCGTCCGTTTTCAAGCCCCTCCCCAGTGAGCAGTCCGCCTCGTGTGTAACTGGCCTTAAAGCGGAGGTCCATCTGTTTTTTTGTTTAAAAGCCAGCAGCTACAAATACTGCAGCTGCTGACTTTTAAAAAATGGACACTTACCTGTCCAGCGTGCCCGCGATGTCAGCAGAAGAGGCTGAGAAATCGCTCTGTCCTCGCTGCTTCCGCCGCCATCCTCGGTGAGGGAATCAGGCAATGAAGCCTTGCGGCTTCACTGCCCTATTCCCTACTGCGCATGCGCGAGGATCGCGGCGCACCGTCACTGGTCCCTGCTCTCTCTTGGGAACGGTGTTTCCCAGAAGACAGCGTGGGGGGGTGTGACATCACGAGGCTGGAGTCAGAACCCGGAAGTGGTGCAAATACCTGTCTCAGATAGGTATCTGCACCCCCCTCCCCCCTGAAAGGTGCCAAATGTGACACCAGAGGGGGGGATCCAAAAAGCGGAGGTTCACTTTTTGTGTGAACCTCCGCTTTAAGGACAGAAAATGAAAGAAAAAAAAATTCTCTTTCACAAATATATCTCAAAACAGATGCCTGACGAAGGGGTCCTACATGGCCCCAAAATATTGCACTTGTCTTTGTGATGTGATCTATCTGCAATAAAAAGCTTTGGATGATAACTGAAGATTCCTGGTGTGCTGGCAAATCTGTACATTGACTTTGTGTTTCTGGTATCCAGCTGGTAATCACTGCAACATCCATTACTGATGAGCCTTGTTTCCAGGAAGGTGTGCAATTGGAATATTGATAAGACAATGCAGATTCAATTCCATCACCAACATACCAGGGGTGATTTCCCTTAACTGACTGAGATCCACTAGAAGCAGGGCTTTTTTCAGCGGGAAGGTGGGGGAAGGCAGTTCCAACACCTCCAGCAATGAATGTATGTAATGGTAAGGAGTGCTGTGGTGTGCTGGAGGGTTTATCGATGCTGGCTGCTGGGGGATCTATAGTCGTGGTGGGGATTTATTGTGTGGAGGTCTATTGTTGCTGGTGGGGGTTTTATGTTGCTGGGTGGGTGGGGGGTGCATTTGTTGCTGGGAGGGATAGGGATATACTGTTGAGGGCGAGGTCTATTGTTGTTGGCTCCTGGAGTCTATTGAGAATATATATTTACATTTCAAATTTTTACAACGGTTTTCCAGACTCTACAAATACCAACTGCAGAAGCAGCCAAGAGATCCATTTATCTTGTACTTCTTTATAAATGGAAAAAGTTTGGGTACCCTAAAATAGTTCTTTGCCTGGACCCTAGTCAGACTGTTGGATCTTATACAGTTCTAATTGTAACACACTGTCTTTGCTGATGAATAGATGTGATTTGGCAGCATTTACCAATCACGCAGTTCTGAATGCATTCTCAATGATTTGTTTCCTTCTATATGTTTTTCCCCATCCCAATCAGTGTTTTTTGTCTGCAGATGATCTTGGAAACGTTTTTTGCATTTTTAATATTGTGAAAGGGAGGGAAAAATTATATAGGATGCAGACAGGTTAGAACGTAAAATGATTTCACCAGCCAAGTAATGAAATAGAAACAGACTGAAGAAAATCCAAAATGTGTATTTAGCAGTGCAACTCAAACTGCACCAGGATGGTGGTAAAGAATCTACAGTATGTGAGTTTAATATGAATTCACTGCAGATAGTGTTTTGTTAAGTTGCTCAAAGCTGCTCTAAACAAGCAGCCACAAAGCATAGATCCTAAAAGTAGATGTAATCCTAACTAAGTGACAGTGAGGCCTCGTACACACGACCAAGTTTCTCGGCAAAAACCAGCAAGAAACTTGCTGGTTTTTTTTTTTGCCGAGGAAACCGGTCGTGTGTACATTTTTCGACGAGGAAACTGTTGAGAATCTCGTTGAGCCAAAAAGAGAGTCCTCTTTTTCCTCGACGGGAATGGGGAAATTTGGCTCGCCGAGTTCCTCGACAGCCTAACAAGGAACTCGACGAGCAAAACGATGTGTTTCGCCCGTCGAGTTTCTCGGTCGTGTGTACGAGGTCTAAGTTATTAATCAAGTGTGCGAGTCTTAAATTGCCTCTATTTTTCAACCTTTGTTGCACTTTAGTGCTACTGATCACCTGCAGCTTCTTGCAGCCATTTCCAGTCTACATGAATGCACTCCAGCAATGGCTGCTTGTTATTTTTCCTGATGGCGAAGACAACAGACCATTCTTGCTTAATGTGTGTTGTATTTTCCATTGGAAGCCTTTATAATTGGGTGACTGTAGGAGACAAGGACAGAGCATTGTCAACTTGTAAAAGTAAGTGCCTAAGCAATAACTTTCATGGCAGGACTACGTGATATCATTTTAATAAAACGTCATAGCGTTACTGTGGTCCAGGTCTGGGACAAGGGGTGGGCAGAAGGGTCTGCTACCCTGGGCACTGTGGTATTATGTGAGGTGGGGGGGGGGTACCGCAAGGAGATTGGAGGGTGGATTTGTGTTGGAATGGTGAATTAGGAGAGTGCAGGGGATAGGCATTGCTCTAGGAGGGGACATTTGGGGGGGGGGGGGTTTGCTAGGAATATTGATTTGGAGGATTTGTGTTGGGAGGGGGGATAGGGGAAGAGGATTTGCGCTAGAGGAGGTGATATGTTAGGGGGAGGGAATTTGTGCTAGGAGGGGATTTTCTTTGGAGGGGGTGGGGGGTATGTTCTGGTAGAGATTATTGGGGTATTTGTGTTAGGAAGGGAAATTTGGGGGGGGGATTTGTGCTTGGAGGGAAAATTTGGGGGGGTAGAGGATTTGTGCTAGGAGGGGTGATTTATTTTTGGGGGGGATTTGGAGAGAGAAGGGGTTAAAGCTTGGAGGGGAGTGGGAGGGGCAAAAATCTGAATGGCAGGGGGGATTTCAGCAGGGGGGCAGCTTTGTAATAGGAATAGGAGGAATTTATGCTTAGGGGGTAAGTATGCAGATTAGTGCACACTTTTTTTTGGGGGGGGGGGGGCACAGGTTGGTATGTTTTCCCTGGACTCTATGTAACCCTGTCCCAACATTGATTAACCTTGATCAACCAATAGACAACATAGATAATTTTAAAACTGACTTGAACCCGTTCTATTTGGAACATTTGTATCTAACATCATCAACTATCTTCTATATACACAGGATTTAATAAATACATCCCATTTATTTTCACCTTACTGTGTCCTTAGCTCTGTAGCTAATCATAGATAGGCAGATGTCTCCCCAAGACAGACAAGTAATCCCATCATCTGTAGCACTGCTCCATGGTGCTGTTAATCGTACGGTTCAGCCAGGCTGCATGGAGATTTTCCCACAACTTGGAGAATATCTGTGAATGTCAATGAGCTTTTCTGACATTGGAGGCACTTATTCTTACTATCTGGGGCTACCTCTAAATCAGAAACAATTAAACTTTTTTCACTGATGCCTGACATACATCACAGATGACACACAGGCCTCATGGTTCTCATTTGGCATCAGTTAAATCTAATAGAAGAAGCAATGTTCAATCTAAATATTATACATACAGTTAAAGTGGATGTAAACCCAAATTTTATTTTTTATTTTTTTGCTGGCACAATTTAGAGCAGTGGTTCTCAACCTGGGGGTCGGGACCCTCTTGGGGGTCGAATGACAATTTGCCAGGGGTCACCGAATCCTGGGCTGTTTCTAAATCCCGCACCACTCTCCCAGCCTTTTCATGGCTACCCAGCAGGGCTGTCCCTGGAGCTTGCGGTGGCCCACCCTTCGCAGCCACCCATTCAGTTCACGACATTGGTTGGGGGCAGAGACTAGATGTCAGCTGGCTGGTGAGGAATGTGAAGTGGGAGGGGCTGGAGGAGACCCTATCTCCTGATTTTGGCATAGGTGTCACTGCTATGGAGACACAGTGAGTACCATAAGGGGTTTTAATATTGTACGAGTGGAAGGGACTGAGGTAGCGCTAAGTATCTGTGGGTTAGGGGTGCAAATTACTTGTCTTGCCTTGGGTGCTGACAACCCACGCTACAAAAATAATTTTACTGTTAGGGGTCCCCACAACTTGGGAAATTTTATCAAGGGGTCACGGCACTAGAAGGTTGAGAACCACTGATTTAGAGTATAAGATTTCCTATCACCTGTGCCCAGTCTTGCCACAAAGAGTTAATCCAGCTCTGAGCAATCCTCTTTTATTGTTCAGTGAGATAAATCTTGACAAACAGAGAAAAACTTTGTCAAATCCTCCCCCTTGCTGTGAGTGACAGGTTATTTACATATCTCATGCACTAGCCTGAGACAGGCATTATTTTTTAATTCCCACCCCCACTCCTTTTCTGAAGTCATGTGGTTACTTTTCTAGATTTTGACTGGATGTTAGTGATCATAGCAGAATTTAGTGTAAGGAAAACACAAGAGAAAATGCATGTTGACAAGGGGAGTGTAGAGGTGGGCGGGGAGTCTACTGACATCACGACTCCACCCACCGAGCTCCAGACAACAGATCCACCCACAGAATCTGCAGTTTTTCAGTTCTTATTACAGACAGAGGGGAGACATTTGACAGGTAAGGATATATCCTTATAGATCGGCACTATGGCAGTAGTTTAGAAAGGATGAGAGTGGGTTTACATCCACTTTAACATATTTGTTTTATCAAACATAAGTAGTAAAATATAAAAAAAAAAAACAAAGTTTAAAATTTAAGGAGGAAAAAAAAAAAAAAAGATACAGTACTCTAACTTTTAAAATGAAAAAGCCTCCAAGGTTTCAGTACCTTGGACAGCAAAACTTAAAGATGAGGCCAGTTCCACAATGAGATGCATTGCAGTAAATAGCTGATCCCTGCCAGAGCATCGTATTGGACAGTTGGCTTGAGAAACAGAGATTTGGGATGTTACTAAAAAACTAGCGTGCCATGGTAAAGGAGCAACCCATATATCTGAAAATCCAATTAAAGCAAAAATATTATCTTTTCATTTTTATTAAATAAACATAAAAAATAAATCAACTTGATGTACATATCCTGAACATGTCCTGTATAATGGCTTGCTTTAATGTTACTTCTCACACTACAAATCTTTTGGATAGGGCCAACTCATCTGAGCAATGCACTCCCTACTTGGCTAACATGTCAAGAGTTCTTAAAGTGTTTCTAAAAACTCAGGATCCTGCCTTCATTTTATCTGATCTCCCACGGTACATGGAGCATGGAAATGCAATTATTTCAGTAAATATACACTGCTAAAAATCTTTTCTCATCAGCAGTTAGAGCAGTCTTGTGACTTCTATCAGTGTCTGATTAAAGCTTGTAAGAGGAGTTTTCTTTCTCCTACGAATATTCAATGAGATTGCAGGACCTCTGGCCCTCTGTCTGGACAGTGGTAATTGGCCCTGTGCTGATCATATTCGCTCTCCCAAAAAAAAAAAAAACTTGCTAGCAATACACACCAAACTGAGCATGTGCAGCCTGTCCCCTGGCTCTGTAAATATCAGGAAATATATTTGAATCAGTGGAAGAAGAGGGGGAGCAGAAAATACTGGATCAAACAGCTTTTTTACACAATGCAGAGGATTAACCCCTTAGGTTCCACAGTGAGTATAACAAGTATTCTTTACTGCATATATAGACTGATTTTTCTGCCCCCGCTCGCGTGCCCGGCGGGCGCGATCGCCGCCGGGCACCCACGATTGCTCGTTACAGATCGGGGACTGGGAGCTGTGTGTGTAAACACACAGCTCCCGGTCCTGTCAGGGAGAGAAATGCTGATCTTCTGTTTATACAATGTATAAACAGAAGATCAGTAATTTCCCCTAGTGAGGCCACCCCCCCTACAGTTAGAACACACCCAGGGAACATACTTAACCCCTTCCCTGACCCCTAGTGTTAACCCCTTCACTGCCAGTGGCATTTTAATAGTAATCCAATGCATTTGTATAGCACTGATCGCTATAAAAATGCCAATGATCCCAAAAATGTGTCAAAAGTGTCCGAAGTGTCTGCCATAATGTTGCAGTACTGAAAAAAAATCGCTGATCGCCGCCATTACTAGTAAAAAACATTTTTTTAATAAAAATGACATAAAAATACCCCCTATTTTGTAAACGCTATAACTTTTGCGTAAACCAATCAATAAATGCTTATTGCGATTATTTTTTTTTACGAAAAATATGTAGAAGACTACGTATCGGCCTAAACTGAGGAAAAAAAAAGTTTTTTTTTATATATTTTTGGGGGATATTTATTATAGCAAAAAGTAAAAAATATTCATTTTTTGCAAAATTGTCGCAAAATTGAGATCCTCGGCGGCTTCACAAAGGAACTCGACGAGCAAAACGATGTGTTTTGCCCGTCGAGTTTCTCGGCCGTGTGTACGGGGCCTGATTGTATGATGTGGCCAGGCGGCGTGTCATCCATTCACAGCCACGTTTTCTTTAGATTGTGGGGGTGAGGGGGAGGGGGTTTAAGGGGTCCATGACATCTGTAACATGTTACATGTTACACCCTAAATATGGGTGTAACATGTAACTTGTTACGAAAGGTGAACATACTCATTAAATATGTGCTAACTAAAAATACATGACACTTTCCCTTTAAACAGCAGGGAACTTTTTGAACAAGCTTTTTCTTTTATGTGGGGACAAAAATCAAATCAGTGAAGTTTACCCTTCTCTTTGTCTTTCATACTTAGGGGTATCTTAATCATTAAATGACATTTATTCTCCATAAGATACATATCACATTATGCAGCTATTCCATGGTAGATCTTCAAGAAATGTTATATTTGAATAATGTGGCATGAAATTATATCTAAAGATAAAGATCTCCATTGTACAAACACATGCTCCATCTCCTCTGCTGAATACTTTATTCTTCCTGTTGGTTGATCACTTAGGCTCATGTGTACAGATACTTCTATAGAATGGTAAAACTGTTTTTTTAAATATAATATATGGTGGCATACCTATCAATGTAATTGGCATATTTACTGATATACCTGTACATACTAAAACAAACAAGCCTAGAGCCTCAGGCTAAGTGATCTAAGAAAAGATTTGGTCTGGGTAAATAATGGAATAATGGAGCGTTAATCACAACAATATGGCATGAAATTAATGCAGAGAGGTTTGAAAGAATAAGATGCATTTGTGATATCGCCTTCCTTTTTTTGCAGGCAGAATACATTGTGTTTCTCTTGCGGGATTGCAATTTTTTTACTCAAAAAAAATATTTTTCACTCAAAATTGGTACAATCATGTAAGAATAATATAGTATAATAATAAAAGTTTGAGCTGACCCTCAGGCGAGTACAGTTTAATCTACTTTAAAAAACAATTATTTTTTCAAATAGATAGTATAATGCCGCGTACACACGACCGTTTTTCATGACGTGAAATATGCCATTTTTAAAAATGGCCATTAAAAACGACCGTGTGTAGGCTCCAGAGCATTTTTCTCTATGTGAAAAATGGGCATTAAAAATGTATAAGGCCTCGTACACACGACCGAGAAACTCGACAGAATCCATCAAGAAACTTGGTGGCAGAGCTTTTTTGCCGAGGAAACCGGTCGTGTGTACGTTTTTCATCAAGGAACTGTCGAGGAACTCGACGAGGAAAAAAGAGAACAAGTTCTCTTTTTCCTCGACGGGAGTCTCAATTTCCTCGTCGGGCTGGTTTTCGATGAGAAACGCGAGCGTGTGTATGCTAAGAAACTCGCGCATGCTCAGAATAAAGTATGAGACGGGAGCACACTTTCGGTAAAAGTAGCGTTTGTAATGGAGATAACACATTTGTCACGCTGTAACAGTCTGAAAAGTGCAAATCGTCTCTTACCAAACTTTTACTTAACACACAGTAACATGAGATTAGCAAAAACAGCCCCGAAGGGTTGTCCCAGTGGAATCGAATTTCCCCTGCCATTGTATGTGTTGTACGTCAATGTGTTTGAGAACGAGGAGATTTTATCTTGACCGTGTGTACGCAAAGCAAGCTTGTCGAGTTCCTCAACAAGCCTAACAAGGAACTCGTCGAGGAAAACGATGAAGCCTCGTACACACGACCGAGAAACTCGACGGGCGAAACACATCATTTTCCTCGTCGAGTTTCTTGTCAGGCTGTCGAGGAACTCGACAAGCCAATTTTCTCCATTCCCGTCAAGGAAATAGAGAACATGCTCTCTTTTTGGCTCGTCGAGTTTCTCGACAGTTTCCTCGATGAAAATGTACACACGACCGGTTTCCTCGGCAAAAAAATATCTCCCAGCAAGTTTCTTGCTGGTTTTTGCCGAGAAACTCGGTCGTGTGTACGAGGCCTTACAAAAATTGGAGCTACAGCCCTCAAGTATTTGTCAGGCCTCGTACACACGACCGAGTTCCTCGGCAAAAACCAGCAAGAAACTTGCTGGGATTTTTTTTTGCCGAGGAAACCAGTCGTGTGTACACTTTTCGACGAGGAAACTGCAGAGGATCTCGTCGAGCCAAAAAGAGAGCATGTCTTCTTTTTCCTCGACGGGAATGGGGAAATTTGGCTCGCCGAGTTCCTCGACAGCCTAACAAGGAACTCGACGAGCAAAACGATGTGTTTCGCCCGTCGAGTTTCTCGGTCGTGTGTACGAGGCTTCAGAGGCCCCACAGATTATTTGCGCTGTTTGTGATTTCCCTTTCTTTCCTAGCATTGTGTTTTTAAATGTAATATAAAGTAAAAAAAAATAGTGCTCAACAAAAACATATTTAATACCTTCACCCCTCATTGATTTAATAGCATTTGATGTGGGAATACAAATGTTAAGTATAATGTGTTTTTATATAGGTCATGTAGTCAGAATGTAATATCAAGGATAAAGTCAATATATAGAGCAGCAGTGGACAGCACGATGATTTCAGTTTACACAAAATAAACTTGTTCTCTGTATGAAAAATAAAGTTATCTGGAAGGGATGTGAAGGTTGTATTTTGATCTCCAGATGGAGAATTAAGACAGCAGCACTGCAGAGAGCTCAGCTGTTAGCTGTTCCAATTAATCGGGATTTTTATGAACTGTGGCGACAGTAAAAACAAGCTACAGGTCAGCAGATGGTCAACTTTCTGAAGCTTCAAAAAAAAAAAGCAACTGTGCTACCAAAGTGAGCTCTCTTCTCACTTGACCCGACACTGCCAATAATTCCAATCCTAGGGTTTGGGGAAGATGGTTCCAAGAGGTGTGATTCTCACCAGAAGGTTGACACAGGAAAGAGAAACAAAATGAATATACATTTTGAGAGAAAAGGACTGTAGGTATGGAAACCTTAGCACAATGTCAAATGTAGAATAAATCCTATTTATCTGCCTGGCTGGCTGTCTATCCAATATCTACCTATTCAGATGATATGAGTATGGGCCATGTCATGCTAGCAATCCTGTTGCTGGCTGTGTTTCCCTCAGTGATGGAGCGATGGCTGGCTCGTCTGGGCAGTGTGAAAGCAACGTATGGTATCAGATGAGTACTTACTTTGTTCTTCATAGAGATCCTGTCTCTAGAGACAACTTTCCAATGACAAGATCACTAGTATGACATGGTCCTATATCTACGAATAATAGAGAAGGTTGGGAAGCACTCACAATGCCACATTCGTATAATTTAAGAGGAAAACATAGACGATTACCCAGAGGGGTAACCAATGGTCGGACTTTAAAGGCAAGGAAACAATAGAGATAACAAAAAAATATATATTTATTAAAGGAAATACAAATGGATAAACACAGTGTTCAAGAATTAAAACCATACAAGGTGATACAGAGTATAGATTCGGTCCCTTGTGACGCTCAAGGCACCGAATCTATACTTTGTATCATCTTGTATGGTTTTAATTCTTGAACACTGGGTTTATCAATTAGTATTTTCTTTAATAAATATATATATTTTTTGTTATCTCTACTGTTTCCTTTCCATTAAAGTCTGACCATTGGTTACCCCTCTGGGTAATCGTCTATGTGGTCCTATATCTACATTATTATTAGGGTTGTCCAGATACCGATACCAGTATCGGTATCGGGACCGATACCGAGTATTTGCGGGAGTACTCGTACTCGCGCAAATACCCCCGATACCTTAAATAGAATACTTTCCCCCCCCGCCGCTGCCGCCGCATCGCGCCGCCGCATCGAGGGACATGGCTAGAGGGACATTGCTGCATATGTGAGGGACATGGCTAGAGGGACATTGCTGCATATGTGAGGGACATGGCTGCATATGTGAGGGACATGGCTAGAGGGACATTGCTGCATATGTGAGGGACATGGCTAGAGGGACATTGCTGCATATGTGAGGGACATGGCTAGAGGGACATTGCTGCATATGTGAGGGACATGGCTAGAGGGACATGGCTGCATATGTGAGGGACATGGCTAGAGGGACATGGCTGCATATGTGGGGGACATGGCTGCATATGGGGGGGACATGGCTGCATATGGGGGGGACATGGCTGCATATGGGGGGGACATTTAAAAAAAGTATCGGTATTCGGTATCGGTGACTACTTGAAAAAAAGTATCGGTACTTGTACTCGGTCCTAAAAAAGTGGTATCGGGACAACCCTAATTATTATTTTTACTTACCTGTTTTTATTTTCATAAAAATCAGGATGAAAAAACTGGACAAACATCCATATTGCATCCAGGATTGTAAACTGTATCTAGCCTAATGCCCTGTACACACGAGCGGAATTCCCATTGGAAAAAACTTGGATGTTTTTTCCGACGGAATTCCTCTCAAGCCCGCCTGCATACACATGGTCAGACAAAAGTTCAGTGAACTTTTGACTGCCATGAATGCGGTGACGTAAAAGACTACGACGAGCCGAGAAAATGTATGCGTCGATTTGTTTCCAAGCATGCATCGGAATTTAGCACGTCAGGATTTGTACACATAATTGGAAATTCCGATCTGATTTTTTCCTGAGGGGAAAATAGAGAACCTGCTCTCTATCTTTTTCCGGCAGTTTTTCCATTGGAAAAAGTCAGATGGAGCATACACATGGTCGGGATTCCCGACCAAAATCTCTCATCTGACTTTTTCCGACAGGAAAACCGATCGTGTGTACGGGGCATTAGCTATGCTTTTAGGACTGGTTTACACTTGCAGTCATCATTGCTCCTTCTGGATTCCTGTTTTAACCCTGGAAAGCTTACAGCTTGTGGCACAGCCTTATTCACTTGAATAGGTCACCTTTGGCGGCGCTACTGCCTAATGTACATAATTGGCCGGGCAAGTGCTCTCTAGTTCTGGGAGGACATACCTCTAAGTAATAAGGTCTTACACATATGGTATCGCCATACTCGTAAGGAGTAGCGGAATGTATTTTGGGGTTAATTAAGTTTGCCCATGTTGTCAATAATAATAATAATAATTGCAGCACTCAAATGAATTATAACCAATACAGTTAAAACATAAATGACATAAATCATATGATTACCAGAATTTGTCTCATAACTGGGTTAATCTGTACAAAGGTAAAAGAGACAAAAGGGGGAGACCCCGAATAATCTTTTCCCAAACATCATCAGAGATAGGCCCAATAACCCACTCCTACTTCTCCCTAGAGGGCAAGATCTCATACAGTTCAGTTGTCTTTTACCTTGTGACCGGCAAGAAAGTTACACTGCACTGGCTATAATCAATTTAACAGGAGAGGCAGAGGAAAATGTGTTCTTCTGCCTGTAGAAGACTGATGACATCATCTCAATCTCATCCAAATTTTCCCTCCATCTGCCTTTATTGCAGTTAGGGAGTCTACGTGGATTATAGCAGGTAATGCTAACATTAACATTATGTCCAACACCTGAATAATTTATTAAGTAGCTCTTAGTAAATAGGCCTGTACGTATATGACAGATTTGCTCAGTTACTCTGGAATTCATAAATCACAGACAATCCACATTTGCAGATGTTTATGTGAATCCCTAAGAAAAAAGTGCTTGTATTAGGTACCCAACAAATTCTCAGCTTGTAACTGTCTGATATTTCATTTAGAAACTTTTCTGGAAAATTCGAATCAGCCTTTTACCACCAACCATACCTCCCAACATTTTGAGATAGGAATGAGGGACACCTACTAACAAACATATGTAGGCATAGGGCATGCCCCCTGCCACACCCACTTAAACGGGAATTAACCAAAAAAAGGTTAATTAAATCCACAATCCGCTTTTTTTTTTATTACCCCTACTATTTCTTTATATTGGCTTTTAAAATGTACAAATGCAGCAATTTAGAAACTGAATAAAAGGTTTAGCTCTGGGAAAGTGCATTGTATATACAACTATATAGATCACGTCAAAATGAGGGACAAATGAGGAGGAAAGAGGGACATTGTTCCAAATCAGGGACAGTCCCTTGAAATCAGGGACAGTAGGGAGCTATGCACAAACCTTGGTGATAGTATGACTGACAAAATATATGCTTTTTTTTACAGTGGTACCATACTTAAGACAAACCCGCAAGAAGTAGTAAAAAAAAAACACAAAAAAGAAAACGGCGCTTACTTTTGCTGAAACCAAGTCCATTTTTGATAAATCAGGCAACTTATTGACAGCCAGTCACAGAGCAGTTGATTTGTAGCCAACTTTCAAACCTAATTTCTCAGTATTACCATGTGGCCGGGTCATAATAAGATTCATCATTTCATCCTTTAACTGTCATTTGCCACTGCAGATTTGAACCATATTAGTACATTACTGACAATTACCTCTTTTTTTGGTATTAAATCCCTCTTATTAGGTCATGTGGTAACGCACATTATGACAACATGATTGTATTAGGGCATTGCAGTACCATTTGTTATGAATGGTTCCCCAACTCACAGTGTGTTGCCATACAGTGCCCTTCCAAGTGCTTTTTTTGTGTGCTGGGTTGTGCTGGCAGCAGTATCAAAATTAAGGCTGCATTCACACCTGAATGCGGCGTATTGTACCGCGATTTGCCGTGACAAATTGCGGTGTTTTGTCCCGCGATTTGCCGCGACAAAACGCATAGTTTTTTAAGCCTAACATACGCCGGAGGGGTGATTAACATTGTCGGCTATGCCGAACGCCGAAAGCCGCCTGAAAAAAAGGGTCCGGGACTTGTTTTGAGCTTCAGGCGTACAGCGTTTCGGCATTTGGCGTGGAGATGTGAACCATCTCCATAGCCGACAATGTTAAATCACCCCTCCAGCGTATTGCAGGCTGCAATAGCGTCGGGCTTCAGGCGTTAAAACGCCTAGGTGTGAATGGAGCCTAAGCTGCCTAAACGCAACGCACACTTTTTGGGGTTGACTTACAGTATAAAAAGAAAGAAATCCACCCCTCCCCCACATAACATCCTTGTAATTTACAATGAACTGTGAATCACCTCATATTATGATAAACATAACATATGATAAACATGTCCAAGCTAGATATGTAAATAACATCTCACTCAAAGCAAGGAGAGAGGAAAGGACTTTTTATTTAGACAGGTTTTTATCTGGAAGTCTGTTAATTTTCACTGAACAATAAAAGAGGATTGATCAGAGCTGGATTAACTCTGTGTGGCAAGACTGGGCACAGATGATAGGAAATCTTATACTCTACATTGTGACATAAAAAAAAAAAATTGGGGTTTACATCCACTTTAAGTCAGGAGACAGAGTGGTACAAATGGATTATCTTTATTAGTTGTTCTGTTTTATTAAGCAGGAACCATATTACATTATTCGTTCTAATTTGTTGTTAATGCTTTTTTTTTCCTTTTAATGTGACATGATTTCTCAGTTGAATTTGTTCTTCATTTGTGTAAAATTAAAAGATTCAACATTGATTACGTATGATTCCTATTTTGCATAACAGGAGATGTGTTAGAAAATAACTGTATTAAAGCAGACTTATGCCATAATTCTATCCTTTCTCCTTAAGGTAGAACTATAGGCAAAACATTTTTTTTTAAATTTTGGAGCAAGGGAGGGTTATAACCCTTGTCAGATTTTTTTTTATGCAATCTGTGTCCCATTATCTTCACTTCCTGTCCCATAGCCAAACAGAAAGTGAGAGGAAATCCTTACAAATTAAGTAAATTCCTTGGGGACCAACTGCCCCCATTGGAAGATCTCCCCTCTATAACTTTTTGGGGGAAAACCCAAAATGTGGGTGTTAGTGTTTTTAAATCTGTTAGTACATCTAACTCCCCCACCCCATATAATACAGAAGGTGTGTTACAGGCCAGATCACCAGGTGAAAACAGTAAAAAAAAGCTTAAAGTAAACAAATGCAGCTAATGAATGGAAAGCTGCAATATATACAATTTATGGCTTTGGCATTAATGTCACTTTGAGCCAATGTTGACGAAGTGTGCAGCAGTGTTAATATTTTGCATTTGTTCTCTCGCCTAGGAAGGGCTTATTACTTTGGTTACATTGATTAATAATACTAAGATTCAATACCAATGACTGTCATAATGCGTATGTTTGCTGTTACAACCAGTCAGTAGTTGGTGGTTAAATCTATATGTTAAATGGGAGAGTCTAGTGCAATCGGTTTCCCTGTATCATAATAGGATATTTATTTGGGACAGAGGGCTGAGAAGTGGACATTTCCCCCTTCTGATAAAATTCAATAAAATCAACACGCAGCTCTGCATACTGATCCAATTTTTTAAAACAAATGTTGCTTTAACTTACTTTTAATGGCTTTCCATTTCCTGGTTCTTTTTAGACACTGGTTACTTAGCCAGGGCCTCACAGATTCCCCCTGGAAAGGCTACACCACCAGCACAACTCGTTCCTCATGATCTTGGTGTAACAGTGCAAGGCCCTGCCACTGCGAATATGGTTGTAGAAGGGACACAGTGTTCGTACTTATGCAGGATACTGGACTTCAAAGTCTCCAGATTGTGGCATTCCTGAGATGGGCTCTAAGGCTTGGTTCACACCATTGCTAATTGGATGCAGATCTCCGCATCCAATTCACAATAGCAGGAGAGTTTGACCGTCTCTCTATAGAGCCGGTTCACATATCTCTGCAGCAGGTCCGGAGGGTTTTGTACAAAAGCGCTGTGCATCTTTTGGTCCATTTCAGGTTTGAATTCAGCCCAAAATTTGGGCTGAAATCGGACCTGAATTGGTGAACCAGGACGCACCATACCCCTGCTGTGAGCCAGATTGGCATTGGTGTGAACCCAGCCTGAAGTTTGGAGATTTTGAAGCACTTTGGGAGTGAAAAATCTCCATCTCAGTGTCTAAAGCCTAGTACACACCATTTGAACAAAAAAAACTGTCAGCTCCAGTCAGAGCCACTGTACTAATAATCAGGTGTTAGTACAGTAATCTCTCCTGCTGATCAGGAGTCGGTCAGCTGCTGGTTTTCCACGTCTGTCAGACCGGCTGCTATACACATGGACCGAATGTTTACTGTTTTTTATTGAACTGTCCGTTGTTGCCCAAAATTTGGCCCGTGTTTACTAGGCTTAAGTCTTGAAGGAGACTGCAGGCTGTGAGTGTAGGCACACCACCCTTATGATGAAGGACTTTGACATAGCTCAGGGCTCTTATTTGGAGACAGGTGTGTGCAATCTACTCAAAAGACAGCATGCCATACTGGAAGAGAGATTCCATGTCCATGGGGCTGACAGGGTTGAGGTAGCTAAGTGAGTGTGGGAGACTGTGAGAGCCAGGACAACTGGGGTAATTCAGGGGACTGGGAGAATCTGGAGGTCTCAGAGGAGTGAGAGAGCCCATAGTGCTATGATATACCCTACTGAGATACCATGGGGTGGACCCGTACAGCAGAGTGATGCAACTAAAAGCACAAGAGAGCAAGGAGAGTCCAGAAAGCTAGGAGCACTGGGTAAGACTGTCTGAGGAACCAGTGAAAAGAGCAGCGGTACTACTAAGGAAGAAGCCAGTCAGCTCTGGATTTTTTGTTATCTGCTTTGCTGGGCAACTGTTCTGTTTCAAAGTTTTATTTTCTAATAGTTTTTATTGAAGAGATATTTTTGACAAATAATAAGGTACCTAATAGCACAGGTTCATGTTCAACAACAGTGTTATAATAGAGAATGTCAAACCGTTACATTTTGGTCATTGCACAGCTATACCATCAAAAGTACTATCCACGACCGTCTCTGCCTGGGGGAGATGTGTCAGGTGCCTAGAACGCACTGATCGAGGTAGCCCATTCACTGTGAACATAACAATGTTGGTACTAACACTTATAGCAACTCAAAACTATTATGCTTACATGATTCCAAAAAACATGGGAGAAAAGGCAAGAGGGAGGAAGAATCCAACGAAACACTAAGCCATATAAAAAACAAATTTTCAAACACAAACTAGGCTTAAGCCTCGTACACACGACCGAGGAACTCGACGGGCGAAACACATCGTTTTCCTCGTCGAGTTCCTTGTTAGGCTGTCGAGGAACTCGACAAGCCAATTTTCTCCATTCCCATCAAGGAAATAGAGAACACGCTCTCTTTTTGGCTCGTCGAGTTTCTCGACAGTTTCCTCGACGAAAATGTACACACGACCGGTTTCCTCGGCAAAAAAATATCTCCCAGCAAGTTTCTTGCTGGTTTTTGCCGAGAAACTCGGTCGTGTGTACGAGGCTGAACATGCTGTCTTTTTGGCTCGTCGAGTTTCTCGACAGTTTCCTTGACGAAAATGTACACACGACCGGTTTCCTCGGCAAAAAAATATCTCCCAGTTTTGCCGAGAAACTCGGTTGTGTGTACGAGGCTTTAGGATAACCTTAAAGCCCACTATCAAGCGTGTAGAAATCAAAATCAGAGCAAAGCTAGAAATTGCAAAAGGGGATGTAAAAAGAAAAGATAAGAGAAAGAAAGAAGAGAAGAGAAAAAGTAGAGGTTTACAGTCAATCACCATGCTTTGGACTACCGCCAACACCATACCCCCGCCGCACCACCCCTTATGAGGACTGGAGATATCTAATCCAGGGGTTCCAGACCTTTTTGAAGCAAAGTTGTTGGTCATGAAGGATGCTGGTAAATTTTTAATTTATCACGAACCATGAAATTTTGTTTTTCACTCATGCTACATTTATAACAGGGGTTTTCCATGCTTGCGTTTTGGTGGTCCTCGCTGCCAGGAACATAACTGTTTCAAATTTTTCATTAAGTTTGTTTAATAAAAGTTGGTTGGTCAACCTTAAAACCACAATTCGGGCTGTTATTGACTCATTACAAATGCTTCTACCACTGAGCTGAATTCCTCAATAAAACATTGATTATAGTGAGTGAGTAAGTGAGTGAGTAACTTGTATAGCGCTGCAATTGCGAACTAAATTGCATCAAGGCGCTTTGTATCCAGTGTCGTCCTGATCCTTCAGAAGAGGTGGGTCTTTAGTTTTTTCCTAAATGCCCAGTGTTTTTCTTCCATGCGGATGGATGATCGTGGGTAGAGCGTTCCAGAGCCGCAGTCCTTGGACTGCAAATCTTCGTTCTCCCTATACAAAGATTGTGTATTGTTTTGTTGTGCATGCGTGAGATGAGGTACATGACATCATGTGCCTCATCTCACATATGTGCCAATAAACATTAGACTCCATATGAGGCACAAAGGTCCTTGGTGGGCTGGCAGAGAAGAATGAAGAAGAAGCCACTTGTTGACAATGTTGTTTTTCGAAATGGCAGCACAGGGACAGGGGCAAAATATATCAATTTCTTATGTGGCAAGGTAGAAAAAAAAGGCCCCTTCAGATATGTAAGGCCTCGTACACACGATAGGTTAAACCGATAAAAATGATCTGAAGGACTGTTGTCATCAGTCCAAACTGATCGTGTAGGCCCCATTGGTTATTTAACCTTAGGTTAAAAAAATGAGAACTTGCTTTAAAATATAACCTATGGATTGGTAACCGATAGGTCAAAACCGATCGTTAGTATGCAAAAGCAATGGTTAAAAACCTGCGCATGCTCAGAATCAAGTCGACGCATGCTTGGAAGCATTGAACTTCGTTTTTTTCAGCACGTCGTTGTGTTTTACGGCACCGCGTTCTAACACGATTGTTTTTTTAACTGATGGTGTGTACGCACGACGGACCATCAGTCAGCTTCATCGGTTAACCTAGGACAACTGTCCTTCAGACCGTTGTCATCGGATGGACTGATCGTGTGTACGAGGCTTTAGTGTACTTGCTTACCCATATACTTTTAAATAGTGTTGGCAGCTTTAAAAAATAATTCAAATTCAGCTCATTCTCCGTAGGGTTATTAGTTGCCATGTGACAGTTCTTTATATTAATAGAAGCCCGCAGCCTTCACACTGGTGGAAGAAAAAAAATGATATTTAAAGGGTTTGTGATTGGCTATTTCTACTGATGAACTGCCGAGAGAGCTGATAGGCATATCTAAGCAATTCCCAGCTGTATAATGCAGTTAGTTACTGCAGGGAGGCCGCAGGAAGCATACGGTTTTCATAGAAGTATATTTGGCCCTTGCGCTGCAGGAAGGTGTGTTATGAAAAACATAGCCTACATTAATTTTACCACATTAAAGTGCATTTACCGCACTTTCATGCTGAATACCATATGAGCAGCAAACAGATAATTTTTTCTCTTTTGATGCTAGGACATGCAACAACAATCATTTGTTAGTGCTCAAAGCAAATGCTGTAATGTGCTTTAAAAATCCGTGAATCTACGTGAATAATCATAATGCAAAATGTAATTCTTTGCCTTGCTGTGCTTCTAAACTCCAAAACAAAGATGTAGTTTATTGCAGCTTGCTACTCCTTCGATTCGTTTAGGCATTCTTTTAGGTGGTGCTGCTAATACCGCACTTCCTGTCCTAAACCAACTACAGAACCCTGTTGCCCAAAAAAGTTAGGAGGGAAAGCTCATAATATTGTTTGAAATGTCAGTTCAGTACACACATTGTTACAAGAACATTTGATTTCTGGCAGGATCGATAGGCATTTTTCTGTACTTGCAGAAAATATATTTAATAAAAGGTAACCAACGCAGCCGCCAAATCTAAGCAATGGTAAGATGCAATGTACTGTATTCTATTTTTGTTCTTGGGTTGAGATACAGCATACAGTACATGAAGGATGAATTCCAGGCTTAGTATATTTTTACATTGGTTTAGCTTGGATGCAAGTGGAGATCACTGGAGTAGCGGTGTCATCTTCAGTGATTTCCAGCTGGTATATGCATAATAAGGATAAATACAATCAGCGCAAACAATTAAGTGATCAATATAAACCCATTGTGTATTGCACAGCCGAACACTGTATTGTGTTTTCACACCACCAAAATGTTAATCTAAAGTAAATACCATGTAGTGCAACATAATATCTACACAAGTCCCAAAAAAGTTATTGAAATTATTCCAACAATATAAATGTGTCCACTTGTTTCCAAAAATGATAAAGTTCAGTGAAAATGATAGCGGGATAAAGTAACGAAAAAAAAACCATATAAAGCACCCTGTGTCTATTAGCAGGTCATTGAATCATGCGCTGGAAGCTTATTGTATGCAGAGTACAACTTTACTTTTATAGAGGATATCTTTGCATGCCTTTTATCATAGAACAGGATGAGAACACAAACAAGTGCATATAACACAATAAGGATGGTACTTCCTCTGATTACCTTACCATAGATAACACACTATAATACTCTAGCGCCACCTGCTGGATAGATAGGTATAATGCATATACACAGTCACAGGATGTAAGCAGATTGCGTTTGTTCTTCCAACACCCCTTCTCAACAGCATGTGCTTTGTCAAATTATATTTAGCTTGTTCTGGAAATCCACTGCTGACTTATTGGAAATTCTCCCATACTTATCCAAGGTGGGAGTATGTGCTGCTATTTTTTCAGCTTGCTGTGGTTTTTTATCTTGATTTTTTTAGCTTGCTGTTTGCTTTTTACCTTCAGTGTGGCTTTGCAAGCCTTTTCACTATTTTACTTTTGAAATTTGCCTTATGAGTGCAATAAAAAATCTTTTTTACTCTATGAGGAGCACCTCTATATGTTTTTCCTTTGCATAACAATTTGGATGTTTGGAGCACTTTTGATGAGCTGATTCCTGCCACAACACTCTATCCTGGACAATCGAGACCACCTGAGGCTATCTTTGGTTCTGACCATCTGAAGGGGAGACTCCCAGATCCAGACGCTAGTCTGTACAAGCTCTAACGACCCTCCCACCGTACGGTGAAGTTGAGGGTCCACCTTTTCTGGTAAGAGTACCCACCCTTTAATCAATGCCCATGTGTGAAGAGTGTTATGTGTTTTGAAGATTCTGGCTCCACTCCAACAATTGAAGATCATATGCGTGCTTTCAAAAGACTTTTTCCTTAACACTGTTATGGTGTCACGCTCACTGACCTATTCAGCCATTTATATATTTAAGGTGTATTTACCCCTTTTTGTTGAAACATACTATTACGTTTGGTTTATATATTTAGTAAGGGTTTGTGTTTTTAGATCACTTGAACGTCATCTTTGTTCACTATCCATTTTTTTCTCAGTGATTGTCTGAGAAGGAACAGGTGCTCTGAACTCATACAGACATCATCTTCACTTTTGATTGTAGCATTATATATATTGACACCAATTTTTTGGCACTACCATATAGACCTATATTTGAGTATTTCTGGTCTATGTGTTTGTTTTTACCTCACAGGTTCACATGTTTTGGGACTAGAGTAGTCGGTGATGCAGATCATTTGACTATCAGGTTCACTCTATTTACATCCTTTTAAGGGTTTATTCATTCATTTTGGGCGCTACATTTTTTCACAACATTTTCACTTAGTATCCACTTTGGTATGTTGGCAGCCTGACTCACGACACCTAGTGGTTTGCGCAATATCATTTTATTACTGTTCTGGAAATACCTATGACGTTCCTTCAACAAAGGCTTTGTGAGTGCATCGGCAGTCATCTCCTCTGACGGGCAGTATTGAATGTCAATATCACCTTGCTCTTGATTGTCCCTCAGTAGGTGATACTTGACGTTGATGTGTTTGGTCCTAGGATTGACCCTTTCTGATTGCAAAATCTTAATACATCCCTGGTTGTCTTCAAAAATGGGAATTGGTTTTGACATGTCTATCCCAATGTCCATAAAAAGTTGACGAATCCATATAGCTTCTTGACATGCGTGTGCTGCTGCAATTTACTCTGCTTCAGTTGAAGATAGAGTGACAATTGCTTGCTTTCGACTAGACCAACTTATGGTTCCTTCCCCATACTGGAAGAGGAATCCACTTGTGGATTTGCGGTCTGTACAGTCCCTGACCCAATCAGCATCCACATATCCGACCAGTTTTGGATCTGATGTAGCTGGTATTGATCTGAATTGTTACGTTGAGGTATCGTATCACTCTTTTTACTTTGTTCCATTCATGCTGACAGGGAACTGAAACTTTCCAGCATAGTATGCCCACTGCTGCGGCTATGTCTTGTCTTGTCACAGTGGCAACATATAGCAGCTTACCGATTGCTCTGCAATACATGTCATTGTTGGATAGCAAGTTTTCTGCTTCATTGCTCTGATAGCCTGGTTCCATAGGAGTTTTCATTTGCTTTGCATCTTGCATATGGAATTGTTCCAATATTTCGGAGATTTTCTGAGATTGGTTGAAAAGATAACTTCCATCTTCTTCTTTTCTCTCTATTAGGATTCCCAGATAAAAGCTAATGTTCCCTAGCTCTTTGATTTCAAAATGTTCTTTCAGCTTGAGAACTAACTGTTCAAAACAAGTTATAATGTCATCAACAAGGATGTATATCCATCTGTTCTTGATTTCTGGAGTAGAGACAGGGGTCTGCTTTACTTCTTGGTGCCTATGCTCAGAGGCCAACTTCCTGTGTTCAGACTTCAGCAGGACAGCTGCTCAGCACAGGACTCTTAAATGGTAAGTTCACTTTTACAGAAAAATCTGTAAGGTGAACTTACACAGATCCCCCGCCTAACCTCCCCCGGGTCCCGTTGACCTGGACCGTGGCAATCTCGGTTCTAAGCCCCGGTATATCCGCGCTAGGATTCCGGGCTTAGAAATTCCCTGAGCTGCATTCTAATTGGTCAGCGCCGTTTATAATCCCCGGACTCCTGGCGTGGATATACCGGGGCTTAAAACCGGAGATTGCCATGGTCCAGGTCAGCGAGACTAAAGGAGTGGGGGTGGAGGGCGAGGAGGGGGACCTGTGTAAGTTCACCTTACAGATTTTTCTGTAAAGGTGAACTTACACTTTAAAGTGGATTTAAACCTGATTCATGAAAATGTGGGCTGGGCACATATATCTGCAGTATTTTGATATCTCTCTTCAAAGAACTGTGTCTCATAGCTTTGTCCTGCTTTGTTCCTCTGTTATCAGCCTGAGAACTTTTGACAAGCTCCCCGAGGCCCGAAGATAGAAGTGTGAGTCGGAGGAGGTTGCTATAAATAGATTAGCAGCCAGCAAAACTACACACATTTTTTTTTTTTTTTTTAAACAATTTTATTAAGTTTTGTCAGATACAGAATTATAAACATTACCAAAGCTGGATGCAACCAGCCATACCAAGAGTAAAGGCAAAAGAGCAGGTACAGGTACACAAAAGAATCAATGGTCGTAATCATGGTGCAACACAGTAATAACATTAGAACCAAAACTACACACATGCGTGTTTGGGGATGGGGGTGTGCGCCTTTCCTCCAATCAACTATCTCACAGTCTCTCACAGTGTCTAGCAATGATCTCCTCCTACAGGGGAATCAGGAAATGAAAATTCTAACAGGACATGCACAGTGTATCAATGTGAAAACAGACGATATACATGTAATACTTATATAGGGAGATTTATTTAATCCCTTTGTATCATCTGAGGCTGTTTACTTCACTGGGTATATGGAGGGTTTACATCTGCTTTAAGCAAGCGGTGTCCACTTCAGTGATTTCCAGCTTCCATTTGCATCGGGCAGGTATGGTATATACATAGTTACATTGGTCCAAGCTAGACCAATGTAACTATGTATACTGTATTTGCTGGCATATAAGACTACCTTTTACACTTAAAAAAAATGGCCAAAAAGCAGGGGTCGTCTTATACGCTGGGTCAGCTGCTCGGATGCCTGTTGGATGTGCGGTAATACTGTATGTAGCCGAAGCTACATACAGTATATACCGCTTAGCCAATCCCGGTGAGTGATGTATTCAAATGAATACAGAGCCTGTTCGGATTGGAGTAACAACCTCTGCCAATCCAATCAGGCTACATAGAGTAGCCTGCTCGGATTGGCTTTGAGAGTCAGAGAGGCATGGGTTGATGATGTTACAGCCTCTCCCAATCCAAGCAGGCTTGGTATTTATTAATAGAATACATTGCTCGCCGTGATTGGCTCCAGCTACAGCAAGAAGGAAGAAGAATATGGCTCCAGAAGAAAGAAATATGAAGCGTCGGAAGCCTAGAAAGGGGGGTCGTCTTATACGGTGAGTACAGGCAAAAAATCTTAAAAAAACTGTAAAATTAGGGGGTCGTCTTATACGCCCACTCGCCTTATACACCGGCAAATACGGTAAGTTATCCATGCCTGGAATTCTTTGTTTACGTTATCAGGTCTTGGATGCTTCCTGAGTACTCCTGCCTATAGCATGCCCTGACCTTCTGCCTGTTCAGGACTATATCTTTGTCTTCCACAATTTATTTTGCTTCCTTATTTCCTAATTGTGAAGTGTTACCAATGGAGAAATCCAAAGGCATGCAACCTGGGAGCTATTCCCCAATGAAGCAATTGTGAAATCCAGAATTGTTTGCCATGCTGATTGACTACACCTGATGTCTGTTGGCAATTAAATACTGAGCTCAGTAAACTGGAATCTGATTGGCTAGCCTGGATAGCTATTCTTTGCTGCACCATTTTCTATATCTGCTAGTGATGAATCACCACTCTTTTGTGCTATAGGGCTGCCTTTTGTAGACTCCATTATCAATCTGTGCATTAAAGCTGGCTGTAATGTGTTTTGGTTGTATGTACCTCCATTTGCCTGTAGTCATTCGTGTTATATTTAGACTTTTTTTTTTAGAAAGGGCTACAGTAGCCCGCAGCTGTGTACAGCAGAGGAATATCTAGATGTATGGAAGTGATCCAATGACAGGTATTAGTAGACTTGCCAACAGATGTTAGATTCTTGCTGTTTTGTATGCTGTATATGATTTGTGTACTAGGCAAATGCAGACATATCACAGACGCACTAAAGAAGACTGAAGCAGATCACAACAGAATAGTGTGGATATTAAATATGAAATGTGGATTGGTAATATCAAAGTTTATCTTCCTATTCCTTAAAGGTTATATTGCATGATTTACTTCAAGTCACCACATTCATATTACATTTTGATTATTTATAGTATATAACAATTGCAGCGCTCACAAACCCAAAACTACAATGATTAAAAATAAATAGTAATGAAAAATAATCCTATAAATCACCAAGATCTTACCCCCAATGTCTCCCATTCAAGTGCTAACCAGGCCCAACCCGCTTAGCTTTTAAGATTAGGTGCATTCAGGTGGATACCCCCAATGTCTATTGCTAACAGCTATATGTGTAATTAAAATGCTTTGGATAAACCGTGATATTGTGATAATTTACTGTACAGAACAATAGATCAACAATGTGCTTAAATCCAGGAATTTATAGTGGAAAATACACTAGGACAGAATAAAGAGTCCCGCAAGCCATGATGAGAAAATAGGATGAGCTCCTCAGGCTGTCATCATCAAACATTTGTAACGTCTCCCTGGTGTCAATGGACACACACAAGGCTTACCAAAAAATATGACCCTCTATATAAGGATGGCCACATCCACAGTGAGGCCTTGTACACACGACCCAGGAAAAGACACATCGTTTTCCTCGACGAGTTCCTTGTTAGGCTTGTCGAGGAACTCGACAAGCTTGCTTTGCGTACACACGGTCAAGACAAAATCTCCTTGTTCTCAAACGCGGTGACGTACAACACATACAATGGCAGGGGAAGCTCGATTCCACTGGCACAACCCTTGAGGCTGCTTTTGCTAATCTTATGTTACTGTGTGTTAAGTAAAAATTTGGTAAGAGACGATTTGCACTTTTCAGTCTGTTACAGCGTGAAAAATGTGTTATCTCCATTACAAACGCTACTTTTACGAAGGTGCGCTCCTGTCTCATACTTTATTCTGAGCATGCGCGGGTTTCTTAGCATACACACGATCGTGTTTCTCGTCGAAAACCAGCCCGACCAGGAACACGACGAGGAAATTGAGACTCCCGTCGAGGAAAAAGAGAACTTGTTCCTCGACAGTTTCCTCGATGAAAAACGTACACACGGTTTCCTCTGCAGAAAAGCTCTCCCACCAAGTTTCTTGATGGATTCTATCGAGGAAAACAGGCGTGTGTACGAGGCCTCACATTTCCCCAGGGAAAAGGGTCACTTTCTCCCCTCATCCACAGAGACACCAGGATTTTTTGGTCAGCTGTCACCATATACATCCATAACTTGCAGGGAAATTCTGCACCACTGGGAATTACCTCAGCAGGACTGATGCACATACAGTATGATAAAAGTAAAACCACCCAAAAATTATCCACAAAACCAGAGACAAGCTAAAATCCATACTCCTTTGTCCCTTCCTCCCTGTAAGCTAGAACCTGTGCAGTCCCTCCCTAACGCACTGTGCATGTGAAGTACTCGGGGGAACATGTTGTTCACTGCGTTTTGCGTTTTCCCGTGGCCACGGTCAGGGTAGGCTAACAGTGATAGCCAGCAAACACAGGGGCCACCACATTCATCAAAAGATCTCCTGATTTAGCTATAAATGTCTAGACTGGACAATCATTTCATACCGTGTGTTAAAGTGAAGTGTTACTTACCTTTCCTACATCCAGAGATCAGACATTTGTGATCTTCTTGACAAGTTCATTGTGGCTCTGTAGTGCATTAAAAGTTAAAAGTGATAAACAACAAATCAGTAAAGTTGAGCTAAACCCACTGCTTTTAAAACAGTTGAATTCAAGGTATGCCTTTGGTGATAATTGTCACAGTTACTAGCGTGATCACATAACTGAAATTTGAAGCACTCAAATGAGTGGTGTGATAGATGAATAAATGTGTGGCACCATTACAACTGCAGATCTAAACATAGGTTAAGATGGCTCTTTCCTCACCGATAAAAGATAGGAGGGTTTAGTTCTGCTTTACCAAATGTATTTCCTTGTCTCCAGTTAAATTTTAAAGCATAAATATGTAATGGATCTGAACATTGGCTAGTTTAAAATCAAGTTAAGTCCGGTATGTGCGTATTGTTGGGTGTATTTAAGTTTTTCTCAATCCTCATGTTAGAAAGGTGTTCAATTCCAATGGCGCAGTGCTGCTGTCAGACCTGGTCCCAGTGATAGCACTGACTATGTGCTATGTTTTGCAAATGCCATAGAATCAATAAAACGCCATTAGCCAATGTGGAGGAAAAAAGAAGAGCAGGACCGCTGTCTGTGGCTAATTTCGTAAACTACCTCCCAATCCAATGAATAATCCAACTTCTGTCTGGATGCATATTGCTTTATGTTCTCTTACAAATGAAAGCAGAAGTTTTAGTGCAGACACTCAGTAGGAGCAATCAGGTTACAGCTGCCATTAATGCGCTGAAGAGTGTTTCTTGGCTGAACTCAGCACTAGATTAAAGGGAGAGATCAGGTTGGCCACGCATAGTACAGTGTTTAGTCATGAAATAATTAGTGGAGTACTTTTGAGTGCATGCAAGTTCACACGAGCACTGATTAAAAAAATATAATTGTAGAATTCGTATTCTAATTGTAGAGTATGCTGATCAGGATAACATGTTTATTTTTTACAATACCTTGACAATAATTTTAAATTGGTAGTAAGCTCTGTGATTTTTTTTTAAGCCGGGCCCCTTACTGGTTAATGCCATAATGTGCTAGTTTCCACCATCTACTAGCACATTATGACAGACATACCTTAGAAATGGAGCCCTCCAGCAGTACGCTGTCATTGCTCATGGTGCTTCCACGTTCACCCCGGTCTTCCTCCCAGGTTTGTGCTCTGGCCTTTTGAATGTGCCAAGATGACATCACTCCAAACACTGAGGCATGGGGCTCTCTGCATTCACAGCAGTGTACCCTGAATGCAGAGTGCACTGTGTTTGTGCTAGGTATGTCATAGACTGGAGCTGATGTTCATAACTACTAAACAATGCATGTTTAGGCCGTTTACAAGGCGCCTACAGGTTTGATTACCTGTATCACAGTTTGATTTAAATATCCCTTTTACCTATTTTCCGTCCTGACCTTACCCGTACATCAAAGCCTTAAAGCAGTGGTTCTCAACCTGGGGTCGGGACCCCCTTGGGGGTCAAATGATGATTTGTCAGGGGTCACCAAATCCTGGGCTGTTCCTGAAGCCCACTCTGCTCTCCCAGCCCTTTCAAGCCCCCTCAGCCTTTTTGCAGCCGCCCATTCAGTTCACGGCATGGCTGGGGGGCAGAGACTAGAGGTCAGCTGAATGGTGAGGAATGTGAAGTCGGAGGTGCTGGAGGAGACCATATCTCCTGATTTTGGCATAGGTGTCACTGCTACAAGACACCACACAGTTGGAGACACCGTGAGTAACACTACCTGTGATTAGAGTTGCCATTAAAAGTCCCCTCTACAGTTCTCAGATCAGCAGATGACCTTGATAAAGAGCGCCTAAGTTGACTGATCAGAACTTCCCCACGGCACTGCCACTCATCCCAACTCCTCGCCAGCACTGCCACTCATCCCATTCTCCCAAAAAGAGAAAGGATAAAAATAGAGAATACATGGAGAGGAAAAGAGGGGGAGGAACAAAGCAAAAGGGAGAGACAGAATATGAGAAAGCACAAGAAAGAAGGCTAGAGAGAGGGATGGGGGAACAAGAAATTAACATATAGAGAGATAAAAGGAAAAGAAAGGAGAACAAAAAAAAAGAGTGGTACATCCCAAAATGTATCATAAGGGGTTTTAATATTGTACGAGTGGAAGGGACTCAGGGAACGCTAAATGTCTGTGCGTTAGGGGCGCAAATTACTTGTCTTGCCTTGGGTACCCTGACAACCCACGCTACAAAAATTTTACTGTTAGGGGTTCCCACAACTTGGGAAATTTTATCAAGGGGTCACGGCTCTAGAAAGGTTGAGAACCACTGCCTTAAAGGTTAAGTTCACTCAAAAGTGAAATTTTAGTTATAGAGGCCAAATCGGTCCCTAGTAGAGATGAGCTTAGCATACTCTGAGCTCAGCTCTATCTGATCTTCAAATTTCAGCTCTTTTTTAGGTCATATTGCTGTGGACATTGACTAAACATGAGTAGGTGTTCATATAAGGGCACTGACGTCACCAGAATTCCACACCTTTGTTTATGTGTACTTCAGAGGCAATGCATGACCCAGCCTTCAGCACCTTTGAAGCTTGGATAGAGATGAGCTCAGAGGACACCCAAAGTCATCTCTAGTCCCTAGCTTGTTTTATGCCTTGGATGCGCCAACAGAGCAATCTCCCTGTTATTTTTTATGACTCTGTTCCTGTCTGCAAGGAGTTTTTGGTGTTCTCACCCACTGCTGCATTTTCCAGTACCTTCTGTAAGACCGAGGTCTCTAAACTTTCTAAACAAGGGGCCAGTTTACTGTCCTTCAGACATTAGGGGGGCCGGACTGTGGGAGTAGAAAATGTCCTAATGTCAGTGGGGGTAAACAATGCCACATGTTCATTGGCAGGAATAATTCCCCTATCATGGTGTCAGTGGGAGGAATAGTGCCCCATCGTTGGTGTCAGTGTTATAAACAGTGCCCCATCATTGGTGCCAGTGGAAGGAATAGTACCCCATCATTTATGTCAGTGGGTGGAAGGGTTTCCATCATTGGTATCAGTGGGAGGAATAGTCCTCCATTGTTGGTGTCATTGGCAAGAATTATGCCCCCATTGTTAGTGTCAAAAGGATAAATAATGCCCTAAGGGCCGGATAAAGTCAAGCAAAGGGCTGCATCCGGCCCCCCCGACTGCAGTTTGGAGACAACTGCTCTAAGATATAAAGTACAAAAAAAGAAAAAAGCAGGAAGCCTGGGAAGTCATCATAATGGCTACAACAGGCAGACAGACCTGGGAACTAATAGGGACCCTGAGAGATAAAAGTGACTGAAACTTTGCCTCTGTGCAGGTACTTCCTGTAATAAGAAACAGTCACTGCTGCTCTCTCTTCCAGTGCAGGGTAACTGGGCTTGTATCCACCTCCTCCTATAGCTTTCTATAGGCAGGCTGTTGTAGGTGGCCATACTGGGTCCCTCCCTGAGCTCTGCTCTCTGCACAGGCTATTTACAGCACAGTAATGATGTCACAACAAGGTGATAAACACAAAGTGAATGTATATCCTTTGTGACTATTGTGGAATAGAGTTCAGCTTTACACTCTCTAGCATATACCAAAACCAGAAGTATCAGCTTTACCTGGGATAACCTTTCTCCTTTGAACCTAATACTAACTTGCTATTAATACTGCCAGAGTATCAACAAAATGTTTGTGCAACAAAATTCCCAATGATCAAAAAAAAATGATGATAAAGACTTGGCATTGAACACAATAGCCAGATACATAGGGACCCATCTGGAGGGTTTGTGGGGGGTCATCTCTTGCACATAGCCACAACATTATCAACATTATCAGCATGCTTATAAATAAATATATATATATATATATATATATATATATATATATATATATATATATATATATATATATATATATATATTTATTTTTTATTAATAGTAGTAGATATACTCTTTAGGATTGATTTACTATAACTGGAGAGTGCACAATCTGGTAAAGCTGGGAATGGTAGCCAATCAGCTTCTAGCTTCAGCTTGTTCAATTAAGCTTTGACAAAACAAACATGGAAGCTGGTTGGTTTCTGTTTAGAGCTGCACCAGGTTTTGCACTGTCCAGTTTATCAGCCACTTTATTGGCTAACCTGAGTTACTAAGGCTCCATGCACACTGAAGCTGATAAAAGCTATAAAAAACCGCCAGTAGCTTTGCAGGGAGCCTTCCGACGTTTTTTAGCGTTTTTGCATTAGCTTTAATCAGCGTTTTTCAGCGTAGGTTTTTTTTTTTTTTTTTTTTACTGTTTTTTTCTTTTCAATAGATTAAAAAACGCTGGCACCGGAGTTTTTGAGCGTTTTTAAGTGTTTTGCAGTTTTTAGCGTTTTTTTCCCGCCAAAAAACGGCACTTTGAACGCAAATTTCAGGCGTTCAGAAAAAAGCCAATAAACTCCAAAGCTCATTAACACTAAAAAACGCCCAGCTGTGCATGGGCACATAGGCTAACATAGAGTTCAGTTTATGGGCTTTAAAAAAAAAAAGACAAAACGCCAATAAACTGCAGTTTATCAGCTTCAGTGTGCATGGAGCCTTAAGCCTAAGTGCAACCAAAATTAAAAATTGTGTTTATTTTTATTGTATTTATTTATCTCTGGTTCCAGCCCCCCCCTTCCCCCCATTATGATGTGTGCCTGCCTCTGCAGCCTCCTGGAATACTCCCATCACATGTCCCAGGAGGCTGCAGGATCGGGCACACGGAGTGGCCAGGGAGCAGATTGGAGGGTGGGCCTGGCACATCATCGGTAGCTTGCTGCCTGCTCCAAGGAAGGAGTAGCCAGCTGAAGAGAACCAAGATGGCGGTGGACAGCAGGACAATGATGGATTTGCTGTGCGGGTAAGTATGTGTTTTCAAGAGAGTGTAGCACTAATGCCGCATACACACCATCACTTTATGTGATGAAAAAAACGACATTTTCTGTGAAGTAAAAAACGAAGTTTTTGAAACTTCAATTTTCAAAGACGAAGTTGCCTACACACCATTGTTTTTCTCACAATGTTCTAGCAAAGCGAGGTTACGTTCACCACGTTTTTCCATTGAAGCTCGCTTCATAACTAGCTTCTGGGCATGCGCGGGTGTAAAAACGTCATTTTAAACTACGTTTTTTGCTACACACGGTCAATTTCTGTGAAGTAAAAAACGACGTTTTGAAAAACGACACATAAAATTGAAGCATGCTTCAATTTTTTTTTGTTGTTTTTCAGAAGACATAAAACAACGTTTTCCCCCACACACAGTCATTTAAAGTGACGTTTTTAAAAACGTCTTTTTTTTATCACATAAAGTGATGGTGTGTACGCGGCATATGGGTAAGAGGGGGGGGGAAACAAAAAACATCATAAGAGGGGTTTGAGTACTGCTTTAAATATCAAGTCCATCATATTTGGTCAATACAAATCTCTCCTTTTTAATTTACTCAGGAAAATATTTATTGGAAGTGTAATTTTTTTTAAAAGTCAGATCATAGCAAAATGTCAACAAATCCTGAGAAGAATCTATATTTCTAATTTCGCCATGGAAGACGCTCTTTGTGGGTTTAATTATGGCTATTAATTAAAGTAATTTGTGCAGTACCTGATGTGACTTCAATGTGACTGAAAAACACACGTACCACTTAGTCATAATATTGTATCTCACTGTTTTAATACTCCATTAATTTGTTAATATTTAGACTGCCACTTCATTCATTGCGGCCTATACACTAGGGAAATTCCAGTCTTCTGCTTTGGGTGGAATTCTGGCAGCAGAAACCATTACTGCTGTCTCATTAGCATTTTACACAAAGGAGGAAGGACACAGATCTGCGTTGTGAGCTGCAGAGAAATTTTTTAACAATATTACAATTCTGTGGTAAAATAATATAAAAAAATGACTGTGGAAAAATTTGCAAGGTTCCAATGTCATCACAATGTTGTCTGCCTATTTCAGTGTCTTTCCCTCATTTCACAGCATGAAGCAACAACAGTGGCATGTGTGTTGCAGTCACAGGGTGCCATCTTGAGAAAAATAAAAGCTTTGTTGCTTTGCCCTATGACCCAGACGTCTGACACTTTTCAGGTGGCATAATAACTGTAAAACCCACCACTGTGCTGCTGCATGTAACAGTGCAGAAACATGACTGGGCTTATTAAATAAAGCACTGCAAAGAGCGATAATCATGAAAAACGATATGATCCATAGTAAACAAGCACCATTCAGTCTACCACAGTCAGAGTAGTTAAAGGCAACCTCTGAGTAATTGCTGTGAGTTACTACATTATTCGTAAAGGGTATGTGAACACAGAAGTGTCCCAGCATTCAGGTTGCAGTGTGTGCATCTAATATCTATTCTCAGGCCTCGTACACACGACCGAGTTTCTCGGCAAAAACCAGCAAGAAACTTGCTATGATATATTTTTTTGCCGAGGAAACCGGTCGTGTGTACATTTTCGTCGAGGAAACTGTCGAGAAACTCGACGAGCCAAAAAGAGAGCAAGTTCTCTATTTCCTTGACGGGAATGGAGAAACTTGCCTTGTCGAGTTCCTCGACAGCCTAACAAGAAACTCGACGAGGAAAACGATGTGTTTCGCCCGTCGAGTTTCTCGGTCGTGTGTACGAGGCTTCACGTTGTCATCCTGTCACAGGCAGACTGCAGAGAGAGGAGAAACTGGCAGGATCACCAGGAATGTATTTAGTCTTTTAAAGGATAAGTTCACCTTTGTAAAGAAAAAAAAAGTGCACATGTTTTTGCAGGTAAAAAAAATGTGCATTTATTATTATTTTTTTAATAACAGTCTGGAAAGCATTGCACCTATGATCTGCTGATCGCAGGTGCCATGCAGGACTCCTGCAGACTGCCAGTGTAAGCTGTCTGCTCGTACCTCATATGGGCAGGAGGTTACACACTGACAGGAAGAGACAATGAACAACAGAGCCCCAGTAGTTCATTGAGAAGTACAAGCTGACAGCCGCAAAGGCTATCGGTAGTTGTAGTTCTCCCATTCACGGGACTACAACTACCGTGTCATTCACCGCCCAGCCCTGAATGACATGGCTGGGTGGGCTGTGACAGCGAGTTCGGGGAGAAGAACCCCGGCTTGCTGTCACTAGATGCAGGAGATTTGGGAGCGGCTACAGGAGTGGGAACATGTTACATGTTCCTCCCTAAACCCATGTAACATGTTTCCAAAGGTGAACTTATCCTTTAAAACAGTAATCAAAAAAAAAATTCACTACTATACATACAGAAAATCTATTATTTTCTGAGCCAGTTCACATGCAAGATATATATGCAATCCAGGTGTGATGTGATTCATTTGAATAGGCTGAAAATGCACCAGACCGCACCAAAAGTAGTGCAAAGCCACTGTATCGTATGGCACTATTACTGTACCATGCGATCCAGTGCCAGCAAATCCACTGCGTTTGCAAAATGCGTTTTGCGTGTCATTAAGTTAACATTAACACCCACTGCAGATTGCAAGTGCAGTGCGTTTTGAATGTGGCACAGGAAATGCTCACGGAAAGCGTTCTATTGTAAAATGGCCCTCAATGTTTTGTCCCCTGCTCTGTTCTTTGTTGGACAAACTACTTGTATATATAATAGATTAATTTGCTGTTGTGTGGGGACATAAAGCAATGCCCGCAACCCTGGCAACTAAGTAGTATTGGCACAAGACCCTCTAAAGGGATTTTTTAGGGCATAAATTTCAACATGATTTAAAAAATTTAACAATATACTTTATTGACATGTAAGCATAAAGACATGAAGATGTTTATAAGACATAAAATATAAAAGCGGTTTCAAAAAGATGTTGGTTGTGAATGTACAGGTATAACCGCATTCAAACTGTTAGAGGACTCATATGACAGAAAGAAACCAACGCCTTTAGAAAACTTAACGTTTCTTCTTTAGGAGTGGATGGTTACAGTACAAGGCTTTTCTACAAATGCAGAGAGAGTACTGTTAGACATCATATAGGTTGCAATGGAGACATTATGTAGGTATTAGTGTACTAACCCTGTAAACACAAACATAACATATGGCCAAGGCTGTATCCTGGCCTAGGCCAACAAGGCCCAGGCCTAGGACAGCACTTTGCCGGGGGGCAGTACGGAAAGAGTTCCCGTTAGTGTTAGTGTAGCGCCAGTCTTGTGGGGCGGACTGGGCAGAGAGCCAAATCAGTCTAGTGCCCCCATAAAATGGCCGCACTGCTGCCGGCATTCTGCAAATGTGGAGGGGGGGTGCCCTATCATCCTGGACCACAAACCTTCCTCAATGTGCTATATGTTTTCTGCTGCATCTTAGTCCTCTCCATAAAATTATCAGAAATGTGTGCCTTAAGTAGAACTATTGGCAACAAGGTTATAGCCCCAGTCAGTTTATTTTTTACCAACCCTGTTCCATTGCAGAGATTTCCCTTCACTTCCTGCCCCTTAGCCAAACAGGAAGTGAGCGGAAATCTATGCAAATTTAGTCATAAAGACCAATAAAGTCATTTTGCATAGAGCTGATGGTTGTTAGTTGTGGTTGATTCACCTACAAATTTTCTGTTGGGATCTTTAGTCCCAATTGTTGCACCCTTTGTTTTCTATAAGTCATATTGTTTAATAGGAGGATCCCGTCCGATTTAGAACGAATCAAAGAGATTAGTTTATTGAAACGATGTTCCAAATATAGTAAAAGGGATCTCCAGAATACACCGAAAAATTATTTCATATGTCTTTATTGGCAGTTACACCGCAGATATATAGATTAATGCTAGTACTAGGTCAAAAAGCATTATATTCCGGGGCGGAGGGTAGGGGGTGTAGTCAGAACAAGCATATGTCCACTATACTACAACCAGGTATATCAAACCTGGATCAAAAATAAACCTCAACAGACCGACAACCAGCCAACTTTCAATGGGGTAAATTCCCAGAATTGTAGAAAGCGTTGTGTGCCTCGGGGGATAGCCTGTGCTAGTATAGCACAGGCTCTTCTGCTCGTCCTGAGGAAGCCCAAAGGTGAAACGTGTAGACGATGCACAGAGGATATTTTCCATATTATATATCCTATATGGTTTTCTTTTATTGATTTATTTATGTATAAATTTTGTATATTTTTTGTAATAAAATCTATGTATTTTTAATATTCCCGTCTTGCCTCAAAAGTCCGCCCATTAATTACTGTCCTTCGAGTAACTTTCCTTTTGTTCTTAGAACGAATCAACTCAACAGCACACTTGCTATCTATCCTAGACGGATTCAGGCATTTTACATACATTTTTTCAGTATAGTTCCTCAGAACTACTCTCCCCACTTGAAATTTTCAGGGTGGGTCTTAAACAGCAAGGGGTGTGGCCTTGACAGGAAGAGGTGGGTCATATTTAAATTAGGTGGTGCACGAGTTTAGTCAGGCCTAGGGCAGCACAAAACCTAAATACACTACTGCATATGTCCAATTCTGACCTTATAGCAAGGGTTAGAGAGCATCTAGCAGCATAGAACGAAGTACTACATTTACTTTGTCCCATAGGGAACAGAACAGGGGAAATATTATTGTTTGTTAAAGTATAAGCATAACTTTTGCTTTTGATTTGATTGAGTAGTGAAATGTTACAAGCCATCAGGTTTAAAGCCATTCATATTTTTGGATATTTTGAAAAAATAAGGGTTTACATACACTTTAATGTTCCTTGCACATTTCTCTGTACTTTGAGTACATATGTGTTTGTACACATGATGTACGTACATATAATGTATGTACATTTTGCAGATATCCTAATCTCCAATATTACACTGACATGTGTCAACTCCATAAATAACATACCCTTCAACGTATCACAGCACATAGATGGGAATACACATGCATTGTGGTGTGCTGTGTTGTCAACAAAATAAGTCAGGTAAATTTTTTGAACAATGGTCAGGTGTTAATGGCTGACAGGTAAATATGGGCCTACACAACACAACACAACATGCATTGTTGCTCCAAAAAATTAAATAGATCGAACAGTATGGCCCCATACACACGATAGAATCCATCCGCTGAAAAATCCCAGCGAATGGGTTTCAGCGGATAGATCCTATGGTGTGTACACTCCAGCGGATCTGTTTCCGCGGATATTTATCCCCTGGGATGGATTCCATCAGATCAAATATTTGCTGACATGCTAATAAAATCTATCTGCTGGAATCCATCCCAACGGATGGATCCGCTGGTCTGTATAGACTCACTGGATCCATCCGTCCGAAGGGATCCCCCGCATGCGTCGTAATGATTTGACGCATGCGTGGAATTTCCTTATATGACAGCGTCGCACACGTCGCCGCGTCATAATCGCAGCGACAGCGCGACACGTCATCGCCAGAGGATTTCGGCGCGGATTTCAATGCGATGGTGAGTACACTCCATCGCATGGAAATCCGCTGAAATCCTCGAGAGGATTTATCCGCGGAAACGGTCCGCTGGACCGTATTCGCAGATAAATCCTCTCGTGTGTATGGGGCCTAAGACTGTGAAAATCAAGTGAAAATCCAAGCAAACAGATACACCTGAAATACATACTGTATATTCTATATTTTACATGCCAAATGATTTGTAATTATGTTCAGCCGCTATTAAAGTTTACACTTCTCTGGCACAATACTTTGCTAGAAAGTGCAGTCTGTTCTTTCCTGTTTTAGCTTAATTGGATCCTGGATCATCTTTCTGCTGATACAACGGAGGTAGTGATACTGATTCCATGTCCACCGGCTACAGGCTGAGAGGTAACACTTGCAGCTTTATGGATGAACCAGAAGAAAAGTGTCCCTTGCCTGGCTGTATGTAAAAGTTTGTATATTACAAGATTCCATCAACAGAAATTCAAATTATTTGATAGGTAAAATATTTTAAACATACTGTATGTTTTTAACTGCATTTTTGCTGTTTGCTTTAAGTTCTGTTAACTTAAAGTGGTTGTAAACCCTATCCAAAAAAAATAAATAACACCCTGCAAGACAAAGGCATAATAAGCTTGTATGCGTAGCATACTAGCTCATTATGAATTACTTACCTCACATTGAAGCCCCCGCAGCGGGACTAAACCAGAGGGCCTAATTTACTGAAGCGTATACATTAATTATTATTATTATACAGGATTTATATAGCGCCAACAGTTTTCGGAGCGCTTTACAACATCAGGGAAGACAGTACAGTTACAATACAATTCAATACAGGAGGGATCAGAGGGCCCTGCTCGTTAGAGCTTACAATCTAGAAGGGAGGGAAAGGGGAACAAAGGGTAGTAGATGTGGGGGGGGGGGGTCAGATGGACAAAATAAAAATACATTTGTTAGATGTGGGTAGGATAGGCTTCTCTGTAGAGGAGGGTTTTCAGGGTATCCTCTAAAAGCTAATAGAGAAGGAGATAGACGGATTGGGGTAAGGCGTTCCATAGGCTTGGAGAGGCTCCTGAGGCTAATGGTGGCATTGTGTTTGTTCTAGGTCAGCTGAGTCACAAGAGCCAATCATTTGAAGGATCGGCTAACCCAGCCCATCCGTAAAGGGTGGGCTTAACACCGCTATGCTGAGAGTGTGTGTTGGAGTTTTTAGGATGCTAGGAAAGCTGACTGTAGGGGGAAATGCTGATTTTTGTCATTTATTATTATTATTTGGCTATTGGACATGTCCACTGTGGCAGTGCCTGGATTCCCATGCTTTTTGTTTTACAATAGACTGCTTATTAGCTATATGAATGGACAAAATTGAATTGAACAAGATTAAACCATCCCTTCGGCCTCGTACACACGACCGAAGAACTCGACAAGCTTGCTTTGCATACACACTGTCAAGACAAAATCTCCTCGTTCTCAAACGCGGTGACATACAACACATACAACGGCAGGGGAAGTTCGATTCCACTGGCACAATTCTTGGGGCTGCTTTTGCTAATCTCATGTGTTTGCGTGTTAAGTAAAAGTTTGTTAAGAGACGATTTGCACATTTTTTAGTCTGTTACAGCTTTAAAAATGTGTTATCTCCATTACAAATGCTACTTTTACTCCCGTCTCATACTTTTTTCTGAGCTAGCGCTGGTTTCTTAGCATACACACGCTCGAGTTTCTCGTCGGAAACCAGCCCGACGAGGAATTCGACAAGCCAATTTGAGACTCCCGTCGAGGAAATAGAGAACTTGCTCTCTTTTTGGCTCGTCGAGTTCCTCGACAGTTTCCTCGATGAAAAACATACACACGACCAGTTTCCTCAGCAAAAAATCTCTCCCACCAAGTTTCTTGATGGATTCTGCCGAGGAAACCGGTCTTGTGTACGAGGCCTTAGACTTCAGTGGGCGTCACTACAAAGTTTGCAAACTTTGAAATTCGGGCAACATTTTTAAAACTCTTCATGAACTGAACCTAGCCAGACTTGCTTATCCATATTCAACCAACATAGCAAACTAGGACTGAACGGTATGCAATGAAAATTAGCATAGCTAATGTTCAATATGCTTTTCAGATAAATATTCCCGACTTTCACCTTCAATGGTTTTCATATTTACTGGCATGTATTTTTACTAGAACATCAGTGTAAAGCTAGCTGGATAGGCTCACGAATTGCATTTAATGTACACACAAGTATCCTGGAACTTGTAAACCTACGATGCAACTGTACTATAGTGATTTATTCCTGCTGGGGAGGTTCACTCTCCCTGTCTGTTCTAGTGGCCACTGTCACCAGGGCTAAAAGTGATAAAAAAAAATAATATCTAAAAAGGTGACTTGTCACCAGGAAAGAAATAGATGGGAAATCTTCCAATTAATATTCTTGTTTCAATGACAGCCATCTAAAAGGGGATTTACCTTCTCTTTAAAAGGTTCCCCTTAATTCCTGTCTAAAGGCCTCTTTCACACGAGGCGGACTCCGTCGCTACGCCAGGTCCCGCCAGCTCAGCAGATCTCTCCACAGATCTCCACTGAGCCGGTGGATGACAGGTCCCTCTCTGCTCACTGAGCGGGGAGGGGCTTGTCCAGAGACACTGTCTCCTATAGAGAGATCTGATGAAAACGGACAGCATGTTCGTTTTCATCAGATCTCACCCGATCCACCATGGACGGATGGGGACGTATGGCCATCCATCTGATTTTGGCGGATCGGGTTGGATGTCAGCGGACATGTCTCCGTTGACATCCGACGCTCCATAGGCATGCATGGAGCGGACGATCAGGTCCGCCGTCAAAACTGACAAGCGGACCTGAACGGTCTGACTGTGTGAAAGGGCCCTAAAGGACAGGTAGTGATGGGAAATTTGTACTGTATTTCTTTCATGTCATATTTTATTTATTATATTTCAGTTGCTTTTAAAATATTTTTCATGTTAATGAAAATGCTTTTTGGAATATATTTGCAATGTGAGGGTCGTGTCCTGGTCACTTGGGCACTAGCAGCCTCAGTGCCATCTTATTAGTTTTCCTCTAGCAGGTCTAGTTTTAATCAAGGGTGGACCGAGGACCAGGGAGGTCAGATCTTCGTTATTGTGGAAGAGTGAAAGGCATTACAGCTGTTTGCTTCTGTTACAACCCTGCACTGAGTAATGGCAGACATGGAAGCTATCACATTAACTATTTATTGACTAAATGGCTTGTTCTGATACAGGAAATGGATGTATCAGCCAGAGATGCACAATACTAAGGATTGAACAGTAAAGGATGGTTCAGGGTAGCTACAATCAACAGCTTCATAAATTGGTGCAATGGCTATTGTATCAATGCACCAAGTGTCTGCATACCTCCCAGCTGCCTTTATTTTGCTGGGACATTCCTGACCGGTTACTGATAGAATTTGCCTTAGTAAAATAAACGTGGATTACATGGAGACACATTTCAGGAGCTGTTTAGGTGGTTCAAGGATGGGGCTTGGATTAGATGTACCGTTTTTGTTCTCCCAACATCAAAATGTAAGCAGTAATTAGTGTAAGCATGTGTGTATGGAATTTCAGGTCAGCTTGTTGCTTGTAAAAGAGAATTAAAGCTGAACTCCTGACATGTATCTACAGTAAATGCACAGTTCCAAAAGATATATTTGATCTATCTTATCTTCCCAGGGATTCACAATTCTGTACAGCCATGTTTATGATTCATACATCTCTGCTAGGCAACACAGCCAGGAGGATGACACTGCTTTCTCTGTTTAAAATTAAGAAATACCACGTTGTCCTCTTCCTACCCAGAACCTGGTTTTGAACAATGCAGGAGGAGAAATACACTGATAGGTCAACAACTCTGCTCTTCATTCTTGTCATTATGTCCCTGTCAGCAAATGTGCATGTAGCAGAGCCTGAAAACTCTAAAGCCTTGTGCACACGACCAGTTTTCCCGGCAGGAAAGCTGCCATGAGAGCGTTTGGCGTGTGTATGCTTTGTGGCAGTTTTCCCGACAGGAAAACTGCAGAAAAAAGAACCTACTCTCTATTTTTCCATCAGGATTCCCTTCTCACTTTTTCCTGTCGAGAAAACCGGTCATGTGTATGCTTTTCCGAGGGTAAAAAAAAAACATGCATGCTCAGAATCAAGTGTGAGATATGAGCACTCCTTCTGGTAAATCTAGCGTTCGTAATGGAGATAGCACATTCCTCACGCTGCAAATTATTATTAAGCGCAAATCGTCTCTCACCAAACTTTTACTAACACATGATAACACAAGATCATCAAAAGCAGCCCAAAGGGTGGCGCCATTGGAATTGAACTTCCCCTTTATAGTGCCATCGTACGTGTTGTACGTCACCACGCTTTGGACCAGCGGGATTTTGTATGACAGTCTGTACGCAAGACAAGCTTGGCAGGAATCCCGTCCCGCTTTTTTTTTTCCAAGGGGAAAACCAGCCGTGTGTACAGAGCTTAAGACCTTGTTTACACAGGGCAGTCACATCAATGGCCTGTGTGTTACCATATTTTACCAGCATGGGAATTCACAGGTGTTGTGTGCATTCCTGTGCCAGTAGTCCTATTCATGGGACACAGAGGCTGCATAGACACAGCCGCTGTATACCAATATGACATCTGTGCAGTTGCACAACCCCGAATGCATCCAGGGTGAGTTTGGGAATGTGCACCCGCACCCACATAGATGTCATATTGGAACACAGTGTCCATGCAGCCATCGTGTCCCAATATAAAGGAATAGAACTGCCAGCCCGGGGATGCATGCATCCCCTTGCTAGTAAAATATGGCCCTGCATGGGGCACAAATGTAATCACCCTGTGTGAATGAGGCCTAATTAACCTAGTGTGGCAACTCCGTCCCCCAGTCTGAGTGATGACATGCAAGGGATGGCAGGAGGCTGGCATACAGATTAAGCTACTTATGTATATCATATTTTTATTATTTTTAAGGGAATACACAACTGCAATAAATGGTGTTTTTATACCCACCTGGAGATCTGACTAGTCATAGAGGTTTTTCAATACCTAACCCCCAACAGCAATCCTATTGTGGAGGGTGGTTGTTCAGCACACTGAAATGTGCCCTTCTGTGGTCCCAGGGAGGCAATGACTAATGCCGCGTACACACGACCGTTTTTTCATGATGAGAAAATGCTATTTTAAAAATTGGTCGTGAAAAATGGTTGTGTGTATGCTCCAGGGAATTTTTCTCGACGAGAAAAATGGGCATTAAAAACTTAAAACCTGCTCTATTTTTTCTCATAGTTTTTCACGTCGTGAAAAACGGTTGTGTGTACGCCTTAACGAGGGGGAAAAAACGTGCATGCTCAGAAGCAAGTTATGAGACAGGAGCGCTCGTTCTGGTAAAACTAGCATTCGTAATGGAGATAGCACATTCGTCACGCGGAAAAACACTAGACTGAAAAGCGCGAATCGTCTCTCACCAAACTTTTACTAACACGCGGTAACACAAAATCAGCCCAAAGGGTGGCACCATTCGAATGGAACTTCCCCTTTATAGTGCGTAGGTGTCGTACGTCACCGCGCTTTGCTCAAGCATTTTTTTCACGATCGTGTGTATGCAAGCCAGGCTTGAGAGGAATCACGTCGAGAAAAACTTTGTTTTTTTTCCATGACATGAATAACGGTCGTGTGTACACGGCATGAGACATTGATACATTTAACATGGTTTATTTTTTGGTAACCTAACTGCAAATTGCACCATCAGTTGGCTCACAACTGCAAGCTTCACAGTCCTGGATTACAGATAAACACTAAATGGAGAGGCCCAAACTTTTGCCTAGAATGTAATTAATTTGTAATTAATTTGATTCATGGCGGAAAGTGATTTTTACCAAATTTTTCTCAAGGTTATCTTCACTGATTTCTATTTTACCAAAAAAAAAAAAAAGTAAGCAAAGGTTTGTGTGCCCACGTCTTCCTCTGTGAGTAGAAATCTCCCACATAGGAACCCGAGAAGAAATGCAAAAGAATGTCAGAGTCCTCTATCCCACAATATACGGAGGCATGTATAAATCACTTAAAAAATTGTAGTATAATAGTCACCTACAGTATGACATTCAGAAGCCTCAGCAATTAAAGATCACTACATTTTATGTAGCCAGGGCCACATAACTACCCATAGTATATAGCCAACATAGGCCATGGGCTAGGATGACACCCCCCCCCCCCCCCACACATCATGTTGCCTATCTCCAGCATCACAATCGCACACATAATGGTTCCACTGATGGCGTAGTATACAGTATGAGCTCTTTTTTACATACACTGGGTTAGTACAACTAGAAACATTTCGATTAATAGTCAATGTTTTTCAGTAAATCGTGTTGCTAACAATCAACAATAGGGAATTTCCCATGGTGAATTTACCAAGCTATGGAGTTGCCTCTGTAAATCTGGACAACACATGCACCAGAGTTCTGATAACAGCTATTACAAGTAGGCTGAAAAAGAAAGAGAAAACAGTGTTGCAATGTTTTAAACAACTGATAGCAAGAAAATGTACTGGCAGGTTTTAGGAACTTCTAAACTACAAGTCTTTATATTTCTTCTGCGTCTGCATTCTGATAGCTGTTGGCTTCTAAAAATATTGCTGCATTCAGTTAACTAATTGAATGCAGCAGTATTTATCTGAAGCTGTTGGCTGGTTGGATGTAGCTAGTTGCAGCCATAAATTAAACATAGCTCTTTTAGAAAGTCTTAACCCTACAGACACCAGAAGAATCAGCTCTGTATTAACATTTTTCATAATCTGTGATGTTTGAATTACTGATGAATGACAGGAATGCTTCATAAGCCTCTTGTCTTGTCTACATTCAGTAAATTATGTTATGTTTAAGGTTAGCTCCAAAAAGGCTTGTGTCATTGTGTCAAAAGGGAGCACCGGGCACACGTATCTGATACCCACAGAGTGTCCTCTAGATGCCATGCCAGGAACAGTGTATTGAGTTGTACAGTCTTGTCATTCTGTGTTTCATTGTGTGGTGCTTAACATGAATGCAGCATACAGCCTTTGGGTGCCTTTAATGCAGTAATCCAATTCTTTCCAATTGATGTTCCCAATAGGCTCATGTAGGGAGGGCTTTTGACAACCTCACTGGTCACAGCCCAAAAAACAGAATGTGCTGGATACGCTTGTGATTTTAATGTGTATGTTTTGGGCCTTACAGTGGATTAGTAGAAAAATACAAGACTTACATAAGAAAACAATGACAACTTTTTCCTTTTTTTCGTCATGTATTCATACTTGTAGCTGTTGAGCATTTGTGGATTTAACTGTGGAGTACAAGTTATCAGCTAATGTTAATAGCATGCTACCCCTAGGTAGACAGCACCCTACCTCTTTCTGATTAGGGAAACTGTCAAACCTTAAATGATATGTGGCTAGCATCAACCTGAGTTGACCACAGGGAGATCTCCAGCATGTGGAATAGATGGATATATACAGTAGGTAAACCTTGGTGGATTGTCCAGGCATGAACCATGTTGAATCTTTAAAGCCCTGTACACACGCTCGGTTTTCTCAGAGGTAAAAAGTCAGCCGAGAAAACCGAGGGGAAAGCCGAGAACCCGTCAGGAAAACTGCCATGGAGCTTTGGCCGGGAATGCCGTGTGTATGTTCCATCGGCACTGCCTCGCAGTCTTTCCCATAGGTCAGTAGTAGATTTGGCAAAAAAATTAAAAACGCAGGGAATCCCCACAGGAAAATAGTGAGCAGGTTCTCTATTTTCCCAACGGGATTCCCGGCTGTTTTCCTGATGGGAAAACTGCGAGGAAGCATACACACGTCCGGTTTTCCCGGCCAAAAGCTCTCCTGGCAGTTTTACAGATGGAAAAAACGGTCGTGTGTACGAGGCTTTACTGTATAACCAGCTTTATGCCTATTGATAGGAAGCTAAGAAACTAAGATATAATATGTGGTAATATGAGGTCCTCAATATATATACACTGTATACTATATAAAGTGATAGTGCTGCACTTTGATCATGATGTCAGAAGGGTAGATGTTTCCCATGGTTCTCAATTTTGCAGGTTTTCTCGAAGGATGATGCCGTTAGTAGCGTCACACTCGGTGCGCCTCTGCACCGTTGTCTACGGCACATGCGCCATAGACATCAGCGCTGTCTTTCTTGGAAATATCTCCTTAACCGTGTAGGTTAAGGAGATATTATTTGGACCTACAGGTTAAGCCTTAATCTAGGCTTACCTGTAGGTCAAAGTGGTCTGTTAGGCTGGATTCACACCTATGCATTTTTAGTGCTTTTTACATTATGCAGATTTGCACTACAGTCCATTTAACAGGGTTTCCTATGGAACACGTTCTGTAGTGCAAATCTGCAAAATGCAAAAAGCCTAAGGGTTTGCAACCACTTTCAGTTCCATGTGCTTTTTTCTGCACAAAATGCATGCACAGGGCCAGATTCTCAGTGGAGATACGACGGCGTATCTCCAGATACGCCGTCGTATCTCTGAGTTGCACCGTCATATCTATGCGCCTGATTCATAGAATCAGTTACGCATAGATTTCCCTTAGATCCGACAGGCGTAAGTCTCTTACGCCGTCGGATCGTAACTGCATATTTACGCTGGCCGCTAGGGGCGTGTACGCTGATTTACGCGTCAAAATATGTAAATCAGCTAGATACGCAAATTCACAAACGTACGCCCGGCCGACGCAGTACAGTTACGCCGTTTACGTTAGGCTTTTCCCGGCGTATAGTTACCCCTGCTATATGGTGGCGTAAGTGCAGCGTACCAATGTTAAGTATGGCCGTCGTTCCCGCGTCGAAATTTGAAAAAGTTACGTTGTTTGCGTAAGTCGTCCGTGAATGGGGCTGGACGTCATTTACGTTCACGTCGAAACCAATGACGTCCTTGCGGCGTATTAGGAGCAATGCACACTGGGAAATTCCACGGACGGCGCATGCGCCGTTCGGGAAAAACGTCAATCACGTTGGGTCACAGAACATTAACATAAAACACGCCCCCCTGTCCCACATTTGAATTAGGCGGGCTTACTCCGGCCGATTTACGCTACGCCGCCGCAACTTACGGAGCAAGTGCTTTGAGAATACAGCACTTGCCCGTCTAAGTTGCGGAGGCGTAACGTAAATCGGATACGTTACGCCGCTGCAAAGATACGCGGATCTACCCCACAGTGTTTTCCATGTATTCAAATGGCTCTAGTTGGCTCTAGTTCACACCATGCAGTCAACTGACCTAAAACCGACTGCATGGTGTGAACTAGAGCCAACTAGAGCCATTGGAATACATGGAAAACACTGTGCATGCATTTTTAGTGCAGAAGAAATGCACACAAAACTGTAGGGAACTGCGTCTGGTGTGAACTGGCCCTTAAAACCAGATCTTTTCAACACTGTGCACTACAATGCGCAGATGATACACAGGTGCGTTGCAAAATGAATAGCATTAGTTGCAGCCCCTGTATAGGGTATTACTGCTTGGGTGGGGCATGTTTTCCTAAATCCCTCCCCCCACAGCAGTGCCAAGCTATCTGGCTGCAGCATGATAGTACAGAGCCAATTCCCAAACAAAACTGAAGCCAGTAAAAGATTCAGAATAGGAATGACATTTTCACGCTAGTCTAGTTGAATGACAATTTTTAGATGGTTCGACTTTAAACTAAAAAAAAGCTATTTACAGAAAATAAATAAAAATATGCATGCAAATGATGTGCGCTGCTTCTCCAAAACGATAAATTATTAGTAACTTGTAGGAAAGGATTGGGTGTCTTGCAGCCGAGAACAAGGTGTGACACACAGATGACATCCTGTCTAGTAATCACACTGAAGGACATGGCAGCGGCTATGTAATGCCCTTCTTCCAAGCCTGCAATGGCTGACAATAGAAAACAATAGGTTACACTCTGATGGACAGCATCTGTTCATATAATGTGAAATGTATGAAATTCTGATAGTGTATAAAGACTCAGAAACAAATTATTGAGGTTATTAATTGCCTCGCTTTGTGAAGCATCTTGTGTTCCTTGTCTTATTGACCCCAGAAGGAATGACCTCAGTGGATGTCGCTTGGTGTTAACATTGTGCATTGCTTTGGTGGTGGAAAGCCTGGAAGAAACTGTCTAGTGAAGATAGTTGTGGTCAGAGTCACGTGGGCTCAATGACATCATATGAAACCCTTTCAGATCAGCGTTAGTGGTTGTCATTCTGCAGTATACTATGGGTAATTGAGTGCTGCCGGATCACTTATCTGCTGCTGACTTTACAGATTCTGATATTGTATTATTCAAAGTATAGTATGATAGGTTCATGTGCCATGCTGCAAGAAAAAGAAACCCGTTTTAGGAGTTTTTAGATCACTATCATGAAAAAAATATATAAATTCTTGTAACCATAAAAGATTTAGCGTTATATTCTTTATTTATGGTTTTGTAAAACTGTCTGGATGCTTACAACTGTCACTTCTTATTGAAATAAAAGAAAAACTGTTTGCTGCAACTGTCACTGGATTACCAAATTCTTATCCTTAAGCCCTGTACACGCGACCGGGATTCCCGGCGGTATAAAGTCCGCCAGGAATCCCGACTGGAAAAGCGAGAACCTGCTCTGTAACTTTTCCGTGTGTACACACGAGAGGTTTTCCCCGTCGGGTAAACTGCGGGGAGAGCTTTGGCCGGGAATCTCAGCCGTGTTTATGCTCCCTCGCAGTGTTTCCCTATAGTAAAACTGCCGGGTTTCAAATCGGCGGGAACCCTGGCGGGAAAATAGAGAGCAGGTTTTCTATTTTCCCGCCGGGATTCCCGGCAGTTTTCCTGTCGGGAAAACTGCGAGGAAGCATACACACGGACGGTTTTCCTGGCCAAAAGCTCTCTTGGCAGTTTTCCTGGCAGAAAAACTGGTCACGTGTATGAGGCCTCGTACACACGACCGAGTTTCTCGGCAAAAAACAGCAAGAAACTTGCTGGGATTTTTTTTTTGCAGAGGAAACCCGGTCGTGTGTACATTTTTCAACGCGGAAACTGTCGAGGATCCCGTCGAGCCAAAAAGAGCGCATGTCTTCTTTTTTCTCGATGGGAATAGAGAAACTTGCCTTGTCGAGTTCCTCGACAGCCTAACAAGGAACTCGACGAGGAAAACGATGTGTTTTGCCCATCGAGTTCCTCGGTCGTGTGTACGAGGCTTGAGGCATTAGGCTTTATGCACACTGGTTTATTGTAAATGCTGTTTCTTCTAATAGGAGGAAGTAGCATTAAAAACTCACCTAAGCTGAATTTGTTCAGACCAGTTTAGGTGTGTTTAGCCGTGGAGTTTATTTATTTCATTGTCCAGAATTTATATTTATTCTGCTCATTGAAATGAATACACGCTGAAGTGCTGAACATGCCTAGAGTTTAGGCGCATTTATGCGCACTTGGAGTTTTTTATGCCCAAACGCTCCTGAACATGATTCTTCTGCAGAGCTTTGACTGCCTTTAAACTCTGCTGCTCCTAAACTCTGGTAACATCCTATGGGGTTGATTTACTAAAGGCAAATATAATATGCACTTTTCAAATTGCAGTTGCTCCAAGGCTTAGTAAAGGAGGTAAAGCTTCACTTTACAAAGAATACCCAATCACATGCAAGGAAAAAATAAAAAATGCATATTTGCTTGTACATGATTGGATGATGCATATCAGCAAAGTCCTCCCTCAGGCCTCGTACACACGACCGAGTTTCTCTGCAAAAACCAGCAAGAAACTTGCTGGGAGATATTTTTTTGCCGAGGAAACCGGTCGTGTGTACATTTTCGTCGGGGAAACTGTCGAGAACCTCGACGAGCCAAAAAGAGAGCAAGTTCTCTATTTCCTTGACAGGAATGGAGAAAATTGGCTTGTCGAGTTCCTCGACAGCCTGACAAGGAACTCGACGAGGAAAACGATGTGTGCATGAAGGTCTATGATAAAGCCAAATTAAAGCCAGCCTTAAATGGATCGAAAATGGTTCAGCAGGAACTGGCAAAATTTCGATCCGTCAAACGATGGATCGACTTTAGGACAACCAGCATTTTTTTCACATGATTACTGCTGGCAGCTATAGCAGCCAGCACTAATCATTGCATTCTGCGAGTGGGAAAGGCTCCCGGCACCCCCCTCTAGCAGAACATAATAGTGCTGTGGGAAGAATTCCAGCCTTGATGAGGGAATCAGTGTTGATGAGAGAATCGAGCAATTTTCTATCCTTTAACCTGTGGTTGAATAAAATAAATTTGCATAATGTATAGCCTGCCTAAGTCCATCAATTTAAATGATGTGTGAACCCTCAGCATAATCCACTTAGTTTAAAATAGAAATGAAAGGCAAACAATATGTGTATAGATACAAAAAAACATTATAAATACCCCCTTTTTTTTTTAGTGATCACATACCCTCTGTTCTCAGTTGCATAAGGCTGAGTTTTCACCACAACCAGAAAACTCACTGGGCTGTGCTCTCATGACTAGTGTGGTCAGTTTTTAATAGGAAAGCAGAGGGACTGGCAGGAATACCAGGTATTTTACACAAAGGAAGCAATATAAAGAGAACAGGCTGCTTTTTGGAACAAGTACATTATATAGCAGGCACATATCAGGAATATGAAATGTTGAGTTAACATATTTTTTTAACTGCTTCCCAAATCAGTTACATTCAAGAAATGCTGTAAATAATAATTGTCACAGTCGCTTGTGCTCTCAACCAGACTGTCAAGCCATCAAATGGCTTGTGGCATCACTGATGTGCAGCTCCATAGCAACTGAGAAGCAAGCAGAGCTAACACAGCAACTTCCTTGGCTGTAAAGGATAGGAGGGTTTAGTTCTGCTTTATCCCAGACTTTCTCCTACAACTTCAAGTGGAATTGTTGGAAAAAGAAACAATGGCATATATGATGTCATCTGTAAGGCAGGTTTTGTTTTTCTGAGTAACCCCATAACATAGTTTTATTACATTTTGATCATGCCAGTAAATCAGTTGGTTTTCCACTTTTCATAAAATAAGGATAATACTAGGGCTGCAGAAAATGATGATTTCCATAGTCAATTGGTTGGCCAATTATTGTTTTAATTAATCAGATAAAAAAAATCAAAAAAAAAATTTGGTGTATAATTCAGTTAATATGTAGAGTTAAAAAAAAAAGTCAATTTAGTCTTAAATATCTGTATGCAGCGGTAAATATACTCAAAATAATTAGCTCTATGATTAGGGAACAAAATATATTAAAGCGGGATTCCACCCGCAATTTTTTTTAAAAAAAAGTCAGCAGCTACTAACACTGTAGCTGCTGACTTTTAATAAGGACATTTACCCATCCTAGTCGCCCGCGATGTCGGCCCCCCTGACAGAAAGAAAAGACCAAAAGAAAAAAAGGCAAAAAGTCCCGCTTTTCAGGCGTGTTGGACGCGCTGCCCATTTCTTGCCATAAATACAGCATTCTCTACCAGCAAGCGCACCGCCGCAGTGTGAAAAGACACTGCCAATGGATGGAAAGCAGCTTTCAGGTGCTTTTCAGAGGCTATTTCTAGCGCTAAAGCCCCCGAAAACTGCATCAGCGGGAAAGTAGACTAAAGGCTAATGCCGCATACACACGACCATTTTTAATGGTCTAGAAATAACAACGTTTTTTTCAACCCGATTCTTGTCAGGCCTGCCTTGCCTACACACGGTCGTGAAAAAAAAAATGCTCGAGCAAAGCGCGGTGACGTACAACACGTACGACGGCACTATAAAGGGGAAGTTCCATTCGGATGGCGTCACCCTTGGGGCTGCTTTTGCTGATTTTGTGTTGGTAAAAGTTTGGTGAGAGACGATTTGCGCTTTTCAGTCTTCGTGCTTTTCAGTCTGTTACAGCGTGTCGAATGTGCTATCTCCATTACGAACGCTAGTTTTACCAGAACGAGCGCTCCCGTCTCATAACTTGCTTTTGAGCATGCACGTTTTTTTCACCTCGTTAAAGCCTACACACGACCATTTTTACGACGTGAAAAATGACAACGTGAAAAACAACGCAAAAAAATAGAGCATGTTCTACATTTTTAATGGCCATTTTTCACGTCATAAAAAAATGCTCTGTAGCCAACACATGATCGTTTTTAATGACATCATGAAAAATGGTCGTGTGTACGCAGCATAAAACTTTTTGTATGGATATACGTATTAGCTTAAATATAATGCACAATACTGGTAAACTTCTACTTTAAGGCTTCATTTCCATGGACGTTTTTACAGCCACTTTTTTTAGCCTTTTTTACAGCTTAAAAATGCCTGTCCATGTTTTTTTTTATTTTTTGTTGTTGAGCTGGAGCTCAAAAACGCCACGGTAGCGTCTTTGCACGTTTTTTGAGATTTTTTTTAGCGTTTTTTCACATTTTTGAGCGTTTTTGAGCGTTTTTTAACGTCCGGCGTTTTTACAGCTCTAAAGCTGGAGCTTCAGAACGCACTGGTCCTGGTTTTTTTTGTGCAGCTTAAAAACGGCTCAGCCATCTACAGCTCAAAAACGTCATGGTGGGCATGAGGCCATAGACTAACTTGGAGAGCTGTTTTTAAGCTGCAAAAACCGCTCAGAAAAGTGGCTGTAAAAACGTCCATGGAAATGAAGCCTAAATGTATTTGTTATGCCTTATATTACCTTCAGTCTATCAACCTCCAGCTATTCTGGGTTCAGATGCTGATCTTCCCTGCACAGAGCCCTTAAAGTGATTGTAAACATTGGATTATTATAATTTTTTTAATAACAAATGTGTCATGCTTACCTGTTCTGTACAATGGTTTTGCATTGCCCCCCATCCACCTCTTCTGGTGTCTCTCGTCAGAGCTTCTGGCTCCTCCTACATTCAGATTGCCTCTATAGCAAGCCACAACGTATAGTATAAAGTGCTCCTATAGCAAGGTAAACAACCTCTACCTTTAGAATCACTTTAAAATACTTAATTCTTCTGCCCAGGACTATGTGTCCCATGAGGCATTGCTTCTCACACATTAATATTCCCAAGTAACTGTTAAAGGGCACCTAACCATCTGAAAACAGTTTTATGGTAACAGAAGGGCTGAAGTCACCTGGTTTGGATTTACGGTTTCCACCTCATCCCTTTAAACACAAACACATATGAATTACACAGGTTCTGTAGCTAATTAAGGGGGTAATTATTTCACTTGGTGCCTTATCTGCATAAAATTAGCCTCAGAACCTGTGTAATTCATAAGTGTTCAGGTTTATAGAAATGAGGTGGCAACCCTACTTGGATTCCAGACATAGGTTGTACACAGGACCTTGACTGTTGCTGAACTGAAGATTAAGCCGTCACTTGTCATTTTGCTGCAAATACTAGAAATTATGTGGATAGTAAATATTTTGCCATTTGATATTCGATTGAAAAATGTTGGTGTATAAAATCAGGAGGGGACAGGAATAGAACTTGATTGGGAAAGAAATGTCATGTACATCCTGGGCCTAGAATCTCTACTGGGACACAGGGATCAGTTTGAAGGCTGGGCCTAGGTTGTCTACAGAACACAGGGGTTTGTTTGAAGGCTGGGCCTAGGATGTCTACAGAACACAGGTATCAGTTTGAAGGCTGGGCCTAGGATGTCTACAGGGCACAGGGATCAGTTTGAAGGCTGAGCCTAGGATGTCTACAGAACACAGGTATCAGTTTGAAGGCTGGGCCTAGGATGTCTACAGAACACAGGTATCAGTTTGAAGGCTGGGCCTAGGATGTCTACAGGGCACAGGGATCAGTTTGAAGGCTGGGCCTAGGATGTCTACAGGGCACAGGGATCAGTTTGAAGGCTGGGCCTAGGATGTCTACAGGGCACAGGGATCAGTTTGAAGGCTGAGCCTAGGATGTCTACAGGGCACAGGGATCAGTTTGAAGGCTGGGCCTAGGATGTCTACAGGGGACAGGGATCAGTTTGAAGGCTGGGCCTAGGATGTCTACAGAACACAGGTATCAGTTTGAAGGCTGGGCCAAGGATGTCTACAGGACATTAAACTTGCACGTGAGCACTCTTTCTGTCTTGGAAATCTTTTAAGTCAGGTCAGGTTCACTTTAAACTCAACCTGTGTTAATCCCAAATCAAACCATTATGACAATACAAATAATCCACGCCAGAAATGATTATGGAGTCATTATCACATCAAAAACTTTGCAGAATTATCTGCACTAGATAGTACTGATTCTGAGTAGATAGACTATTTTATGGTTAAAGCGGAGTTCCACCTACATTTTTTTTTTCTTAAAGGCACCCGTTCTGATGGTATTGATCAAATTCTCTAATAGATGTTGTTACTAAATCCGATGTTGTATTACATGTTTTTTTTTTTTAAAGGAACTTTTGCTGCTCACTTCCATCTTGATTGTGGGCATGTGAAGCCCACTAGTGTTCCTTTGTGGAATATGGTGCTGCTGGTTACCCAGCATGCACCTCTCGATCTTGCGCATGCGCAGTACACACGGGCACAGCGCAGGGATTGTTTCGGGTTACCATCACAAAGGGCAGCGTTTGAGAAAATGCCTGCCCCATTGTTATGCCAACGAACCAAATCTATCAATCTCCACTGACTCCGGCAAATCATGACGCACATCTCCCAGGAGCCAGTGCGCCACAGGAAGTGACGTAAATCGCTGCGGAGGAGGAAACAGGAAGAAAAATTTAAAGCCATGAAAGCATGGTAAAGAGAAAGATTGCAAAACACCCAAAGCTGTTTTTTTTAGCCATATATGAAGCTGATGGTGTATAGATGAAAATGTGGGTGGAAATCCCCTTAAATATACAATATGAATTGTGTGCAAAAAAATAAAAACTCTTCTAATGTAACTCATTAGAATCCTTCATTTTTAAACATAGACTGTAAAAAACGAAGTTGGAAGGTGATAGGTTGCCATTGGCAAGAGGAAATGTTTCTCTTAGCACAGACTTATGCATCATGTCTTTATCTGCCTTTAGAACCCTGAGATTGTACACAGTACAGTGCTGCAAGGGTGCCTGGATGAATATTACATACTAAATAAGTCCTACCCCTCAATTCACAATGTGAAAGTGAAATGACCTTGATACAGTAGTGTGAGTCATTGTGTTACAGTATCCTCTGCCTCCTCCCATTCCCTGAGGACCGTGCACCTGGCACAGCATGCTTACGTATGTTATCAGTAGGGAGATGCACACTGAGACATGAACTTCCCCTCTCTCTCTCGTCATGCATCCTGCCTTGGAGTACACAGTGCTGAATGCTGACTACCAATTGCATTTTCATTGTGCATGCACCTGGAGTGCTATAACTTTTCCATAATACCAAATCACTGCCTGTGTTTATATTACAGACATTTCTGTCATTCGGAACTAGTGCAGACCTGGAAAAGTAACATTATAGTCCTTGTTCAATGCTTCTTGTAACTATGTAACCTTCGATTTCACATTTAGAAACAGAGAAAAAAAAATTTGGGAATCATCTCATTTGACATGGAAATGATACATATGTTTTGAACCAAGCTGACATCCGGTGTCAACTGTTTTTTTTTACAGATATTTTACAGATATTTCTGTCAGTCACTCCTTAGACAAAAAGCAGTCCTTGCTCTTGTTTTTTATGTTTTTATTGAGGGGAATAAACTTGGATTGGGATAGGAAAATTATGAGATGCACTGTTGATTGAAAGCCAATGTTGGGACTGAACTATATACACTCCTGTTATTTACAATCTCCTCTCTTCCTCCATCACAACACTTGCTTGCAGACTATCTTTCCTTGACATTTACAGCACATCACTTGCTCACACTCTTGGGACCAGATATCAGGGATAAACAGGCCTGCCACTGGCTCAGCCAGGCCTTAGCAAATGCTGTTTGCAGGCAGGGACCGCGGGCCCCTGTAGTGTAGCAAAAATGTGGTAGTCCTTGGTGCTAGCTGTCCTACATGTGGCTACTGCTCCCAGCACCACCTCTTCAGGCACTGTCAGCCCTCCTGGCTGCTGCTGCTGCCCCTCTCTACTGCCCGAGCCACCACAATCCTCCTAACTGGCTTTTTACCCATCCCAGACTGCTCCCTCCCAGTCCTCTCAGGCTTGCCTCCCAGTTCTCCTGACTGGGTAAACACTCACCAGCCCTCTTGGCTGCCTCTGGTTCAGATAGTCTCAAGCATCTGTGGCGGCAACCAGGTGAGGATTACAAAGACAAGTGTCTTGCCTACAGTCAGGCATGGTGGTGGGAGGGTCATGGTCTGGGGCTGCATGAGTGCTGCCAGCACTGGGGAGCTACAGTTCATTGAGGGAACCATGAATGCCAACATGTACTGTGATATACTGAAGCAGAACATGATCCCCTCCCTTCAGAAACTGGGCTGCAGGGTAGTATTCCAACATAATGAACCCAAACACACCTCCAAGACAACCACTACCTTGCTAAAGAAGCTGAGGATAAAGGTGATGGACTGGACAAGCATGTCTCCAGACCTAAAACAGATTGAGCATCTGTGGGGCATCCTGAAGTGCAAGGTGTCTAACAACCATCAGCTCCGTGAGGTCCTCATGGAGGAGTGGAAGAGGACTCCAGTGGCAACCTGTGAAGCTCTGGTAAACTCAATGCCCAAGAAGGGTTAAGGCAGTGCTGGAAAATAATGGTGGCCACACAAAATATTGACATTTTGGGCCCAATTTGGACATTTTCACTTAGGGGTGTATTCACTTTTGTTGTCAGCAGTTTAAACTTTAATGGCTGTGTGCTAAGATATTTTAAGGGAACAGCAAATTTACACTGTTATACAAGCTATACACTCACTACTTTCTATTGTAGCAAAGTGTAATTTTGTCAGTATTGTCACATGAAAAGATATAATAAAATAAGGGGTTGCGAGATTTGGTTTAGGTAAGTATTTAGGAGGAGCTGCAAGATTGGGCTTAGGTGGGTATTTAGGAGGAGCTGAGAGATTGGGCTCAGGTGGGTATTTAGAATGGGGCTGCGAGATTGGGCTTAGGTGGGTATTTAGGAGAAGTTGAGAGATTGGGCTCAGGTGGGTGGTGAATTTTTCGATGCCCAAATTACACAGATCTTTTACTATTTTAAATGAATGAGGAGCACTAATCATTCATCCATAAAAGTGACAGATCGCTCCGCTCTGTGTCACTGTGTGTCTATAAGTGGTTGTTTTTACACATACACACCTCGCCAATGCAGTGCTGTGTGAGTTTTCACTTACGCATGAGCAATCAGCAAGGTCAAGACACAGCCTGACAGCACTGAACACTCATTCATAAAACTGAAATACCACTCAGAACTAGCAGATCCATCACCCAGGCTGTGTATGTGTAGAAGCAGCCACTGATAGACACACAGCGCTGCAGGCTAAATCATTTATTGGTTTAGACCAAAAAACATTCAACAAGTTTCGAGGGCCAGAAGAAACTCCTCCCTAATCAGGGCTATATAGGGAAGCAAATTTCTGGCAAATGAAGAAAGGGAGCCAGCAACTCTGTAATCCATGTTGCAAGTTTATTAGCTACTTAAGGGTGGCATTAAAAAAAGTAGGGTTGTCCCTACTTTAGTGAAATCTGCGGTGATCAGCGTTTGTAACTCTCCCACACTCGATCACCACAGACTGTCCCTGTATCCTCCTCCAAGTCCCCTCTGTTCTGCTGCTCTCCCTCTCCGTGTTCCCCTCCATGTTGCTGTTCCCCTCCGTTCTCCTTTATTGGTTTAGACCAAAAAACATTCTACAAGTTTCGAGGGCCAGAAGAAACTCCTCCTTAATCAGGGCTATATAGGGAAGCAAATTTCTGGTAAATGAAGAAAGGGAGCCAGCAACTCTGTAATCCATGTTGCAAGTTTATTAGCTACTTAAGGGTGGCATTAAAAAAAGTAGGGTTGTCCCTACTTTAGTGAAATCTGCGGTGATCAGTGTTTGTAACTCTCCCACACTTGATCACCACAGACTGTCCCTGTATCCTCCTCCAGCTCCCCTCTGTTCTGCTGCTGTCCCTCTCTGTGTTCCCCTCCATGTTGCTGTCCCCCTCCGTTCTCCTCCGTGTCCCCCTCGATGTTGCTGTCCCCCTCCGTTCTCCTCTGTGTCCCCCTCTCTTCTCCTCTGTGTCCCCCTCAATGCTGCTGTCTCCCTCCGTATCCCCCTCCATGCTGCTGTCTCCCTCGGTGTCCCACTCCTTGCTGCTGCCCCACTCTGTGTCCCCCTCTGTACTGGTGTCCCCCTCTGTTCTCCTCCTCCACCCCCTCGATCTGTCAGGGTGGAGAGCGTAGGTAGGAGCCGGTAAATCTGTCCATTCACATAACTGAAACATCGTAAACTGTGTTTACAATGTTTCAGTTTATGAATTGAGAGGATCTGCTGTCTTCTCTCCATTCATTTTCAGCACAGCTGAGGCTGCTGAGAAAGGGACTGGGGAATCTGTGTCCTTAGCCCCTTTCCATGTCTCAAAGGAGAGACACCCCCCCCCCCTTAAAAAAAAAAAAGAAAACATTGTTAAAAAAAATGTAAAAAAATAATTGTAAAAAGAAAAAAAGACTACTAACACATGTGCCACTATCACATGAGATAAAAAAAAGTATCAGTAATCGGTATCGAGTACTTGAAAAAAAGTATAGGTACTTGTACTGGGTTTTAAAAAAGTGGTATCGGGACAACCCTAAAAAAAGAGAACTAATGCGTTTCGGCTAGAGTCTTAATAATAGCATATTATACACTGGAATGTTTAAACATTTATACATGTACAAACTCCATGCAAAAATAAATTAAGATATTATAATGGCCCAATTAACCAATTATACAATAAAATCAGGGAGGAGAGAGAGGTGAAGATCAGTAGCACTGGGTCCTAAAACGAACAATCCATAGCAAAACATTGTTGCATCAATAATAGAAAGGACACAAGGCGCAAACAAAGCATATCAAGAGAAAGATTACTACAGTATTCGTGCGGAAGTCCCATGTCATGCCATAATTCACTTTTGTTGACAGCCTTCTAAGGTTGCAAGGATCTGATATACAGCATAGTTACCTTCAGGGCTTAGAGCAATCACACAGCCTATGTGTCAACTATTAAGACTATGTATGCCTGCCTATCCCACTGCATTTCCATATCCATTCTGTAAATATTTTATTATACTGTATCTTTTCATGTGACAACACTGAAGAAATTACACTTTGCTACAATGTAAAGTAGTGCGTGTACAGCTTGTAAAACTGTGTAAATCTGCTGTCCCCTCAAAATAACTCAACACACAGCCATTAAAGTCTAAATTGCTGACAACAAAAGTGAGTACACCCCTAAGTGAAAATGTCCAAAGTGGGCCCAAAGTGTCAATATTTTGTGTGGCCGCCATTATTTTCCAGCGCTGCCTTAACCCTCTTGGGCATGGAGTTTACCAGAGCTTCACAAATTGCCACTGGAGTCCTCTTCCACTCCTCCATGACGACATCACAGAGCTGGTGGATGTTAGAGACCTTGCGCTCCTCAACCTTCCATTTGAGGATGCCCCACAGATGCTCAATAGGGTTTAGGTCTGGAGACATGCTTGGCCAGTCCTTCACCTTTACCCTCAGCTTTTTTTAGCAAGACAGTTGTCATCTTGGAGGTGTGTTTGGGGTCGTTATCATGTTGGAATACTGCCCTGTGGCCCTGTCTCCGAAGGGAGGGGATCATGCTCTGCTTCAGTATGTCACAGTACATGTTGGCATTTATGGTTTCCTCAATGAACTGTAGCTCCCCAGTGCCGGCAGCACTCATGCAGACCCAGACCATGACACTCCCACCACCATGCTTGACTGTAGGCAAGACACACTTGTCTTTGTACTCCTCACCTAGTTGCCGCCACACACGCTTGACACCATCTGAACCAAATAAGTTTAACTTGGTCTCATCAGACCACAGGACATGGTTCCAGTAATCTATGTCCTTAGTCGGCTTGTCTTCAGCAAACTGTTTGCGGGATTTCTTGTGCATCATCTGGACAGGGGGCCCCAGGATCTCCTATTGCCCGGGGGGCCCCATGAGTTGTCAGTCCGCCCCTGCACCACACATGGTGTGAACAAGCCCTAAAATGTAATGACTGAAATGCTTCAAGATTCTTTACAGACATATGCAAACAAGATAATCAGCTAATACCAATGGCAAAGCATACTGATTTTCTGCTTGAAATTAAACCAGCCACTGGTTCATCTGAACCAGAAAATCTGAAATTTAAAGTGCTGCCCTTGATCAAGTCGAAAAAAGTGAGAATAGGCATATAAATCAGTCAAACTACATATATATATATATATATATATATATATATATATATATATATACAGTATATATATACAGTATATATATATATATATTATAATATAAGAAAAAGCAAGGGAAGATGGCACAATATCAGGAAAAAAAATAGTGCACATGTGCATAATTCAGAGGGTTTTGGTTTAAATGGATGCCAACTCAGTGTAACCACTTGTATTTCTGGTTTAAGGTTCTAGGTGAGAATAGATTATGCAAGGATAACCGTAAACTATAAGGATATGAATTTAACATGTGCTTGTGATGTACACTGGGCTAGCCTAAAGAAGGGAAAGACCTTTGAATTACCAAAACGCATTGGGTGTGTTATATTGCTGAACAAACACCAATATTAAGTATACACACTCTCATTGGACTTTGATATACATAGATTCCAAACTTAGGATCTCCAAGTTAAGGGGTGTCCTGTTTGTGTTTGAGAGCTTCACCAGAGCCACTGGCCCCCATATAAGTGTGTTTGAGCTGCTTCAGGGATGATCCATTAATAAGTTGAATCCAGTGCCTGAGTTTTTACCAGTGCAGCCCAATCAATATGACGTGAACGAGCCCAAACGGAATAATAAAGATAAGAATAAAGATGTGTTTTAATCTCGTAATCAATGGTTTTAGTAGACAAATGTTGATTCAGTTGGGATGGGATATCCATCTTGTCAACAAGAAATTGGATAATCTGTTCTCAATACCCATGAATAATCGGAATGGCTAAGTTAAAATAAAAGGTTCCTTAAACAGTAAAAGATTTCAGCCATAAATGTGGTTTCTCTGGGTCATAGTTAACAAGAATTACTGGTATAAGGTATGATCTTTGGATTACTTATAATGTGTACCTTTACCAGAGTAATAGGGTGCATATCTTTATGCATATGAAGTGTATGTAAAGCCAATTTTTTTCATTATGGATAGCTGTGGAAGAACCCCTATACGGTTTTAATTGCTGTCTGTGTATTCAAATGGTGCTGGGTTCTCTATTGGCTCTAGTGAACAAATGTTTTAGAAAATATAAGTTGCATAAAAGTGATAGGACATTCAAAAGTAGTCACTGGAACAGGAGGAGAGGGGAACTCATCCAGTGGATAAACCTGACTAACAGTGAATATCCCTTTACTTTGGAGACATCTCCTCTTACTTTTTGAAAATCTCCCAGATGGGACTCAGACAATGAAAAAAAATATACAGGGGTATTAACTCTTCATTACTCTATGAAAAACTAGAATAAAAATGCCATTACATACTTTTTAAGGCATCCTCCCAACCATCATCATCCAGCGATACTACATCTATAGATAAAGCTAGTTATTTTGTAAACACTATTTTGTAGATTCAGGGGAAATAAGATGAATATGAATTGAGAAATTCAAGACTCAGATTTCTTTTAGTCAGTTTATTGAGACATCTGCCTTGGACCCAAGTCTCACCTGTGGGCACTAATCCTTCTCCTGCCCACCAGCTATCCAGTGAAGCCTCGTACACACAACCAGTTTTCCTGCCAGGAGAGCTTTTGGTCGGGAAAACCGGCCGTGTGTATGCTTCCTCGCAGTTTACCCGACAGGAAAACTGCTGGGAATCCCGGTGGGAAAATAGAGAACCTGCTCTCTATTTTCCCGTCGGGATTCCCGGCGGTTTTAAACCCGGCAGCTTTCCTATGGGGAAACACTGCGAGGGAGCATACACACGGCCAGGATTCCCGGCCAAAGCTCTCCCTGCAGTTTTCCCGATGGGAAACAAGGCCGTGTGTACACAGGGAAGCAGGTTCTTGGTTTTCCCGTCGTGATTCCCGGTGGACTTTATACCGCCAGGAATCCCGGTCCTGTGTACTTAGTGGAAAGTCTTCACTAGTAATTTGAAAGCAGCCTTGTGGTTTCTTCTAATAAACAGTACTTTTAATTTCATATATAGTATATAAAATGGATAATAGCTCTTTACAAAGTAAAAATCCAGTAAAACAACTATAAAATACAAGTGAGCAGGTACACTGCTTTACCTGCTAAAGGCCCATTGCCATTAGATCAAATTATTTTATACTGTCCATGATACCTGCAGACACTCCTGGTCACTTCTGATATAGGCTGGAGGCATCAACTGGACAGAATTTAAAACCTGGTCTGTTAGCTATATTCCCTGTAGATAAGCCTTTGCAGGAGTAGTCTGTCCTTGGCTCCCTCCACACTTCATAGGTTTAAATGTGTAGAGTTAGCTAAGCCAAGTATAAATGTTTTATGGAACTGCCTGACAGTTTTGCCCGAGGACAATCAAAACAATGCCTGCTCATCCCACCACCCTGCTAAATCAGTGGACAGCTTTGCATTATCCAATTTGTCAATAAGATGGAATTATGCTTGAAAGGTCCAGTCAGTTATGTATATTTTATGTACACTGCCTTAGGCCCCTTGTACAAGGTTAACACAAGACTTCCTTTGTGGACTCTGTGTGTATTACAGCTTGCGTTCAGTATTTGCCACATCGGTCTGCACGGTTAGCAGCAGGTTAGAAGATGCGCCAGTAGTAACACATCTCTTTTGGATATATGCCATGGCTTTTTTCTCATCTCCAAAGTCTAGTAAGCACTCATTTAAAAAAAGCGTGCAGGGAAATGTAGTTTTAGTCCTTTTAATATCTGCAGGATTAGCAAGAGTTTGTTCATCTATCAGGCTGCTGTGATAAAAAGTGTGAGATCACCTGGAGTGGCCTACTGCTGTCAGACTTAATTGTGGCTATTTATATCCTACCAAGATAACAGGAAAAGCCAACTAACCTCCAATTCCTTTTGTTTACATCAAGAATTAACAATAGGCAATTAGAAGGATTGCAGTGCATATGACACCAACACAAGCAGCAAATGACTGATGAGGAGCGCCAGGGATTTAAACATTGTGAAATATCACACAACTAGCAAACTGAAATCTCCCAGCCAATGCTATATTTGGAAACAGACATTTATTTCTTGTATTTATATAGTATCAGCCTTCTCCATCAGTTCATCTCCCACAACTATTACCATTTGCACCACTTCTTCCTTTTAAATAGTATCCTTCACGAACATATGATAAGATGAGGCACTGAGATTTTAAGGAATATGGAATTCAGCTTTACTTGCATAGAAGAACAGCATACATGTATGAGAACAGCAATACAGTAGAGAGCAGAAGAAAAAAAAAACTTGCTACTGTGCAGAATACACACCCATATATAAACACATAGGGTCCGATCCACATACATGTAGAACGGCGCAGTGTATCAGAGATACACTACGCCGCCATACCTTACCTGGCGCATTTTCGAATTCTCAGCGATTTCGCGCCGTAAGTTACGGCGGCGTAGTGTATTTCTGGCGGCGGATTTGAAATTGGCGGGTTGGGGGCGGGTTTAATTTAAATGAAGCGCGTCCCCGCGCCGAATGAACTGCGCATGCGTCGTCCTGAAATTTCCCGCCGTGCATTGCGCTAAATGACGTCGCTAGGACGTCATTTTTTTAACTTAGACGTGAGTTACGTCCATCCCTATTCACGGACGACTTACGCAAAAAAAATAAGAATTTCACATTTCGACGTATGTAAATGTTTGATCAGGGTCATTTGGGTAGCTTCTGTTGTGATTATGATTTGAAAAGCTTAAACACAGTTAAATGGCTTCAGCCAAACACTAACCATGGGTGAAAGAAAAGTTTTTGTGTTATCATTGATATTCTCTGAAAAATGGCCAAGAAATCATAAATTCTGCCTGGGTATATAAACTTATGAGCACAACTGTATACCCATCTATCTTCTTGATTTCTGGAATAGAGACAGGGATCTGCTTTGCTGCTTGAGGATCCCTCCCTTGTGAGTACTTCATTTATATTACTTCATAAACACTCATGGCTTTTACTTCCTCTATATTTCCCTGCAAAGGTAAAGCATATCGGGCTACTATGCATCGCATAGTAGCCCATTATGTGACACTTACCTGCAGGAGAAGCCTGCGATGTCACTGTGTTACGGGAGCTGCCTTTAACGGCATGCCCTTTCAAGATGTCGCATGCGCCGTTGAAGGCATCGCTCTGGGAAATTGCAAATATCCCCAAGACCGTGTAGGTCTCGGAGATATTGCATGCACCTGCAGGTAAGCCTTAATCTAGGCTTACCTGTAGGTGTAAGTTGTCCCTGAGGGTTTACTTCCTCTTTAAGGCTGTAGATTGTGTCCTTGCTCAAACCATGGTGGTTCCTTAATGTCACCCTATAGAAAACAATTATTTTTTTTGCTTTTGGTAATTTTTCTATGTCTTCCCAGCATGATGGTTCAAGTATACTATGTGTCTTAGCAGCACATGACAGCCTGCTGGGTGGTATCCCCTATATCGCTCAAATGGATCTTCTAATTTCAGGCTGTTCAGCAGGATCTAGTGGAGAACTTATCTACTGAGAGTTCCACCTCTTCTGTAGTTCTGACTACTGTCTGGGCTCATTTTGGTCAGCTTTACCTCCTGGTTCACTGGGCAAATTCAGTTCACAACTTTCAGGGATCACTGTTTCTGATGATGAGCTCTCATTGAAACAAACAATGCAGCTTATTGTCAATTTGTAAGTCTTTGGGTGGAGTATTCTATACCCCTTCCTTTGTTCTCTGTAGCCCAATAGAATGCCTTTTATGTTCTCCAACTTGGATCGCTTCTCGCTTTAGATATAAACATATGCTTTACATCCAAACACTCTGATGCGCTTTACGATAGGCTTTGATTCATGCCACATTTCCAACAGCTTTTGATGGTTGTCTGTTCTATAGGTATGTTGCAGTCATGACTGCATCTCTCCAGTAGATAGGTTGGCATCTGACAGCATGCACCTGCCCATTTCTACAAGAGTGTGATTTTTCTTTTCAACCACACAGTTTTGTTCAAAAGTGTATGGTGTGGACATCTGGTGCGCTATACCTTGATTCTTTAGATACGATTTCATTTCCTTACTCCTGTTTTTCCCTCCGTTGTGTGTGGCATGGTTAAAAACGAATTATGTTTTCTGATGTTTCATTCTTATGCTTCATCAGATAAGTTATTGTGTACCTAGAATAATCATCAATGAAAGGCACTAGATATCTGTTCCTGCTTGATGCAGAAATTTTCATTGGTCTGCACACGTCACTGTGTATGAGCTCCATGGCGTGGGTGTTTTTTCTTTGAGTGGTCTGTTGAAGTGGAGTACCTGTGGCTTTTGCTTCCATACAACACTTGCATTTCGTGAGCATTTTGCAAGGCAGGATTCTGATAAATCTCTCTTTATAATTTCCTCTTTGGCGTCTGGGTTTTAAGCCCCGTATATACGATCGGACCTTTGTCCGACCAAAATCACGTCGGAATTCCATCGGAATTCCATCGGAGTAAAAGAGAACATGTTCTCTATCTAAACTCCGATGGAATTCATCAGAATTTCAAATGGAATTACTCTGATGGGGCATACAGACGGTCGGAATTTTCGATGGAAAAAGTCCGTCTGACTTTTTTCATAGGAAATTCCGATCGCGTGTACAGGGCTTTAGTGCCCCAATCATCTATGCCATAGGTGAGTGCATTTATTGAGGGAAATCTGAGTGGCAGTCTTGCCTTGCTCGTCCGTGGTGATGAGTCAGTATAGGTTTTCATCCTATCTTCCGTTTCCAAGGATTTGGACTAACAATTTTCCACCTGGCTCTTCTGATTTTTCATGTGAATGATGTCAGGCTAGAAGAGGTCGCCAGGGCCACTGACTAAGCGAGTTTTGGTCTGCTCATTATGAACTGGCCAAAACTCAACAGTGTATGGCCATCTTTAGACACTATCCTGTATGTGACCATATAATCACATAGAAAATAAAAACAGCGCTGAGGTACAAACTCTCCCAGAAAGTGTTTCGCTCTTGTTTAACCACTTAACCACTCCTGCACATATACGTCGGCAGAATGGCACGGCTGGGCACATGCACGTACCTGTACGTCCTCTTTAAGTGCCCAGCCGTGGGCACGAAGCTCCGTGACCGCGGCCGCAGGACCCGCGGACCTGATCGCCGCTGGAGTCCCGCGATCGGTCCCCGGAGCTGAAGGACGAGGAGAGCTGTGTGTAAACACAGCTTCCCCGTTCTTCACTGTGGCGCTGTCATTGATCGTGTGTTCCCTGATATAGGGAAGCACGATCAATGACGTCACACGTCTAGCCCCGTCCCCCCTACAGTTAGAAACACATATGAGGTCACACTTAACCCCTTCAGCGCCCCCTAGTGGTTAACTCCCAAACTGCAATTGTCATTTTCACAGTAAACAATGCATTTTTATAGCATTTTTTGCTGTGAAAATGACAATTGTCCCAAAAAATTTTAAAATTGTCCGATGTGTCTGCCATAATGTCGCGGTCACGAAAAAAATTGCTGATTGCTGCCATTAGTAGTAAAAAAAAAAATTATTAATAAAAATTCAATAAAACTATCCCCCTATTTTGTAAACACTATACATTTTGCGAAAACCAATCGATAAACGCTTATTGCGATTTTTTTTACCAAAAATAGTTAGAAGAATACGTATCGGCCAAAACTAAGGAAAAAAAAATTTTTTTTATATATTTTTGGGGGATATTTATTATAGCAAAAGGGAAAAAATATTTCATTTTTTTCAAAATTGTCAAATAGGTGATCAAATACCACCAAAAGAAAGCTCTATTTGTGGGAAAAAAAGGACGCCAATTTTGTTTGGGAGCCACATCGCACGACCGCACAATTGTCAGTTAAATCTACGCAGTGCCCGAATCGCAAAAACTGGCCAGGTCCTTTACCTGCATTTTGGTCCGGGTCTTAAGTGGTTAATGAAAAATGATCATCTTAAAGCGGCAAGCCAAACTTTTTATATTTTTTAAAGTCAGCAGCTACAAATACTGCAGCTGCTGACTTTTAAAATATGGACACTTACCTGTCCAGGGCGCCCTCGATGTTGGCACCCGAAGCCGATCTGTCCCTCGGCTCTCGGGTGCTTTCGCCACCATCTTCGGTAAGGAAACCAGGAAGTGAAGCATTGCGGCTTCACTTCCTGGTTCCCTACTGCTCATGCGCGATCTGAATGGATCCTACTGTCTTCTGGAACCTTTGTGTCTCCCAGAAGACAGCAGGGGGACAGGGACAGAGGAGGCGCTTGACGTGACGTAGATATCGGCAGATACTGCGGCTATCTATGCCCGGAAATGGGAGCAAAATGCCTGTATTAGACAGGTATCTGCTCCCCCTCCCCCTGAAAGGTGCCAAATGTTACACCGGAGGGGGGGGGGGGGGGTTCCAAAAAACGGAAGTTCCATTTTCGGGTGGAATTCCGCTTTAATAGCCAGCACGATTAAGGTGTGACAGATGGATTAAGGTTTAGCGAGGGACAGTGGGCACTTCATATTAACGTTGCCTGCTGTTTCTCCATGCAGCCGGGTTTCTGAGAGTAAAAAGTAATCCTCTATACAATTGTAGTTAGTTTTCTCACTAATCCGGATCACATGGAGTGTTTTCACAGAGATGGTCTCGTGCTTTTCCTGTATAACAGATGAGCCTTTTCAAGTGATGCTTGGATCCCCTAGGAGTTGTATGCTAGAACTGGCATTTACAACAGAACAACAATTTAAATGGATATCTTTTGTGGAGCAAGTTTGATTGGGACTTGAATACTAACACAAAGTTTCAGGGTTTGCCTAAAAAATATATACTTTAATAAATTACACTATAAACAGAATTTTTGCTTGTACATGATTGGATGATATAAGTCAGCAGAGCTTCCCCTCATTTACTAAGCTCTGGAGCAACTGGTCTTGCAGAGTGCAACTGCACTTACAAAGTGCACAGTCCATTTGTCTTTAGTAAATCCCCCCATTGTGTTTAGATATCTGCTTCACCCGCAATGCTGCTGGAAAATCTGGAGCTATAAATGTAATTCCTATGCAGTCCAATTTTGATTATTAAAGCGGTTGTCCGGTCATCTGTTCAAAAATGAAAGGTCAGGAGCTACAAAAAACTGTATATTTTGACTTTTAACAACAGGACACCCACCTGCCCCTGGATCCAGCGATATCCTCAGCTGGTCGGTTTCTTCACCGGTCTTGTCCCTTGTGCTGGCATATGAACTGTGGGCAGCCAGGTGTGACTGCTTGTGGCTTCAAAGCCGGCTGCTCACTTAGCATGGATCGGCAAATGGGGCCTCCTGCTCCTTCCGCCACTGGCTCCAGCCTGATTCTTTTAAAAAAAAGAATCCCAACTGGCTCCAAACTCTGCCTGGGTAAGTGGCTGCTGGTGCTGCATCAAGCTGTCAAGGGGTTCTTTCTGACACTTGCTGAGGCAAGACTAACCTGCCTGAAAAAAGGGACTAATTTTTACTGACATAACATTTCTCTAGCAGATGTAGCGCCGGGTTACTTTCAAGTACCGGTGCTGTATAAATTTAAAGGGTAATCAGAGTGTAAGGACTCTGATTTCAATTGCAGTGTTTAAGTTGGGTCTCTGTTTCAGCTTGGCTGTGCTGTAGGCTCATTCTGTTGTTGCTGGGGTGTTATCCCACCCCAGGGCGACAGGTGGCAGCAGCAGGGTCGAGACTTGGGAGTTCTTTTCCAGCAGCCAATCAGGAGTGAGTGTCCCCGCTGGGCATGCTGGGTGAGAGTACTTATGGAACAGACGCCATTGAGTCAGGGTCTTCTTCCAGTGTGGCACCCACCTTCAGGGTGGCCACATCACCGTGCCCCGGCGTTATGGCCTACCTGGCCGGGGCGTGCGTGCCACGCGGTGTTCCAGGTTCCGGGGCTTTGTTGGTCCGGAGCGTTTGAGCAGTGACGGGGACCTAGTGATTGACTGGGCCCCCACTTTCTGAGGATCCACAGCTGTGCTGCTGTTCGGTGGGGAGTCCGTCTGAGGGGCGCCGGTGAGAGACTGGCAATCCAAGAGGTTTTCAACGAACCACTGGGGATTAAGGTAGCCGGACATGGAAGGATTGATTCCCTGTCAGTCGGTGCCTGGGCGACGTTAAGAGGAAGATCCAGGCGTAGTCCTGTCAAGGAGGGTTGCCTCCGTACCTGCAATCAGAGAGGGCCTGTGGCAGAGGTGCCTCCCTGACATCCATTTAGGAGGGTCTGTGGCAGAGGCCTTATCCTAAAGAAGTTCGATCAGTGCCGGCTGCCGTGTCAGTGAGAGACCTGTCCGGGTGCGCTATGCCCACTCTAGCAGGAGTGGCGTGAAAGTGTTACTTATGAGAGCGGGGCTGTTACAAATATTGCGCCTGAATCTGCTGTCTTTTGTTTTTCTTCAACCTCTATCCCTGTTTTACCACAGGTTCATTGTTTTTGCCCGGCTGGGTAATAAAGAGCACATAAAAAAAAACACTTCTGTGGGGACATTCCTTTACTACTGCTGTATGACGCATCATCCACCCCCCTAGACATAAGGAAGGAAAGGAGCTGTGAGGTAAATGTGCCACCCAATCAATTATCAGCAGCTATTTCGGGGGTTAGCGCTACACAGACATTTACTGACAGCTGTAAAAATCACAGTTTTATATAAACTGTCAGCAAATTTACTGACGGTTGCAAACCTGGTGACTGGTCATGTATCCACCACCTCTTGGGCCCTCCCACAGCTCTGCTATCTTTGCAAGCCACATACAGCACAATGATAATGTCACTGCTACTTTTACAAGATATTACAAAGGCATTGGGTGCACACAAAGTGGAATCACATTCTTTTTGGCAATCAAGATATACACTATATTATCAAAAGTATTGGGACACCTGCCTTTACACGCACATGAACTTTAATGGAATCCCAGTCTTAGTCCGTAGGGTTCAATACTGAGTTGGCCCACCCTTTGCAGCTATAACAGCTTCAACTCTTCTGGGAAGGCTGTCCCACAAGGTTTAGGAGTGTGTCTATGGGAATGTTTGACCATTCTTCCAGAAGCGCATTTGTGAGGTCAGGCACTGATGTTGGACGAGAAGACCTGGCTCGCAGTCTCCGCTCTAATTCATCCCAAAGGAATTCTATCAGGTTGAGGTCATGGCTCTGTGCAGGCCAGTCAAGTTTCTCCACCTTAAACTCGCTCATCCATGTCTTTATGGAACTTGCTTTGTGCACTGGTCCAAATCATTTGGTGTATGGGGGATTATGATATGAGGTTGTTTTTCAGGGGTTGGGCTCACAAATGTGCTTCCTGAAGAATAGTCAAACATTCCCATAGACACTCCTAAACCTTGTGGACAGCCTTCCCAGAAGAGTTTAAGCTGTTATAGCTGCAAAGAGTGGGCCAACTCAGTATTGACCCTGTGATGCTTTTAAAGTTCCTGTGTGTGTAAAGACAGGCGTCTTGATACTTTTGGTAATACAGTGTATATCCATTGAACGTTTTTTTGCCACTTTAAATAAAAATGTATCATATCATTAATTTATATTCAACTTATATCATACTTGTCGACCCAGCTAAAATGATATCAGACCAAAATCTGAATGAAAAAATTGTCAACAACCATCTGTAGACATTTTTAATTTAACGTTCTGATATTTCTCAAGTTTTTCTTATACTATTAAATTGAACAGCGTCCTCATTATGTCTCACCGCAGCGAAAAGTAAACATTGCAGTGCATGCAAGATTTTCTTTTTATGTTATGTGCATTCCTCTAAGTTTTTCTTCTGATTGACAGGTTATGGCCTACATCTATATATAGTAGTGTTATAATTAGATTTATGTGCCTTTCCGTTTTCCTGGATTGTATATTAGTTTACATGCAACTCCCCACTGGTTTTAAAACTGAAATAGTCATATGCTGTAACGGCTGAGCGTATCAAGGGGAGGTGTGTTTAGTTAAAGAGGAAATAATTGTAGCTACAGTGCTACTGTAATTAGACTAGTTTAATATTCTGATTCAGACAGAATCCTCCTGGCAGTTTTAGGCATTTACCCATATGTTACAGATAGAGCATAACTATTCCTTAACCACTTGAGACCCACGCTGTAAACGAAAGACGTCCACAGCGCGGCTCTCATGTGTCGGGTGGACATCCCTGGACGTCCTGCTATTTACATTCCCCGCGCGCTCCGTCGAGGGCGCGCAGCGGGGAAAAACTTTGCCCGGCGTGTCACGTGATGCCGATGCGCGTGCCTGGCGGCCGCGATGTCCACCAGGTACCCGCGATCGGCAGTGACAGAGCAAGGACGTGGAGCCCTGTGTGTAAACACAGAGCTCCACGTCCTGTCAGGGAGAGAGGAGACCGATATAGAATAGGGACACAGATCGGTCACCTCCCCCAGTCAGTCTCCTCCCCCCACAGTAAGAATCACTCCCAGGGAATACATTTAATCCCTTCCTCACCCCCTAGTGTTAACCCCTTCACTGCCAGTCACATTTATACAGTAATCAGTGCATATTTACAGCAGTGTCAAAAGTGTCCGATATGACTGCCGCAATATCGCAGGCCTGACAAAAATTCATAAATCTATCCCCTATTTTGTAGGCGCTATAACTTTTGCGCAAACCAATCAATACACGCTTGTTGAAGAAAACGTATCGGCCTAAACTGAGAAAAAAAAAAAAAAAAAAAAAAAATTGTGATATTATTATAACAAAAAGTAAAAAAATATTGTGTTTTTTTCAAAATTTTCTGTCTTTTTTTGTTTATTTATTTATTTATTTTCTTTTTCTTCCACCTCAGAGAACTCCATCCAGAGACCTAATCAATTTAGCGTTCATTCGCTGTCTCCATCCAAGTTCACATCATAGTAGGAAGTTGCTATGTAGCTTTTTTTACTACGTGCATGTGTATAAATATAAAGAGCCAATTACGGCCTCGGAATAAGAATACAGAAATACAAAAGGTGCAAGAATTACCAGGTTTTTAAGTAATCACCCCACCCTAACCCACCCCCCAGATCCTCTCCCCCTCCCCCTACCCACCTCTCTCCGAACATCCATATCTTGTCGTGTCTCCTTTTGCTATTGCCCTTCCTGCTCTATACCATTCTGTCTACATATCTCTATGTCTTTTTTTGTTTATAGCGCAAAAAATAAAAACCGCAGAGTTGATCAAATACCACCAAAAGAAAGCTCTATTTGTGGGGAATAAAATGATAAAAATATAATTTGGGTACAGTGTTGTATGACCGCGCAATTGTCATTCAAAATGCATCAGCGCTAAAAGCTGAAAATGCAAAGGCATAACATTTCTTTAGGTTTAAACCCTTGTCAGGTGTCACATTAGAGAGATTAAAGGGGTTGTAAAGGTACACTTTTTAAAAGGGATCACTCGATCGATGCAGCCGCCACAGTGAAGCACGGGGAAGCTGTGTTTACACACGGCTCTCCCCGTTCTTCAGCTCCGGGGAGCGATCGTGACGGAGCGGCTATTACCGAACAGCCGCGCCTTCGTCCCGGATCGCTCCCCGTGGGAATCCGACCGCCGCATGTAGCGGGGGGGTCCCAATCGGACCCCCCCCCGCGTCTAGGCAGGGACGTACAGGTACGCCCATGTGCCTGTATGTGCCATTCTGACGACGTATATCTACATGCGGCAGTCGGGAAGCGGTTAAAGGGGTTGTAAAGGTATATATTTTTTTCCTAAATAGCTTCCTTTACCATAGTGCAGTCCTCCTTCACTTACCTCATCCTTCCATTTTGCTTTTAAATGTCCTTATTTCTTCTGAGAAATCCTCACCTGTTCCTCTGTCTGTAACAGGCTTTCTTCCTGGTGTGGAGTGTTGTGCTCGCCCCCTCCCTTGGACTACTGGAGAGTCAGGACTCTCTCTACATTGCAGATAGAGAAAGGAGCTGTGTGTTAGTGGGCGTAAAGGGAATTGTTTTTTTGTGCAAATCTAACAAGTACTGATAGTAGTGGTGTTGATGGACCCGGTTGGGGTCCTTGACTGCTGACTCTCTCTGGTACTGAAGACTTCTCATCAGAAAGTAAAATCTTGGATATGTGGCTTACGGCGCCTAATGAAAAACAGAATGAAGGAAAACTTTCTGAACAGCCGCACTCCAAAAATAAATAGCTTTTATTGTAAAATCAAAAAACACACAAAAAGCATGTCACAGCAGACGGGGTAAAAAGCTGACACGTTTCACACCAAACTTTAGTGCTTATTCATAGCTTACAACATAGAATGTGGATGTCCAGTATATATACAACTATAGGTCACATGACAAAAAGGATAGCACCTGGGAACCCAATCAAATCCAATTAGCAAGTTACCAATTAGTATCTGGTGTGAACCTAGACATATAATGAAAAACAGACATCTCGCTTGGAGATTTGAATTTTAGATTTGAACAGAAACATCATATTTGAGTTTTTTATTTGAACAGAAGCATCAGAAATGGCAAACGTGTTTCAGGAGAAACTCCCCCTTCCTCAGGGCTTGAACAATAGTATGTAATGGACTTGTCCAAGACAATTCAGCCGCTGTCACGGCAATCAAGTTAAGCTGACATTCAGCCCTAACCAAGGCCACAAAGATTTTTTGCTCCTGAAACTATTAAACATTTTTACTCAAGCTCTGTGGTAGTCCAGTTCCCCAAAAACGTGTTGGCTGTATCTGACATAACAATTCAAACTTACCTCCAAGGGAGATTATTGGTTTTCACTAGGTGCTCCCAACCACATATCCAGTTACAGGTTCTTCCAGAATGAAATTTGGCTCAGTGAAAACATGTTAAATGATACTAGCCAACAGATTGAGGACATCACACTATCAGAAAAATACTGTGTTCGAATCGATCGTATGATAATCGGATCATCAGTACACAGCTTTCGAGAGCCGATCACGACAATTCATGCAATATTATCTGATTAACCTCCCTGGCGGTATGATTCTTTCAGAAAAAAGGTGCTGAAAGCGGTACCATTATTTGCAAGGAAATTTGGCGTTTTATATTGTAGGTCTGTAATTTTTAGGAATAACTCACTTAAATCTGATCAAACAAGAGTCTAGTAGGCATCCCGGGTATGACATTTTTTTAAAAACAAAATTATAAATTATAATATAATAAATAATTATAACAAATAATAATATAATTATAATAAAAATGATTCAATAATGTAATCAACTCAAAATCACTGAAATTTGCTCAGTTGCAGAATTGTCGCTGTCATTACTTTTATTTTTTTATGACGGATTTCCCCACAAATCGCTATCGCTCAATTCTGCAAGTGATTATAATTTATTATCGCTGTTTTCTAGCTGCTCTAAAACCATTTTTGACATAAAGGGACACTTTTGGTTGCTATGGACAATCTACAGTTTAGAGGCAGAAAGTACAGTTTTTATTATAGGGCACTGGGCAGACCACAGGGGACAAGGGGGGTGTGTTTTTTTTACATACACTACTGTAATCTATAAGATTACAGTATACTGTATGTAATGTGTTTGTTTACCTTTTTGATTTGGCGCCGTTCTCCGCTCCCGTGCGTCGTAACGGCGCAGGGAACGTAGATCGGCGGCACAGGAGGACACTGTGTGAATCGAGCGAGGTCCCACTCGCTCACACAGCGTGGTGGCATCGCTGGATCCAGGGACAAGGTAAGTAAACCAAGCCTGTGGATTCAGCGAGGCAAGCCAGAGTCTGACTCAGGGTTACCGATCGTAGCCAAAAAATCCCACCCCGAGTCAGACTCGGGAACACCGCCAGGGGGGTTAACAAGCACGCTTTCTCATGCGATACCAGATTGTACGATTTTCATTTAATCAGTACAGTTGTCCTTTGAACAATACAAATACACTACAACACATGACATCACTTCCAAATTTTTCCAAATTTTTATTCTGCTTCATTTTCAATATGAGACTAGCATGCAAAATAAAATGGACGACCATACGTCCGATAATCTAATCGTGTGAACCAGGCACGAGTGTCAGAATACAATGCTGCGGGGGAAATCTCAGGATCGTAGGTAAATATTGCACCAAAAGCTGGTTGTGTTTTACCTTTCATTGGACTATTCTTTTTATTGTTTTATTTTGGCTGGAATACTGCTTTTAAGTATTTTCTTTTCTGAAATATTGTAAATATCACTTATCAATGTCACTCCTGAAAATATGAATTCCCTGCAAATGGACCATACTCCTGTATATGGACTGTACATTTGAGCTCAACATGCAGTACTCTGCTAGAAATAAGCTAGAGATAAACAAAATCCCTTCCGGGATTTTAGCCACATTTTGTAAATATACTGTAATAACAGAATGCAGACTTGTACAATGTATATTGAATTTTTTCTCACTCATTATAAAAATAATTTAAAAGGTCTATAGGGGCAATTGCCTTTTAAATCAATATATAGAACTGTGTAATTCATAGTACTGGAGTAGAAATCTAGTACCCATCTTAGAGAGGAAAAATCTATTTAGATTGCAGCACTTTAACAAATTTATAGCCCTGGTGCTATATTGCTGTACTCAGTAGTTGGGTGAAAAATGTTTAGAGGCTTAGTTGCACATATTCCATCTGTAAAAAAAGGCTTTGTGCAGCAGTTGTAATATTCCTGCAGATTGTTAGCAATATCTCCAGTAATACAATCTGCAGTACATATAGCACTATTTCCCAGAATTATTTTTACATGTACTTATATCTGGAGTCGATATTTTCAAATAACCGCTGGCTTGCCTTAGTTAAAGCGGAGTTCCGGCCACAATTTCACTTTTTATATATAAATACCCCTGTAATACACAAGCTTAATGTATTCTAGTAAAGTTAGTCTGTAAACTAAGGTCCGTTTTGTTAGGTTGTTACAGCATTTAGACACTTTATAAAATAGAAATTGACTGGGGCCATCTTAAGTGTGTGCATCATGAAGCCAGACTGTATGACTTCCTGGATTTCAGCCTTGCAGATCTCGCACATGCTCAGTGCTGCACAAGCAGTGTAATAGGTTTCAGATCAGGTTTCAGCACCTGTACTGTCCAAGTCACATGATTATTCAAGACTGGGGAGTGCACAGACTCCTGGAAAGTTACACCCACTACATTCCCAGGAGTCTGTGCGGTGTAGGTTAGGAAGCTTAAGCACCTAGGTGCAGGAAGTGGGAAGATTAACTATTCTGCCTAGCAACAACACTTTGAAGGCATCTAAAAAAAAAAAAAAATTCTTAAAGGACTAATGACATTTTTTTAAAACTACTGATGTAATGTTATATTTATGGGTGGAACTCCACTTTATAGTAGACCTGTTGTGAAGATAAAATTCCCTGCTCACCTGTCTCTCTTACTTCCTGGACCCTCGGACTCGTAAACCGTAAAAATACATTCTTAGCTAAAGGGACTGCTGTGCCAAGATACTACAATGGGTGGCTATGATAATATTTTGGTCACACTATTTCTTTTGACAGAGAGGATCGGCAAGTCTGAATTGTGATTGACTCTTTTGTTTAACAATTTTGCAATGTGAAGCCTCGTACACACGATTGGTTTTCCCGGCAGGAAAACTGCCTGGAGAGCATTTGGCCAGGAAAGCCGGCCGTGTGTATGCTCCCTAGCAGTTTTCCCATCAGGAAAACAGCCGAGAATCCCGACGGGAAAATAGAGAGCCCTGCTCTCTATTTTCTCATCGTGTTTCCCGGCAGAGTGTTTCCTGCCGAGAAAATCGGTCGTCTGTATGCTTACCTGTCCCAGGTAAACCCGCGCATGCTTGATAAGAGTTTGACGCATGCGCGGTAGCATACAAGTTTAGTGTGGGGTGTAGCAAGATGGTGGTGACAGCATCGAATGTGACGAGCGCCAGCTCAATGACGTCACCGCGTTCTTGCAATTCAAAGGAATGGCTGTTCTTTTGAATGGCCGTCTGTATGCACGGCAAGCTTGCCAGGAATCCCGTCAGGAAAACCAACACTTTTTCCTGACGGGATTCCTGGCCGTGTGTACAGGACCTGAATGTCCATCATGAGATTCCAGAGAAGTTTCTACTGTTAAGGTTGGTATTTCATCATTTGTATTTCGGGACGGCGCATGTGCAGTTCATTCGGCGCAGGGACGCGCTTCATTTAAACGAGACACGCCCCCTAATCGCCGATTTGAATTCCGCCGCCAGAGATAGACTACGCTGCCGTAACTTACGGCGCAAAATCTTTAAAGGATTCGATTCAAAGCCAGGTAAGGTACGGTGGCGTAGCGTATCTCTGATACGCTGCGCGGGTGCAGATCTCTGTGGATCTGCCCCATAATTTCTGACCATTAAAATAAATTGACGCCATGTATTTTCTGCCATTACACTGGCAATATTTTTTTTTTTCTGCCGCTGAACGCTCTTGCCTCTTAATGCCAATGTGGACACATTGGAAATCATGGAGGGGTGTTTAGAACCAAAGAAAAAAATGCCACACGCCCCTAAGAGCCGCGTATTTAATACTCAGTGTGCATGAGGCCTTAGGGCCAGATCCACAAAAGGGATACGCAGGCGTATCTACTGATACGCTGTCGTATCCCTGTTTCTATCTATGCGACTGATTCATAGAATCAGTTACGCATAGATATCCCTAAGATCCGGCAGGTGTAATAGTTTTACACTGTCGGATCTTAGGATGCAGTACCTCGGCCGCCGCTGGGGGCATTTCTCGTCGAAATTCCACGTCGGGTATGCAAATTAGCACTTACGGAGATCCACAAAGCTTTTTCCCTTCGTTTTTTTTCCGTAAGTGTTAGTTTGCCATCGCAAAATTAGGGCCGCTTTTACAAAGTGTAAACTTAGTACACCATGTAAAAGTATACCCTTCTTTCCCGCGTCGCTGTCAAATTTTTTTAAAAAAAAAATTTTTTCCCGCCGCAACTCTTTTTTTTTCTTTTACACCCGTCGTGATTCTCAAAACTCGGCGCAACGTAACTTCGTGCAAAGCACGTCGGGAAAATCGCGTCGGGAGCATGCGCAGTATGTCCGGCGCGGGAGCGCGCCTAATTTAAATGGGACTCGCCCCATTAGATTGGGCACGCCTTGCGCCGGACAGATTTAAGTTACACAGCTGCAAATTTCTAGGTAAGTGCTTTGTGGATCGGGCACTTAGGTAGAAATTTTAACTTAAATCCGAATATTTAAGTTGCGCCCGCTGTACGTGGATCTGGCCCTTAGTGATTACTGTTGATTGTTATACTTTATAATGGCCACAGGTTCTGTTTGATTCAGCTCCTATTTCAAATAACTTTTAAAAAACGTATAATAATTAGCTGATATAAGTAATTTTTTATGTTTACTTATTCAAAAAGTATGAAATCATTTTCCATGTTCCAAGTTTTCATGTTCCTCTTTTAAGAAATGAGTCAATGTTCAAACAAGATGAAAGTTTATTATTCCGATCCCACTGGCAGGTTTATGTTATACATGATATATTTATGTCTCGTTATAGTGAGCTTGTAAATTTAAAAGCCGTGTGGAAGTATTTACTATGCTGAGCAATTAATACCATTGTAACACATTTCATGACTAGAGCACTTATTCAATATTCTGGTCCCATGAAATGTTTTATAACTTTATAAACCTGTGACGATCGCTTGGAATATATTTACAGCCCATGTAATTTTTATTACAATATCGTGCCTGTTTGATTTACTTCCTAAATGCTAAATATCTTATTTTAGATATGCCATTTAAAGAACTTCCAGCAATAATACTTCCATTTGTTCACAGACAGTAAATTCATTTAAAACGTAACTCCACTTTAGTGGGAAAAATAATAATAATATAGCATATACAATTGATACTCAAATCATATTGTAATTGAATGTTATTAAAATTACCTTTACTTTTTAATCTGCAGCCAATATAATTTTCTGTAAAATGCAACATGGCTACCTGGGGGCGTTTCATAAACAGAATGTGTACGGAACGCCCCCCCAGAAACATAATTTCCTGCTTGTGTGATTGGCTTATTGATTTTCCCAGAAGTCTACACTAAGGCCTTATGTACACTGCTGCTGGTAAACGGACGTTTAGGAGCAGTTGGGCATTTTTTTCAGCTGCCCCTGAACTCTCCTCTAAGTTATCTTATCAGTACATGTACACAGGGTCATTTATAGTTGTTTCCAGGCAGTTGAGTTTACAAGCATTTTTTGGAAAGCAAAAAATTGCGTTTAGGACGGATGTTCAGAGGCATTTGAGACGCCAAATGCCTGTAACAGCTTGTAACCAGGGCTGCATTCCCGACAAGGCCACGGAGGCCAGGCCTTGGGGCTGCAGTGGGTGCAGGGGCATCGCCGCGGCAACAGGGAGGTGAAAAAATCCTGTCATCCCGGTGTCCTGCTGAAAAAGGTCCTCCGGTGGATAAGGACCCCCTGTACTGCGCAGGCACAGCGTGGAGCCGCTGAAAAATAGCTGAAGATGTAGAGCTGAAAGTCAGCTCTACACGGTGCCTGTGCAATGACTATGACACATACTGCACGATCCTGATGCTAGTGCTACTCTGCAAGGGGCGGGGGTGATTTTAGCAATAAAGTACACATCTTAGTGGGGCATGTTAAAACAAATGGAGGGCAGGTTTTGCAATGTTGATGGACGGATTTGCGCAAACTATTTAACTCACAAAAGAGGCGTTTTTTTTAAAATGATGGACAGAGATGATAAGGGCGAGTAGTTCAATGTTGATGGCCAATTTCAATACTTGTCACAATTTATTCTTATTATGCTTATGACTTAACCCCATTGCAAAAGCCGCCCATCAACATTGCAAAACCCACCCTCCATTTGTTTTAACACGCCCCGCTAAAACGTGTACTTTATTGCTAAAATCATCCCGCCCCTTGCAGAGTAGCACTAGCATCGGGAGCATGCGGCATGTGTCATTGCGCCGGCGCCGTGTAGAGCGGACCTTTAAAATGTTCTACAGGTTACCAGTTTTGAGTTACGGAGGAGGTCTAGTGCTAGAATTATTGCTCTAACGATACCTCACACATGCAGGCGCGACGTATGCTTTCGCTTCTGCTCGCGAGCTTGGTGGGACGGGGCGCTTTAAAAAAAAAAAAGATGTATTATTATTTATTAAAAATTTTTTTTTTTACACCCTTCCTTTAAAAAATATGTTTTTGGTCACTTTTATTCCTATTACAAGGAATGTAAACATCACTTGTAATAGAAAAAAAGGACCTCTTAAATGTGAGATCTACGGTCAAAATACCTAAGATCCCACATTTACACTAAAAGCGGAGTTCCTCCATTTTTTTTTAAGTCAGCAGTTACAAATACTGCAGCTGCTGATTTTTTAAATATGGCCACTTACCTGTCTAGGGCACCCACGATTTCCTCAACCAAAGCCGATCTGTCCCTTGATTCTCGGGTGGAGGCGCCACCATCTTCGGTAAGGTAATCAGGAAGTGAAGCCTTGCGGCTTCACAGCCTGGTTCCCTACTGCGCATGCGCATCCTTACTGGTCCCTGCTGTCTTCTGGGACCCGTGCGTCTCCCAGAAAACAGCAGGGAGGGGGAACGGAGAAGGGGCTGGACATGGCATAGATCAGCGTGGAGCCTGCCGCAATCTATGCCCAGAAGTGGGGGCAAATACCTGTATTAGCCAGGTATCTGCTCCCCCCTCCCCCGGGAAGGTGCCAAATGTGACACCGGAGGGGGGGAGCATTCCAAAAAGCGGAAGTTCCATTTTTGGGTTGAACTCCGCTTTAAATGCAATAAAAAAGGTTACACTTAGTTTGTTCTTTAAACAACATTTTACAAAATTGTGGGCCAAGGAAAACAAAATATTTTTAGATTAAATTGTTGGGACGTTCACTTTAAATTTCTTTGGGGACACTAAACTACAGCCTGAAGGACAAATCTGTTACCCTACTGGAATATGCATGTGATTGCATCTGATGGGGCCCCCTGTAAGCAAGTGCAGTTAGCTAGTCTGCCACTCATTGGCTCTGTCCTAAGGTAGTATGGTAAAAGGAAAAGTTACAAGCAAGCGATAGCTCCTCTTTTAGAAAAGTTCTTCCTGTAGTGATGTCATGGATGAATCAGGGCACATTTATAAGCCAGGTTGGGAGGAGCCTTAAAGTGGTTTTAAAAATTTATCTGCAGTTTTCTCTACTCTACATCTGTTCAAAGTGCTGAATTTATAAAGCTTATAAGAGTCCAGAAAAAGGGGATGGAGAGCTGAAGTTACGCTCTGCAGAGCTTAGCGAGGAGAGGTCTGAGAGCTGATTGGAGGGAAGGGGACACACCTTCGCACAGCACATAGGAACAGGGCTAAGGCTGTCAATCTGCTGGAATTTCCTCCCCTGTCACCATTTTTCTCTTGGTGTCAGGAAGACTTGTTGGAAGTGACTCATGCTGATGGTGGCCTTAGTCATAGCTTTATTTGTAACCTCACTGTGATACAGACCATTCATTGTTAACACAGGAGCCCAACAAGGGGATTCACCCATCCATACTGTATAGCATGGATGGAGAAACATCTTAATTTTGTTCCTGTAAACTGCTGAATGAAAGAAATCTAACAGTGTATGGCCAACGTTGGTGTTACATGAACGTTGTTACTTGCATTATAAGGGAATATGATTTGTGGGTTACAGGGATGGTTAGTATTATGGATATAGAGAAGTTTAGTGTGAAAGGTAAGCTGGCCATACACTATACAATGTGATTATACGGTCTGTACAATCTCCTTTAAATTTACCGAAATTATGTAAAATGAGGAACTACCCAATCAACCTGTATCCAATCAGGGAGGCTCCTGCACTTCATTGTTGATGGTAGATCTAAAGAGGATTGTGCAATCAAATTGTATTTTGTGTATGGTCACCTTTAATGGAAAAGTTATGCAGCCCACATTTGAACAAAAACAATGACAATTCCCCCATTCACACAAGTGAGATGGGGGAATCCTCCTGCTTGCTAATGTACTCTGAGACTGTGGACGCTTCTCTGCCATCAAAATACACTGATCAGTGGCGTAGGTTATAGCCCACACCACTGATCAAGTGGGGAAACCCAACAGGGCGGTTATACAGAAGTTGATCAGTAGATCGACTTCTGTAAAACCAAAGCGCCCATACATGAATCAAAATTAAGTCGTTCCCTGCTAAACCTGCTGAATTTCGATCCATGTTATGCCAGCTATAGGGTTACATGAAGATTTAGCGTGAGAGGGCTTAGGCATTGTTCTCCTTACTGGGAGCTATTCTGCGTCTGATGGAGCCACTTAAACAAATGATACGCCAGCCACCACACCTATATATATTCTTATGAAGGACTTCTCGTCTTAAAGGGGTTGTAAAGGTTTGTTTTAAATTTTCGAAATAGGTTACCTTAAAGCGGGGTTCCAACCACAATTAGCATTTTTTAAATGTATGTCCTTTCATCCTGCGTTTTTATAATATAAATCCGGTCACTTACTAATTTACAATCCGCCGCCGCTCCGCATAGTTATTCAAAAAAGATAGTTTATAAAACTATATCTACACCGTTGTCATTTTGCTTGTGGGCATTGTGAAGCCCACAAGCACTTACTTCCTGGAAGACTTGGATTGGGAGTTATAATGGGGGAGCGCACTGCATCCTGGGAAATGATGACACACATTTCCCAGGAGCATTAGAGGGAGATGATGTCAGATTCCTAGGTGATTCCAAAGGCAGATTTCGTGGGACCGCATAGCAACAGGCATTTCCAAATGATCTTTTTTAGGTCTAATGAGCACAATAATGAAAAACATTTTTTGGGATGGAAACTCCACTTTAAGCTAGTGCATTGTTGAATCACTTACCTTTTCCTTTGAGTTCCCTTCTAAATTTTTTTTTTCTTTGTCTGAATTTCTCACTTCCTGTTTCTCCTCAGTAAGCTTGCCGCCATCATCCGAGCTGTTCTGGCTGGGGGTTAGTCAGCGTGCTCGCCCCCTCCCTTGGGACTACATCCCGCTGTGAACACTAACCCCCAGCCAGAACGGCTCAGATGATGGGGGCGAGCTTACTGAGGAGGAACAGGAAGTGAGACATTCAGACAAAGAAAAAGAACATTTAGAAGGGAAATCGAAGGAAAAGGTAAGTGAACCAACAATGCACAAGCTTAAAGGAACCTATTTGGAAAATAAAAAACAAACCTTTACAACCCCTTTAAATAGAATATATATAGGCATTGTGGCTGGCGTGGTATTCATGCCCCGATGATGTTGGATTTAACCAAACGCGTAGGAAAGAGCTTATGCACGTGACGTCACTACGCTCGTCTGTACCAGGAAGTGTTTGGATAGATTCCCGGAAATGGCATTTTGTACTAAACGCTTACCAATTTTTATCATGTGAGTAGTATATTTATCTTTGACTCCTATTAAAGGTTTATACAGTTTACACTATGTGAGTTTCCTTACTTTGCTTTTATGTTACAGTGAACCATTTGAGAACCATTGGATGGCATTATAAGCCGATTTACACTAGAGATTGGGAGATATCATCAGACCCCCTGGAGATGGTTTCTATACAGATCCCCCATTGATTAAGTAATTATCCACATGCCTGTTTGACTCTATAATAGGGTCCAGTGGTTTCGGTAAGAGTCCTCCTAATTTGAGGTGACGGTGGTGCAAACATTGGATCACACAAGATTTTTATCAGCACAGTGGTGGATTTTTGGACACAATTGGGACTGATATTTATATTATTATTTTACTGTTTTGTTTTTTTTCTATTTTTTTCACATTTATTTTTAATTTGTATGCAATAATAAAAATAAAAAGGAAGAATAAGAAATGATTTTTTCCAAATCCAGGTCAGATCTAAATTTTTTTTAAATCAGCCCGCTTATTATAATATAACAATTCAAATGAACGCTTTAAAAAAATTATAATAGTAAGCTGAGGGAACAGAGGAGAAAGAGACCCTCATCTTCATTCACTTTGTATTTTTCATAATTGGCGATGATGCAGCACAGATATGCATTGTAGCAGCTGTAAGCCGGACAAGCTACACAAAGTGGGACAGCAGCTGTGTGTATGTGGACTGGTGAGAGGATATGAAAAGGTCTTGGGACAGAAAAAACCTTCATCCAGGGATGAGACACCAGATGGACTGGTGATCAGCTAATGACAGAACAGAGAGGTCACGTCATAGCTGACTGTTGCAGTTTGATTAAAGTCGGAAGGCTGCCGTTTGTGGATTGGCCGTCAGTCTCTGTCTGTCAAGAATTCATCATCTGTTGAAAGATTAAAATGAGATTTATGGGCCCTCAATACAGACACAGTCCAGAAAAAAACGCAGTGTTTTCTTTTGTATAGAATAAAATTAACATCAGGGGCGTTCTGTATTGTTCCAATCCAGAGTGCATTATGATTTCAATAACAAAATAGCCTTATCTTGTTTTTCATTTTCTGTGCTCTGTATTTAAATCAGTTCAGAAGATCAGATGAAAAATACCGCTTTCGCAGCGATCGTACGATAAGCTGATTGTTAGTACACAGCTTTCGAGAGCCGATCACGGCAGTTCATCTGAAATTTTCTGATACCAGATCGTATGATTTTCGTTTAATCAGTAAAGTATTGGTCCGGAATAAGACCACGCATGCTCAGAAACGAAATAATATATTACAATACAATATAACACATTACAGTGGAACCTCGGTTTAAGAGTAACTTGGTTTGAGAGCATTTTGATTTGCGAGCAACTTTTTTTTTCAAATTCTGACTTGGTTTCCGAGTGTTGACTTGCAAGACAAGCAGAATTCAAGCTAAATAGGCCTGCAGTACCTAATTTGGCCTGAGGTACGAGGGCGTTAGAAGCTGAGCAGAGCCAAAAATAGGCCTGCAGTACCTAATTTGGCCTGAGGTTACGGGGGTGCAGGAGCCGAGAAAAGCCGAACAGTGGCCTACAGTACCTAATTTGGCCTGAGGTACGGGGGCGCAGGAAACGAGCCGAAGTGTCCTTTGCCGTTTTCGGCACTCTCTGGTCTTTGTCTTTGTTCTCAATAAATGCACAAATGCAAGTAATGTGGTATAAACAACTTTTAGGCCAGTAGACTGTATGGAACCCAAGTCACGGCCCCCTCAGCAGTCATGATAGTCACCAGAGAATGAGCCTGTAACCAGACCGGATTTACTCCCTTTGCTGCCCCAAGGCCGGGTCCTTCAATGCCGCCCCCGCCTGCGCATCCGCTGGGGGACTTTTTCGGCAGGACAATGAGAACCAGGAGGGGGGTTGCTGCTGCCAAGAACTATCTCACCTCCTCTTCCCTCTGTTTTTTCTCCTCTCACCATCCGCATGACAGGGGGGAACTCCTGATATGAAAGTGAAAGTGTCCTCTCCTCTCAGCCGCAGTGCCGCCCCTGCACCCGCTGCCCCCCCGAGGCCTGGCCTTGTTGGCCTTGTCTGGAATCCGGCCCTGCTTGTAGAGCAAGAGAGGGGCTACATGTGTGCCAAGTTTGGGGTCCATAGGACCTACGGCCGGTACCGGGTTCCCAAAGTCCGGGAGATCAGGCGCAAAAATGTGACTTGAGTATAAGGGGGGGCATTTTCAGCACAAAAAAATTTGCTGAAAAACTCAGCTTATACTCGAGCATATACGGTACATGGAACCATGACAGGTGGTCAGGACAATTATAGAAAGCGTATCTCTCCTGTCTTGGACACAGACAGCAATAAAAACCCATACAAAAGTTCTAAACTCTCACCACTTTATTTAAACCTAAAAAAAGCTTTGTATTTGGTTATATTTTAAATTAGCATGTTCAAGCCTACATGGGATTTGAGTTGTTGGGTTTAGATCTACTTTACCCTAACTGTAAGAATGAAGTTCTCCCAAAACATTCATAACCCCTAATCTAATCCTAATTGTTAACCAATAACCAATGCTCCCCTAATCTTAACTTTTGACCTAACATTAACTTAACCTTAACCAGTTAAGCCCCGGACCAATATGCAGCCTAAAGACCCAAGGTGTTTTTACAGTTCGGGACTGCGTCGCTTTAACAGACAATTGCGCGGTCGTGCGACGTGGCTCCCAAACAAAATTGGCGTCCTTTTTCCCCCCACAAATAGAGCTTTCTTTTGGTGGTATTTGATCACATCTGCGGTTTTTAGTTTTTGCGCTATAAACAAAAATAGAGCGACAATTTTGAAAAAAATGCAATATTTTTTACTTTTTGCTGTAATAAATATCCCCCAAAAACATATATAAAAACATTTTTTTTCCTCAGTTTAGGCCGATACGTATTCTTCTACCTATTTTTAGTAAAAAAAATCGCAATAAGCGTTTATCGATTGGTTTGCGCAAAATTTATAGTGTTTACAAAATAGGGGATAGTTTGATTGCATTTTTATTAATTTTTTTTTTTTTACTACTAATGGCGGCGATCAGCAATTTTTTTCGTGACTGCGACATTATGGCGGACACTTCGGACAATTTTGACACATTTTTGGGACCATTGTCATTTTCACAGCAAAAAATGCATTTAAATTGCATTCTTTATTGTGAAAATGACAGTTGCAGTTTGGGAGTTAACCACAGGTGGCGCTGTAGGAGTTAGGGTGCACCTAGTATGTGTTTACAACTGTAGGAGGGTGTGGCTGTAGGAATGACGTCATCGATCGTGTCTTCCCTATAAAGGGAATGACGCGATCGATGCGCCGCCATAGTGAAGGACGGGGAAGCCGTGTTTACATACGGCTCTCCCCGTTCTTCAGCTCCGGGGAGCGATCGCGACGGAGCGGCTATAAACAAATAGCCGCGCCGTGGTCCCGGATCGCTCCCCGAGCGGACCCGACCTCCGCATGTAGGGGGGGTCCCGATCGGACCCCCCAACCGCTAATAGGCAAGGACGTACGTGTACGCCCATGTGCCTGTACGTGCCATATTGTGGACGTATATGTACATGCGGGGGTCGGGAACTGGTTAATATGTGTTTGTTTTTCTTTTTTTTCCTTTCCCTCTGAGATTTTTTATTTTTTTTTGTTTTGTTTTAACATTCTGCCAAAAAAATTGTGAATCAGTACTGCTTGGACCTTGAAGAAGGGGTAACACCCCGAAAGCTTGTCCTGAAAAATTGTATGTTAGTGCAAATAAAAAAAGTATCACGGACAGTACTCAATTTTCTCTATCACAATTGCACTAATATGGCTACAATCACGTCAAGTATTAACTTAACCTCTAAAGCTATCTTAAAAAGGTTAGTAGTGAGCAAAGAATGTAGGTAGTATGAGAATCTTACCAAGCAAATATCTTGACACTTAAATGATTTAAAAGATTTATAGTGTTTTAGGGTAATGGTACAATACCTAGACTTTACCAGCAGGTCTAGATCCAGGTGGAATCTTTAAACAATAGCTCAGAGATTTGGTAACTAACCACAAAAGGGTATACCTTTGTATTACAGATGCATTACAGAGTATTTTCAGTTGTCCAATAAATTTATTGTTTGTCGTAGTACATAAATAAGAAGATTTAGTACTCCAAGAGCGTGTGTTTCTTGTATTTTAATTAGCAACTTGAACAGGGGTCCCCAAACTTTCTAAACAGTTTACTGTTGTTCAGGCTTCAAGGGGGCCACACTGTGCCCAGTGGGGGTAAACAATGCCTGATCTTTGGTATTAGGGGAAACATAGTGCCTGATTGTTGGTGTCAGTGGAAGAAATGATGTCCCATTGTTTGTGTCAGTGGGAGGAATCATGCCATATCGTTGGTGTCAGTGGCAGGAATTTTTCCCTACTGTAGGTAGGTATGGTAGAAATAATGCCTCAAGGGCTGAATAAAAGCAAGTAAAGGGCTGCATCTGGCCCCTGGGCTGCAGTTTGAAAACCACTGCACTAGAAGGTTCCACTAGAACAACACTCTTATGTTTTCTTTATCCTCTGTATGGATAGAAACCCTTTTGTATAAATGTATAAAAGTGTTCATCTTTGCTGTTTGTATTTTCCTAATACCGACTGTATGTAATATCCGTTGGCTAATAATTGCATGGTTGAACACTTTAGCATAAACATGGATTGCTCTGTTTCTCATGCACAACCGTCTCCAAGATCTATTCTATCCTCATATGATAAATGCCTAATTCCAAATGTATTGTGCTAATGCCTGGGCTGCATTAATGGAAAATGAATGAGCTATTTGCCCTTTGTCGTGTATAAAGTTGACCCTTAAACACTTTCCCGCTGCATTTTATTTTAATTAACACATAGAAACCACAGGAAGCCAGATTATAAGTTAATTTCGACATATTTAATCACTGTACATGTTCCCCACTTAACACTCTGTGCCCTATTTATGTTTTACATGATAAGTTTTGCAGAGGATTCTTTTTCCCCAAAAAAATATTTCTTACATTTCAGACATATTTCCTTAATCAGATTATATTTTCACCAGTATATATTTGCATTTATTTACATTATTTAAATTATCTCTGGTTTACTTGTACAGATTTTCTCAGTCAGTTGAAAAGGCTGGAAAGGCCGGAATAGAATGAGCTAATTGGATAATTCTGAACAACTCTGCCAAATTATCTAAATCATTTTTCCAGGAATTGGGCAACTGGAACCTCTTATTTCTGGCTAATGAGAGATTCCCCTTCTCTCGGTGTCTGTGCACACATGAGACACATTTTGCTACTGGAGTGATTCCGCTATGCTGTTGTTGCAAGAAAAAAATTCTAAAAATTAAAAAAATGTATTGTACGCACATAATCTAATTATGTAGCATTTAATGCTGGGTGGAAATTAAATCTAGATCAATTTATAAGAGAAACACATTTAGGATAAAACTAATTTTATAATTCCATAATCTTGCGTTCTGTACATTTTTTTTATTGTGTTTTTGTTTACATTTCCAAGAGGAATGCAAATGACTATGGTTGATTCAGGGTGGTGGGGGTGCTTCTTTTCTCTTCTCCTTAATTCACTTTATGTATGTTAATTAAAGGATACAATATGTTTCAGCTGTTTCTACAGAAATACAATCCAAAGGAAGTGGTGTCACTGGTGCAGTGGTGTATTTTCTTACTGGGATACAGTCGAGATAGATCCTATTGAAATAAACTAGGAGAAAATGTATAGAAAGGTTGGGTAGTTTCCAGAAACAGATAGTGGAGTCTAGCAATCCCAGGAGGCGGTAAAAAAGAGAAAGGGTAGAGAGAGACACAGCTCTCCCAAAGTAAAGGATTTTACTGAGAGACACCGATTCTGTTATAAGGTGAGCACACTAGACAAGATTAATTGATTTTTTTGTATTAAGAATTAATTAATAACATTAAAATGTAATCATAGGTTTACATAGACCATAAAGAGATCAGAAACAAGATACTTCATTTGTACAGATGGCCAACATGTTTCGCACAGTTGTGCTTCATCAGGGCCTTGCACCCATCTTTGGTTTCATGTGGTCTAGTCTGATAAAGGTTGGATGAATCACATGCAGCCTAGAAGCTACACCAATGCCGGTAGAACATACAATGTAGCAATCCCGGTGTTGGTCAGATCCTCCGGGTAGGAATGTGGGGATGTTAGATCGTTGCAGTCGACCATTCAACAGGTCATAGATATCTGTCTGTATAGCGTAAATGTGGCTAGTTGTAAGCACTACCAATATGGAGAGATCCTCGGGCGATGTACTGGATTGCGTCTTGTGCTGCTGGCTGATAAGAAGTGTGTGAGAAGAAAAGTTGGCCAAAAAAGCTTCCAGTGTTCCCGAAGAAGATCCAGCACTGACTACATCCTGAGACAATATAAGAAATTCTTCAGAATTCTGTATGGAAGGGTATGAAAACATCTCAATGTACCTCATTAAATGAATACTCAGATGTCAAAATAAAAGCACGGAGCAGTAGTATAAGGGGTCTGTGGTCGGAGAAAAAGTAGGGAATGGAATACTAACAAGATTTGTGATGTTTCACTGCAGATGCCATGACTTTTCTATGCAAAGAGTATTAAGAAGACCTTGTCTGATGATCATTGTTTTCTTGCTAAGCTGGCATTGGAGGTGTCTACTACATTTACAGTTGCAAATTTTTCTATTTAGAGAAGCACTGACAAGAAAAGTTGCTTGAGGATGAGCTACTCCTGAATATCCCACTGCTTTACGGTGACTTGGCTAGCTTGCTTGTGCACCTATAAAAGTTGAAGAGCAAATGCACTTTATATATAAACACACCAAGGCCCCAGCAAACACAAACTCTACAATATCTAATTTAGACTGTGGGGGAAGGCTTTTTGTGTTTTTTTTTTGGAACTCACTTAGCAACATAGTCAGGGTAGGAAGTTGCTGTGGCTGTGGACCAAAATGAATTGTGTCTAATTAGTTAGCTAGCTAGTTGTCTTTAGTAAGCTGGGTTACCCCTAATCAGAAGCATTGGGATTTTTATCCAATATTTTTTTTTTTTTAAGAAAAGGTGCAAAAATCTCCCACTAGTTTCTCCAAACTGTATTAAAGGACACGGCGAGACTCAGGCCTCGTACACACGACCGAGGAACTTGGCGGGCGAAACACATCGTTTTCCTCGTCGAGTTCTTGTTAGGCTTGTCGAGGAACTCGACTAACCAATTTTCTCCATTCCCGTCGAGGAAAAAGAGAACATGCTCTCTTTTTGGCTCTTTGAGTTCCTCGACAGTTTCCTCGCTGAAAAATGTACACACAACCGGTTTCCTCTGCAAAAAAAATCTCCCACCAAGTTTCTTGATGGATTCTGCCGAGGAAACCAGTCGTGTGTACGAGGCCTCAGGCTACCATCAACTATCAACAAATTGAAAAACATAGTATTGAGTAACTGTTCCTTTAATGCCGCGTACACACGATCGGTTTGTCTGATAAAAAAGGTCTGATGGACAGTTTTCATCAGACTAACCGATCGTGTGTGGGCCCCATCAGTTATTTATCCATCGGTTAAAAAACTAGGAACTTGTTTTAAAATTATCTGATGGTTAACTAACCGATAGAAAAAAAACGATCGTCTGTGGGTACGTCCATCGGTTAAAAATCCACACATGCTCAGAATCAAGTCGACGCATGCTCGGAAGCATTAAACTTAATTTTTCTCAGCAAGTCATTGTGTTTTACGTCACCGCGTTCTGAAACGATCGTTTTTTTAACCGATGGTGTGTAGGCATGACTGATGAAAGTCAGCTTCATCGGATATCTGATGAAAAAATCCATCAGACCGTTTTCATCGGATGAACCAATCGTGTGTACATGGCATAACACTACACCTTCCGTATCTTTATGTTTCAGTAGGGTTTCCTGTCAGAGGTAGAAAACGTATTGTTAAATTGTATGGTCATGTGCTGGTATGAAAACTGCAACCAACGTATGCAAAAAACCATAATGAATGTCATAACTCCTATACTAATAATATACGTTGTACTGCTTGGCGATAACATTTAATTTGATCAATCTAGATATTGTACCAAACTGTGACCCTCTAGGGCTGGAAATATGCCTTATAGCTACAGAGAAATATGGCCGTATCCAATGACTTCTAGCTTCCCTGACTAATATACCTGTTCTCTGATATTTCTACTCTCCAGCTGCTGGGAAAATGATCAGTCTCATAGGACCTAGAAAGTGGCGCTTATAACTCTTACCTGAGCAAATGTCTGTAAATTGCTCCATTACTGCTGGGTAATAACAACCAACCATTCTACGATTTACAAACACTGTTATACAGTTTGTGTTCATCAGGGTACATCCATTGTAACTGAAAAATAGAGACTCTGTCCGTATATTCCTGTGCCACACTCATTGCTTTCCAAATACTATAAAGTCACATGACTTCATAACCCTTGAGTGTTGGCATTGCTGTAATTACATCTGTGACTAAACGTCATGTCAGAGGATGCTGGATAGCTGCCAGCATTCTCTGTATTTCTGCAAGGAGTGTCACGAAGAGCCATAGAGGAAGAATTAAAATGAAATTAAACCAATTTAAATGTTTCCTTTCAAGTCAAAACATGGCTAATGGTGTAAAAAACTGGGTGCGATTTGTCAAAGAATTGGATTTTTTCCTTTAATGTCAGTAAAGCTACTTTGTATCTGCGGTGCCTTTTTTTCCTCTTCAGATATCACCTCCTTTCTCTTCTAATCCCCCTCTCTTCTTCCATTCGTTTTTGCCATTGGCATTTCACCACTATTACTTTTTGAAGCTGAAATAAGGGCATTAGATCCTTCTGCTACCAGCTCAGGATAATGTATGTATTCTGCAATATTTTTAGTTAGGGATTACTTTAAGCGTTTGGTTAGCTTATTGTTGAGATATCAAGCTTTTTGGAGGTACAATTTAGGTTTTCAGGTTACAGTGGACCTTCCACCTCAGTGACAAGTAGGGAAAATAGTTAGATGAGTTACAGACCCCAGATGAAGTTCTCTTTGTAACGAAACATGTCGGGATGGACTGCTGTTGTTCCTGCTACCCTATTTTTATGAGATCGGGTTATCATTGCAAAATGTGAGTTACTCTCTTTTTAAATAAATATATTTTTTTACGGAATTATGCTATGTGCGCCCCACTTCTTCTTTTTCATACTCATCGGTTGAATAATTGACATGCCCTTCCTGTGATCTGTTGAATATCACTGCTTGGTGGGAACCACTCCTGAATTGTCTGCCTGAGGTCTTTTTTCAATAATACCGAATCGCAAGACGTTTATGGTGTACCCTCTTCAGTGCATCATCTTTAACAAAGCTTGATTGGCCTAGTGGGTATATGCCTTTCTGGGTCCAATCTATCCAGTAAGCCCCTTGTCATAAGTGGTGGTGGACTTTTCACTTTTCACCGTTGTTTATTTATCCAGTTATTGAACATCTTTCAACACAATATTTACGATATTAGTTGGATTTAATTCATGTATCCAGTCAAGGATTTATTGACTTTAATTATCACCAATACCATTAGTTCACATGTGGTGTTGCACAATATATTTTAGATTGTTTTATCACAATTGATTCACTGTTAGCGCTACACTTTTCCACATATGTTTTACTAGCAACTTTCGATCTCTTTTGCTGTGTTAGCGGCTTCATTATTAATTTTTACTAGATAGCTCGGTATTTTTCTTTTATTTTTGTTAATTTGTGCCTTGTGAGTTACAGTACTTACCTTCCGGAAACCATCCTCCTGCAGTGTCTAGGCGAGGGTGAGGTCATTCTGCTTCTGCCCTGCTTTCTGAGAATGTTGAGTAGCCCAGATCTGTCAAGAAGGTGATCCTGCACTGTATTGTACTGTCTTCTAGTGAGGACACTACAGTAGACTTTAGATTACTCAGAATTCCCAGAGATCTTGTCTGTAGAAGGCTGACGTCAACTCCTGCACTAAGGTAGTCAAGGAAAAGTGAGTATATTGTCTCACTATTTTTCCTTGCACAGGTACTTTTATGTAGCGTTTTAGGGAGGGTACCTTGAATAGGTGGACCTTGCCACTGAATTGTTGGATGTTTGGTTTGAAGGTAAGGGTTATGGAATATGTTAAATGTTAAAGCAGAACTGATCATGAATGGGGAATGGGGCAGGTGCAAGTGCTTGCATAATATGCTGGTATGGCAGTACTTGCCATACACCATAAAATGATAGACCAAACAGCCTCAAGGAACCACTATCAACCTCTGGAGAAACCCTAGGGTTCCACAACCTATGGTTTAGAACAGCAGCGTTAACGTAATAAAGGAGGAAAGGACTGCAGTGGCTCTTTGCATTATGTTTCCTCTGAATGGCTCCAACAGGAGCAAGGTTCCTTGATAATGATAAAGCATAATGGATTTACTTACATAATATGGCAAATGCTTCAGGGACTTGAAGCAGTTTAAGTTCTTTCAAAACAGAAGCCATTTGCATATCTCACTTTATCACAAGTCCGAAAAATAAGGGAGTTATTTTTAATTTTAGAACAGGTGGCACAACGGGCAAATCATTTTCCTCCTAGACCAGTTGTGCATTCAAAACTTCTGGTTTACAGATCTGATCTTACAGATACAGCCTAATATTATAGGGCCATTTGTTTCAAACTGCATTCAATTTGCAGCTGTTTGTGGCCTGATTCCTAAAATAAGGATTAAACCACTAAGGCTGGGTTCACATATATACGAATTGGATGTGTTTTTTACCGCATACAATTCGCATAACATGTGAGTGTGATCGTCTTTCAATGGAGTGTTTTTGGGTCCAGTTCAGATGCAAATTTAGGGAAAAATTCACACCTGAATCACAGCTGAACCAGTACACAGAAACCCACAGGACATCGGACTGCAAACTGCAGCTGCATATATGTGAACCCAGCCTTATGCCGCATACACACGGTCGTTTTTCGGCATAAAAAAAATTACATTTTTCAGCATGTCCAAAAAACTTAATTTTTCCAACTTCATCATTAAAAACGATGTTGCCCACACACCATGGTTTTTGAAAAATGATGAACAAAGTGCGGTGACGTACAACACGTACGACAGCACTCAAAAGGGTAAGTTCTGCTTTTAGCTGATTCCGTGTTAGTAAAAGATGGTTCGCGCTTTTTTGTCTGTTACAGTGTGATGAATGTGCTTACTCCATTATGAACGGCAGCGCTCCCGTCTCATAACTCGCTTCTGGGCATGCGCGGGTTTAAAACGTCGTTTTAGCCCACAAAAAGATAAATTTTTAGAACCCGAAAAACTACATTTTAAAAAAACAACATTAAAAAATGCAGCATGTTCGAATTTTTTTTTGGTCGTTTTTCAGAAGCCGAAAAACGATGTGAAGCCCACACACAATCATTTTAAATGACGTTTTTAAAAATGTCATTTTTTTTATGCTGAAAAACGACCGTGTGTACGTGGCATTACTGTTTAGAATTGTGATCAAAGTGAGACAGGAGACTTGTTTTAAGAAGGCTCTATTGTATTATAAGAACAGTAGATGTAACCATTTACTTGCTTGAGCTGCCTTCTGGGTGGCTATGCTTCTACCAATCAGAATTCAAATATTCAGCAATCTGACCTAACAAATTTAAATCTGATTGTTTGCCATATTTTGCTAAATATCTGCATTACACATCAGTGTTAAACTAGAAGAATGTGTTAAAACAAGGGATATGCCTCTTTCTGATGAAGACATGCCGATTAAACATCACCCGCCTGCTATTGACTGAACGATCGTTCACACTACTGTGAATCTGTTGTATGTTTCTGGTTTCTGCGTGTTCCTGCTCCTAGTTCCAGGAGGCCATTAATGAGTAGTGCTCCAGTGAAACCAGGATTGATAATGTGCATGAATGAGCAAGTAGCTAAGAAGCAGATAATTAATTACATTTATTGCTAGCATGAGAAACCAATTTTCTTCTGTCTCCTTTTCAGTACTTCTTTAAAGCAAATAGCTAATTTTAAATTACATTACTATATAATTAAGAAAGATATACAGTACCTATGAAGGATTTTCAGGGCCATGTAAAAAAAACAAAAAACAAAAAAAAACATAATTTTTGCATGAATAAGTAGCACTTATACTTACTTTCTTATAGCAGAAGCGCATAGATTAAGATTTGTGGTTCCAATGACCAGAGATCCCCTGGGGGCCTACATGAGATGTCTGGCCATTCAGGTGTACAGGAAATAAAATTGGGTTCATAACCTTTCTTTGTCCCAGAGCAACGCAGCTTGCATTCTCAACTGGGGGATTTTGGTTACAGTGTCGGAATTTGATAGCTAGATACCAGAAACAAGTCCAAAGGTTTTTCCCTAAATCTCCAGAGCAGCTGGTTACAGCTTTGTCTGGTTAACACTTTCCTGGAATTACTAATCACTAAATAAGAACATCCGTAAACCACTTCTGGACCGAGCCCTATTTTTGACACTTGTTTACATTTAAAACAAAATTTACAGTTAAAATCAGTATTTCTTTTGCTAGAAAATTAATTAGAATCCCAAAACATTGTATATATTTTTTTTAACAAAGACTCTGGAGAAGAAAATGGCATTGCAATATTTTATGTCGCGTGGTATTTGCGCAGCAGTCTTCCAAACAAATTTTTTTGGGGAAAAAATACACTTTTATGAATTAATAAATAAGAAACCAGTAAAGTTAGCCCAATTTTTTCTATAATGTGAAAGATAATATTATGCAGAGTAAATTGATACCTAAAGCCGCGTACACCCGATCAGTCCATCCGATGAGAACGGACCGATGGACCGTTTTCATCGGTTAACCGATGAAGCTGACTGATGATTAGCGCCCAGAAGCGATTCAGTTCGCATGCGCCGCGCTTTATAAGTTTTTCATTCATTCATTCATTCATGGTCCGTCGCGCCTACACACCATCGGTTAAAAAAACGATCGTGTCAGAACACGGTGACGTAAAACACAATGACGTGCTGAAAAAACGAAGTTCAATGCTTCCAAGCATGCATCGACTTGATTCTGAGCATGCATGGATTTTTAGCCGATGGTTGTGCCTACTAACGATCGTTTTTTTCCCATCGGTTAGGAATCCATCGGTTAAATTTAAAGCAAGTTGGCTTTTTTTTAACTGATGGTTAAATAACCTATGGGGCCCACACACAATCGGTTTTGACCGATGAAAACGGTCCATCAGACCGTTGTCCTCTGTTTAACCTATCGTGTGTACGAGGCCTAACATGTCATGCTTCAAAATTGCAGCGACAAACGTTGGTACTTAAAAATCTCCATACGCAGCGTTTAAAATGTTCTGCAGGTTACCAGTTTAGAGTAACAGAGGAGATCTAAAGCCCTGTACACACGTTCGGTCCATCCGATGAAAACGGTCTGATGGACCGTTTTGATCGGTTAACCGATGAAGCTGACTGATGGTCAGTCGTGCCTACACACTATCAGTTAAAAAAACGATCGTGTCAGAACGCGGTGACGTAAAACACAACGACGTGCTGGAAAAAACGAAGTTCAATGCTTCCAAGCATGCGTCGACTATCGGTTAGGTATCCATCGGTTAAATTTAAAACAAGATTGCTTTTTTTTTAACCTATGGATAATTAACCGATGGGGCCCACACACGATCGGTTTGGTCCGATGAAAACAGTCCATCAGACCGTTCTCATCAGTTTGACTGATCGTGTGTACGCGGCATTAGGCTAGAGTTATTCCACTCGCTTTAACTATCACAGTAATACCTCACATGTGTGGTTTGAACACCGTTTACATATGTGGGCACGACTTGCGTATGCGTTTCGCTTTTGTGCGTGAGCTTAGAGGGACAGGGCCCTATAAAAAATAAATGTATTATTAGTATTTATTTTACCTTATATATTTTATTTTTCCAGGACCGAGCCTCTTTAACCACTTGCCGACCGCGCACCGCCGTTATACGTCCACAAGGTGACTCGGCTGGGCGAGAGCACGTAATATGACGTCCTCTCTCCCAGCCGCCACTAGGGGCGCGATCGCCGCCGGGCACACGCGATCGCTTGGTACAGAGCGGGACCGGGAGCTGTGTGTGTAAACACACAGCTCTCGGTCCTGTCAGCAGGGGAAATGCTGATTTTCTGTTCATACAATGTATGAACAGAGGATCAGTGTTTCCCCTAGTGAGGCCACCCCCCCCCACAGTAAGAACACACCCAGGCATACTTAACCCCTTCCCCGCCCCCTAGTGTTAACCCCTTCACTGCCAGTGGCATTTTTATAGTAATCCAATGCATTTTTATAGCACTGATCGCTATAAAAATGCCAATGGTCCCAAAAATGTGTCAAAAGTGTCCGAAGTGTCCGCCATAATGTCGCAGTACCGAAAAAAAAAATCGCTGATCGCCGCCATTACTAGTAAAAAAAATATACTAAAAATGACATAAAAATACCCCCTATTTTGTAAACGCTATAACTTTTGCGCAAACCAATCAATAAACTCTTATTGCGATTTTTTTTTACGAAAAATATGTAGAAGAAAACGTATCGGCCTAAACTGAGGAAAAAAAATGTTTTTTTATATATTTTTGGGGGATATTTATTATAGCAAAATGTAAAAAATATTCATTTTTTTCAAAATTGTCGCTCTATTTTTGTTTATAGCGCAAAAACTAAAAACCGCAGAGGTGATCAAATACCACCAAAAGAAAGCTCTATTTGTGGGAAAAAAAGGACGCCAATTTTGTTTGGGAGCCACGTCGCACGACCGCGCAATTGTCTGTTAAAGCGACGCAGTCCCGAATCGCAAAAAGTACTCTGGTCTTTGGGCAGCAATATGGTCCGGGGGGTAAGTGGTTAATGTGAGATCTGGGGTCAAAAAGACACATTACAATTAAAAGCAAAAAAATAAAAAAAAGTCTTTAAAAAAATAAAAATAAAAGTCGAGTGGGGGGTAATCTTGCCCTTACTCGACTTCCTGTCCCTCCATCCCAGGGCTCGGATCGTTTCCGCCGCTACCCATGGCTTTGATTAAATGGCAGAGACCACCAGGAAGCAGCGGGGGGCACCTTTCCCCGCCACACAAAAAAGTGATCTTGCAGCGAATCCGACGCTGAGACCACTTTTATGTAAAAATAACCCTGGTAGGTAAAGACATAGTAGCCACGTATATCCACGGTGGATGGTCTGGTAGCGATTAAGTAGTAAATATAATGTTGAAAAGTAGCAGGGTGGGAGCGGAATGGATGTTTGTAGGTTGAATTTTTACTATCCATTGTATCAACTAAATGGCTTCACCATTACATTATGCTTGCTATAGGGTTGGGTTAAAGGAGATTTACAGTTTAATAAAAAGACAGGATATTGGATGAAAACAGTGAGTTGGTGAAATCTTAACCACTTCAGCCCCGGGCCATTTGGTACAGGGACATGGTTTTTGTGGGTGTATGGTACTGATCAGTATTCCACCCGCTCTTCCATCATAAGGAAAGTAGTCAATTGTAGTTATGTTCAGTGATTTCAGGGTTTCCTTATTTCAGAATAATGTTTTTTAATAATATTTTATATTTAAAAATTACCTTAACCCAATTTTTTAAAAATGTAAATAAAATCACTGTTACATATGTAAAATGCTGAATGTAAAAATAAAAATGTACTGTTAAACACAGGATTTTTTGATCATATCCTGGTAATCATTTGCAGTAAGGACAGATGGTTATCTACCCTTTACTTGCCAGTATTCTTTGCTGCCCCCCATGATGACTTGCCTGGAAATCATATTATTTACACATTGCCATGGTATTAACATACCATTTGTATGCTAAAGCCGTGTACACACGATCGGATTTCTGATGGAATGTAATCCGATGGATTTTTTCGTCGGATATCCGATGAAGCTGACTTTCATCAGTCTTGCCTACACACCATCAGATTAAATTCTGACCGTGGCAAAACACGGTGACGTAAAACACTACGATGAGCCAAAAAAATGAAGTTCAATGCTTCCGAGCTTGTGTCGACTTGATTCTGAGCATGCGTGGATGTTTCTCCGATGGAGTTCCACACAGACGATCGGAATTTCCTATTGGTTTTTTATCCGTAGGAAAAATTTAAAACATGTTCTATTTTTTTACACCAATGGAAAAACCGATCGCGTGTACATGGCTTAAGTGTACATGTGCAGGACTGACGGCACCTGCACACTCAGTGCTCTACCCGCAAAATCATATTATTTACACTCTGCCAATACCATGGCAGTGTGTACACAATAGGATTCCCCAGATAGAGCACAGATTGTACAGGTGCTGGTGATCTCAGACACCAGCACCCAGCACTCTTGGAGATCTCTTAAAACTTCATCGGCCTAGCACCCGGGATGGCGCACAGAATAAAGTACAGTCTCTGCCACAGACCTTTCTTTCTCGGTGAGATACTTTGGTCTGGAATCCCCTGCCACAAGATTCAGCACCCAGATCTCTTTAGCTTTTCTCACTGCTGATCTACTGGGATTTTCACACACAACCATCTCTAGGGTTTGCAGAGAATGGTCTGAAAAAGAGAAAATATCCAGTGAGCGGCAGTTGTGTGGACCAAAATACTTTGTTGAGGTCAGAGGAGAATGGGCAGACTGGTTCAAGATGATAGAAAGGCAACAGAAACTCAAATAACCACTAGTTACAACAAAGGTGTGTGTATATATAAATATTGAATATTTAGCACTTCCAAGTCTTGATTTGCCCTGGCACTCCAGATGCATCTTTGGAGAATGATCATCGGGTTTCTTCATCCCACCTATTTGTCCAACCTATCTAAACAATTTTCAAAGGTATTAGAATTTTCAAATAGTTTAGATTCTTTTTAAAACTGAAAGAAATACAACGACCCAGGTTTATAGCTGGTACTGTTAAATGTTATTTACTTTTTTTTACATATTTATGATTTATGGGGTACCATGTTGATGAGGACAATGGCATTTTCCCACTACCCTGGCTCAGTGGCGCCCCCATTTGAATGCATAAGTACATAGTACAACTTTTTATTCAGAAAATTTGTACAAAGTAAAACAAAATATATATATTTTTGACAAGTTTGCTACTTGAGTAATCTCCAACTGCTCCTGGGTTTCGTTCAATGAAAGCTTTGCAGGTGGCAAGCATGATGTCACTGCTTTGCATCACCACCTAGTCCAGTCAGAGAACATTTTGCTTTTTTTTTTTTTTAAATGGAAAGCATTCTCTGAATGGCACCTGTGGTGAGCGGCAGACCTCCTGTGTTCAGAATGCACCAGGGCCGTCACATGGCACGGGAGCCAGAAGCAAGTGGCGATCACTAGTAGCGGCGTCTACTTCAGTGATTTTCAGCTTCCAGGGGGTCAGCCAGGGATGGTACATGCATAGTAATATTGTTCCAAGTTGGATGTAACTATGTAAAAAAATATCTATACCTGGAGTCCTTCTTTAACCACTTCCCGCCCGCTGTACGTCATATTTCAGACTGGACTTTGAGTGGGGATATCTGATTGATGCCTGCAGCTGCAGGAATCACTCAGATTGTATTATTTTCTGCCGGCAATTCCCTGCACTATAAAAACAACCATAGCGGTTGTTCAGTCACTTGATTGTTTTTACAGGCATACAGGAGGGTACGTCCCCCCTGCCGCCACCCTCCGAGGCTTTTCCTGGCTCGCCCGTTTTATCGGCAATCCGGTGAAGGAATCAGCCGGAATTTCCCCACAGAGAATACCACAGAGCAGATGGTCCCCAGCAATCTCTGAGACCTTCGGAGGCCAGGTGCGACGTTACGACATCAAGTCCGGTCCTGGCAGTTGTAAACACTGCCGTGTATTCGGCTGGAAAGACTGAGATCTTTTTTTTCTTTTTTTATCCCAGTCTTTCCAGGCTAGAGGAGAGATGTGGGGTCTCAGACTCCACATATCTCTGTAAAGAGGACCTGCTTCTATGCCCTATTCCTATTTCAAGGGATGTTTACATTCCATTTCTTTGCAATACGGCACTGCGTCATTTTAACTGACAATTGCGCAGACGTGCAATGCTGTACCCAAACAAAATTTACATTTTTTTTTCTCCACAAATAGAGCTTTCTTTTGGTGGTATTTGATCACCTCAGCGGTTTTTATTTTTTGCGCTATACACACAAAAAGAGCGACAATTTTGAAAAAGAGTTTAGTTTTGGCTGATACATATTTTTGGTAAAAAAAAAATCACAATAGGCGTATATTGATTGGTTTGCGCAAAAGTTATCGCATCTACCAACTATTGGATAGATTTAGGGCCTTTTTTTTAATTGTTTTTACTGGTAATGGTGGCGATCAGCGATTTTTTGCGGGACTGCGACATTGCGGCAGACAAATCTGACTCCAAATTACACTTTTTGGGGACCAGTGACATTATTACATTAATCAGAGCTTAAAAAATGCACTGATCAATGTATAAATGACAGTGGCAGGAAAAGGGTTAACACTAGGGGGCGAGCAAGGGGATAAATGTTTTTCTTCAGTGTGTTCTAACTGTAGGGGGATGGGCTAAGGAAAACAAGTGTATAGGTGCTGCAACCTTCCCACATGGGGGGGCTGCCTGGGACATGACAGAGATAGCTGTTCCCAATCACTGGGAACAGAAGATCTTTCACATGTCCTCTGTCAGAACAGGGATCCACCTTGTTTACATAGGAAAATTTCTTCCGTTCTGCCGTTCTGGCTCTGTAACACCATGATCGCGGGTGAACATTGAGTCCGCCGGACCCACGGGCACTGCCGACGGTGCGCGCGCCCCTACTATATCACCTTAATGAGCCAATGTACAATAACGGCGATTCACGGTATCCTGCCACCTTGCCACAGTACAACTGAGGCGGGTGGCTGGGAAGCAGTTAAAAGCCACTATTAGTCATAAAAACTTAAGCTGGAAACTTAGATAACATAAGTTCCCATTTTAACAAAAGGTGACTCAACCACATAATAATAGGCCATGACATAAATAGGGGCGAAGGGAGGGGAGCACCTCAGAGATTCCTCCTGAGGCGAGTAAACTTCTGGGATCTGGACCCCCTTTAAATAGCCCCCCAACATGTCTTAGAGTTTTCCAGGAGGTCATGTGACCCCCTAGAAAATTCATCCCACCAATCAGTTGACGTTTCCAGAAGGCTCCTCACCTTACCGGTGAATGGGGAGCCTTGAAACCTGCCTTCACTTCAAGGATCCCTTGAAGGGAGAAAAGGGGGGGCGTAAAACCCTGTAACCCCTCACTCCCTTCAGGGAGCCTTGAAACTCCATAACTTCTACAGTCCCGTAGGGAAGGGGAGAGATCCCCCATGCCCTGTATTAGCTTAGTTACCCTTCACTGTTCCAGAACATTTATTTTTTAACCTGTGCCCCAAACTGAACTGCAAACTCAAAATTAGATGTTAAGCCTCGTACACACGCTCGGTTTTCTCGGCAAGAACAAGTAAGAAAACTGCTGGCAGAGCTTTCTTGCCGAGTAAACTGAGCGTGCGTACGAGGCTTTCAGGTTTCTCGTCAAGAAAACTGTCCAGAATCTAGACGAGAAAAATAGAGAACATTTTCTCGTCGCGAGATTCTCGGCAGTGTTTTCCTGCCGAGAAACCCGAGAGTGTGTATACTTACCTGTCGCCGTGGAAACCCACGCATGCTCGAAATGACTTTGACACATGCGCGGTAGCTTCCTAGGCATAGGTAGGGTGTAGCAAGATGGGGGCGACGGCATCGAATGTGACGAGCGCATGCTCGTCATAGTGGATGCCGTCCCTGCGTTTGTTCCATTCAAAAGAACAGCGTTTTTTTTGAACGGAGTGTCTGTACACTCGGGCGGCAAGAGATTCTTGCCAAGAATCTTGTCAGGAAAAATTAATTTTTTTTCCTGACGAGATTCTGGGCCGTGTGTTCAGGACTCTAGGGATGCATTTTATATGGCCAAACTTGTGCGTCCCTCTTTTTTTCACAAGTCTGTGCCAGTTATTACAATAGGGGGCAGTGCTAGGAGCTCTAACACATCAGCTTGGTGCTTGGGTTCCCAATTAAAGCGGGAGTTTACCCGAAAAACTATTTTTAACATTAGATTGAGGCTCGTTTTGTGAAAGGGAATCGGGTGTTTTTTTTTAATCAAAGCAGTACTTACCGTTTTAGAGATAGATCTTCTCCGCCGCTTCCGGGTATGGTCTTCGGGACTGGGCGTTCCTATTTGATTGACAGTCTTCCGACAGGCTTCCGACGGTCGCATACATCGCGTCACGAGTAGCCGAACGTCGGCTACTTTCGGAAAATCGTGACGCGCTGTATGCGACCGGAAGCCCGTCGGAAGCCTGTCAATCAAATAGGAACGCCCAGTCCCGCAGCCCATACCCGGAAGCGGCGGAGAAGATCTATCTCTAAAACGGTAAGTACTGCTTCGATTTAAAAAAAAAACACCCGATTCCCCTTCACAAAACGAGCCTCAATCTAATGTTAAAAATTAAATTTTTGGGTGAACCTCCAATTTAACTTATAAAACCAGTTAGTGATTCGGTCTATTACACAGCTAATATTATAATTATGTATTGTTTTTTAATGAAAAAGTAAAGTACTAAACTAACATAAAAGAACATACAACCCATACAACTAGTATAGGAGTGTGATTGTGCATTTGGTAGAAAAAGAATTAAGTCATAAGTCAAATGGACTAATTAAAAATGGCAAGTAATTAGAACTGAATTCCTCAGATCCTCCTCAGTCCTTGATCCTCTGAAGCTCTAGTATAAACACCCTGCCCCTCATACAGTTGCCCTTGCTGTTCTGGATGGTGCTGAGTCTTCTGTTTTCACTCCTTGCTCCGCTGTACACCCCCCACCCTAGATTCCCCCTTTTTTTTTTCTCCGCTTTCCAAGGAAAGGCTGCAGGATTATCATGTATACGTAGAGAGTATCACGCGTAAGAAAAGCTATTTTTTCCTTAGCAGTTTCCATGGAAACCCTGATAAGAGTGGGCGGAACAGGCAGTTTTGGGAGCTTTTTATTAAGCAGCTGCATGGATGCCGTCCAGTGGGGGCCATTGAAATGGGTGGCAGGAGGCAACGTGTATGCTAGTTAACGGGTTGAATTGTTTTCAGTGAGATCCTTACAGCCTTTCAACCTTCGACCACTGCAGCACCTAACCCGGTTATTTGTATTTCCCCACTGACCACCATAATGAAACCTGCAGAAATTCTACATTCCTAGACTCTCCTTGCTCATAAGACCTGCTGGAGAGCTGAGCCTTCCCTGCAGCTACAACAAAGTTCTAGCTTTAACTCCTTCAGCATTGAAGCAGCCTCTGGGCAGCTATTGGCGCTCCATCCATCAGTTGTCTGCAGCCAAAGAAGCGGTTAACAGCGGCTGACTCATCAAGACACCCTATACCGGCGTTTTCCAATATGCTTAGTAAAACACATTTCTCAGAGTAGGTTTTTATATACCAGAAAAAAGCTCAGACATTTCCATTATGAAATATGGTCTGCTAAGGAAAATGATTTGCTTGGAAGAGCTGGCTGGGTTTTAGATTTTCTTCCCTGGTTCTTTATGAAAGGTGAAGCATAATACATGTCTTTATTAAGGGACAGAGAAAGTAATAAGCAGTTATAGACTCACACCTTCAAAATGTTATGTCTGAGCCCACCTTCCTCTTTAAAGTGGAGTTCCACCCATAAATATAACATTACATCAGTAGTTTTAAAAAAATGTCATTAGTCCTTTACGAAAAAAAAACATTTTTTTTAGATGCCTTCAAAGTGTTGTTGCTAGGCAGAATAGTTAATCTTCCCACTTCCTGCACCTAGGTGCTTAATGCTTCCTAACCTACACCGCACAGACTCCTGGGAATGTAGTGGGTGTAACTTTCCAGGAGTCTGTGCACTCCCCAGTCTCAAAGAATCATGTGACTTGGACAGCACAGGTGCTGAAACCTGATCTGACACTGCTTGTGCAGCACTGAGCATGTGCGAGATATGCAAGGCTGAAATCCAGGAAGTCATACAGTCTGGCTTCATGATGCCCACACTTAAGATGGCCCCAGTCAATTTCTATTTTATAAAGTGTCTAAATGCTGTAACAACCTAACAAAACGGACCTTCGTTTACAGACTAACTATACTAGAATACATTAAGCTTGTGTATTACAGGGGTATTTATATATAAAAAGTGAAATTGTGGCCGGAACTCCGCTTTAAATGATACCAACAATTGACGGTACAGTTTACATATACTTTAAAGTTATGGGAGAAGGTCGGTATTGCATCATAGAGCTAAGTTTTTGAAGCAGTGGTCTCCAAACTGCGGCACGGGGGAACCCTTGCTTGTTTTTATTCAGCCCTTGGGGCACTGTTTCATTCACTGATACCAACAATGGGCCGTAATTCCTCGAAATGACAGCATTACTGATTACTGTATAAATGTGACTGGCAGGGAAGGTGTTAACACTAGGGGGCGAGGAAGGGGTTAAATGTGTACCCTGGGAGTGATTCTTACTGTGGGGGGAGGGGACTGACTGGGGGAGGTGACCAATCTGTGTCCTTATGTACAAGGGACACAGCATCAGTTGCCTCTCTGACTTACAGCGGCGTAGCGTATATGCGATACGCTACGCCTGCACAAAGTTAAGCCAGTTTTTCAGAATCTGGCTAATAGAAAATAAAGGAGGAGGACGCACCGACCTAGTGCATTACCGTATAAAAGGTTTTATTAAATAAAATAAAAGCAATAATCTTACTCACAAAAGGAGTTAGAAAGAACGCTTGTCAAGCAATCAGACTCTTCGGTTCTCGGCACCTTTAGTGAAAACACCAGAGCGCAGGAGATTTTTGTGTATCAATGTACACATAGGCTTTTAGCTAAGTTTAGGAGCTGCTGCTTTTAGGTGAGCTTCAACCTCCCTCACCCTCCCTCTCCTGAACACGGAAGAATCACATTCAGGATTAGAACATTTTGACCTCCGGCAACGGGAAAATGCAAAAGGCGGCAAAAAAGCAGCAAAACTGCAGCAAAAACATGCCACATTTGGCGTTTTCCTGTGGCGCAGTAAATTTAGGCCAAGTGTACATGAAGCACAATCGAAAATTCCGACAAGAAAACCGTGGATTTTTTTTTCGATGGAATGTTGGCTCAAACTTGTGTTACATACACACGGTGACACAAAATTCCGACCCTCAAGAACGCGGTGATGTACAACACTACAACGAGCCGAGAAAAATAAAGTTCAATGATTCCGAGCATGCGTCAAATTGATTCCGAGCATGCGCAGGCTACAGAGCAACAAAATGTGATTCTTTCTATGGCCACTGTAGGCCTTCTACACTCAGGACATTCAGACATTTTTCTTTACTGATCTAAATGCAGTCCATTGTTTTTAATGGGCCTTAAGCCCCGTACACACGATCCGAAAATCGTACGGAAAATTCCGCTTTCGAAACGATCGTACAATAATCGGATCGTTAGTACAGAGCTTTCGAGAGACGATCAGGACAGTTTATTCGATATTATTCTATCGGACATGCATGGAATTGGAATGCCAGATCGTACGATTTTCGTTTAATCAGTACAGCTGTCGAAAATGCAATACAAATGCATAACAACACATGACATCACTTCCGATTTTTCATTCTGTCGTACGAGAATTTTCGTGACTTTAGTAAACTCAGAAGATTCGACGTGAGATTAGCATACAAAAAAAAAAACGGACGATCATTCGTCCGATAAAAGGATCGTGTGTACCGGGCATTACACAGAGGAACATGAGCTGAGAGATCAGCTGTACGTGCATATGCCACCTTCCCGTGCTTTAAAAAAAGTTAGTAGAATTTTAATGTGTGTATGCACATACACGTGATTGCACACAAATACAGGCAAGTACTATACAGCACATTCTTCAAGGAGTATCTAATATTCATACTTCAGTACCCTAAATGTGGAACTAAACACAATAAAATACTCACCTCCACCTTCCAGCCATCCTTCACCAGCCACTGTCATCTGCTCCCCAGGCTACTCCTGATTGCTGGTTCTTCAGTCTCTTAATGGGTAAGCGGGAGACGACATCTCCGCACATGCACCCATGAGTTGGGAATGAACACTGAGCTACGCATGTGCAGCTCGGTATACATACATTAAAAAACTGGGAACAGGCAGGGAAATGTGTCTTATTGCAAGAGAGACATAGCATGTCTCTTCTGCAATAATGAGCTGCCTGTTTGCAATTATTTCAAGTGTTACTAAACCCACAACTGTAAAATCAATCTATATATGCAATGAAGCATTGTTATTCTCACTGTGGAACCTAAAGGGTTAATCCTCCGTATTGTGTAAAAAGGCTGTTTGATCCTGTCATCCTCCCCTTCTTCCACGGTCCCCAATTCATCTCCTGTTAAGTCAGAGCTTTTGAAGTCACTCTGCACATGTGCAGTTTTGTGTGTATTGCTAGAGTTGTTTTTTTTTCTTGGGAGGGTGCATGTAATTGACACAGGGCCAATCAGCCGTGTGCAGACAGAGGGTCAGGGGTCCTGCAGCCTCATAGGACAGTCAGAGGAGAATGAAAGCTCCTCCTACAAGCTTTAACCAAACACTGATAGAAGTCACAAGACTGCTATAGACTGCTGATGAGAAAAGGTATTTAGCAGTTTATATTTACTAAAATATTTGCATTTTCATGTTCTGTGTACTGTGGGAAATCAGATATAGCGACTGCAGGGTCCTGGGTTTAGTAACACTTTAATTATAGGTTTATTCGCACTTTAGTGCCTTTTTTTTAAGAACACATACCTGCCTAAATTTATGTTTTTTCCTGTCTGCCTGGGGTTTATCTGTAACACCTTTTGGGGTAGATCCACAAAGAAAGTACGCCGGCGTATCTATTGATACGCCGGCGTAATTTAAAAATTCCTGCGTCGTATCTTTTTTTTTGAATCCTCAAAACAAGATACAACGGCATCTGGGTTAGATCCGACAGGCGTACGTCTTCGTACGCCTTCGGATCTTAGATGCAATTTTTCAACGTCCGCTAGGTGGCGTTCCCGTCGTAATCAGCGTCGAGTATGCAAATTAGCTATTTCCGACGATCCACGAACGTCCGAGCGGCCGTCGCATTTTTTTACGTCGTTTCCGTTCGGCTTTTTCCGGCGTATAGTTAAAGCTGCTATCTGGTGGCGTACTCAATGTTAAGTATGGCCGTCGTTCCCGCGTATAATTTTGAAAATTTTACGTCGTTTGCGTAAGTCGTCCGTGAATGGGGCTGGACGCCATTTACGTACACGTCGAAAACAATGACGTCCTTGCGACGTCATTTGGAGCAATGCACCCTGGGAGTTTTGATGGACGGGGCATGCGCAGTTCGTTCGGCACAGGGACGCGCTTCATTTAAATGAAACACGCCCCCTACCCGCCCAATTTGAATTCTGCGCCCTTACGCCGCGAGAGATACACTACACCGCCGTAACTTACGGCGCAAATTCTTTCAGGATTCAAAGGAAAGAAAAGTAAGTTACAGCGGCGTAGCGTATCTCACATGCGCTGCGCCCACGCAGATGTATGTGGATCTGCCCCTTCGTATTTGAAAACAAATTATTATACGGTCCTTTAATTCATCATTAGATGGACATTGCAGGACAATGTATCGCAGCGGGATATGGCTAAAATAATGTTTCGTTTTATTTATACATTTTTGTATTGTATTTATTGTCACTAAAATGTTAATCAGATCACATTTTTATTGTTCCCTTCATCATTACACCCTGCTAAGCTCCTGATGCTTTCAGCACCATGGACAGCACAGGACAAGCCACTTATTACATTTCTCATATACTGGTATCTACTTCGGATGAATACAGAATTAGCATGCAGTAATTCTCACGTCTGCAAATATCTGCATGCGTATGTCAATAAAGTACAAATTGAGAATTGATCATAAGTGTTACAGTTGTTGTATGGAACTGCTTCTCTTTTTCTGACACTATACATCGAAGCATAGGGGCTCATTTACTAAAGGAAAATCCACTTTGCAATACAAGTGCACTTGGAAGTGCAGTCGCTGTAGATTCGAGGGGGACACGCAAAGAAAAAAAAAAACAGCATTTTAGCTTGCACATGATTGGGTGATAAAATCAGCAGAGCTTCCTCATTTCCGATTTTCCCCTCAGATCTACAGCCACTGCACTTCCAAGTGCACTTGTAGTGCAAAGTGGATTTGCCTTTAGTAAATGACCCCCTATGGGGTCCCCCTCAGATGTCCCCTTTAGATCTATACAGTGACTGCACTTTCAAGTGCACTTGCAGTGCACTTCTAGTGCAAAGTGGATTTTCCTTTAGTAAATAACCCCCCTAGTGTCACTTTACTGTTTCCCATAAATGTTAGGCCTGAGATGACTCGGTACCTCTTCAGAAATGCAAATGCACTAATTATGAAGTGTTGTAAATGTCCCATTTGTTGCTGTTTAAGGTCCGTGACAATAAGGATATCAAGAAAAAGAAGGGGGATGGTGATGCCTGCTGTTAGAGAAATAACACACATGCTATTAATACTGTATATGTGACAATGAGCACAAAATAGGGGACAGAATTATAATTATTTTTTATTATTATTTTTTTACTATTAATGGCGACGATCTGCGATTTTTGGCAGACACATCGGACACTTTTGTTACATTTTTGGCACTTCCTTGTCTGCGTAACCGCCGATCGCGGGAGCCTGGCGGACATCGCGGCCAGCAGGCACGCGCAGGCACGCGCATCGGCTTCTCAGCGATGCGGCGGGCACGCGCCCCGCCGTCGGGGGAGGCGCTCGCGTGCCCCCCAGTGGCTGGAGGCTGTATATAGACGGCCTTCGGCAATTGGCATCCACACTGCGGCTGTACAAAGTCGTACGGCCGGCAGGAAGTGGCTAAAGAGCATGTGCTCCTTTTCAACAATAACCTACATAATTGGTTCTTGTGTTTGTGGGGCACTTTGCATTTTGTCAGCACCATTTAAGCGAAGAAGATAAAGAAATAGAGCAAGTAGGTCACTGTTTGCCATGGCTTGCTAATTTCAACAATCATAATTGTGAAGAACATTTCCAGTTGTATAATAGATATTCATAGCACAGTACCAGGTTTACTGGTCCATGGAACGATGCTCTAGTCCCGGGGTCTCCAGTTGTTTAGGAACTACGATTCCCATCATGTCTGTGAATGGCAGGGTTTTACAATGCCTCATGGGACGTGTAGTTCCGCAATAGCTGGAGGACCGTAGTTTGGAGATCCCTGCTCTAGTCTATCACTAAGCGGCACAAGCACTGCATGAGAAAATGCAGAAGCATAGCATAATGCTCCAAGACATAATAAAGGAAGTGTTTTTTGCACAATCTGGTGTGCCTGCCATATTGTATCATTTTTCTCCCATTGAGTATGTTACACCCTGAGGTTAGCAGGAATAGAAATCAAAGCTAATTATTAAGTGCTTTAGGGGATGAACCCTGCTGCCCATGGGAACTGGTTATGAACACTTGTCCTTGGGAATATGAATTCTAATACCAGCACATTTTATGCATTCTATAAGGGGGCATATTAAGTAAAACAGAAATGTTTTAACACAAACTGACAAAGTTTGAACTCTGGGAAGCATATAAGAAACAAGTACAAGGCAAAAATCTGCCCATGAATGTGCACTGTACACTTTTTTTGCAATTTACCTATTTTCTTTTGTATAACTGCTGGCATCATTATTATCTAGGAGGTAGTTTGTTCCGTGTTTATGAGTAGTAATTGTAACTTGGAACTGGGAAGAGCCTAATAGGTAGATTCAGGTAGAGAAGCCTATAGTTACGGCGGCGTAGCTTAGCGTGTTTAGGCTACGCCGCCGTAAGTTAGCTAGGCAAGTACATGATTCTCAATGTACTTGCCTGATAATATACGGCGCGGGAAGCCTAAAGTGGGCGGGCGTAAGGGCACCGAATTCAAATGTGTTGGAGGGGGGCGTGTTTTATGGTAATGAGGCTTGACCTCACGTTTTTACGTTTTTCTTTTAATGCGCATGCGCCGGGCGCCTACATTTCCCAGTGTGCGCTGCACGGGCCTATTGATTTCAACGTGGACGTTAACCGCAATGGAAGCGCCACCTAGCGGCCATCCAAAAAATTGCAACCTAAGATAGGACGGCGTATCTCTGTTTGAGCATACGCTTAAACATAAGTCGGCGTAGATTCTGAGTTAGGTCGGCTTATCTACTGATAAGTCGGCCTAACTCTTACTGAATCTACCTATAAGTGGCCATTCACACCTGAGCGTTTTGTCGCCTGAAGTGCAACGCTCCAAAACGCTAGAGGGGAAAAAATACATTATTCTCAATGGAGATGGTTCACATCTCCACTCCAAAACACCTGACGCCGAACGCCTAAAGCTCAAACAAGTTCCGGACCCTTTTTTTTCGCGCGAATGGGGCCGTTTTGGCGTTTTTGAGCGTTTGTATTTCCCATAGAAAGTAATGGAAACGCTCGATTCAAGCGACTAGCGCGACAACGAGCATTTGCTACGGGCGTTTTGTCGCTTTAATCAATAGAACATTTCACCCATAGCAACAAGTGATGAAAAGATGATAATTTTTCCTATTGGCTAAAATAAAAAACGTCAAAGTACAAAAACGTCGGACGACACTGTATGCAAACGCGCAAATACACATGAATACGCGCGATAGCAATACGTTGCTGTAGCATGTATGACTGTTTCCTGCAGTGAGTGCTTCCCTTGCAGAAATAAGTGGGTATTTATTATATGTTTGCAGTAATCTATTTATAGTAATGTATACATTTTACTCTACATGGTGAGATGATGAGGCTGGATCATTTAAAAGTTATAGTGCTATACAGTTCCTGTACAGTACTGCATATTTTTGCTCTTTATACTTGGAGAATTAGAAATACAGTACATAACAAAGCAGATTTGGAAGACAGTCATTATATAAAGATGTATAATGACCTATAGGCTGCAACCAGAATTAACACATGGATGTATGGGCCTATCGCATTTTCCTGAATGATCAGTGCCACCAGCTATAGCTGGCAACATGGATCATTAAATTCTGACAGTGGGGAAGGCTCCAGTTTGGATTGCTTCTGGTGTTGTTTCCCCATGTCAGGAATATTACCATTGAATGGGAGGGATACCACACTTGCCATTACTATATTGTCTGATCATGTTATATGATGTCTTATTATGTATATTTTGATTATTTTCTATTTTCTTATTTTTGTAGTACTATATACTGTCTCTGTTTTTCTGACATCTGAATATACAAACAGAAGCTCCTGAGGAAGCAGGGATATCTGCAAAACATGTCGAGCAAGCATATCAATCTAAATAATAAAGGGTGAACTGGTACTGCCATTTTTTCAGGTGTACCCCCCTTGATTGAATAGACAGAAAGTTATATATTTTTTTTTTTTAAATTATGTTTTAACATATTGATGTTAATTTATTGGCTCAGGCTTGGGGACCAGTAAGAGGAACAGTGAGTGCCACATTGTTGGTTGCTGCATTCCTAGGCTGCTAGTTAAATTTCATTTTTGGCTCTTTCTGTAATCAAGGGAGTAGTGATTGTTTGTTTTGGTCTGTTCAGGGTTGTACAGGCTGAGAGTTTGATTGCTTCCTCCTGCCTCTAGAATAAGTTTCTAGAGCTTAGGAAGGGAGAATTAAAAAAACAGCCTGAATATTGATCAGGGCCTAGCCAATCCCTGGAGATGTGTGCCCATATGGTGGCTGGGGAAGCTGTCAAATAGCCTGAAGCCCTGAAGAGATTGTCTTCCCCAGAAAGAAGAAGTTCCCCGCTTTAGACAGGCGAGGTCTCAGGACAGGAGACCTGAAAGGGACCTGGAACTGGCTGCATGACTTCTGGTCTTGGGAAAGATTTTTCTCACTCATTGAAGATGTTTGGAGGAAGCTGGAATATGCAGCTGTCCTGGAGACTTGTGCGTATTGCGTAATGACCCTCTACTGATTGCTGGTGACTGTGTGTGTTTGGGATATAAGTTCCAGAAGTTGCTCTGACTATGTCTGCTCTTATACAGTATGGTCTCAGATACTGGCCATTCTCCTGTCCCCAGTAAGATTCTGTACAGCTGTGCACAGGGGCAGACTGACAACTCATGGGGCCCCCGGGCAATAGAAGATTATGGGACCCCCGGGCTTACAGATGGCCACCACGCCAGGAGTCAGTGCAGAGGCGGGGCAGCTAAAATCTCTGGATTTTTACATCAAAAGCATGTCATTTTCGGACATATCAGGGACAGATGTAAAAAAAAACACAGATTTTTACATACTGTCCCTGGTTTTACTGAGCCTGGAAACCCTGATGGGGCCCCCTAGTGGGCTTGAAATCTCTTGGTTCACCAGTTTAGCCCATTGAGTTCTTTTGAACTCTGGACTGATTGGTTGATCACTGAGCTATGTTTTAAACCAACTTCACTGATGTAAATATTTTTTATTCTTGTCTTGAGTCTTGGAATTTTGTTATGGCATTTGTAAAATAAAATTAGTCTTTTAATGGTATGCCTAAAAAGTCCATTCTTCCTAAACTCCAAATTTCTATAACCAATTTAGGACGCGGCATAGTATTTCACTTAGTGTGGTGTCCACAGTGCCACTCAGGTGACAGTAGCTATCATTATTAATCACTTAAGACCCGCACCATTATGCAGGTAAAGGACCTGTCCAGTTTTTGCGATTCGGCACTACGTCGCTTTAACAGACAATTGCGCGGTCGTTCGACGTGGCTCCCAAACAAAATTGGCGTCCTTTTGTCCCCACAAATAGAGCTTTCTTTTGATCACCTCTGCGGTTTTTATTTTTTGCTCTATAAACAAAAATAGAGCGACAATTTTGAAAAAAATTCAATATTTTTTACTTTTTGCTATAATAAATATCCCCCAAATATATATATATATATATATAAAAAAAAATTTCCTCAGTTTAGGCCGATACATATTCTTCTACATATTTTTGGTAAAAAAAATCGCAATAAGCGTTAATTGATTGGTTTGCGCAAAATGTATAGCGTTTACAAAATAGGGGATAGTTTTATGGCATTTTTATAAAAAAAATGTTTTACTAGTAATGGCGGCGATCAGCGATTTTTTTCATGACTGCGACATTATGGTGGACACATCGGACACTTTTGACACATTTTTGGGACCATTGTCATTTTCACAGCAAAAAGTGCTATAAAAATGCACTGATTACTGTGAAAATGACAGTGGCAGTGAAGGGGTTTAAAAAAATGCTTGCAGTAATATCTGCCCTATGTGTCACATTTGTCATACACATTCATTGTGCCCGGCTGAAATGACACATCTGTATTTCCAAAGGTGTTAAACTACAGAAATGTAGCCTTTCTACCAGCGATGCCAGTGATGCCAGCCTGGTATCACAAAACATTGTTTTGGCATGGGAGAAAAGTTTCTGTTTTTTGCTGTTGGTGATATTAGTGAAGCAGATGGTATTTTCCTTACCCTGTTCAGCTCAGACACCCTCATCTCTTCAGGGCTTGTGCATTTCCATTTGATGGGCTAGCTGATTAGATACTGTACTGAGAGAATTAGAAGTGAGGCAAACGTGACGCAGCTTACGCGACGGGGGGAGCTCGTTTTTGGTCATCACGTCAATCACCAGCAAGTTAGGAACGCCCACTAGGCATGTGCAAAAGGGAAAATTTCGTTTCGTTTTGTTTCGTTTTAATTCGTTATTTAATTAATTTCGTTAAGTTAGGTTCGTTACATGTGTTAAATTCGTTTTCGGAACTCGTTCGTTTTCGACCGAATTTCGAAAAATCCGGTCGAATTCGAAAATTCTTCGAATATAATTTCGAAATTCGATCGGAATTCGAAAAAAAAAAAAAATTTGAATTCCAAATCGAAAACCCGCGGACGAAATTCGATCGGAATTCGAAAAAAGAAAAAAATCGAATTCCAAATCGAAAACCCGCGGACGAAATTCGATCGGAATTAAAAAAAAAAAAAAAATATTCGAATTTCGATCGAATTTCGTCCGCGGGTTTTCGATTCGGAATCGAAAACGTTCGTTCGGATTCGGTAAATTCATTAATATTGCAATTCGGGAATTCGTATGCATCCGAATGTCCGAATAATGAAAGATTTGTCCGAATTTCGATTCGGAACGAAACGAAATGCACATGCCTAACGCCCACTCCCACGGGATTCGCAACCCGGAAGCCGCGGGTGAACTAGCTGTACCGAGGTATGTACAGCATAAAAAAAAAAAAATAGGCATAATTGTATTGTAATGTGTCGGGACATTGTAATACTAGAAAGTAGTTTTAGGGTGAACCCCCGCTTTAAGTCCCTGCTGCAGAAAAAAAAAACCCATAACAGCATATTACCACCTCCATGCTTTACTGTAGGAATGGTGTTATTTTGATGGTGAGCTATATTGGATTTCTGCCAGACATATCTTTTGGTGTTGCGGCCAAATAATTAAATTTTAGACTCATCTGACCATAACACCTTTTTCCATATGGTCTCAGAATCTTTAAGGTGCATTTAAGGCATATGCACAGCACATGTCCCAGGCGACACAGTTCTTCATTCAAAGAAGATAGCAGGACAGGACCCGAGAAGAAGAGAAGAGGATCTCAGTAGGACAATGCTGGGTGGGTGAATATCTTAACTCTGAAGAACCTTTAACCTGTTAAGCAGAGGTTTAAAAAAACAGGAGAAGAGGGTGAAGATTTATTTTAAAGTGGTTCTAAAGAATGTATTCCCTGCATTAAGGAAAAAAAACACCCCACTAACTGTCCCCTCTTATCCCTAAGCACTTTCTTGAGTCCTCTTATGCTCCAGCACTCTCCCTGGCGGCAGCAGCAGCGCTGCTCTCTCTTCCTCTTCACAGGAAACTCTGAGAGCAGTGGAAACCATTGGCTCCTGCTGCTGTCAGTCAAATCCTGCGAGGAGGGCACAGGGAATGTAGCTAAGCTTCACTGTGTGTCTATGGACACACACAGCCCACCAGTGTTGTGGTGAGCACAGGGCAGGTAGAAAGAAATAATTTTCTTTGAATCCTTGCAGAGACAAGTGCAAAAAAATGCAGGTCTGTGTGCATGGTGTAAACAAGCATATTTTATTACTCACTTACCCAGGTGTACTTATCTGTACCCCTGTGCAAAACAAGCCCTCTTCACCTGTGTGTTATCTGCAGACAAACAAATCAATGACAAGCGGCCAGCTGCACGGACCTCCATGTTCATCCTGAAACGTGCATCTGTCCACTGCATAGATTAGGGTGCAGTCTATTTACCTTCTAATCTATGCATCGGAGCTTCAGAGATGTATACTCTGGGATGCTGGTGGAGCCTGCGGCCTGTCATTGATTTTAAAAAGGGCTGGAAAAGGGGGGAAGATGGGCCTTTGGCATGTGTGTACAGATGGTTAAAAGATCTGCCCATCTTCGTAATGGTCGCTGTGTCCTGGGTACTGCCATCATTTACCCTCCAAATTTGAGATGCTCGTTATATGACCAATTCAGAGTGGCTGTTTAATGTAGGGGCCCTAAATACAGTTCTCAATAGGGTCATTCACCTCCCGGAGCTTATATGTTCTGTGTGTTTGAGTTTCTACCGGGGACTGCTGTTTCTTCCCACAATCCAGAAGCATATTAGTAGGTTTGCATTGAAACACATTGGCCCTGGTATGTTAGTCTGCAAACATCACTGAGGGCAAGAACCAATGTGAACAAGCAATTAAGATGTATATAAATGAATACACTGGGGCAGATCCACAAAGCGAGTACGCCGGCGTATCTACTGATACGCCGGCGTACTTTCAAATTTCCCGCGTCGTATCTTTGTTTTGAATCCTCAAAACAAGATACGACGGCATCTGGGTTAGATCCGACAGGCGTACGTCTTCGTACGCCTTCGGATCTAAGATGCAATTCTTCGGCGTCCGCTGGGTGGCGTTCCCGTCGTAATCCGCGCCGAGTATGCAAATTAGCTATTTCCGACGATCCACGAACGTACGAGCGGCCGTCGCATTCTTTTACGTCGTCTCTAGTCGGCTTTTTCCGGCGTATAGTTAAAGCTGCTGTTTGGTGGCGTACTCAATGTTAAGTATGGCTGGCGTTCCCACGTATAATTAAAAAAATTTTTTTTCGTTTGCGTAAGTCGTCCGTGAATCGGGCTGGACGTAATTTCCTTGCAACGTCATTTAGCGCAATGCACGGCGGGAAATTTAGGGACGGCGCATGCGCAGTTCGTTCGGTGCGGGGACGCGCTTCATTTAAATGAAAAACGCCCCCTACCCGCCGTTTTGAAATAAGGCGCCGTTACGCCACGAGAGATACGCTACACCGCCGTAACTTACGGCGCAAATTCTTTCAGGATTCAAACCAAAAAAAGTAAGTTACGGCGGCGTATCTCTGATATACTGTGCCGGGGCAGATCTTTGTGGATCTGCCCCACTGAATGTAATCGGTCACAGAGATTTTCCATTATGCCCAAAATGATGTGTCCCCATGGTCGATGTCATGCTTATGTGTCAGGGCCTGATAGTTGTTGTAGAGAATACAGTCATCATTTAAGATTCTCCTGTGTGAATTACACGGTGCAGATGCTGTCTTTCACCCTACAGTAGAAAGTGTGATTTCATGCAGTAACTGTCAATCAAGTGGAGGTGTAGTCTGCAGACAACTGCTGGCAGGCAGAATTTATTTCTATTAGCGGTGACACGCGGAGGGATGGGGGAGACAACGAGCACCTTCTGGGCTGGCATTTTATCATTCACTGTAATCTAGTTATAATCTATTGGGGCAGAACATGATTTCTAGCTTGTCTCGGTTCTACTGGTTCTCTTTTAGGATGGCGGCAATAATAAAGAATAAGCGGGTTTTCTCAAAGCTGGGATCGTTTTTTCAAATCTTTAGATGCAGCATATTTCCCGTTCATTGTTTTTGGATTTCCGAATGAACTTAGTTAGCAGTTATGAGCAATCTGCTGAGTAACTGGTTGTGAAGTCATAGGAAATCATTAAAGGAGTTGTAAAGGAAATGTTTTTTGCTAAAATGACTGTTTACAGGGTATAGAGACATAATAGTTAACTGATTTTACGCTGCTAAAATTTTGGCCAATTTCTGCTGAAGTTTGATTAAATATTAAGCGAGGGAATACTGTCAGTTGAACAGTGACAGTTGGACACACAGCTACTGAATACAACAACTGAGGGGAGATTTCTTCATCCACAATGTTTAGCATGGATGGGGGACTCAATTGATTTCTCTGTTCAGTTCATAAGGCTAAATGAGAGAAATCTAATAGGTAGATTCAAAGAGATTGGACTAACTTTAGGGCAGCCTAGCCTGTTTAGGCTACACCTCCGTAAATTAACTAGGCTAGTAGTGATTCTCAATCTACTTACCTGCTAATCTACGGCAGCGTAGCCTCTAACGAGCGGGCGTAAGGGCGCCTAATTCAAATGACTTGGAGGGGGGCGTGTCTCATGGTAATGAGGCTTGACCTCACGTTTTTGACGTTTTTTTACACTGCGCATGTGCCGGCCGACTACATTTCCCAGTGTGCATTGCGGCTTAGTACGCCGTACCGGCCTATTGATTTCGACGTGGACGTAAACTACGTAAATCCCGATTCGCGGACGACTTACGCAAACGACGTTAAAATTTCGAATTTCACGGCGGGAACGGCGGCCATACTTAACATTGGCTAGGCCACTAGAGCATAGCTCTAACTTTAGGTGGCCTATCTCTTACGGAAACAACGTAATTCGACTGCGGCGGCCGCGCGTACGTTCGTGAATCGGCCAACAAGCTCATTTACATAATCTACGCTGGCCGCAATGGAAGCGCCACCTAGCGGTCAGCCAAAACATTGCAATCTAAGATAGGACGGCGCAAGCCGTCCAATCCTAGATATGTTTAAGTGTATCTCTGTTAGAGAATACACTTAAACATAGGTCGGTGCAGATTCAGAGTTAGGTCGGCTTATCTGTAGATAAGCCGGCATAACTCTTTCTGAATCTACCTATAAAGGTGTATGACTAGCTTAGCCCTCCTTGTTTCTCCTGGTGACCATTCTCCTTTTGACAGAAAAATATGGGAAATTCACAAGGTTACATTTAAGAACTGGAAGTTGAGGGTAAAAAATTGCTCCAGTGACAGTTGCCCTAGGGAGATTTCGCCTGAATTTGAAGAAATTTCCTCTCACTTCCTATTGTTTCTCTGGGACTGAAAGTGAATGGAATTGTTTTCAGAACAAAAACAAAACTGACAGGGGGTTTAATCTAAAATTCTAAAAGGAAAGTTGGGCTATAAATACACTTAAAAAGGTTGAAGAGAATTTGTCACATGTGTCACTTTTTTAGAATGCCATTTTATAAATTGGTCATTAAAAACGATTGTGTGCAGGCCCTAGAGCATTTTTTTTTTCTCAACGAGAAAAATGGGCATTAAAAATTTAGAACCTGCTCTATTTTTTCTCTACGTTTTTCTCGTCGTGAAAAACGTCGTTTTTTTCCATGACAGTAAAAATGGTCGTGTGTACGCGGCATAAGGCCTCCCACTTTGGCTATGAAGTGGTGCCCATTTAGCTGCACTACATGTGATATCACTGTCCCAGAGCTGACATGCAGCCTCTATCAGAACCTTCTGAGACAGGCGCTTAGCCTCATAGCACATTCTTCTTGACCTCTAAGCCAATTTTTTTTCTATTATTGGCACAACTTGACAGTTACTTTTTCCATTATAAAGAAATCCAATTTTAGTAACATACTGCCTGATAACCAGAGGAAATAAAGAATCATACTTATCTGTCAGCTAGACTGAATGGAAGTCTATTGTCAGGCAAGATGTCCTCTAATCCAATAAGTTCCCTTCTACTCTACTAGTAATTTGTGGTTAGAAGCCTGCAGGCCAATAAGTCAATGCGGAATGCAGGGATTCTGTCCTAAGCATATCTTTCTACCAGAGCTGGAAATGTGCAGGCTAACAAAAATCAGTCTTTAGATGTCCCTGCATGCTTTCTTTCTGTCTTTGGTTGCTGTAAGTTGTACTGCAAATAATGGGCAGTCGGTATTTAGCTAGGATGGTTCCAATTGCTATTTGTACAAGCTGTGGCTTTGTACATACAGATAATTCATCGCACCCAGTAATATTTAAAAGGTAGGAGAACCATAAAGGACACATAAAATAGAACACATGTTAAAGGATTAAGATCATTAAAAGGTAAAGAGGAGGCCAAACAGTTAAATGCACAAATAAAATACAAGGGTCAATATGTGAAAAGAATTGCGGTTTTGTTCCGACACTCTTGAGATCCACACATTTCTGACACTCTACATGCTGTCACCTACAGTACCTGCTCACGGGATTCTGATTGGTCAATCCTTGTGCTCCACTCCACTAAGTAAAACTTAATATTAGACCACCATCTCTATGTAAGGCTGTGTGTAGGGGAATATGGAAAATTCTTATAAACACATATTTCATATTTACTTATACTAGCATTATTTAAAAACACATTTACCATATGTCACCCCAATACATTTATAAGTATTAAAGCGGAGGTTCACCCAAATAACATGTATATAAGATCATAGTGGTAGATTCAGGTAGAATGGCGCTTCTTTGTGCGGGCGTAACGTATCCTATTTACGTTACCTCGCCGCAACTTTTACAGGCAAGTATCGTATTCTTAAAAGAAAGTTGCAGCGGCGTAGCGTAAATAGCCCGGCGTAAGCCCACCTAATTCAAATTCTGAAGAGGTGGGCGTGTGTTATTTAAATCAGGCTTGACCTGACGTGATTGACGTTTTTCCCGAACGACGCATGTACCGTCCGTGGAATTTCCCAGTGTGCATTGCTCCGCAAGGACGTCATTGGATTCGACGTGAACGTAAATGACGTCCAGCCCCATTCACGGACGACTTACGCAAACGACGTAACTTTTTAAAATTTGACGCGGGAACAACGGCCATACTTAACATAGGATACGCCTCATATAGCAGGGGTAACTATACGCCGGGAAAAGCCTTACGGAAACGTCGTTAATGTACTGCGTCGGCCGGGCGTACATTTGTGAATTCGCGTATCTAGCTGATTTACATATTCTAGGCGTAAATCAGCGTACACGCCCCTAGAGGCCAGCGTAAATATGCAGTTAAGATCCGACGGCGTAAGAGACTTACGTCGGTCGGATCTTAGTCAAATCTAGGCGTATCTGATTCTATGAATTAGGCGCATAGATACGACCGCCCGGACTCAAAGATACAACGGCGTATCAGAAGACACGCCGTCGTATCTTCTCTCTGAATCTACCCCATATTCTTTATACTTCCACTATGTACAGTATGCCCTTTTTTTTTTGGCTCTACATACCTTATTATGGCTATTTTCCACCTGGCTTCCAGGTACTGACTTCCGCGGGAGTAGGCGTTTCTATGCAGAGGTGCAATGTCACGGAGTTTCCGAAAGTAGCCGAACTGCGAGTCAGCGCCGTGTAGAGCTGATTCGCAGTTCGGCTACTTTCGGAAACTCCTTGACTCTCGTGACGCGCCTACGCAATAGGCGGGCGCGGGGGGGGAACTTTTTCTCAAGGACGTCAATCATCTGGGCGAAGTGCCAGGTGACATTGCGCCTCTGCATAGAAACGCCTACTCCCGCGGGAGTCAGTACCCGGAAGCCGGGTGGAAAATAGCCATAATAAGGTATGTAGAGCCAAAATAAAAAAGGGGCATACTGTACATGGTGGAAGTATAAAGAATATGATCTTATATACAGTACATGTTATTTGGGTGAACCTCCGCTTTAAGGAGCGCTGCATTAGGAAATCCTAGGCTTCAGGGGAATATAAGGCTTTGGGGAACTCTGGGGAACATTCCAGCAGTCTTATAAAGTATAACTCATATGAAATCTGTGTCTCCCCCCCACTGGACCCCCGAACACACTCTATCCCAGCACACTTTTGGGCTATCAAACCCTTCTCATGGAAAGTGATTTCCCGCACACCCACTGCTCACTGTTCGTTGTTCCTGTACTTTCCCATCTATGTGTGCCCCTCCGAATGTAGTCAGTGACAACTTCTGTTATAGGATAAAATAGTTGTGTGGACTGTATAATGCTGTACCCATCCTCTGCCCCCCATCTCCCTTCCTGGTTGAAGGGAGTATCAATGGCTAAGTACCACCTACTTTGATGCTTCTACGTTGTATTTGTACCCACTGCGTACTGTTTGTACCTTTGTTTTGTTTGTTTTTTCTGTTTCTGTTAAAAAAATAAAGTATAACTCGCCCCAATCACTGTTATGCTCTCGTACACACGATCGGAATTTCCGATGGAAAAAGTCAGTCGGAATTTTTTCATCGGATATTCCGATCGTGTGTATGCCCCATCGGACTTTTTCCATCGGAAATTCCGACGGAGTTAGAAAGAAGAAATCGGAAATTCCGTTTGTCTGTATGGAACTCGGACGGAGAAAAAAACATACATGCTCGGAAACAATTCAACGCATGCTCAGAAGCATTGAACTTTATTTTTCTAATCTCGTCATAGTGTTGTATGTCACCGCGTTCTTGACGGTCGGGATTTGGTGTGTCCGTGTGTATGCAAGACAGCTTGAACGGAATTCCGTCAGAAAAACCCATCAGAGTCTATTTTAACGGAAACTCAGATCGTGTGTACAGGGCATTACTCTTGCTAGGCAGCATGGTGTAAATGTAATGTGGAAAACAATATTACTTTTTAAATATAACATTTTGAAAAATACGTTAAACACATGTATTTATCACATATATTTTTTTATTAGACCCGATAGAAAAGTGGAGTTGGAAAGTATGGTTAGATACAGGGACGGACTGACAACTCATGGGGCCCCCCGGGCAATAGGAGATTATGGGGCCCCCGGGCAATAGGAGATTATGGGGCCACACAGTATAAACACACACACATACAGTATACATACACAGTATACACACACAGACACACAATATACACACAGTATACATACACACAGAATACACATACACACACTGAAAAGGTACTGGAGAGGCAGGGCAGCTATAATCTTGGGATTTTTTTTAAAAACACAGATTTTTACGTACTGTCCCTGGTTTTACTGAGGCTGGCAACCCTGATGGGGCCCCCTAGTGGCATGGGGCCCTCAGGCAGTGCCGAGTGCCCGAATGGTCAGTCTGCCCCTGGTCAGATAGGAGTTGGTATGTTGGTGACCTCTGATATGCCCTGGTCATAGTAATTCAAAGGTTGAGTTCTCTTACATTGGGCTGAATTATGAACACCTCACTGCTTTGGTGTCATCTATACAATATCTGCAAGCAAACTGTGAGGCCTCGTACACACGACCGAGTTTCTCGGCAAAAACCAGCAAGAAACTTGCTGGGAGATATTCTTTTGCAGAGGAAACCGATCGTGTGTACATTTTCGTCAAGGAAACTGTTGAGAAACTCGACGAGCCAAAAAGAGAGCAAGTTCTCTATTTCCTCGACGGGAGTCTCAAATTGGCTCGTCGAGTCCCTCGACGGGCTGGTTTTCGACGAGAAACTCAAGCGTGTGTATGCTAAGAAACCTGTGCTTGCTCAGAATAAAGTATGAGACGGGAGTAAAAGTAGCATTTGTAATGGAGATAACACATTTTTCACGCTGTAACAAATCGTCTCTTACCAAACTTTTACTTAACACGCAAACACATGAGCCCCAAGATTTTAGCCAGTGGAATCGAACTTCCCCTGCCGTTGTATGTGTTGTATGTCACCGCGTTTGAGAACGAAGAGATTTTGTCTTGACAGTGTGTACGCAAAGCAAGCTTGTCGAGTTTCTCGACAAGCCTAACAAGGAACTCGACGAGGAAAACAATGTGTTTCGCCCGTCGAGTTTCTCGGTCGAGTGTACGAGGCCTCAGGCGCATAACAGGAAACTCACTACTTTAAAATTGAGATCTATGGCTGTTCTACGTAAGGTAGTGTGATGCCAGTAGCGTGATGCCATTTATCTGTGACAGTCCCATCCTTAGGCCCCATACACACGATAGAATTTATCCGCGAATACGGTCCAGCGGACCGTTTCCGCGGATAAATCCTCTCGAGGATTTCAGCAGATTTTAATGCGATGGAGTGTACTCACCATCGCATTGAAATCCGCGCCGAAATCCTCTGGCGATGACGTGTCGCGCCGTCGCCGCGATTATGACGCGGCGACGTGCGCGACGCTGTCATATAAGGAATTCCACGCATGCGTCGAATCATTACGACGCATGCGGGGGATCCCTTCGGACGGATGGATCCGGTGAGTCTGTACAGACCAGCGGATCCATCTGTTGGGATGGACTCCAGCAGATGGATATGTTCTGCATGTCAGCAAATATCCGATCTGCTGGAATCCATCCCAGGGGAGGTATATCCGCGGAAAAAGATCCGCTGGCGTGTACACACCATAGGATCTATCCGCTGAAACCCATTTGCTGGGATTTATCTGCGGATGGATTCTATGGTGTGTACGGGGCCTCAGGGTTTGGAAGTGGTAGGTCTGACCCATCATGTGGAATCCGTAGCTTTGTCGATCTATAACACTGAAGCAAGACAGCTCAGTCTTGACACTTCCATAACCTATTTTGTGCTAGATCTTCAAAGGCCCACTTCCATGCTGCCACCAAGCTCCTGAAGTATTCTGCTTGTGCACACTCCCACTTTCCAATGTCCAGGTGGCCCTTTTAGGTCACCTTCTTGACATGCTAACTGTATCACATCTCCCAGTGCAAGTCCTTATCCCTCTTGACCATGCAATACCCAAATGTAAAGGAAAACTCCAACCACCACATATGTAGTTGAAACCTAAGCTCACCTTTAGGAAACCTAAGCTCACAAGGCTGAATATTTAGCTGAATGTTCATGTCACTTGCCATGTAGGTACAGTATGCTAGTAGAAGTTTTAGAATAATCCCTTTTCCGATGTTTCAAGTAATAGATGCTATGATGGAATAAACACTATAATTTAATTTAATTATTTTGTCTGTATTTTTGCTTTCTGATGAGTTTAATTAGTTCTTCCTGATAAAACTGGCAAAATAACATATCACATCTCAAAGTCATTTGTAACTTGTTTTCTGGCTCAATACAGCCTGGGTGACGAATTAATGCAGAGTAATTACATTTATGCTAAATGAACAGTAGAACTGTAAGTTAATGACTCTTAAAATGTTCTTCCTCCACTTTGTTGAGAAAAATCAAATCCCCTCTAGGTGAGCTATATAAACGACAAGGATTATAACAGACGATTTAGCAGATTCTAAAGCCGAGTACACGCGACCATTTTGCATGTCATGGAAAAAAACGAAGTTTTTCTCGACGTGATTCTTCTCAAGCCTGCCTTGCATACACACGATCGTGAACAAAAAAATGCTTGAGCAAAGCTCAGTGACGTACAACACGTACGACGGCACTATAAAGGGGAAGTTTAATTTGATTGGCGACACCCTTTGGGCTGATTATGCAAATTTCCCTTCTCATAACCTGCTTCTGAGTATTCGCGTTTTTTTCCCCGTCGTTAAAGCCTACACATGTTCTAAATTTTTAATGCCCATTTTTCACGTTGAGAAAAATGCTCTGCGGCCTACACACGGTCGTTTTTAAAGACCAATTAAAAAAAATAGTTTTTTTACCTTAATGTAGGGCTTGAGAAATCACAGATGCCAAGTCGCTATGGGGACCAGAAATTGTGTCCTGGCACCTGGGCTACCGCAAGAATGCTTCCACACACCCTGTGCGTTCCCCCAATATGTATACCGTGTTCTGCTTGGCTACCTGTGAGCCCCAGACCGGCATAGCGGGTGCCAGGGGGTAGAAGTGAGGGAAGAGAGAGGCCTTCCCTTCTTGTTGCTTATCCAGGAAGTGATGTGTATGACGTCACTTCCAGGTCCCCAATGACAGTTTTCCCAGCCATCAAGGCTGGAAAAGAATATAATGCAGTGCGATGTACGAAGGTTTAATGTTACTTCAAAAAATAATAATAATTTTTTTTTCAATTCTTTTTCAACATTTTCTTTCTTTTTTTCAACTTTTTTTTTTTACTTAGTTTTATCAGAGTAGTTCAGTGTCACTATAGTAGTATGTTTTTTTTCTTTTTATACTTTGACTGCTGTTACAATGATGATCATTGTAACAACAATGTTTTGTACTGTCTTTGATGTATTTAATTCATAACAGCTCTGATTATTAGTGATCTGTTATTGGCTACAGCTAATCACATGGTAAAGGGTGCTGTGATTGGCCCAGGTACTATGTGATAGCTGTGGGCCAATCACGGCATAAGAAACACAGCTGTTATGAATGACATTGATGACATGATGATGTGACCCCTGGGTATTGGAATCTGATATCTGCTGTGTCTGGTAGCCACAGCACTCCCAAGAGCAGTACACTGCATGCCCCTAAACCAGAACAGGCTGGATGACATACATGTACGTGGTCCAGCCTGCATGCGCTGGCTGCCCACAGTCGGCAAGTGGTTAAACTCTTTGGAATAACTACAGCATTGATAGCAGCTGTTGTATTTTTGCAACAGAAAAGTTATTTTGTTAAAAAAAAATCTTTCTCAAATCGAGTGAGATTCTCTGGCCATTCTCCAAGATTGTCACTTGGTTCTGACTAGGGTTCAGGCTCCTGTGATTTAGAACAGTGGTCCCCAAATTGCGGCACGGGGGCCAGATGAGGCCCTTTGCTTTCCTTTATCTGGCCCTTGCGGCACTATTCCCCCAACTGACACCAACGATGGAGTACAATTTCTCTATTTGATACCATCACAATTCTTCTCATTGATATCAGCTAGGGGCCGCTATTCCTCCCATTAAAACCAATAATAGGGGAACTGATGTTGGGGCATTTTCTATTCCAACTGGCCACAGTCTGACCCCCTTAAGCCTGAAAGACAATAAACTGACCCTTTGCTTAGAAAGTTTGGAGTCCCTTGATTTAGAAGATAATGAATTCCTGGGTAACTGTTATACCTATAACTAATGCACTTTTTACTTTTTATCTGATCCAAGGTCCTGACAGTGCTGCTTACACAATGCTGCTAACAAACTACAATTTCCCCTATAATATGTTCTACTGGAAACCTTTCTAATAAGTGTTTTGTTCAAAAAGGGTGAGATATTTTTCAGATGTTCTTCTCCTGGAAAAAATGAAGGACGCAAAGTCCACTCAAAGAACATTTTTGAGTCATAGGGAGTTTTGTCATTAAAATGGATCAAGGAGATGGACTAGGTGAATTTGTAGGCAGGGAGTAATTTAATATAAAAATTCTCTTAATTAAGCACATATTCGTGTGGTTTTATAGATGCAATTTGCAATGATTAATGAATAGAAACATAAAAGGTCCATTTAGGCTAAACATAAGAAAAATGTTGTTCTTTAATATTAAATATGATTTTCAGTTTGTTTACCATAGTCAGGAATTTGAGTCACTTTCATAAAGCAATTATATTTAATTAATTGTTCTAAATTAAAAAGTGCAAACATAAAATAGAAGGTAAATATTATATTAGATGAGCTAGAAGCAGACAGAATCCACATTGTGCCTGTAAGCAGATGCATAATGAGGTATTACTGTGTTGCTTGTGTTATTTATTTTGTTGGGTAAGTTTGTTTTCTACTGTGTGAACTGCACTGTGTATGTAATATTGCCCAGCAGAGGTGGTGCTTTTTGGTAGGTATAGGTTAAAGCGGAGTTCCACCCAAAAGAGAACTTCCGCTTTAAGCACTCCTCGCCCCCTTATATTCAATTTTTTTGGGGGGGGGGGGGGAGTAGGTACCTGGTTTTGACAGGTACTTCCTGTCCCACTTCCTCCTTCCGTCTTCTCGCCGCCTAGGTGACTCCTTCTCTCCCCCTAGGTGGCCCCTCCCTCTCTGCAATCTTCTGGGACACATCACAGGTCACAGAAGATTCCCTGGTCACTGGGAGAGCTCAGCGAGACACGCGCATGCAAATTGCGTGCCAGGCTGTGAAGCCGCAAACTTTTACAGCCGGGTGCTGTCAGGGGCCTTGTCCAGCATATAAAAAGGGAAACGTTATCTAGGTAAAAGGTCTATGTTCTCTGCATGAGAAAAGAAGGCTGCTGCTGAGGATGTAATAGGCCACTTTGTTACTTTACCACCCCTTGTGGGAACCCAGTCGGGGTCCCAAGGGATATAGATTCTGCTGTTAAATTAACTAAAATACTTTCTCACCAAATTCAGGTATGTCTAACTCATGGGGCATAGGAGCGCACCAGGGACACACTAAAAGGGCACTTAGAGGACTTTGTACAGGAATGTGTAGGGAAGATGTTTCTGGGAACTGTTCAGCTGTTACATTTAACTACTCTGGTTAAAGAACTTGGTGGTTAAGTTAAACTGCCTAGTCTGAAGTTACTAAAGTGGAGAATGCATGGAGTATCAGGCCTCGTACACACGACCGAGGAACTCGTCGGAAAAGACACATCGTTTTCCTCGACGAGTTCCTTGTTAGGCTTGTCAAGGAACTCGAAAAGCTTTCTTTGCGTACACACGGTCAAGACAAAATCTCCTCGTTCTCAAACGCGGTGACGTACAACACATACAACGGCAGGGGAAGTTCGATTCCACTGGCACAACCCTTGGGGCTGCTTTTGCTAATCTCATGTTACTGCGTGTTAAAGCGGTGGTTCACCCTCCTTAACATGATTATAGCATTAAATTCGGCATCGTATCGCGAGCTACAGTATGCCGGTCTTAAATTTTTAATCCCCGTACTCACTGTGCTATCGATCATTGAAGATTCTGACTCCCGCGGGGAATGGGCGTGCCTATGGAGAGGGAGGATGATTGACGGCCGGCTCTGGCACGTCACGCTCCCCGAAGACAGCCGGAGTAGGTCTCGGCTCTTCACGGCGCCTGCGCACAGGCTATGCGCAGGCGCCGTGAAGAGCCAAGCCTATTTCGGCTATTTCCGGAGAAGCGTGACGTGCCAGGGCCGTCCGTCAATCACCTTCTCTCACCATAGGAACGCCCATTCCCCGGAATCTTCAATGATCCATAGCACAGTGAGTACGGGGATTAAAAATGTAAGACCGGCATACTGTAGCTCGCGCTACGATGCCGAATGTAATGGTAGTTAAAAAAAAAAAAAAAAAATTTTAATAGGGTGAACCCCCGCTTTAAGTAAAAGTTTGGTAAGAGACGATTTGCACCTTTCAGACTGTAACAGCGTGAAAATGTGTTATCTCCATTACAAACGCTACTTTTACCGAAGTTGCGCTCCCGTCTTTTAATACTTTATTCTGAGCATGCGCGGGTTTCTTAGCATACACACGCTCGCGTTTCTCGTCGAAAACCAGCCCGACGAGGAACACGACGAGGAAATTGAGACTCCCGTCAAGGAAAAAGAGAACTTGTTCTTTTTTCCTCATCGAGTTCCTCGGCAGTTTCCTCGATGAAAAACGTACACACGACCGTTTCCCTCTGCAAAAAAGCTCTGCCACCAAGTTTCTTGATGGATTCTGTCGAGGAAAACGGTTGTGTGTACGAGGCCTCAGAGATCGGGGCTTAGAAATGGAAGGAAGACATCAGTGCAGACACTGTACAAGGGTTTAGAGAAGAAAAAGAGAGAGAGAGGCCTTGAGAAGTCTCATAGGGGTTGATTTACTAAAACTGGAGCGTGCAAAGTCTGGTGCAACTCTGTATAGAAACCAACCTGCTTCCAGGTTTTCTTTGTCAAAGCTTAATTGAACAAGCTGAAGTTAGAAGCCGATTTTCTACCATGCACAGATGTACCAGATTTTGCACTCCCCAGTTTTAGTAAATCAACCCCATAATGTCGTTGGGTGAAGTAACAAGACCGGGCAGCACTGTTGAAGTGGGTACAGGCTCTGGAGTACTCACCGAAAGTGTTGCATCCATTGGGAGATGTTACACAGCATACAAAGGTGAGGTTTGTGCAAAAAGGAAGTGACACATACACAAAAGCTTAACTGTACAGTAAGTAAAGTATGCTTGCTTCTATATCAGAGTACCAACTCAACGTTGATTTGACATGACAGCCATCTCTGCCTGTGAATACAGACGTTAACAAGCTCTACAAGCGAGTCCCTATTTTGGCGCATTAATCCCTATCCACATATCTTCACCATACCTTTGTATAACGAACAACTGGGTTTTATCCTGGTGTAGCACTGTTGACCAATTTAATATGAAATTAAACTATATTATCATATAGGTATAATTAACCCATTAATTAAAGCGGAGTTCCACCTATAAATGGAACTTCCGCTTAATCCACTCCTTGCCCCCTTACATGCCACATTTGGCATGTAATATTTTTTTGGGGGGGGGGGTGGGGGCTTCAGGAGAAGGGGACTTCCTGTCCCACTTCCTCCTTCCGCCGAGGGGCTTGTAAGGCGAATAGCTTAATCGCCTTATTGCAGCCCCTCCCTGTAGGCGAGCGCCTGTCCAATCGGACGACGCAACGCCGCTTGCACATGCGCAGTGGGTGCCCGGCCGTGAAGCCCCAAAGCTGTCACTGCCGGGTGCCCACACTAGGAATGAAGACGCCGGCGAGGGGGGCGAGGAGCGGAGCCCCTTCCGGCGCGTCGCTGGAACCGTGGAGCAGGTAAGTGTCTTTTTATTAAAAGCCAGCAGCTACACTTTTTGTAGCTGCTGACTTTTAATAAACTTAAAAACAGGCTGGAACACCTCTTTAAGGTCACCTATTAATTAAGATTAACAGGACATTAACCTCAAAGTAATACTAAAGTCTCGTTTTTTTTTCTTTAAAAATAACAAACCTGTTATACTTTCTTGCTCTGTGCAGTGGATTTGCACAGAGCAGCCCATATCCTCCTTTTCTCGGGTCCCTCTTTGGTGCTCCTGGCCCCTCCCTCCTTTCAGGTGCCCCCATAGCAAGCAACTCTTTTATATTTCTGCTTGGAACCATTATCTTTCGGAGCTGCTGCTTCAGATACAGAATAAGGTAAGTATGCTGCAGGGGGTTGTTTTAGGGATTTGCTTAGTTTCGGCTTTTGGTTAGGATACTGTAGAGTTAGTAATTTGCACAGGCTTTTGTTTGCATCTGATTTGCTTTCCTTGGCCATACAACTCAATATGAATACAAAATGAACTCAGACCCAGACCAAACAACTCAAAGGGAAATCAAAGTAGCTCAGTAGCAAATCAATGCACTCGAACTCACACAGAATTTAACCTGATATTAAAGATTTTCAAGAAAAAAATAAGCCTTTAAAATTTGACAACAAGAAGTTAAAGCGGAGTGTAGCTGCTAGCTCTTAATAAACAGACACTTACCTGCTGCACTGTCTAGCAACGCGGCTGCCCGGAGCGTCGCTCCTCTCCCCCCCTCCCCACCGGCGCCTCCATTCTGACAGTGGGCACCTGGCAGCTTTCAGCTTCACGGCCGGGTACTCACTGCGCATGCACGAGTGGCGCTGCGCTCTAGGAGTGTACAGGAGTTTGTCTGGGACCTGTCACGTGTTTCAGGTGATCGCCTACAGGGAGGGGTGCCCTAAGGCAATATGAAGAGTCACCTAAGCGGTCCCTGGGTGGAAGGAGGAGGTGGGACAGGAAATCCCACTCCTACCGAAGTCCCCACTCCCCCCCAAAAAAATTACATGCCAAATGTGGTGTGTAGAAAGCCTCTTGAGGGGGGAGGGGGCGAGCAGGAGTGTCAGGACGCCCACTAACACACAGCTTTTTTCTCTATCTGCAAAGTAGAGAGTGTCCTGACTTGCCTGCTCGCCCCCTCTCCCCTCAAGAGGCTTTCTCCACACCAGGAAGAAAGCCTTGCATTACGGTGTGTAGTTACAAGGGGTGTGTTCTATGCCTGCATACAGTACTTTTGCTGATAGGTGTCTCTCATTCCCATCTCAAAAAGTTGGGAGGTATGATGCTTGTATGTCTGATCTTTCACTTACTTCTATGATTATATTAAAGTGGTTGTAAACTCGTAAAAATAAAAATTAAATAAAAACCTGTAAGACAAAGGCATAATGAGCTAGTATGCATAGCATACTAGCTCATTATGTATTACTTACCTTTGATCGAAGTACCTGCAGCCATCCTCGACCCCCCTCCGGCCGCGGACATCTCTCCCGCTGCTTGCTTCCAGGTATCGCGGCTCCGGCGCTGTGAATGGTCGGAGCCGAGATGATGTCACTGCCGCGAATGCGCGCGGGAGCCGCCGGTTACGGCACAGCAGACACAGAGGGATATCTCCTAAACCGTGCAAGTTTAGGAGATATCCAGGCTAGCTACAGGTAAGCCTTAATATAGGCTTACATGTAGCAAAAAAAAAAGGGTTTACAACCACTTTAACCTCCCTGGCGGTATGATTCTTTCAGAAAAAAGGTGCTGAAAGCGGTACCATTATTTGCAAGGACATTTTTGGCGTTTTATACTGTAGGCCTGTAATTCTTAGGAATAACTCACTTAAATCTGACCAAACAAGAGTCTAGCAGGCATCCCGGGTATGACATTTTTTTAAAAACAAAATTATAAATTATAATATAATAAATAATTATAAATAATTATAACAAATAATAATATAATTATAATAAAAAATATTCAATAATGTAATCAACTAAAAATCACTGAAATTTGCTCAGTTGCAGAATTGTCGCTGTCATTACTTTTATTTTTTTATGACGAATTTCCCCACAAATCGCTATCGCACAATTCTGCAAGTGATTATAATTTATTATCGCTGTTTTCTAGCTGCTCTAAAACAATTTTTGACATAAAGGGACACTTTTGGTTGCTATGGACAATCTACAGTTTGCAGGCAGAAAGAACAGTTTTTATTATATAAAAGTACATGCAGGACACTGTGCAGACCACTAGGGACAAGGGGGGTGTATTCTTTACATACAGTACTGTAATCTGTAAGATTACAGTATACTGTATGTATTGTGTTTGTTTACCTTTTTGAATTTGGCGCCGTTCTCCGCTCCCGTGCGTCGTAACATCGCAGGGAACGGAGATCGGTGGCACACAGAGGCACTGTGTGAATCGGGCGAGCACCCGCTCGCTCACACAGCGCGGTGGCATCGCTGGATCCAGGGACAAGATAAGTAAACCCTGCCTGTGGATTCAGCGAGGCGAGCCCGAGTCTGGCTCGGGGTTACCGATCGTAGCCAAAAAATCTCACCCCGAGTCAGACTCGGGAATACCGCCAGGGGGGTTAAGGGGGGTAAAAAATGATTTACACAATTGTAATGACAACTGGCTTGGGCCTTACCCAAAACCTGGACTAAAGACATGTGGAGAGACATATTTTTAACAGATATTTGAAATGCTTTTGATGCTGCAGTGTAATGATTGGGATTCCCTCTGCTGCTGACACTTATTAGTGAAGGAATTATGGCTCTACAAGCCCCCACCTGCTCCTAAGCTGCCACGCATGTTATAAAAATTATGTTCTTCTTTAGAAATATCACGATTAGACCATTATTCTGCTCTGCTGTTTCTATGGAACCAATACAGTCATGTGTATTATAAAAAGATCCAGCACAGAGGACTGCTTCGCTATTCATAATTTACTATTTGACAAAGGATTCCTATGTCACCAGAAAGCCCCATATAAATGAAGCCACTTCCATTTGTGGTATAGGAATTATCTTCGTCCTTCTGTGTCTGGCAATATAATAAAAGCATGACAGGCTGAGAGTTATGGCGGAGCGTTCCTTGCCCAGGTATCTCTTGTGCAGTTCTACAGCTTGCATCTCCCTCAAGGGGGCTGTAGATCTGGTATCACACTGCAGCTATCCCACAGCCAAATGCAGGCGTAAGAAACCGGAATCCTCAAGGTCATCATGACTGGCTGCCTGTGCGCAGACTCACGCATCCTTTCTGCTTCTGAATGATGACCCCAGTGGGGAAGGGATTGAGATGCTGTGGTGCCAGGATCCAGGCTTCTCTCTCTCTCTCTCTCTCTCTCTCTCTCTCTCTCTCCCGCTCTCTCTCTCTCTCTCTCTCGCTCTGTTGTTTTTGTTCCTTCATCTCCCATTTTTTGTTCTTTCAGGAATGTCCTTCTCAAGGTAATCACGGGACATCTCCCTGCAGGATTTTATACAGATTAGCACCTTTAAAGCTCAAGTTCATACTTTTTATATTTTCTACCTGTGATCATTTGCTGAATATTTTACATTTTCTGAACTGAATTTACAAGGAGATTCCAGCCAAACCTAACATTTTCCATGAATATATATATCCTGGGTGACTACGTCTTCTGGAAACCATTAAAATAAAGGGTGTACATTTTTAATATTTTTCATCTTTAGGCTGTATTCACAGCATTGTGTTACAGTAACAAGCCACACCAGAGCCTACCAGGTATTTACAGTCCTCCCTATGAAAAGGTGAAATAGATTGAAGGCCTGACACAATTTCTCAGGGCGAACAGCTACTCTGCCTGCTGGCCAAATTACAAGAAATTAGACCAGTCTGCTTGGATTCCTGTGCGAAGAGAAGAGAGGGGGCTGTAGCCCGCACGGCTGCCTTTATTAACAATATGACATCACAAAACATATGCATTCTCATTGGTCAGTTTCATACAATTCAAGCCTGTAACGGTCACCACCGTTTAAGACCTTCCATCCCATCCAAGACAGCTTATCGACACTCCAACCAACAGGACCCGATCCATAAGAATTCCCCCCAGACACGAGACACACAGCTCTGTGCTTCTGGTTTCAAATGTAATGATACTTTAATGGTTTCTTCTCAGCTTTTTATACAGTACAAGGCATTAAAGCAACAATGAGATCTCCATCCCCCTAATCACACACTAAGGCTAATTACTAACCATTCTAGACAGGTCGGCGCCGGCCTATAATTATCATGTCTAATCACTGCACATTCCTTCATTAACAGCATAACAAACAAAACCCCATCACACACTGAGTTCCCTAGGCAGACATTCTGTCTCCGCATACAGCTTGACACCTATTCAGCATCACTAGGCTTTAGACAGTGTTATCACACATAAACAGTATTTAGCATGCATAATTAGAGTTCTGGGAGCAGACCTGGGTTAACACCCCTACACAAGGACAATGGAATGTCTTCCAGGCCCTGACTCAATTAGCATTTCACTAGTCAGGGCTAATCATAGAATGAGTCACTATTGACTGGTTGGGCCAACATCTTGCAGTAGCTCAAAATCCTGCAATACAAACTATCAGTGATGTCCTATCTCATGTAATACATGAATTATGATTCACTTGCCACCCCATGCCCAAAAGGCACAGGGTGGACTCAGACCCAAGAGTTATCAGTGACGCTGACACAGGAGTATCCCCCATCCTCACAAAGTCTCTGGGTGTCCCGGGTCATTCTGTTACAACTCCCATTTTACATGCCCCCCTGTGACGTCTGTTCTTTGTACACGGCACACATTCCACAACACATGTAGCCTCGTGTAATACAGGGACCTCAAACCCAAGCTTTCAGGGGCAAAGCCATATTTGGTATAGGGCTCTTCATAGTACAAACAGTCCACGTGTCATACAGGCATAAAGGTTCCTTCCACAATCGCCATATTTGTTTTAATCGAGGAGAGGGCTTTGAAGTGAAGCCATTTAGGAATGCAGTAGGAGGGAGGGGTTGGAGAACGAGGTGCGAGTGGGGGGGGTCGCAGCTGCTTTTATTTTAGTCCTTTGTCCTCCATTTCAAATGGTAACTTTTTTAAAACATCATATCTGACAAATCTTTTCAAGGAAAATAAACACTATTGCGATATATACTTTTCACACATGCATATATAGATAATGAATATAAAAACAATATAAAAATATAAAAGAAATTGAAAGAATATAAGAAGAGAAAACATTTCAGTGGTTCTAATAAAAGAATTAGCTTAACACAAAATAGGAATTTTAGTATAATCCATCACAAAGGATTTTCCGAAATTTCTGCAAGTGTAATTGAGCCCGTAAAGTGATATTAAACCTAAAATTTGTATTAGGGGGGTATGCATAGAATACATTGAGGCCTCGTACACACGACTGAGGAACTCGTCGTAAATGAAACATCGTTTTCCATGACGAGTTCCTTGTTAGGCTTGTCGAGAAACTTGACAAGCTTTCTTTGCGTACACACTGTCAAGACAAAATCTCGTCGTTCTCAAAGCGGTGACGTAAAACACGTACGACGGCACTATAAAGGAGAAGTTTGATGCCACACTTCTGAGCATGTGCGGGTTTCTAAGCATACACATGAACGTGTTTCTCGTCGAAAACCAGCCCGACGAGGAACACGACGAGGAAATTGAGACTCCCGAAAAAGAGAACTCGTCAAGTTCCTTGACAGTTTCCTTGATGAAAAACATACACACGACCGTTTTCCTCCGCAAAAAAGCTCTGCCACCAAGTTTCTTGATGGATTCTGTGGAGGAAAACTGTCGTGTGTACGAGGCCTAAGATAAAAAACCTTTACAATCTCTTTAAAATGGGTCACGCTTGGCAGGGGTACTGCTTGCCAAACACCAGAGGGTTTATCATTTTTGCTGCAACACACTACACAGCAATCGCCTCTGTGCGTACAGGGCTGTTTGGTCACTATTAACCACTTGACAACCGGGCCTATTTTGGCACTTTTCTCCATCATGTAAAAATCAAAATTTTTTGCTAGAAAATAATTAGAACCCCCAAACATTATATATTATATATATATATTTTTTTTAGCAGACACCCTAGGGAATAAAATGGCGGTCATTGCAACTTTTTTTCTCGCACGGTATTTGCGCAAGAATTTTTTGGGGAATAAAACGGTTTCATGGATTAAAAAATAACAAAACAGTAAAGTTCGCCCAATTTTTTTGTATAATGTGAAATGTGATGTTACGCCAAGTAAATAGATACCTATCATGTCACGCTTTAAAATTGCGCACACTCGTTTGAGTTGCTGTGGGCTCCCTGGTTAAATTCCCCGGGGTTGGCCCCACTTGAGTTGGTACTGGACAGGCTGCTCATATGAAAGGATGGAGGTGAGGACTCACAAGAGGGCCAATGACACACAGTGGAGAAGGGAGGCGGAATGGTCCAGGGGATGGGATCCTGACACATACTGGGAGGGTCACAGGGTGTGGGGGCTCGCCAGAACCCTTATTTTGTGGTATTACAAACTGTGATGGTTTTTGTATGAAGAGGAGGCAGCATTCCAGAAGTTTTGTGTGGATTTTCTTTTATTTTCCTTTTTGTTTTATGATGTTATGTAAGGATGGACAAATACTGACAAGAACAAAATGTATGTAACCATGTATTTTTTGCCATATTATTCAATAAACATCCTTTTTTGAGAAAAAAAAAAAAATTGCGCACACTCATGGAATGGTGCCAAACTTCGGTACTTAAAAATCTCCATAGGCGACGCTTTACATTTTTTTACAGGTTACTATTTTCGAGTTACAGAGGAGGTCTAGTGCTAGAATTGTTGCACACGCTTTAACGCACGCGACGATACCTCACATGTGGGGTTTGAACGACGTTTACATATGTGGGCGGTACTTGCATGCGTGTTCGCTTCTAAGTGCGAGCTACGGGGACAGGGGCGTTTAAAAAAAAAAAAAAATTTTTATTTTACTTCATTATTTTATTTTTACACTTTTTTTAAAAAAAAATGTTATCACTTTTATTTCCTATTACAAGGAATGTAAACATCCCTTGTAATAGGAATCACTGTGACAGGTCCTCTTTATGGAGAGATGTGGGGTCTTACAAGCATTAGATCGGTGAAAATAATTCACAGATCGAATCCCGACAGCCGCAATTGCGGCTTTGTTTACTTCCGGGTACCGGGCGTGACGTCATAACGTCGTGCCCGGACCTTCAACGGTCATAGAGATGACTGGTCACCAGTCATCTCTATGCTTTCCCAGCGAGCGCTGGCCGATTCGCTCTCCGGGCCCCCAATGGCACGGGAGAGCCCGGAGAAGAATCGGATGGCGGCGGGAGGGGGGGACGTCCCCTCCCGCTGCCTATAAGAACGATCAAGTGGCGGAACTGCCGCTTTGATCGTTCTTATCGTGCACAGAATTGGCGGCTGAAGACGGTGATATCTGAATGATGCCTGTAGCTTCAGGCATCATTCAGATATCACCGCACAAAAATGAGGATGTCCTCGGTCGTCAAGAGGTTAAACTATGTGACAGATGCAGCGGTGAGCAGCAGAAGAGCTTTAAAAGCGCTCCTCAACCGCTCTACTTCAGCACAAGTATAAACTAGGCCTTAAAGTGGATGTAAACCCTAATTTTTTTTATTTTTTATGTCACAATGTAGAGTATAAGATTTCCTTTCATCTGTGCCCAGTCTTGCCACACAGAGTTAATCCAGCTCTGAGCAATCCTCTTTTATTGTTCAGTGAAATAAAATGGATTTAGGCCCTGTACACACGGCAAGAATCTCGTCAGGAAAAAACAGTAGTTTTCCCTGACGAGATTCTTGGCAAGAATCTCTTGGCGCCCGAGTGTACACACTGATCTTAAAAAAAAGAACCGCGGTTCTCTTGAAAGGCAAGAATGTGGTGACGTCTTCGCATACAACGAGCATGCGCTCGTCACATTCAATGCCGTCGCCACCATCTTGCTTCACCCTACCTATGCCGTGGAAGCTACCGCGCATGCGTCAAAGTCATTTTGAGCATGCGCGGGTTTCCACGGCGACAGGTAAGTATACGCACTCTCAGGTTTCTCGTCGGGAAACAGGCTAACAAGAATATCGACGAGAAAAAAGAGAGCAGGTTCTCCATTTTTCTCGTCGAGATTCTGTCCAGATTTCCAGACGAGAAACCTGAAAACCTCGTACACACGAACGGTTTTCTCGGCAAGAAGCAGTTTTCTTGCTGTCTTTTTCCGAGAAAACCGGTCGTGTGTACGAGGCTTTACTCCCTTACTGGACCTACTCAACAGATCACAACCCCGGACCAATGTGGTCCCGGAGCCAGGATTGCAGGAGCACGCACCCCCGGCCAGGAGGGCCACGAGGTGGTGGGACGACAGACCAAGGATCGACGACCCCGGTTCAGTGGCGTCTCTTCCTTAAGTACCCCTCCCCAGCATGCACAGTGGGACGATCACCCCCCACTGATTGGCTGCCGAGGGGAGACACCCAATATCACCCTGACTTAGCTGCTGCCACCCTTGGCCTGGGGTAGTAACAATACCCCAGGCAAACAATGGTGGTCACTCTCAGCACAGCCACGGCTAAAACAAAAGCCAAATTTAGCCAAAATGATGTGTGTCTGAGTTAACTAACAGTTAAAGCAGCGTCTGCCCGACAGGAGCAGTCCGCTACATACAGTAGATCAGACCAAAATGAGGGACAAATGAGGAGAAATGAGGGACAGGCGGACATTGCTCTAAATTAGGGACAATCCCTCGAAATCAGGGACAGTTGGGAGCTATGTCTTATATCAACCAATCAGAATTCATATTTCACTGAGCAGTCATCAGTAAGCTGGAATCTTGGTTGCTGTGGATTATTATGTTACTTTGATCGATAATCACTGCTGTTTGCACATCTCAGTGAATAAGCTGACTGTGTGTGAGTATGTATCATGGGAAAGTGCTGCAAGCCTGTGGAGTTCACTGACTCGTCACTGAGAATCTCTTGTCTGTCTCTGATAGGTGGGGGCTGCCATATAAATAGAACACTATACGATTTGTAATGAGATTCCATTTTCATGCGATAAACCAGGGAAAAATACATTTTTCTCCTTAGGTATTGAAGGCGTTTGTCGAAGATATGGTTAGATACAGCTGATGCATGTAAATAAATATAACAGGATACATTTTTTAGTTTACAACAAGGCAATGAAAAAAATATTCTGCTGGTTAAAGCGGGAGTTCACCCGAATTTTTTTTTTTAAGATTAGATTAATGCTCATTTTGTCAAGGGGAATCGGGTGTTTTTTTTTAAATCGAAGCAGTACTTACCGTTTTAGAGAGCGATCTTCTCCGCCGCTTCCGGGTATGGTCTTCGGGACTGGGTGTTCCTATTTGATTGACAGGCTTCCAACAGGCTTCCGACGGTCGCATACATCGCGTCACGAGTAGCTGAAAGGAGCCGAACGTCGGTGCGGCTCTATATGGCGCCTGCACATCGACGTTCGGCTACTTTTGGAAAATCGTGACGCGATGTATGCGACCGTCGGAAGCCTGTCAATCAAATAGGAATGCCCAGTCCCGCAGCCCATACCCGGAAGCGGCGGAGAAGATGTATCTCTAAAACGGTAAGTACTGCTTAACACCCGATTCCCCTTGACAAAATGAGCATTAATATAATCTTAAAAATTTACTTTTTGGGTGAACCTCCACTTTAACTTGGTGAAATCTGATCTGGTCATTATGGCTTGTGCCATTTTTCATGTTGACCTTGTTTTTTTCTTTTTAATTAAGGCGTAGCAAGCCACAGAGGTATGAAGACAATCACCCCTCTGTTCTAAAAATGTGGGTTTTATTTATTACCCTGATGCCCCGTACACACGAGCGGTTTTCCCGTCAAAAAAAAAAAACGGATGGTTTTTCCAACGGAATTCTGCCTGCCTTGCATACACACGGTCACACCAAAGTTCGGTGAACTTTTGACTGCCAAGAACGCGTGACATGAAAGACTACGATGAGCAGAGAAAATTAAGTTCTATGCTTCTGAGCATGCGTTGATTTGTTTCCGAGCATGCGTCGGAATTTGTATACACAATAGGAAATTTCGATCGGATTTTTTCCTGATGTGAAAAAAAGAGAACCTTCTCTTTATCTTTTTCCAGCAGTTTTTCCGTTGGAAAAAGTCTGATGGAGCATATACACGTTCGGGATTCCCGACCAAAAGCTCTCATCTGACTTTTTCCAACGGGAAAACAGATCATGTGTACGGGGCATATGTGTCTGCCCCTTTTATTTTCAAAATAAGAGATAAAAGGTAGAGAGATAAGAGATAAAAGGGCAAACACATGGCACAATTACTTTGGTGTGGTTAGGCAAACCTACACTTGACAGAACAGCCTTTGGTGATCAATTATAGTACAGTGGCTTTTCTTGGGGCTTATATAACCATCATATGTTTGGATTATTTTTTCTTGTTAAAGGGAAGTTGGGTTTATACCCAATTATACATTGTTCCTGCCAAATATGGTCTGCCTTCAAATGATGGAGTTAGATTCCTTGGTTTTTAGATGTTTGGGATCTGCCTGTGTGTCCCCCATGCCCACCGGTGGGGAGGATTTGGCCCTGGATGGGATGATCCATGTCTCACCTCTGGATGCTTTGACTCCCATCTTTCCTTGGGAATTGTTTCCCATGCATCCAACTATGTTAATACATTTATAAATGTCCATTGAGTATTATTGGTTTATCGGATATCTTGTTTTCCCTACACATGGGTACAGTATTGCAGTTACAGGGCAGCTTTTATAAGGCATGTTGACATTAGCAAACATTTTATGATAAATCTTAAAAAAAAAAATGTAGTTGTGTCATGAAGTCTTTAAGGGGGTACAGAGAAAGTCCCGGCCCTCTTAAAACATATTTTGTTTGTATACATCTCAATCCTGAAGCCCTAAAGGATATTGAGAAACAGAAAGAAGGGTTAGGCCTCGTACACACGACCGTTTTCCTCGACAGAATCCATCAAGAAACTTGGTGGCATAGCTTGTTTGCCGAGGAAAACGGTCGTGTGTATGTTTTTCATCGAGAAAACTGTCAAGGAACTCGACGAGGAAAAAAGAGAACAAGTTCTCCTTTTCCTCGACGAGAGTCTCAATTTCCTCGTCGTGTTTCTCGTCGGGCTGGTTTTCGACGAGAAACACGTTCGTGTGTATGCTAAGAAACCCGCGCATGCTCAGAATAAAGTATGAGACGGGAGCCCACCTTCGGTAAAAGTAGCGTTTGTAATGGAGATAACACATTTGTCACGCTGTAACAGTCTGAAAAGTGCAAATCGTCTCTTACCAAACTTTTACTTAAAGCGGGAGTTCACCCGAAAAAAATTTTTTAACATTAGATTGATGCTCATTTTGTCAAGGGGAATCGGTAGTTTTTTTAAAATCGAAGCAGTACTTACCGTTTTAGAGAGCGATCTTCTCCGCCGCTTCCGGGTATAGTCTTCGGGACTGGGCGTTCCTATTTGATTGACAGGCTTCCGACAGGCTTCCGACTTTCGCATACATCACGTCACGAGTAGCCGAAAGAAGCCAAACGTTGGTGCGGCTCTATACGGCGCCTGCGCACCGACGTTCGACTACTTTCGGAAAATCATGACGCGATAGATGCGACCGTCAGAAGCCTGTCAATCAAATAGGAACGCCAAGTCCCGCAGCCCATACCCGGAAGCGGCGGAGAAGATCGCTCTCTAAAACGGTAAGTACTGCTTCGATTTTTAAAAAACTACCCGATTCCCCTTGACAAAATGAGCATCAATCTAATGTTAAAAATTAACTTTTCGGGTGAACCTCCACTTTAACATGCAGTAACATGAGATTAGCAAAAGCAGCCCCAAGGGTTGTGCCAGTGGAATCAAACTTCCCCAGCCGTTGTATGTGTTCTACGTCACCGCGTTTGAGAACGAGGAGATTTGGTCTTGACCGTGTGTATGCAAAGAAAGCCTGTCGAGTTTCTCGACACGCCTAACAAGGAACTCGTCGAGGAAAACGATGTGTCTTTTCCGACGAGTTCCTCGGTCGTATGTACGAGGCCTGAGAGTGTCTGTTGTCGTTCTAGGAATGAGAAGGTTAAAGTGGAACTTTTCTTACTAAAATAGGTTGTGCTCCCCCAAATGCCATTAAACTCCCTGACGGTATGCATATGTCAGATTTTTGATGCTCAAAGCGGTACATTGTTTTGCATGGCAATTTGGCTTTTTATATTGTAGGCCTGTAAGGCCTCGTACACAGGATCGGAATTTCCAATGGAAAAAGTCAGAAGGAAAAAGTCTGTGTGTATGCCCCATCGGAGAAATTCCATCGGAAATTCCGATAAATTTCCATCGGAGATTACATAGAGAACATGTTCTGTTTTCCTCCGATGGAATTCCGAAGTGAATTTGGTCGGACAAAGGTCTGATCGTGTGTACAGGGCATTATTCTTAGGAATAAATCACTTAAATCTGTCCAAACAGGAGTCAAGTAGACATCCCGGGTATGATAAAGTTTAAAACAAAATCATAAATTATAATATAATAAATAAATATAAATAATTATAACAAATAATATAATAATAAAAATTATTCAATAATGTAATCAAATCAAAAACACTGAAATTTGCTCAGTTGCAGAATTGTCGCTGTCATTACTTTCAGTGTTTGATGACGAATTTCCCCACAAATCGCTATCGCTCAATTCTAAAAGTAATTCTAATTTATTATCTCTGTTTTCTAACTGGTCTAAAACCACTTTTGACATAAAGTGACACTTTTTGGTTGCTATGGACAATCTACAGTTTCCAGGCAGAAAAATTTTTTATTTATAATATGAAAGTGCATGCAGGACACTGGACAGACCACTAGGGACAAAGGGGATGTGAAAATATTTCATACAGTACTGTAATCTGTAATGCCGCGTACACACGATCGGTTTGTCTGATGAAAACGGTCTGATGGACCGTTTTCATCAGACCAAACCGATCGTGTGTGGGCCCCATCGGTTATTTATCCATCGGTTAAAAAAAAAATGGAACTTGTTTTAAAATGATCTTATGGATAAAAAACCTATAGAAAAAAACGATCGTCTGTAGGTACGTCCATCGGTTAAAAATCCACGCATGCTCAGAATCAAGTCGACGCATGCTTGGAAGCATTGAACTTAATTTTTTTCAGCGCGTCGTTGTGTTTTACGTCACCGCGTTCTGACACGATCGTTTTTTTAACTGATGGTGTGTAGGCACGACTGACCATCAGTCAGCTTCATCGGATAACTGATGGAAAAATCCATCAGACCGTTTTCAACAGACTAACCTATCGTGTGTACAGGGCATTAGATTACAGTATGCTTTATGTATACTTTGTTTTACATTTTTTGAATTTGGCGCGTGCTCCGTCCCCGTGCGTCGCAACGCTCGCAGGGAATGGAGCTCTGCATTTAGACACTGTGAATCGAGTGGAGAAGTAGACAGCTCGCTCACACAGCGGGGAGACATAGCAGGATCCAGGGGACAAGGTAAGTAACTTTGCCTGGATCCCGCGATGCGATCCCGAGTGTGGCTCGGGGTTACCGCTTTTGGTACTGAAAATTCACCCTGAGCCACACTCGGGATTATCGCTAAGGAGGTTAATGATTTTTTTTTTTTTTTTTTCAGGAGTGGGTACCTAGTTTTGACAGGCACCCGCTCCTGCTAGTCTCTCGGATTGCCTTGGTGATCCGGGTGGAAAATCAGAGCATAACTCACCGCCCGCAACATCCTGGGACATATCACAGGTCCCAGAAGGCCACGGGACCCTTCACAGAGAGCAGCAGTGCGCCTTTTTTTTGTTGTGCTAGTATTTTTTTAGTATTCATATCAACATTTCCTAAAAGGCTGCCTAGGTTTTTTTTGCGATGCGATTTCAGCTGCAATTATGCAGTGTGAGTGTTTGCGGATAGCAGGGGAAATGCCCTATGTTTTTCATACAATTTGACTGCAGTGCATTTCTGGATGTGATTTTATTGGTTGGGGGGTTTCCTACTACTACTACTCGAAAAATTGCATCAAAAACACATGCAAATTTTATTTTTATACGTTTCCATGCAAGACTATGGCCCACAAAATTGCACTGCATCTCACTGAAGTAGCACAGGTCCTTTCCTTAAATTTGCATCGCAGTCGCGCTGCATTGATGTGAACAGCAAGCTATTTCCATTGTCATTGATTCTGTGTGACTCAAGCTGCATCACAAATTTCACAAGTCTAAACCAGGCCTTAGGGCCTATTAACGCTCGTCACACTTGCTCTTTCATTTTGCTGCACGAACATAAATGTCAAGTAAAAAATCCCTTTCTTTACAATGTGGCTGGTTCATATCTATGTGGTCCAGTATAGTGTGACATGCAAACAGAATTCTATGGTCCCATTCACACCTACACCATAGGTGCGTTACAATATGTACAAGATGCCCAATGAACTTAGTCAGGTTTTTTAGCAAGGCTCTTTAGTTTATTTGTGCTTTGCTTTGTGTGATACTATCTGTTAGGTTTCCCCAGCAGATCCCAGGTTGTATGGGGACCAGGACCTGCAGTTTTTCATTTTATCTGTGGCACAACCTACTGGTGAAAATTTATTTTTCTGCAACTTTATACAAATTGCAGCCTCAGCTCACCTGTGCCCACCATTGCAACCTCACCTCACCTGTGCCCACCATTTCAGCCTCACCTGTGCCCACCATTGCAGCCCCACCTTACCTGTGCCCACCATTGCAGCCTCACCTGTGCCCACCATTGCATTCTCACTTGTGCCCACTATTGCGGATCTCTCAGCTTACCTGTGCCCACCATTGCAGCCTCAGCTCACCTGTGCAGAGGATCATCACAGGGAAGAGAGACTGGAGGAAGAGGAGAGCCACCGGAGTTCAAAGCGGTGGCTCTGGGATAGCCTGCTGTTACAGCTTACAATTGCCTCCGCATGTGATTACACACAGCCCTCCTGACCCCACGCCTGTGATAGACAGAACACATCCCAACATTAGACCGGCATTTTGTCTATCATAGGCGCAGGTCAGGAGGTGGGGCTATGTATAACCACGAGCAGCTGGCAATTGTAATGTAAGCTGTAACAGTGGGCTATCACGCTCTGTGATCCGGCAGCTTTCCTCTTCCACCATGGCAATCGATGGGAGAACGGCTCCCGATTAACCCTGCATTCCGGCGGCACTCACCCCCTGCTCCCAGGCAACCCAGCTCCTCGCCAGAAATAATTTTCCACTAGGCGAGTGGAAAATTTGAGGGCTGGATAGATAGATTATAGATAGATAGGACACTGATCTTCTGGCATTAAAAGGTAACGTACCTGCAAGTACGTGGATGTCAGATCCTGTTGAGTGTTTTAGAACCCAGGAACCCGTGTCTTTCTGTTGGCCCAGTGCTGGGTGACCTCTTTGACAATGAACCCTTTTCTAACACGCAAACTCAATTTCAAGAAGATCGTCAGCCTGTTTGAAAAACATTAAAGATCAGCAGTTGCAAATACTGAAGCTGCTATATTTTAATAAAAGGTCCAAATGTATCTCCCATGGGACTAATTACAATATTATACCCACAAAATTAATAAAAGTTATACATTTTATTATAAAAATTGATAAAAATGTAATAAAAAGAGGGTTTTGCATCAATAAAAGATGCACCATACATAGCCTTCAAATATACATGGGAGGCAGACAGCCATTAGAAAATTTTGGGCCCCTTACAGAGCTTTAGGCCTGGGTCCTCCTGTGCCTGACAACCAACATTCCCCACGGCTTGCCCATGGGCCATCCCACCAAATCCAAATACCGGCCTCCTCACCTGTAGACACTCAGCCCCCCCCCCCTCAATCCAGTGTATATGTCTGCCCTCCACACCTGTATATATGTCACCCTCCCACACACACACACACACCTGTATATATGTCAGCCCCTCCACACCTGTATATATGCAGCCCCCTTACACCTGTCAGCCCCACACATACACAAATCTGTAAACACTCAAGCCTCTGGCCCCTCCTTGTACACAAAAAGCCCCCCTCCCTTTCCTTTACAGCCCCTACTTGTAAAGGAAATCTTCCTACATAGTCCCAGCTCGTTTTCACAAAGCTGACATTCTAAAACAGAGGAGCACAGTACAGGCAGCTCACACGAGGGGTGCACCTGCACATAGTAGCCAGAGGTGGCAGTAAAGAGCACGATGTTTGCGCTCAATGACACAGAGAGCAGCAGAAGTGGCGGGGTCATTTCTATAGAGCACAACACGACTCCCCTTCACCCGTCCTGCCTTCTTCCTGGGCACCGGGGCCCCTTACAGTTGTATCGACTGTACCCCCCTGATGGCGGCCCTGAAAGGAGGCCACACAAAAGTACATATGAATGCTTGAGTGTAGAAATAGGGTCATGAATGTCCTATCTTCCAAAGACAGGGGGGAAAGAGGACCTATAACTGCATCGTTGCTACACACATAATGCTGCGTCACCAATTTCCAATGCATTGCAGTCATAAATGATCTTCCTCAGGAGTATTGAAAAGTGATAGTCCCTAAATATACAAAAATAATCAAAGATTTTTTTTCAAAAACACTATACATAATATGAAAACTTACACCAAGCAATTCACTTTAGAGTAAACGTACATTCATATACAAGGTTGTACAGTATATAGGTGTCCAAGCAGTCAGTTCCCTATGGGTCCCACTGTGGAGAGGCCCAAAATCTCATAAAGGGGCAAACTAACTGTGGAATGGCCTGGGCATTTTGACTGGAAATGGGAGTGGGTACCTACCAAAACTAGGTACACTTTCGCTTTAAATAACATCATCGGATAGGTATTTGAACCACTGTGTGTGTGCAAGTTAGGCAAACCTGACTCTTTACCGTAAAGGCAATAAAATCGTAAGAATCAAAAACTGCGACAGATGGCAGAGAGGAGTCTGGGAGAAGACCCGTACAAGAAAATACTTTTGTATTTGAGTGGATTGTGTAGAGACAGAAGATTTAATATTCACATACTTTTTAAAATGTTAATTTTTCCGGGGTAAATCCCCCAAAGAAAATTAACTTCGGCTTTCATTTCTGACCTCAGAGTTGCAGCTACAGTAACAATCTCTATTCTACAGCTTCAAAGGGTTTTTGTTTTAATACCTAAGGGTTCATCCTGTGAATCCTGTTTCAATTTACTAAAAACATGTTAAACCTCATGGAATGCTCACCTACACAATGTAGCTGGAGATCAGAGCTATATTCATGTATCCAGCTGATGTTCAGCTGTAAAGGTCACACTGAAAGTTAATGTACAGATAAAAAAGAATATGGGGAATTCACTAGCAATGGCACAATAGAATGGTGGGCTTTATTTTAATTATATTTTAGCTGTATTATAAATGTAATCATATAATATTTCTAGTTTTTTTTTCTGGTGGGGAGAGGGGGGAGTGCACTTGGATATGCTGCACAATACTGTATCCTCACTGCTTTTTACACTAAGGTCTTGAATACCACAACACCAACAATACACAACAGGCATACAGTCTTAGGGCTCATTCAGATGGCAGATTAGTGCTGTCCTCCATGCAGAGCTGTCAGCAGGGCCGTCTTTAAGGCAGGGCAAAAGGGGGAGCTGCCCTGGGCCCTGTCATTGTTGTGGGGCCCAAAGCAGCTGCCTCATACTTGCCAACTATCCCAGTTTAAATTCCCTTATCCCTTAAAATGTTAGTCCTGTGCTGTGTCCTGATATCTCGGTATGAAGTGCTGCTACTAATGCTGCCCAGCTCTGCCCTATTGTTGTGTACAGATGACTCACCTGCAGACCCTGTGTTTACATGTAACCGCCATTCATGTGTAAATAAGGGGAGCATTCGTATGTAAATAGCAACAGCATTCATATGTAAAAAGCTGAGGCCAGCTGCATTCATATGCAGGGATGGACTGGCCTTTGGGACTACAGGGAGTTTCCCGGTGGGCCGACGGCTCAGTGGACCGGCTTCAGTGACAGCGGACCGCCGCCCCCCTCCGCTCCTCTGTCTCTCCCTTCTCGCAGTGCTCACCTCCTCTCCCTCCCCCCCCCTACAGCGCTTTCCTGAGGGGAACAAAGAAGCAGGGGGAGGACCAGAGAAGCAGGGACGACGACAGAGGAGCATGGGGGAGGGGACAGACAGCTGACTCAACAGCTATGGGCTGGGAGTTTCTCACTTCTGCCTAATCTTGTCCCATAAGGGGGGGAGGCACCAAACTGATTTTTTGCCCTGGAAAATAATGTCTAGCTTCCCCACTGGTACTGCCTATAAGAGTACCAGTACCAGCCGTTCTACTCTAATAAAGTAGAATGGCTAGTGGCTAGTGAAGGGGGAGAGGGGGCTTGGGTGGCCAGGGGGCGGGGGGGGGGTGCGGGAGTTGTCCGGTCGCCATGGGAGAGACCTGTCAATGTGGGCCAGTCTGGATGAAGTCCAGGGCCAAATTTTTGTCCCAGTCCAGCCCTGTTCATATGTATATCATGCCCCTCTGCAGTGAAGAGATGATGTGCTGTAACCTCTAGCAACCAATCAGTGAGCAATATTACTGTACATTAATCTCTAGCAACCAATCAACAAGAAGAAATCATGTGCTGTAACCTCTAGCAACTAATCAGTGAGCAATATTACTGTACATTAATCTCTAGCAACCAATCAACAAGAAGAAATCATGTGCTGTAACCTCTAGCAACCAATCAGTGAGCAATATTACTGTACATTAATCTCTAGCAACCAATCAACAAGAAGAAATCATGTGCTGTAACCTCTAGCAACTAATCAGTGAGCCATAATGTGTGCTGTAACCTCTAACAACCAGTCAGTAAGTGGTAATGATATGCTCTAACCTCTGGCAACCAATCGCAATCACTGCCTGATCTGATACAGTAAACTGATATTAAGTCTAGCTGATATTTATTGTATGTCTCAGATGGAGAGTAAAATTGCATGGAGGGGGGGGGGGGGGCAAGATTTTTTTTTTGCCCAGGGTCCAATCAACATTAAAGACGGCCCTGGCTGTCAGTAGATGTATGTACAAATAATGTTGGAGCTGTGGGCAGGCAGCCTATAGAAGTGGATGCACATGCAGTGCTGGCTGGCATGGACACAATCTTATGTCAAAGTCTGAAGTCTGGTACACACGACCAAGTTTCTCTGCAAAAAACAGCAAGGAACTTGCTGGGAGATATTTTTTTGCCGAGGAAACCGGTCGTGTGTACATTTTCGTTGAGGAAACTGTCGAGAAACTCGACGAGCCAAAAAGAGAGCATGTTCTCTATTTACTTGACAGAAATGGAGAAACTTGCCTTGTCGAGTTTCTCGACAGCCTAACAAGGAACTCGACGAGAAAAACGATGTGTTTCGCCCGTCGAGTTTCTCGGTCGTGTGTACGAGGCTTGACATGCGAGCAAGAGGGGGTGCACAGCTCAGAGCGCAGTTGTTTTTTTTCATCTTTTGGGATAAAGGTTTTGCATAAATGATTAAAAGCTGACCATTGTAAGTACCCCTGTCAGTGATAAATGGTTTGTCTCAACCCTCTAATTGCTACTTTGTCTGGACAGCTAGGTCTGTAAAGCTGAAAAAAACTGCATACCTACTGTCTGGATCACTAGGTAAAACTTCAAACTGTTGCTATGCAGGACTACTTCCAAACAGACAGGCAACAATCCAGCACTGGTACTTTTAAGCAGCACATCTTCCTAAGCAGGGGGTGAAGGTCTGGCAATAGCTGGCCCTCCTAAATGGCTCTTGGCGTTGCACCTGGCTGCCTTCCCCTATAGGCTGTGGGCGATAAACAAACAGAGATTTACTCACTCAGTCCATAGTGTGCTGTAGCAGGGATGGTAACTTCTGATCAGGCCTCCTGCTGAACAGGTTCCACATGCTCCCATGGTGTCTCAGCCAAGTCTGGCTGAGACCGAATGGGGCGGGGGGTTCCTCCCAGCTTCCCTCCATCTCTCCCTGGTACCTTCTGCCAAGAGCGCTGCCCCCCAGCTCAAGGGTCCCCTCCAGGCCCCTGGATCCTGGAATCTCCCCCACACAGCCAGGCTCTACAATATTTAAGGGCCATCTCCACACCTTCTGGGCTGTCCTTACTCAGGGATTGGCAGACCGCCGCATGTATATGTACGTCCACAGAATGGCACGTACAGGCAGATGGGCGTACCCGTACGTCCCTGCCTTTCCGCGGGTCGGGGGTCCGATCGGGCCCCCCCCCCCCCCCGGTACATGCGGCGGTCGGAAATCCTTGGGGAGCGATCCGGGGTGAGGGCGCGGCTATTCTTTTCTAGCCGCCCCCTCGCAATCGCTCCCCGGCTTCCCCGTGCTTCACTGTGGCGGCTGCATCGATCGTGTGATCCCTTTTATAGGGAGACTCAATCGATGACGTCAGACCTACAGCCACACCCCCTAAAGTTGTAAACACACACTAGGTAAACCCTAACTCCTACAGCGCCCCCTAGTGGTTAACTCCCAAACTGCAACTGTCATTTTCACAATAAAGAATGCAATTTAAATGCATTTTTTGCTGTGAAAATTACAATGGTCCCAAAAATGTGTCAAAATTGTCCGAAGTGTCCACCATTATGTCGCAGTCACGAAAAAAATCGCTGATCGCCGCCATTAGTAGTAAAAATAAAAATAGAATAAAACTATCCCCTATTTTGTAAACGCTATAAATTTTGCGCAAACCAACCGATAAACAATTATTGCGATTTTTTTTTACCAAAAATAGGTAGAAGAATACGTATCGGCCTAAACTGAGAACAAAAAAAAATGTTATATATGTTTTTGGGGGATATTTATTATAGCAAAAAGTAAAAAATATTGCATTTTTTTCAAAATTGTCGCTCTATTTTTGTTTATAAAACTAAAAACCGCAGAGGTGATCAAATACCACCAAAAGAAAGCTCTATTTGTGGGGAAAAAAGGACACCAATTTTGTTTGGGATCCGCGCAATTGTCTGTTAAAGCGACGCAGTCCCGAACTGTAAAAACACCTTGGGTCTTTAGGCAGCATATTGGTCCGGTCCTTAAGTGGTTAAAGCGACGCAGTGCCGAATCGCAAAACCTGGCCTGGGCATTTAGCTGCCTAAAGGTCCGGGGCTTAAGTGGTTAAGGCTCGTATCTCCATACTCTCCAGTTTTAGTAAATCAGCTCCTTTTTGTTCTTGCAGCACATTTTAACACTATCAATAATTTATAATAATCCAAGATAACCAGATTTTTAATCTGCAGTAAACAAGATGTGTTTAAATGTAATAGCATCCTTTAGTATTTTGAAGCTTTACATGCCGCAAATGATCCAATTATAGGTCTCCTAATTTGCCTTTTGAATGAAGAATGTCTTCTTTCATATCAACAAAACTCGCAGGTACTTTCATGTAACAGTCATTAAAACAGGCACAATAATCAAATCCACTTTTGCAGTGAATAAATAGGAGTCATAAAAGCTTTAAAATCCGATTGGAAATCTCTACTAAAATGATCTGAAATTCTATTTAAAGCTGAACTCCAGGCGAGCAGCTAAATGCAAAGATGTACAACATCTATGAGAACTGTTTTACCTAAGGCCCCTTTCACACTTGTGCGATCTGAAAGTTATGCGACGTTGCTGTGAATTTTAATGCGACTTTAAAAATTAAATATAAAGGAAGCATTTCCCTCTGTAGCGTGTACGTTTCTCAATTAAGAACACTTAGGCCTCGTACAGACGAGGGGTTATCCGCTGGAAACGGTCCGCCGGACCGTTTCCAGCGGACATTCCTCCTCCGGATTTTGACCCGATGGCTTGTACACACCATCAGATCAAAATCCGCGCGGAAAACATCCGCGGTCACGTGTCGCGCCATCGCCGCGACGATGACGCGGCGACGTGCGTGACGCTGGAAGGTAAATACTTCCACGCATGCGTCGAATCATTACGACGCATGCGAGGGATGGGAGCGGACGGACTGATCCGGTGAGTCTGTACAGACGACCGGATCAGTCCGCTGGACTGGATTCCAGCGGATAGATTTTGTAGCATGCTACAAAATTTTTATCCGCTGGGAATCCGTCGGCTGGATTTTTATCCGCCGAAAATTGTCGACCGGATCTATCCGCTGGAAGTTAGACATGTGCACAGCAAAAATGTTCGTTTATTTCTGTTTCGTTTCTGTTCGTTTATCGTGATTCGTAACGAGTCGTAATTTCGTAAGACGTTAGTTATCGTATTCGTACTCTTTAGTATTTTCGTAACACTCTTTTTTCCGTTTCCGTTTTTTTCTGTTAGTTTATTTTTCGTTGAATCGAGATTCATATTTTTGTTATATTTTGTATTCTGCCGCGTTCGTATTTTTAAAATGATTTTATTCGTTCCTTCGTTTTTACGTTAGTTTAATTTTCGTTGTTTTGCTATTAGTATTTACATTATATTTTCCATCCTGCCACATTCGTATTTTCGTAAGAAATATATTTTCGTTGATTTATGATCATTCTTATTTTCGTGTCTAATTTCCTTTGATTGTAAAAACTTACTTTTGTAGATTTTATTGCATTCGTAAGTCTGTTAGAATACATTTTCCGTTTTTTCGACACACTACTCGTCGTAATTTTGTAATTCGTACTTTACTGTGATTGACTTGACTGTCTTAGTTAGCACACACACCCTGTCTAGAATGAAGTCTGACGTAGAAGAAAACTAAAATATGTCAGATATTACAAATACAAATCTAGAAATTAGATGCACTGCAGTCTAACACAGAAAAAGACACAAGGAGGTAATGAGAAAGAAGCTCATTGGGGGAAGGAACAAACCTCTTCAGAGGAAAGGGACAGCGCTCAGTGGCTATTGGTCAATGTCCAGAAATATTTCAGTACCAACGAAAGCTAATTTACATTATTTTGTATTTTCGTTGTTTTCAATTCAGTTTCCGAAGATTCGTAATTTATTTTTCGTTAGATTTGATTTTTGTTTTTTAGTCTTTGTTCGGCATTTCGGTTGTTTTCTTTTCGGTCTTCGAATATTAGTAAGTTTGCATTTTCGTTCATTTTGTTTTTCGTAATTATTATTTTTTTGGGGTTCGGTATTTTCGTTGTTTCTATGTTTTCGTTTCTTTTATCTTTCGTATCTTCGTTGTTTTTCATATTCGTTATTTTGAAAATATCGTTATTCGTTATTAATTGCGCTAAACCATTCGTTCATTCGTATGTTAATGAATCAACTAAAATAACGAAAATTGATGGAAAACTTATTCGTAACTTAAAAAATTGCACATACCTACTGGAAGTGATCCGCGGATAAATCCCAGCGGATAGATCCGGTCGTGTGTACGGGGCCTTAGTGTAATTTCTGTCTGCTGCTTTGTTCCCCTGCTATCAGCAGGAGTCACTTCTGACCAGTTTACCTCACACCAAATGAAAAATGGTGACTGTAGGTGGGAGGGATCTCATGTTGATTGACAGCTCTGTTCCTGTGTGCTGTGTGGAAGGGGTTGTGTCTCTTCCCTCCATTCAGCTCTTAGAGCTCTCCTCACTGAGCTCTGCAGAGTGTAACTCCAGCTTCCCATCCTCTTTTTTCTAAGCTCTCAGACAAGTTTTATAAATTCGGCATCTTGAACGGCTGTAGAGAAAAGAAGGCCGCAGATAGAAAGGTACAGCTTATGTAGGAGGATGTGTTTCATCTTCGTGTGTTACCCTAGGCCAGTCACTTCTTTGGGTATATGTAAGGGTTTACAACCACTTTAAAATTAAGGGGTTTGTTAAAGATAAAGCCTAGATTATGTCAAAACTTTTTTTTTTAAGTTTGTATACAGTGTTAAAAAGTTAGAACCATCTCTGTATTTTAATGTTTAACTGCTTGCCCACCGCCGACCGTCATATGACGGCCGGACGGTGCAGCTCTCGTTCTAGGCGGGCGTCATAATGCGTCCTCGCCTTCCCGGGCCACAAGGGGGCGCGCACGCTCCCGCCACGTCACTGGGAACCCGATGCACGTGCCCGGCGGCCGCGATGTCCGCCGGGCACCCTCGATTTGGAGCAGGACCGTGGATCTGTGTATATAAACACACAGATCCACGTCCTGTCAGGTGAGAGGAGACCGATGGTGTGTTCCTTGTACAGAGGAACACAGATTAGTCTCCTCCCCTTGTGAGTCTCCTCCCCCTACAGTTAGAATCACTCCATAGGACACATATTTAACCCCTTGATCGCCTCCTAGTGTTAACCCCTTCCCTGCCAGTCACATTTATACAGTAATCAGTGCATTTTTATAGTACGGATCACTGTATAAATGTGACTGGTCCCAAAATAGTGTCAAAAGTGTCCGATGTGTCCACCGCAATATCGCAGTCATGATAAAAATCGCAGATCGCCGCCATTACTAGTGAAAAAAAAAATTATATAAATCTATCCTCTATTTTGTAGACGGTATAACTTTTTTTTACCAAACATATGTAGAAGAATACATATCGGCCTAAACTGAGGCAAAATTTTGTTTAAAAAAATAAAAATAAAAATATGGATATTTATTATAGCGAAAAGTAAAAAATGTTATGTTTTTTTCCAAACTTGTCACTCTTCTTTTGTTTATAGCGCAATAAATAAAAACCGTAGGTGTTCAAATACAGCCCAAAAAAGCTCTATTTGTGGGGGAAAATTTTGATTTGAGTACAGCATTGCATGACCGCGCAATTGTCATTCAAAGTGTGATAGCGCTGAAAGCAGTAGTTTATTTAGGTTTAGTGCTGCCCTAGGCCTGACTAAACTCATGCACCCCCTAATTTAAATATGACCCACCCCTTCCTGTCAAGGCCTAGTGGGGACACTAGTTCTTAGGGCTTGGGGGGGGGGGGCAATAGATTCCCTTAATTTGTATAGATTTCCTCTCACTTCCTGTTTCGCTAAGTGTTGCCTATAGTTCTACTTTAAGCACAAATTTCTGAAAATGTCATGAAGAGGACTAAAAAGATAACCATGCCAATGGTGCAGCAGAAAACATATAGCAAAGTGAGGAAGGTTTGTGGTCCAGACTGATAGGACAGTCAAAATTAGAAGCAGCTTGTGTTACACTAACAGTGTAGCACAAGCCGGAGGGGACTCTTTCCGTGCTGCCCCCCTGCAAAGTGCTGCCCTAGGCCTGGGCCTTGTTGGCCTAGGCCAGGATACAGCATTGGCTAAAAGCTAAAAAATGGCTTGGGCAGGAAGGGAGTGAAAGTGTCTTGTATTGAGGTGTTTAATATATATCATATAATGATACAATTTGAGACATTTCTTCTTACTACCTTTCTAATTGACAGAACATGAAATGAGGGAAAATCTTACCACATGTCACCTTGACAGGTGTAAAACAAAACAGGAAGTAAGGTTAATTTCTTCCTTCCCAACAGGGACACAAACTTTCGAAGGGGCTGCTGGAATTAACTCTGGTCTCCCTTACCTGTTCAGTGGCTGCAGGGCCCAGATATCAGTTCCATAACACACTGTCAAACACAGGCTAACTCTAGGGGAGATCTTTTTGTACTTTTATTGCAGAACTTGAACAGGAGAGAGGGATGAAAGTGCAGGATACTCCAAAAATGCAAGCAGGTACATGAAGACAGATTCCCAAGCAAAAATCCTTCAGCCGCAGTCTTAAATATTGCTGGAGGTAGAGGGGACAGCCAGTCCATCTGCATATAGTTACACAGTGGCGTAGCGTGGGGGGTGCGAGGGGGACCACCGCCCCGGGCACAAAATTTAGAGGGGCGCTGTCACGAGTGTGGAGAGGAGGGAGCGCCAACAGATGGGACATAGGAACATATGCTTGATGCCACCACTCCAGGCTTTACCAGTCATTATCAAGAACGCTCTCCTCTTCCCTACAGCCACTGCTGTCTCACACAGTGGATCATGTGACCAGACTGGAGCTTGCTGAAAACAGGTAAGTCCATGGGTCAGGGGGGGCGTAAATTACTTGCCTCGCCCCAGGCGCTGACAACCCACGCTACGCCACTGTAGTTACATAGTTAGTCTGGTTGAAAAAAGACCACCTAATTTAACCAATAAAAGAGAGAAAAAAAATATCCTTAAAAAAAATAAAAATCCTACAATCCTACAGTATATACACAATCCTATGCCCACAGTTTATCCAGAGGAAGTAAAAAAAAAAAAAAACCAGCATGATCCAACTTGCTCCAGCAGGGAAAAAAAATCCTTCCTGATCCCAGAGGGACAATCACATATTCCCTGGATCATCTTTACCTATAAATATTAGTATTCAGTTATATTATGTACATTTCGGAAAGAATTTAGCCCTTTTTTAAGCAATCTACTGAGCTGGACAGAACCAATAAACACTTTTTCTGCAGAAATCCCATCTCTCTTCCCACTTTTTGTATAATGTGAAAGATGATGTTATGCAGAGTAAATAGATACCTAACATGGCAACAAACTACGATACCTAAAAATCTCTATAGGCAGCAATTTAAACTTTATTACAGGTCACTTGTTTGGAGTAACAGAGAAGCTATTGGGCTACAATTATTGCTCTCGCTGTAACGCTTGTGGCGATATCTTACATGTGTGGCTTGAATGCCGTTTACATACGCAGGCACGACCTATTATGCGTTCGCTTCTTCTTGCGAGCACAAGGGGATGGAGACGCTTTAAAATAAAATAAAAACGTATTCTTTTATTTTTACACTTTCCCTTTAAAAAAAATGTGATCAATTTTATTCCTATTACAAGGAAGGTAATAGAAATAGGGCATCAAAGGTCCTCTTTACTGAGAGATATGGGGTCTATAAGTCCCCAGGTCTCTCCTCTATGCTGGAAAGCCTGAGGTAAAAAAATAAAATAAAACACGTACTCAGGCTTTCCAGTAAAAATAATGGCAGTGTTTACATCTGCTGGCGCCAGAAGTGACGTCACAATGTCACTTCCGGCCTCCGAGGGTCATAGAGATGGGCCCGGCCAGCTCTATGGTAAACTGCCACCACCGATCGCATGGGAGAGACCAAAAAAGCACCGGAGGGTGGCTAAACAGACACTATGATGGCTTTTACATTAACAGCTGCAGACCAGGCATCATTCAGATATCTCCACTTAAAGTCCAGGATGTGGATAATATGATGCCACAGTATTTATTGTGATTTCTCCAAGAGTATTGCAATGTCAAAACATTAGCAAATATAACTTGAATAAATTGAAAGAAAAGAGTAAAGTCAAAGAAACTTCCCCCAACTGACAGAAAAATCAATAATAAAATTATGGATAATTGATTTGTGTGGCAAGCTTGTGTAATCTTTCTTAGGAAGAACATGAACTGACAATGTCCTTATTAGTCACTGAGGTTACTGAGAAACTTGAATTCACTTCAAATTATTTCATTAATGAACATGCACACAAAAAAAAATCGGATCTGGGTCACAACTGAGGTTTCATAAATGCAATGACATTACTAAGAATAAAAACTACATACAGTATATCATCATTGCTTAAAAAATAAATATAAAAAAAATATATATTTTAAAAAGGTAGAAAAACTACACAATGATTCCAAAAGCATTCTTCCACTAGATTGTATAATCTCAATTTTATTCCTAATCAATGGTCATTAGTCAAAGTGATACATTAAGAAATGTACAGGTAAATACTGAAGCTCCCATTCAAACCTGTCCATTGCGGTGTATTGTGTTTTTACTGAAGTTGTTATTGCATGCATGGTGGTCCTAATAATACTGAATGGCATCCTAACACCTCTGAGACACTTGCATTGAAAGTCACGGTACGTTCCAAACATATGTTCGGGTGCACTGCATCAGAATAAATGTTGTGTGTCTGATTGTTGCTCCATTTTGGTGGGTTGGCAGCCATTCAAAATAAATATGCTGCACACAGATCTGAATTGTTAGGGCCATAAGAACTATGAAGCCTCGTACACACGACCGAGGAACTCGACGGGCGAAACACATCGTTTTGCTCGTCGAGTTCCTTGTTAGGCTGTTGAGGAACTCGACAAGCCAATTTTCTCCATTCCCGTCAAGGAAATAGAGAACATGCTCTCTTTTTGGCTCGTCTAGTTTCTCGACAGTTTCCTCGACGAAAATGTACACACGACCGGTTTCCTCGGCAAAAAAATATCTCCCAGCAAGTTTCTTGCTGGTTTTTGCCGAGAAACTCGGTCGTGTGTACGAGGCCTAAGAGAACATGCAGTGAGGCCTCGTACACACGACCGAGGAACTCGACGGGCGAAACACATCGTTTTGTCGAGGATCTCGGCGAGCCAATTTTCTCCATTCCGTCGAGGAAAAAGAGAACATGCTCTCTTTTTGGCTCGACGAGATCCTCGACAGTTTCCTCGTCAAAAAGTGTACACACGACCGGTTTGCTCGGCAAAAAAAAAAAAACAGCCACTTTCTTGCTGTTTTTTGCCGAGAAACTCGGTCGTGTGTACGAGGCTTTACTTGTGGGGATGTCAAAATAGATGTACTGGGTATTAAAAAAAAAATCATAACAAAAGTAGAGCAAAAACGAAAGAATGTTTTCATACTTGGAATAAGAGGAACTATTACTGCAAAGAACAATTGGAGCACTCAGTAGAAAACTCAAGCCATGTGCCCTGGATACAAGACTTGCAACACCATTGCGGGGACCAATGCAATGAATGAATGAATGAATGACTTGTATAGCGCAACGCATGCGAACTGAATCGCCTCTGGGCGCTTTTTCCAGCCAGTATCTGCTTGGTTGGTGCGGTCATTTTTACCCCGTAGGATCATGACACGCTAGGGACACACAGTCAAACACATATATACATATATACTGGGCCAATTTGGACGAGATCCAATTTACCTACCAGCATGTCACAGACATATAGTGGTGGGAAATTTTACCCATCCATCAACAGCAAAAAACAGCTGGCAGATTTTGAAACTTTTCCCAACTAAATTTTAAACAATTAAAATTCTGGCTGAAGTTAAGCTTTGGTTCTTTTGGCCAGGCAGAGGCTCTGTTTTAACAAAGTACACTTTTTTTTCATGCTAATTCTCCCTTGCAATAGGGCTCCCCCTGCATTTCAAGAGTTAAATGCTCATGTATGCCTAGGATTCCGGTAATAAAGACTTTTACCTCATACCTCATGTCCTCAGCAACTGACACACCTCTTCTACCTGATGCTGCTGCTTGTGGGAAGTCCCTTGGTGTCCTTGTGTACAATGAAAGTCTATAGACCCTGCATTGTACTTGATGACGTCAAAGGGCTTGAACTTTCTGGAACACCATAGAGAAGAGACTGCAGGGCCTGGTTGCAAGAATGAGAAATTAGGTAGGTAAACGTTTTTACTGGTACCCTAAGTATGTTGGCAGGTGAAAGGTCTCTTTTAGGGATGCCACTCTCTGGTGATGTTAGTATGTGGAGTCTGTGGCATTTATCATCAGGTGCAGATGAAGCTCTGGAGTGAAGGGTGCATAGGAACATGTCACCCCCGACCAAAAACATGCAGGTCTGTGGCCCTATGGACTGAACTGTCAGGAGGCTCAAAATGAGGACCCATGTTTAAGGGAAACTCACAAAAATGGAGGCAAAAGGAAATCTACTGACCCATGTCTGTATGCAGATCTGTATGCTGGAGTGTGTATGTAAAAGGGTATATAGCTGCGCTGCAAAAAAATATCTCTTGTGTGACTAGTGATATATATTAAACCCAAAATGCATAAACAAAAAAAAATTGTACTAATGAAAATTACATTAATTGGTGATAAAAAATTCCTTGAAGGTTAGAATAACCTGATTCATGTGTGAATGACAATGAAGCAAACCATGGTGTACAGAACAAGAAAATAAGCTGTCCCAATGATCACAATATAAAAAGTCCTCCAGTGATTATAAATGTGACTGAAAAACAGTAAAGACACCCGAGAAGAGTGATGTGCTCCGATAGGAAAGGTTCCTCCACCTCTATAAAAATGTCTCCTTACCGACTTCACCGATCTCCTGAGTGAGATTGTGACAGCATGTGGCTAGTTTATCTCCGCCCGGGGTTTCTCACTGCTGGGTGTCAGGCACCTATCCTTCCAACGTCTCAGGACTCCTCAATGTCTCTCCCGTAGTAATATTCCCCATAAAAATATAGAAAATACTGCCATGGTGAAGTACTGTATAAAAGGTTTATTAAAATAAAAGAATTGCACTTCCAGTCATAAGTGTAGCATAAGCGCGTATCAAAAATGTTCAAGCCGGCCTGCTTTCAAACTATCCGCCCATCCTCCCGGGATAGTTGCGTTCTATAGTTGGTGACGTCAGCACGCCGCTTCTCCCTTGGAGTGTGTATGCCTTCTGGGCCTTGGTCCTGCAGTAGATCCCAAGAGAGGACTCACAACTGAGGAACTTATAATGGAGTTCCCAAGAAGGTGGCTGCTGTTCAATAAGGTGTACTTTTGTAACGTTTGTGCTATGTAACTGTAAGGATTGATAGAACTATGGTGTTATGTGCTGTACAGCGGAAGACATGTCTCTATGCCAGTGCAAGTTATTTTACAGTAAAGCATTGAAAAAGCATCCTTTATTCCGGGAAACAGGCTTCCGGCCAGGAATAGGCAAGTTCTGTGTAAAGGGTGGGCCTCAGGTCTGGAGTGTTGGTGACACAACATGCCGGAGCCATGGTGTCTAAAAGTAGGTGTGTGTGTGTCTTCTGGTCTGTTTCAGGTCCGAATTCAGCCAAAAATTCAGGCTTGATTTGTCACTGTATTGGTAAAGAGGAACGCACAAGACCCCTGCTGTGAGCTGCTCCACACAGCATTGTGAACCCAGCCTGACTCCTTACAGTGCAGAGGGAGCCCAACTGCAAAGGAGGATTTTTAATTTCACTGAAATTTAGCTTTAAAGTGGAGTTCCACCCATAAATATAACATTACATCAGTAGTTTTAAAAAAATGTCATTAGTCCTTTACGAAAACATTTTTTTTTTTTAGATGCCTTCAAAGTGTTGTTTCTAGGCAGAATAGTTAATCTTCCCACTTCCTGCACCTAGGTGCTTAATGCTTCCTAACCTACACCGCACAGACTCCTGGGAATCTAGTGGGTGTAACTTTCCAGGAGTCTGTACACTCCCCAGTCTCAAAGAATCATGTGACTTGGACAGCACAGGTGCTGAAACCTGATCTGACACTGCTTGTGCAGCACTGAGCATGTGCGAGATTTGCAAGGCTGAAATCCAGGAAGTCATACAGTCTGGCTTCATGATGCACACACTTAAGATGGCCCCAGTCAATTTCTATTTTATAAAGTGTCTAAATGCTGTAACAACCTAACAAAACGGACCTTAGTTTACAGACTAACTTTACTAGAATACATTAAGCTTGTGTATTACAGGGGTATTTATATTTAAAAAGTGAAATTGTGGCCGGAACTCCGCTTTAATATCTTCAACATTTTTACATGGTTAACATGTTTCTATTACTGTGTTATGTATGTACATATATATATATATATATATATATATATATATATATATATATATATATATATATATATATATATATATATATATATATATATATATATATATATATATATATATATATATATATATATATACACTATATACACATACATATATTTATGAATATAGGGTAGAGACTAATATACAGTATATTAATCTGTACCCCATGTGTATGATGGGTATATGTAACCAATTACTCTCTGATCAATAAAGATTGAGATAAAAACATACCCATTTAGGTCTTGATTTTCTAGAGTGTGAAAAATGTTGATGCAACTTCCCATCCTGTGCTTTTTTTTAATTCCTCTGCATGTTCCTAAACGTTTGAAGTGCACTTGACTTTTCTTACATTAATACATACTTTATGATTGTGCCGGTCAGCATAAATCAAATAATCTAGCCTAACACAAGGCATGCTGTACACTGTGTGGCTGCCAGCAGAGGAGGTATAACGATAAATTGGCTGTGCTGTACATTATGTGCCTGCCAAGACCAGGGTAAAGAGCAGAAATGACTAATACCTTTACAATGGTAAAAAGCAAAACATTTTCTAATTGCTGTCCTTTTCTAATCTACACTATACCATGGATTGTCTTTCAGAGGTGCCGCAGTGTTAGCCGCACGTCTAAACATAGCCTAAGACCCGTCGTCCTTTTTTGTCTTAAGTTGTTCCTCGTTTTGGTCTGGTATGTAGACCTGTATAATAACTATACTATTTAACTGTCAAAAGTGTTTTACAACACTAAATCTTGTATTTAACTTCTAAATAATACTTTTTATTATTTTAAAACCCCAATATAAGGGAAAATAAAGCTCATGTCAGTTTAACCATTCATTTTTTAAATCATTTTTCAAAGCTCCCAGCATGCCCTTTGCCTACATATTTTGTACTGTGTCCCTCTTTCCCTTCTCAAAAAATTGGGACTATATTTCCATTTTTAAGCTTTGTCACCCAAGCAGTAAAAGTGCCTATTTATTTGTCTGGGGCAGGACCACAGATTTCAGCAGACTTTTTTTTTTTGCTAGACTGCTGAAATCACCTTGTCTTTGATATTTTTGGTGGGGAAAGCTCCTTGTGTCTTTGTGACCACCAGTGGTGGCCCGTCCATAAGGGGCGCAGGAGCGCCGTCCTCCCGTCCATGTGTGCAGCCCCCTAATCTACATGCGGGGCACCGTACATATGGATTCCAATGAGTTTTTTTTCTTTGAAGCACGTGATTGGGCTTTAAAAAAGGGTGGGCTCGAGGAGCAGAGCACTGAACCCCAAGCACACCCACTTGTGTGACAATAGCATATTCACTATTGTCACACTGATTCTCCCCCCAGGCAATCAGGAAGCGGGTCCTGCGACCCATCACCTGATTGGCTGAAAGGACAGGCGATCCTATTGGACACCTAGGAGGAGGAGACACAATGGAAGCCGCTGCCTGTAGGAGCGCTGCTTGCCCACAACCTAGATGGGGTAAGTATGGGCAAGTGGTTGCCCGACCACAGGGGGGCCTGGCGCTTGGTGCCTGCCAACCGGGGGGGGGGGTTGCTTAAGACCCCCCCAAAAAAAACACCAGCTGCCACTTGTGACCATCATAAGAGACTACTCAGGTACATGCTATGAAGCTGTGTTTTTGGCCTGCGCTAGATTTTCTATAAATTCCTGATAAAGTGTATGTAAACCCCAAAGCTGGCCATAGATGGATTGGAATTCAGCCAGTTTAGGGAGGACCAGCCAAATTTGGGTCCATGTATGGGCAGGGACGTTGTACAGAAGTTGATCTACCAATTTTCTGTACAACTACAGTACAGATTTTCCTTGCTTGATCAGTGCTGCAGGCTATATAATAGCTCAGCCGGGAGGATTCCTCCATCCACATCACCTGTGTGAGTGGGGAACTCCGTTTATTTTTTATTTTTCCTTCAACCCACTGCTGGTTGAATGAAAAAAAGAAAATCCATCTATGAGCTGCCTAAGGCCCCTTTCACACTGGGGCGGGAGGTGCGGTGGCGGTAAAGCGAAAAAGGGTTAACCCGCCAAAAAAGGGTTAATACCGCCGGCAATGCGCCTCTGTAGAGGCGCATTGCCGGCGGTGTAGCCGTGGTGTCACATTGCTTTCAATGGGCAGGAGCGGTAAACACACCGCTCCAAAGATGCGGCTAGCAGGGCTTTTGGAGTGGTCCTGCTATTTCAGGTCGGTTTGCCAGGGCTATTTTTAGCGCAATAGCACCTGCAAACCGCCCCAGTGTGAAAGAGGTCTAAGTGAATGACAGTTAGCTAAAGCACTGTATATCAAATACAATGCCATTGATTTTAAATATTTTAATGCCACCCAATGCTCGTCCCAACACACCACTGCGAACTGTTGGATTAGTGCACCACAATGTATGCAAATCTAATACAATGTTAATGACACCCCCAGATCGGTTCACGGATCGCAGTGCGAACTGTGAACTTGCACAGGAATCAGATTGCATGGGTGAGGACACCCATGCGATACGATTCCATTTCAGGAAAAAAAAGTCCCTGCACCTTTTTTATGTGAATCCAATGCAAGTTCAGGCATACAAACTGTATGGCTGAACTCGCATTGCACAGACATCGATCGGCATAGCAGTGCGGGTACGAATGACACGCAATGTCTCATGTACTAGTATGGACAGCAAGCTCATTATGCCTTTGTCTTGCAGGGTGTTTTTTTTTTGTAGAGGGTTTACTTCCTCTTTAATGCATGTGTGGCAACACATCACAGATATACGTTTTACATTTGAGTGCTGCTATTATCCTGCAGCCCATTTGCAGCCACTTCCTGTCTATATGCTCATACTGTAAAAATGGGTGTATGAAATTTCACAAGATGGGTTTTATGATAATGAAAACAGTGGACCATGCCTGTTTAATGTTAAAATTCCCACTTGTAGTCACCACTGGAAGCTCGTGTGACAGGATGACAATGCAGGAGCATAATTAGGAGACAGGGATAGGATGTTGCCACACTGGGGGACATTTACTAAAACTGGAGCGCTGAGAATCTGGTGCAACTGTGCATGGTAACCAATCAGCTTCTACCTTCAGCTTGTTCAATTAAAGTGGTTCAAAGGTCAGAATGTTTTTTATCGGAAAGCATTATATGCATTATGATAAAAAAAACTTCAGTGTGCAGCAGCCCACCCCCCCCCCCTCAGTCCTCCTAATACTTACCTGAGCCCAGCACGATCCAGCAATGTTGCACGAGAGTCTCAGCTGTCCATGACTCTCCCTCCTCATTGGCTGAGACAGCAGCAAAAAAACAGATGAAAGCTGACGCGTTTCACGCTGTAACTCAGTGCTTAATCATAGCTTGCTTGATTAAGTACTGAGTTACAGTGTGAAACGCGTCAGCTTTCATCTGTTTTTTTGCTGTGGCATGTATTTTTGTGATTTTTTTTTTTCAATGAAAGGAACATTTTTTGGAGTGCGGCTGTCCAAACCTTCCTTCGTATTCCTGCATTATCATTTGCATTGCCAGCACCCGTGGTTTTGGATCCAGTGAGGAGGTTCATCTACTACACCTGAGCGGTTACTCCTTTCTTCAAAGCCAGTGAGCCAATGAGGAGAGAAAGGGGGTGAATGGACACACAGAGCCGTGGTTCAGCTCTGATGACCCTATAGCAAGCTGCTTGTTATGCGGGTACTCGCCAGGAGGGAGGGGCCAGGAGCGCTGGCTGGGGACCCGAGAAGAGAAGGATCAAAACCATTGCGCAGAGCAGGTAGGTATAACATGATTGTTGTTTTTGAATAAGAAAAAAATTGACAGGAAGTGTCTGAACATTAGATTAACTGGATGAACTTGTGTCTTTCTTTTTAACCTGATTACCAATGTAACTTGGCAACATAGACTTTCATTCACTAATCATTATTTTAATCAAAGTTTCCGTTTACAATTTGTTTTAAAACTATACGTGTTAAAGCTTGATTGAGATCTTCATAGTGAATTTTTATGCATATATACCCTCTGACTACAAGGACAATGAAAAAACTCTTAATTAGATTCCAGACATTCTGTTTTAAATTGCCTATGTCCTTTGTCTTTACAGGTTTGGTTAAACTAGGTGTACACTGCATAACGGGACAGAAAGTGGCAATAAAGATTGTAAACCGAGAAAAGCTTTCAGAGTCTGTCTTAATGAAGGTAGGTCACTGCTGAGCATGCATTTTCCACATTCTATATTAGACTTATCAAATAGTACTATAGCATTTGATTAAAAAGCAAGTGTCCATCATTTTAGAAATAATTCGCTGATCAAAACAACTTTGCTGTCAGCAATCTGTAGGGCGTTCGCTTGAATATCAGTTGGACAGGATGGGAAGTCTAGTTGCTTAGTGATCACATCTTCTTGTGTATGCAGTCTCTATGGGGGTTATTTACTAAAACTGGTGCACACAGAATCTGGTGCTGCTGTGCATAGCAACAATCTGCTTCTAACTTCAGCCTGTTCTATTAAAGGAACACTAAAGTAATTTTTAATTTTTTTTGTAAAATAACAAAGATAACTTAATAACTTACCTCCACTGTGCAGCTCGTTTTGCACAGAGTGTCCCCGAACCCTGTCTTCTGGGGTCCCTCGGCGGCTGTCTCGGCTCCTCCTCGCAAGAGCTTTCCACCTTCATGCGAGCGAGCTTAGGATGCATTAAGGTGAAAAAACATTTACCTTTACAACCCCTTTAAGCTTTGACAATAAGCCTGGGCTCACACTGAAGGTGGGTTTGAAATTGTGTAAATTCGCACGATTTCAAACCCACATTTCACTCCGACTTCGGGAGCGATTTCAGAGACATCTGTGCGGGTTTCTTCACAGATGTCTATAGAAATCGCCTCCGAATTCGCCAAATGTAGTGCAGGAACTACCTTTGGGAATCAGTGCACCGATTTGAACGGTGTCGTTGCTGGCAATAGGCGGCTATTTGACATGTCAAATCGGCCTAATGTGAGTGGGGGCTAAAACCTAGATGCTGATTGGTTACTATGCAGAGCTGCACCAGTTTTAGTAAATCTCCCCCGTGTATCAGTTTTCATTTACTCTCACTGCTTAGAGGTTATTTGAACATGTTTGTGTATAATCCACATTCAGCAATAGTGACCCAATATTTTTTTAAACTTTGTGTTGTTGTTACTATAAATGGTTTCCCTTGGTTTTATTTGATAAATGATTGATCTTATCCTTCCAGATTGTTGCATATTACTGAAAATTAGTTTTGACTCCAAAAATTGGGGAACATACACAGTACTGTACATGATCCTATCTAAACCTTATGACCCTTACACACGATCCAAAAATCGGACAAAAAATACCACTTTCGAATCGATCTTACAATAATCGGATCGCTAGTACAGAGCTTTCGAGAGCCGATCATGACACTTCATCCGATATTATCCGATAGGACAAACACTAAAAATGTTCTCGTACGATACCAGATTGTACAGATTGTATGATTTTTGTTTAACCAGTGTAGTTGTCATCCGAAAATACAATAGAAATACACATGACATCAGTTCAGATTTTTTATTCTGTTGTACGTGAATTTTCATCACTTTAGTAACCTCTACATTTTTGATATGAGACTAGTATACAAAAAAAAAAACGACGATCTGTTATCCGATTTTTGGATTGTGTACGGGCCATTACAGTGACTCTTAGGCCTCTTTCACATGGTTGGACCATTCAGGTCCGCCTGTCAGTTTTGTCGGTGGACTTGAACGGCCGCTCAATGCAAGCCAATGGAGCGTCGGATGTCAGCGGTGACATGTCTGCTGACATCCGACCCGATCCGATTCGCTAAAATCAGACGTATGGTGATACGTCGCCATCCATCCATGGCAGATCGTGAGATCTGATGGAAACGGACATGCTGGAGAGATCTTCCGCTGAGCTGGCGGACTTCGTATCGACGGAGTTCGCCTCGTCTGAATGAAGCCTTAGGCCTCGTACACACGACCGAGTTTCTCGGCAAAAAGCAGCAAGAAACTTGTTTTTTTGCCGAGGAAACCGGTCGTGTGTACACTTTTCGACGAGGAAACTGTCGAGGATCTGGTCGAGCCAAAAAGAGAGCATGTCTTCTTTTTCCTCTACGGGAATGGGGAAATTTGGCTCGCCGAGATCCTCGACAGCCTAACAAGGAACTCGACGAGCAAAACGATGTGTTTCGCCCGTTGAGTTTCTTGGTCGTGTGTACGAGGCTTCACAGGTAACCCCTTATTTTATTCAAACCCTAAAACATGCATTCAAAAGAAAGCATCAACAACATTGTTGATAGGGCCTTACCCTGAAACTCAATTATTCAATATTTACCTGGGCATTATTCTACCCAGAAATGGACAGGTGTTGGACCATGGTTTTGTGAGTCTGTGGGGGACAGCACCAGGAGCAAGGCAAATATTTCAGAAAATGCAACATTTATTATTTCAACAAGTGCTGGGTAGGGAAAAGGTTTGGGTTCAAGGCAAATCTTGCTGGTTAAATATTCACAGACCTTGCAAATCTATGTTCAGATTCATCCAGAATGTTCTTTTAAGCCATAATGCACTGAATAGTCTTTGAACTATGACCAGCAGGCATATTATTATTATTACACAGGATTTATATAGCGCCAACAGTTTGCGCAGTACTTTACAATATAAAGGGAGACAATATAGTAATACAAAAGGGTTAGGAGGGCCATGCTCCTTCGAGCTTACATTTTAATAGGGAGGGGTTGGTGAAAAAAAGGTAGTAACTGTGAGGGATGAACTGATGACAGAAGTAGAAGATTCGGTTGTTAGCTGAAGGCAGGATAGGCCTCCCTGAAGAGAAGTTGTATTACTGATCTTTATGGAGAAGTCAGGGGAAGGGGCACAGGCCTGAGGAAAAATTATGAGCTCAATTTTACAACAATTGAATTTGAGGAAGTGGTGTGACATCCATGCTAATATGTCAATTAACAAGTTAGTAATAGGAGAGAAGACTGAAGGGGTGAGGTGAGGAGTAGAGAGATAGATATGTGTGTCATCAGCATAGAGATGGTACTGTACTGGAAGCCATTAGAGTTTGTCAAGTGACCAAGGGAGGAGGTGTATATGGAGAAGAGAAAGGGTCTGAGGAGAAAACCTTGGGGTACCCCTATAGAAAGAGGAAGTGGAGAGGAGGAAACAGAGAGTTATAGGTATTACTGAAGGAGAGTTGTGAAAGGTAGGAGGAGAACCAGGAGAGAGCAGAGTCTTGAAGGCCAAGATAGTGGAGTTTTTTTTAGGAGGAGAGGATGGTCAACAGTATCAAAGGAGGCAGAGAGGTCTAGTAGTATGAGTATGGAGTAGTAGCCATTTATTTTAGGAGTTCGTAGATCATTACGTAGTGAGTTTCAGTAAGGCAGTTTCAGTGGAGTGTAGTAAGCAAAAGCCAGACTGTAAGGGGTCAAAAAGGTTGTTGTCAGTGAAGTAGAAGCTTAAACGGTTGCAGACTAAGGGGGTTATTTACGAAAGGAAAATCCACTTTGAACTACAAGTACAAACTACAAGTGCAAAGTGCGCTTAAAATTGCACTTGTAGTACAAAGTGGATTTGCCTTTCGTAAATAACCCCCTAAGTGTTCTAAATGTTTTGATTCAGGCTGGTGAACATTGAAGTTGTTCAGGCTGGTGGGGTCCAGTGAGGGCTTTTTAAGTATGGGGGTGATTAGTGCATATTTTAACGGTGAGGGGAAGGTGCTAGTGGAGAGGGAGAGTTTAAAGATGTGCATGAGGAAGCATAGGATAGAAGAAGAAGATGACCGTAGTAGTTGTGAAGCCTCGTACACACGACCGAGAAACTCGACGGGCGAAACACATCGTTTTCCTCGTCGAGTTCCTTGTTAGGCTGTCGAGGAACTCGACAAGCCAATTTTCTCCATTCCCGTCAAGGAAATAGAGAACTTGCTCTCTTTTTGGCTCGTCGAGTTTCTCGACAGTTTCCTCAATGAAAATGTACACACGACCGGTTTACTCTGCAAAAAAATATCTCCCAGCAAGTTTCTTGCTGGTTTTTGCCGAGAAACTCGGTCGTGTGTACGAGGCCTGAGGGACAGATGGTAAGGCGGGCTTCTGAGAAAACCTTAACGACTTCTTCGGTAGTAGCAAGGTCAAAAAAAGAAAGTGTTGAATGTGGTTTTGTACAGGGTTATTGAGATAGATGGCTATGCAGTGGAAATGCGTCCACAAATTGCTTCAATCTTGTTTTTGAAATGATTGGCACTCTCGTGAGCAGTGAGCGAGTTACTGGGTGGAGAAAGTTAAAAATAGAGAAGAGACGACGAGGACTAGAGGACAGAGTATTAATGGCTGTGACAAAGTAGGCTTGTTTGGCAGCATGGAAGGAGGAATTGTATTTTAGGAAGGCAGATTTATATAGGGTGAATGCTTGCCGGGATTTGGTTTTATGCCACAATTATTCCAGAGCGCTGCTAAGTCTCTAAAGATTTCTGGTGTCAATCTGCCAAGGTTGTAATAGTTGGGGCCTGATACTTTGTTTAGTGAGAGGAGCAAGAGAATCCAGTGTTAATGAAAGTGAACTGTTGCAGAAAGACATGGCCAGGTTAGTGCAAGACAAGGGTGAGATTGTGTCATGGAGGTGGCCAGTTGCAGAGTAGAAAAGTGAAGGATTAACGTGGCAAAGGTTTCTGTGGTTAATTGTTTTCTGCTTGGAGTGACATGTGTTTGGAGACTCATAGGTAGATTCAGGTAGATAGGATTAACTTTAGGGCGGCGTAGCGTAGCCTTTTAAGGCTATGCCGCCGTAAATTAGCTAGGCTAGTAATGATTCTAAATCAACTTACCTGCTAATCTACGGCGGCGTAGCCTAAAACGAGCGGGCGTAAGGGCGCCTAATTCAAATTGTTTGGAGGGGGGCGTGTTGTATGGAAATGAGGCTTGACCTCACGTTTTTTTACGTTTCTTGCTACTGCGCATGCGCCGGGCGCCTACATTTCCCAGTGCACATTGCGGCTAAGTACGCCGTACGGGCCTGTTGATTTCAACTTGGACGTAAACGACGTAACTCCCGATTCCCGGACGACTTACGCAAACGACGTAAAAAATTCGAACCTCGCGGCGGGAACGGCGGCCATACTTTAACATTTTTATACCACCTCATAGGTGGAATAACTTTAGGCCGCCTAAGGCCTTACGAAAACGACGTAATTTGACTGCGGCGGGCTGGCGTACGTTCGGGAATCGGCGTACAGGCTCATTTACATAATCTACGCCGGCCGCAATGGAAGCGCCACCTAGCGGCCATCCGAAAAATTGCAAGCTAAGATAGAACGGCGCAAGCCGTCCTATCTTAGCTTTGTTTAAGCGTATCTCTGTTTGAGCATACGCTTAAGCATACGGCGGCGTAGATTCGGAGTTAGGTTGGCTTATCTACTGACTAACTCTTTCTGAATCTACCTAACAGTGTCTCAAAAGAAGAGAAGGATAGAGGGGGGGGGGGGGCTAGGAAGGACTTGAAAGGTGCTCAGTGGGAATAGAAGCAACCCAACTCCACCTGGTTAAGCCAGCCCCCTCCCTATAAAAAAAGGGGTGGAGCACAGAGCAGCTGTAGTTAACCGCTTGCTGTCCATCCACATTAGTGCATCTCGTACCTGTACTTCGCAGCCTTTTTCTCCGGTTTTGGAGTGTGCGCCTTCTGCCGGCCCGTGCTGTGATTGCACACAAGTTTGGTAGCTGATTATAGCCAATAATTTGGGCTGATTTTGGCTGAAGTCAACTGATCAGCTTGGACTAATCACAAACCGAGCTTTGTGTTTACAAAAACACAGAACTCTGTGTTCTGTGAACAGCGATCTGTCTGTTGCAGGGAGAAAAAGTAGACAGTTAAGTAAAAGCAGCACACATTACATATTGTTAGTCACACAGTTAGCCCGTTGATGGCCCCCAGATGTTAACCCCTTCCCAGCCAGTGTCATTAGTACAGTGACAGTGTACCAAATTAGCACTGATCACTGTACTTGTGTAACTATTAATGTCAGTGTCAGTAAGTGTACCTCCCAGCCAGCGTCAGCTAGTGCCACATTGCTCACCGCACAGTTCCAATATATGCCGCTGATCACTGCCATTGCCTATATAGTGTCACAGCAGTGTAAATTCCAGTATATATACCATAGTTTGTAGATGCGATAACTTTTACACAAACCAATTAATATACACTTATTGGATTTTTTTTTTACCAAAGGCATGCAGAATACATTTTGGCCTGAATTTATGAAGACATTTTTTTATTGTATATGTTTTACAACAGAAAGTAGAAAATATTGTTGTTGTTTTTTTTTGTTCCAAAATGTTCTGTTTTTTATATCACAAAAAAAAAATTGGTTATAAAATACCACCAAAAGAAAGCTCTATTTGTGTGAAAAAAAAAGATAAACATTTTAATGGGGGTGCAGTGTTGCATGACCAAGCAATTGGCAGGTAAAACAGCGCAGTGTTGAAAAGCAAAAAATGCCCTTGTGATGAAGGGTTACCTTCCCTAGCTCAAGTGGCTGAAGTAATACAAATTGTAAGGAAAGCATAGGGAAAGCTGACAAACTGCATAGGAAGTGATTACGGTCAGTTAGAAGACTGTATGTTAGATCTTTGTGCAATCAACCCTTTTTCTGCTATGTCCGTTCCCATTATTAGGGGCTTTTTTGCTCTTAATTCTATTTTGCAGTTCATTTGAGGTCAGCAGTCACTTTTAGCTGTTGTCTTATCCATAGTATTTTTTTTTTATTACTGTAAAGCTTTTTAAAGAAAGGGTTAGTATTTTTGTAGTTTTCTGTTGTAATGGAGTGTTATGGTTTAATTTCTTTTTGCATTTTATTTTTTATTTATGTTGATGGGGCCTTTTTTAAGTTTGTGGTGCTCAAAGCAGAGCAATCATTTGTGACTGACCATCTGCCCTTGGTGGTATCCCAGCAAGTACATCATTTGAAATATGAAAAACACTACAAAATTCACTAAAACACTACTAAATTCACTACATCCCCTTTTACTTATATAAAATAAAAGTTAGGCAAGCACAAGTTAGACCTATTATCCCTAGTAAAACTGTCCTGCTGCTGACAGTATTTTATTTTTTCTAGTAAAACACCTGCTTATACCCTTTGGCCCAGATTCTCAACCGAGATACGACGGCGTATCTCCAGATACGCCGTCGTATCTCTGCGTAGCGCGGTCGTATCTATGCGCCTGATTCTTAGAATCAGTTACGCATAGATATCCATTAGATCCGACAGGCGTAAGTCTCTTACGCCGTCGGATCTTAACTGCAATTTTTTTTGACCGCTAGGTGGCGCTTCAGTCGAATTCCGCGTCGAGTATGCAAATTAGCTAGATACGCGAATTCCCGAACATACGCGCGGCCGACGCAGTAAAGTTACGACGTTCACGTTAGGCTTTTGCCGGCGTAAAGTTGCCCCTGTTATATGAGGCGCAGCCAATGTTAAGTATGGCCGTCGTTCCCGCGTCAAAATTTTAAAAAGTTACGTCGTTTGCATAAGTTGTCCGTGAATGGGGCTGGACGTCATTTACGTTCACGTCGAAACCAATGACGTCCTTGCGACGTCATTTGGAGCAATGCACACTGGGATATTTTACGGACGACGCATGCGCAGTTCGTTCGGCGTGGGGACGCGCTTCATTTAAATGATACACGCCCCCTACCCGCGGAATTTGAATTCCACCGAGTGATTTACGCTACGCCGCCGCAACTTACGGAGCAAGTGCTTTGAGAATAAAGCACTTGCCTGTGTAAGTTGCGGAGGCGTAACGTAAATCAGATACGTTACGCCCGCACAATTTTGCATGGCTGTACGTGAATCTGCCCCTGTGTCTCTAGTACAATTTGGTCTATTGTCCCATCCCTGATTAACTGTCCTACTGCTGGCCAGTGTTACACTGCTGTATCTTACACAGTGTCTTAAAGTGTTTGTTAACCTCCAAAAAACAAACAGATTCTGTTTCCTTAAAGCATGTTATACAGCACAGTGCTTCTACCTATATGACCATGGCTCCCAGCGCTCATCTGACAGTTGGCTCTCTCTCTCCCTTCTCTCACTCCTTCCCGAATGATGTCAGCAGGAGGGCTCGGCCCCGCCCACTGGAACTGTGAGCCGAGAGAGAAGAGAGCTGAGAGGACAAGATTATATAGGTACAATCCGGCAGATTTTTTACAATACACAGGCACAGGGACACTTATTATGGTTCAGAGGGGATGGGAGGATTTGAAAGAAGTGGGTTAACAACCACTTTAATTCTAGTAGCAAAGCCCCAGCCTGTGCTCCTTGTCTTGTAAATTTGGGCCTAGCCTTGCTATTTAAAATGATCTTGCTGCTGGCTAGTTTTATACTGCCATGACATCAGTGATCTCTTTTTTTACCTTTTATTAATATTTGTATTGAGTTTTAAAAAGATTTTTACAGCACAACTTGAGAACTGCATTCCTCACAATATGAAATTCTGTGGTCTCCCAATTCTTGTAGCAAAGCACGTACCTGGGCTCATTTTCCACGGTACATTTTAGACAATTCTCCCTTATTTTAAATGTCCTGCTGCTGGCCATTGTACACTCCTTTATCATCTTAAATTTCAAAGTAGAATTAAAAAATGGTACAGTTTTCAAACTGTACAAAAGAAGCATTGTTGAAATGTTATATAAGAGGAAATTGCACAAATAAAATGGTGTAAAAAACCAAAGTGGTTTCTGAGTCTGTCAATTACATATATAACAAAGAAGTATTGCAATGGGAAAGTGGGGTGTACCACTTATTTTTAGGGAATATCAAACGCTACAATTTTAAACATAAGTAGAAACAAACTGAGCATTGTTTGGTGTGGCATAGGGAGAGCCAGAGAGGAGTTGGGTGACATTGCGCTGGAAAGGAATTGTTTGTATTCCCCAGTAAGGGCTGGTTACACTTGTGGCTCAGCATTGTGTTTTTACCGCAACCCAAACGCAAGTTTAAGAAAGGCCTACAGGAGTACAATACTTGTTTCACATTTTGGGTTTGTTCCCTTAACATTTTGTTGCCCACATGAAGCATGTGCACGGCTGAAAAGAGGGTAGGCTTTAGAGCCGGTTCACACAGAGGCGACTTGGGATCCGACTTGAAGTCGACCCAAGTCGTGCGGTTGAGAAAGTCAATGTAAGGGAATGGAGCCGTCTTAATGTACACTACTGAAGTCGCTCCGACTTCAGAAAAGGTTCCTGTACTACTTCAAATCGACTTCTAGGCGACTTGTAGGCAACTTGTACCCATTGATTTCAATAGAAGTCACCTCTAAGTCGGATCCCCTGTCTTAACTGAAGCAACAATACAGGAAGAGAAAATTGTTTTCTCAGGTAAACCCCTCTCTCCCACAGAGCTGATTGTTGATTGGCCACTGGAAAGCCTCCTGTCCTGGAGGCGACTTAAGGCTGCCTTGTAAGTTGCCCCAAGTCGTGCTGTGGTGCGTGCTCAGGTGAGAGCTGGTAAGATCTTCCATTATTTGATATCTTCAGTGTGACTGAGCCATTTCTATTCAGGGTGGACAAGGGCACTTCCATAGTTAGGAATACAAGAGCATGCTGCATTGACCATGTTTACCACAACGATTTTTGTGCGCATTAGGAGGCAAATGTATTTTATTATTAAAACCAAAAATGCAGGCCTTTTCAGGACAGGATGGTCAGTAAATTTCTGAGTGAGTGCAGAAGACTTGTATCTTAATGGCTTGTAGAGCTGAACAGGCCCAGAAATGAGAAGCATGTTTCCTGGAGCCGAGCTACATCCCTGACATGGGTAAATGGAACACAGTGTTGTTAGGGGTTCTTGTACCAGGGGGTGACAATTTTAAAGCCAGACTTCTTCTACCCATTACTGATAGATGACTCACTGTAGAGAGCAGTAGCGGCTGGAGTTTTTTTGTTTTTTGGGGGGCGGCAAACAATAAACCCGCATGCCCCCCTCAGGTCAGCCGGTGGCACTCCCCAGCCTGCTTTAGGTAGGTCAGTCAGTTGGCCATCTAGCCTGTCATTTACCCCATCTAGGTTGCGGGAGGGCAGCGGCTCCTGTGTCGGCAGGTGGTGGGCATCGGCCCCTGTGTCCGCAGGCGGCAAGCAGTGGCTCCTGTGTCCTCTCCTCCTCCTCTGCATCACGACGGCTTACGCCGTGCGTTTCCTCCCTCCTCCTAGGTGACCAATAGGATCGCCTGTCCTTTTATCCAATCAGGTGACAGGTCTCAAGACCCGCTTCCTGATTGGCCGGAAAGAGGATCAGTGTGGCAATAGCGAATTCTTATTCGCTATTGTCACACAACTGGGTGGGTGCAGAGTGCAGTGCTTTGCTCCCCGAGCCCACCCTTTTTTGAAGTCTATTACAGCCTCTGGCATGCTTTAAAAAAACACCCCCCCCCATTGGAATCCATGGTCCGGGGCCCTTTATGTAGATCAGGGGGCAGGACAAATCAGAGCTGGATTTGGAACGGCTTCAGTAGAAGCAATTTGTAAGTGAAGGAGAGATATTGGTGTGAAGGCCCAGTAGGTCCTGTAAACAGGCATTCACATTGAACGGGGTCATGGGGACACTGCAAGGATGTTTTTTTACCAAAAGCAGTCACCGTGTTCTTGACGTTCGGAATTTCCGACAACATTAGTGTGATAGTGTGTATGCAGCACAAGTTTGAGCCAACATTCCATCGGAAAAAAGTCCACGGTTTTCTTGACGGAAATTCCGATCGTGTGCACGCGGCATTACACATACCTAATGTGTTTGATGCTGTATTATGAAACAGAATTCTAAATGTCAGCCCTAAAAGCCCGGTGTAAGTGTTTAGGATATAACATAAAATGTTACAATGACTGGTTCCTACCAATAGCTCCAGAATGGAGCTGAGAGTGTTAGCTGACGGTAATAGAGCGGAGCAAATTTCAGATTTAAGGTCATATATGACATCTGACACATCACTATCAATATATTTTCTTAAGGGCAAGTCAGTTTATATATGCCAAACCTTCTTTTATCTATACAAGATCTACATATTCACTGCGTAACGTTTAAAAAGCTACACAGTGCTTGCATGAAAAAGATAACTGTAGGCAGTCATTAAAGTATTAAACCATAAAAGGCATCAAAGTATATCCAAAGCCATAGCTTTTTTTTTTTGGATAGAGTGGCGAATGGTTAAAATCCCTATCTGGTTTTACTTTTGCTGTATGTATCATTTGGAGATATTTGGAAAAAAAAAAAAGACAGTTGTAACCAGTGTCCCCACTAGAAGATTTCCGCTCTTCTCTTCTAGTCATAAGTGTACAATGTTGAATTTGCTATCACTTCTGTTCTGGGGACAGTGGATACCAGGACAAACAAAGAAGGCGAATCTACCCAGCGGGGACACAGACAGCAAGAAAAACCTGCCAGGTGTTTTAACCGTTTCAAACCTATTGAAAAGTTGACAAAGGCTGAAAACAAAATAAATTAAAGAAAATGTATCATTATATTTTGATAGATATGTCCATACACGTACTACTTTGTCCATTGCATCTAAGTGCTTTCTAACCCCAGTTGTGAGGCCTAAGAAGCTTCACCCTACCACCACCTTCTACCCCAGCTAAGTTGACAACAGCTATGAAGGGGATGGCTGATTAACAGCTCCAGCGTGTCTTGGTTATGATCACTTTTTCAAGACAAACAACGACAAGAGGAATACAGCGGGAGGGAGGGAGGGATGTGTCAGCCTCTGCATTCATCTTGCCGTTGCTTGTCTTGGGAAAGAGCTCACAGCTAAGACAAGCTGCAGCTTTGAATCAACCATCTCCATCATAGCTGTTGTTAGATCGGCTGCAGCAGAAGGGGAGGGGGGCAGGTCAGATCCATGGTTAGAAAGCACTTAGAAACATGGGACAGATTACTACATGTACTTTGTAGGGGTCAGAACTGTAAACATTATAATGATAGATTTTCATTAAACCAAATCCTTAAAGTAAAACTTTAGGCAATTTTTTTTTGCATTTTGGATAGAGCAAGGGAGGGTTAAAACCCGTCAGAGATTTTTACACCATTTGTGTCCCATTTCAAAGATCTACCTTAAAGCGGAGTTCCACCCTAAAATTGAAGTTCCGCTTTTTGGAACCCCCCCCGGTGTCACATTTGGCACCTTTCAGGGGGGAAAGGGGAGCAGATACCTGTGTAATGCAGGTATTTTGTCCCACTTTCGGGCATAGATAGTCGCATTATCCGCAGATATCTATGCCATATACCGCCCCCCCATATCTTCTGGGAGAAACACAGGTTTCAGAAGACAGCTGGGACCATTCAAATAGCATAACGCGACTGTGCAGTAGGGAACCAACTTGCGGCTTCACTTCCTGATTCCCTTACCGAAGATGGCGGTGTCAGCATCCAAGAGTCAAGGGACAGATCGGCTTTGGTTGCCGACAACGTGGGAGCCCAACACAGGTAAGTGTCCATATTTTAAAAGTCAGCAGCTGCAGTATTTGTAGCAGCTAACTGTCTGGAAAAAAAAATTGGCGGAACTCCGCTTTAACTTCCTGTCCCATAGCCAAACAGGAAGAGAGAGGGAATCCCTGCAAATTAAGGGAATTTCTTGGGGACCTCCAGGTCAACAGAACTGGTGTCCCCATTGGAATATTTCCCCTCTAATACTTTTCTGGGACAACCCAACCAGAACAGCTCGGATGATGGGGGCAGGCTTACTGAGGAGAAACAGGAAGTGAGAAATTCAGACAAAGAAAAAAAACATTTAGAAGGGAATTCGAAGGAAAAGGTAAGTGAACCAACAATGCACTAGCTTATTTAGAAAATAAAAAACAAACCTTTACAACCCCTTTAAATCATGGTGATTGTATATGGAAATGCATAGTCCCCTTTAATTCCATTGAGAATCATAGGACCTCTGCAGATTTTGGCCATCTGTTCCTTTTAATAGCCTGAAGCTTTATTTCTTTCTAGGTTTGGCCCATGCTGTTTGCTTCTGTTAACACCGTACTCTTCCATGTCAGCTTCGCCCTACCACTGCATCAACTGCTTTGGGGGTTTGCAGTTAAAAGCTGCTTTCGGAAAATGGTGTCACCTGTTCTTCTAAAATGATGAACAAGCCCAATTTCTGCTGCTGGGTCACTAAATTGCCCATTTTCCTGCTTGGTTCCCTTTTTCACATCCTCATTACTAATTGTTCTGAGTAAATATGGCTGCCCCTGTGTGTAGACATGATTACAAATTATACCAAGAAACAAAGTTTTTAAAACATTAGAACATATTATCAGATAATTTACATGAAGTTGATCTGCTTTACATATTTATCTAATAAAATCATTGAAATGGTTACAGGTATACATTCCCTTTATACCTGCACTTTGGCAGGAACACCAGAAAAGCCTACAGTAAATCTTAGGCCTCGTACACACGATAGGTTAACCAGAGGACAACGGTCTGATGGACTGTTTTCATCGGTCAAAACCGCTCGTGTGTGGGGCCCCATAGGTTATTTAACCATCGGTTAAAAAAAAGCCAACTTGCTTTAAATTTAACCGATGGTTTCCTAACCGATGGGAAAAAAAAACTATTGTTAGTACGCACAACCATCGGTTAAAAATCCACGCATGCTCAGAATCAAGTCGACGCATGCTTGGAAGCATTGAACTTCGTCGTTGTGTTTTACGTCACCGCGTTCTGACACGATCGGTTATTTAACCTATGGTGTGTAGGCGTGACGGACCATCAGTCAGCTTCATCGGTTAACTTAAGACAACTGTCCTTCAGTCCGTTTTCTTCGGATGGACTGATCATGTGTACGCGGCCTTAAAGTATATCTGTAGTCCAATTTTATTTATATTTTTTTATTTGGATAACATGGAAAAGGATTAGAACTCATGTCACAGTTTTACTGCTCTCCTGGGTCCAGGATGATTTCCTCTCATTTTCTGCCCCGGGAATAACCTTTTTTATCAGACAGGAAGAGAGGGAAAATCTCCAACAGCATCACCGGCAGAAATAAAAAAAGTTTTAAAAGTAAAATAGGGAAAGGCTAGAACCTCTGTCAGTGCCTTATTGTTGTCTGTTTTCACTCTCTGGTTAACCACTTCCCACCCACCAATGTACTGCAGACGAGTGGCCGCTGTAGGCAAAGAGATGTAACTGTACGTAACTGCAGCATTCCAGGTTTACCCCACTATTTGCTGTTTTTTTTGCTTTTGTAGTATTTTTTACCAGAATAAAAGGCACCACCTTTTTACCTTTTATTGGAGTGCGGCTGTCCAAAATTTCTTTCCTCCCATTTATGCTCTGTGCATTGCCTGCACCCACTGGATTTTGGGCTATTTTATTCACCACTGAGATACATCATCTGGAGCGGCGGTTCCTTCTTTCTAATGTTGCGACATCTACCACTATCCGATCCTGTCCGCAAAATCCAGATAGATGGTGGTCTTGTTTTCCACCTGTCTGGCGGATTGGATCAGATACAGTATAATCGGATGAAAACGGACAGGCGGTTAGTTTTAACACGATTTCCCCATAGAGGAGAGCGTGACTGGGTGATTTAAAAGAGGAAGAAAAAGCACCTCATAGTGCAGTAGATTTCATGAAAAAATCCCTTTATTCCATATGCTGGGCAACTCACATCTTAAAAACATTTAGCAGAAAACATTTCAAACGAGACTCACAGCCGCGGCTCAAGCCAGCCAGCTGGGGCGTGGTGACGTCAGGTCCTATAGCTCCAACCGACGCAGTGTTTCCCCGTATTAGTCATTGACTAGGAAAGGCACAGTGAGCGGAGACGGATCTGTCATCCACCTGCTCAGCGGGAATCAGCAGATGGATCCCATGCTCAGCAAGCGGAGTCTATCCGGCGGAGGCGCCTGTGTGAAAGGGGCATAAGGTGGCAATTGCAGAAATAATAATATAATATTAAAAATGTGGGTTTTTTTTCACAATAGTCATATCTAAAGTTATAACCATTAAAAATATGGTAACATTTTATTTCAGGGAATTGTTTCAAGAGAAACTGTGTTTGATGAGCATCTGGCATTTTTTTCTTCTTTTTTTGTCCAACCTTACTATTTATGTAACTATAATTAGATTAATAACATTTCATAGAAAGATTATTTGATTTCCATACAAAGGTTTCTGTTGGTGCATAACACTTTATCTTTGTAAGCTTTTAAGTAGGGTCATATATTGGTGAATCTGCTGGACAATGCATTTCATTACATAGGACAATTTTTTGGGCACTTTACTAAGAAATGTTCCAACTTTACTTCCATGGGAGTTTTCCAGACAAAGTTCAGTAACCAAGCCCACAGAATAGATTTAGCTGTGATCATCCTATCTGTTTAAAAAGCACATTGAACATTTTTTAAATGCCTTTTACCTACCGTATTTATTTATGTATTTTGTTTGTGTGTTTTATAATTTTTAACATCAGATCGCATTTTATTATAAATATGGGGCCAGATTCACATACAAATACGTTACGCTGCGGCGGCGTAACGTATCCCATTTACGTTACACCGCCGCAAGTTTACAGCGTAAGTGCCTGATTCACAAAGCACTTACCTGTAAACTTGCGGCGGCGTAGCGTAAATCCGCCCGGCGCAAGCCCGCCTAATTCAAATGGGGCGGGCACCATTTAAATTAGTACTGCGCATGCTCCGTCCCTAAAATTTCCCAACGTGCATTGCCCTAAATGACGTCGCAAGGACGTCATTGGTTTCGACGTTAACGTAAATGGCGTCCAGCGCCATTCACGGACAACTTACGCAAACGACGTGAAATTTAAAAATTTGACGCGGGAACGACGGCCATACTTAATATTGGTTAGACCACCTAGAGGGCATGCTTAGTTTTACGCAACGTATCTCTACGGAAACGACATAAATTTAGAGCGACGGGCAAAGCGGATGTTCGTGAATCGACGTAACTAGTCATTTGCATATTCTACGCCGACCGCAATGGAATCGCCACCTAGCGGCTGGCCTAGAATTGCAGCCTAAGATCCGACGGTGTAAGTCACTTACACCTGTCGGATCTTAGGGCTATCTATGCGTAACCTGATTCTATGAATCAGGCGCATAGATACGACCGGCTGGACTCAGAGATACGACGGCGTATCAGGAGATACGCCGGCGTATCTCTTTTGTGAATCTGGCCCATGTTTATTACTTTTTATTGCATAAAATACAGTACATAAGTGTGTATAGGATTTCTGCTCTCTTCTACAGTTAATAATGAACACATTTTGCAACACGCAAGAAACATTGGTGAATTTTTTTTTTTTTTACATTTCCTCGTACAAGTTCTTTTATATTGACCTATGTGTTTCAATTTTTCTCCGGCAGGTGGAAAGAGAGATTGCTATCCTGAAGCTGATTGAGCATCCCCACGTTCTCAAGCTGCATGATGTCTATGAAAATAAGAAATATTTGTAGGTATTTACAGACATTCCCTTGCTTCCACCAGCTTGCGGAGCTTTGGGCATCTGTATTCCTTGGCATGAGAGAAGTGCATGCATTGTCACTGCTTTGGGCAGCCGCTACTTCTGAGCTTTGCTTAGTAATCTGGATGTTATGTAAATCACAAGCATCTTGCTTTTAATGCTTTGCTGGGTTACAGAAACATATCATAACCGTTTGTTCTTCTTTTGTGAGGCTTACATAAAATATTAAAAAGTATTTCAGAGGAAACTTGGCCTGCCAAAACTGGTGCTTTCTCAATGTATGCTATTATGTATATGACTTGTGGTTACAGGTAAATACGTATTTTATTTGTATGGCTGTATTAACAAAACAACATATATGGATAATAATATACATAAATCCAGATAGGATATGATTTTAAAAGTTCACTGCGTTGTTATTAAATACCCCCCATCCCCAGAAAGCAGCTAAACTCTGGGGCTCAATAATAATACTTGTATGATTCTGCAGCATAAGCCCCAATTTAAAGTGTTACAAAACCCACTACAGTAAAATCAGTCTGTGGGCCAGATTCACGTAGAATCGCGGCGGCGTAACGTATCGTATATACATTACACCGCCGCAAGTTTTCATCGCAAGTGCATGATTCACCAAGCACTTGCGTGAAAACTTACGCCGGTGGCCTCCGGCGTAAGCCCGCGTAATTCAAAGGGGCGTGTGCCATTTAAATTAGGCGCGCTCCCGCGCCGGACCTACTGCGCATGCTCCGTTTTGAAATTCCCGCCGTGCTTTGCGCGAAGTGACGTCATTTTTTCGAACAGCGACGTGCGTAGCGTACTTTCGCATTCCCGGACGTCTTACGCAAGAAAATTTTTTTTTGAAATTCGACGCGGGAACGACGGCCATAGTTTAACATGGGCTGTGTAAAGTTAGGGCAGGTAAAACGACGACTAACTTTGCGACGGGAAACTAGACTAGCAACGACGTAACGAACGCGAAAAACCGTTGTGGATCGCCGTAAAACCTAATTTGCATACCCGATGCTGAAATACGACGCAAACTCCACCCAGCGGCGGCCGAGGTACTGCATCCTAAGATCCGACGGTGTAAGACAATTACACCTGTCGGATCTAAGGGCTATCTATGCGTAACTGATTCTATGAATCAGTCGCATAGATACTCTGAGAGATACGACGGCGTTTCAGAGAAACGCCGTTGTATCTCTTCTGTGAATCTGGCCCTGTATGTGCAGTAAAGCATGCTTTTATACTCACTGTGGAACCTAAGGGGTTTAATCTAATCAGCACAGGGCCAAACAGCACTGTCCAGACAGAGGGTCAGGGGTCCTGAAGCCTCGTAAGACAGTCAGAGGAGAATAAAAACTCCCCCTACAAGCTTTAACCAGTGCTCGGCTGGACACTGATAGAAGTCACAAGACTGTTATATACTGCTGATGAGAAAAGGTTCCATGTTCTGTGTACTGTGGGAGACCAGATATAGTGAATGCAGGTTCCTGGGTTTAGTAACACTTTAAATGGGTAATCTACAGACTGGTCCTCCATTTCCCCTCTGTAATGACAACAAGACTGGTCGGAGAACTGCACTTTCTAAGTCTGAATAGAGCTGCATTCCTTAGTCACTTAAAGCGGAGTTCCTCTTCCCCAGCAAAAAAGCTTCTGAATTTTAATACTAGGACACTTACCTGTCCTGGAATTCAGCAATGTCAGCACCCCTGCCGATGGTTCCATCGGCTCTCGGTGTTACCACCGCCATTGCCTGTAAGGAAAACCGGCAGTGAAGCCTTGCCAGCCTCTTTTGTTTTTCCGGCAGTTTTCCTGTTGGAAAAAGTCCGATGGAGCATACACACGGCTGGGATTCCCGGCCAAAAGCTCTCATCTGACTTTTTCAGACGGGAAAACCGTTCATGTGTACGGTGCATGAGAATGTCCCAGTCAAAATCCAGACCTAAATCCAATTGAGAACCTGTGGCAAGACTTGAAAATTGCTCTTCACAGACACTCTGGGGCTGATCCACAAAGAGAGTACGCCGGCGTATCTACTGATAGGCCGGCGTACTTTCAAATTTCCCACGTCGTATCTTTGGTTTGAATCCTCAAAACAAGATACGACGGCATCTGGGTTAGATCCGACAGGCGTATGGCTTCGTACGCCTTCGGATCTTAGATGCAATACTTCGGCGTCCGCTGGGTGGAGTTCTCATCGTTTTCCGCGTCGAGTATGCAAATTAGCTATTTCCGACGATCCACGAACGTACGTGCGGCCGTCGCATTCTCTTACGTCGTCTCTAGTTGCCTTTTTCCCGCGTATAGTTAAAGCTGCTGTTTTGCGGCGTATAGTTAGACTTACCATGTTAAGTATGGGCGTCGTTCCCGCGTTTCATTTGAATTTTTTGCGTAATTCACGTCTATGTTAAAAAAAAATGACGTCCTTGCGACGTCATTTAGCGCAATGCATGGCGGGAAATTTAGGGATGGCGCATGCGCAGTTCATTTGACGCGGGGACGCGCTTCATTTAAATGAAACATGCCCCCTAATTGCCGATTTGAATTACACGCCATTACGCCGCCAGAGATAGACTATGCCGCCGTAACTTACGGCGCAAAATCTTTAAGGATTCGAACTAAAGCCAGGTAAGGTACGGCAGCGTAGCGTATCTCTGATACGCTGCGCGGGTGCAGATCTCTGTGGATCTGCCCCTCTCCATCCAATCTGACAGAGCTTGAGCTATTTTGCAAAGAAGAATGGGCAAACATTTCACTCACTAGATGTGTAAAGCTGGTAGAGACATCTCCAAAAAGGCTTGCAGCTGTAATTGCAGAGAAAGGTGGTTCTACAAAGTATTGACTCAGGGAGGCGGAATACAAATGCACGCCATACTTTTGACATCTTTATTTGTAAAAAAAAAATGTAAAAACATTTATTATTTCCCTTCCACTTCACAATTATGTGCAAATTTCAAGGGGTATGAATACTTTGTTCAAGGCATTGTACAACATAGTGCTTGTGTGGTATAATTTATCCCTTTCTGTGCTGTAAAATTCCTGGATGATCTTGCCAGTTCCTGTGTCCCCCTTAGTATGCTGACCACGGTAATCATGGCTGCTGATCCATGATGCCATAGTCAGTTTACGTGCCTCCGTCATCCGGCAGTCTCTCTCTCTCTCTCATCCTCCCTCCTTGCCTGTCAGCTCAGGAGTCTGTGTGTCAGCCATCTCCCTGCCCCTCCTCTCCCACTGCCATGGTCGTAATTGTAAAATCACGAATCCCAAATCCTGGAAGCCCCTATTTTACAGAAGGATATACTGTACAATATCTGTGTTTTAAAAATAATGCAGGGCAATACCTTTTTTCAGAGCGCCGCTGTCAATGGGGAATCTCAGCCCCTCCCACTGTAGTTCTCAGATTGGGAAAGCTGAAAGCCAGGAGGTCACCTGAGTACAAAACGGTGCGCTGAAAGAAGGTATTTTGATGAAAAAAAAAAGAAAAAGAAAATAGCTTCTGCACAGTATACCTTTTTGTAACAGAGGAGCTTCCAGGATTTGGGATTTTACAACCACTTTAATGTTACAGAGTTGTGCTACAGTTCATGTGGATGCTGCACCACTTTTTGTTTTTTGCAGAGCATTTGTGGTACTCTGTGAAGCAAGTGGGTTTCAGTGTGCTGTCTAGGCACATTGAGATGTCATATAAAAGGAACTGTGCACGGTAAATGCGTGTATTTAATGCATGCTACTGTAAAGAACTGTTGTGAATTGGCCTTTACTGATACCTGAGATGTCAGATTCAAAATGGCAATCATCAAAAATTGTATCAAATCAGGTCTCTTCTGTATTCAGGTTCTCAGTAACAAACACTTTCTGTCAAAGGCATTGTATAGTGTCTCCTCGCATTTCGCCTAGTCTGTTTTGGCTGGATTCTTTTTCAGATGGCATGCTGCTGCATGGGGAAGGCTCTGGGCATGGTCATCTAAGGACATGGAAATGTTATTCATTGAGAGCACAGAACATTGCAGATTTTCAGTTGCACATTTCTTTTGATACAAGTACAGATTTCTTCATACTGAAGAGAAGCCTTGGTTTAGATGTATTCTTTCTATAGCTGTAATGATAATTCTGTAAGCAAGAGGTACTGCTGTTATTAATAAACACACCCCTCCTCCTTTTTATTTTGCATGACTTTCATGGATTGGCACTATTAAATGGAAGTGTGATGACACCTGTGGTTGCCACCTTTTCTTCAAGCCAAAACCGAACACTTTAGCCACACACTGTACAATTTTATTTATAAGGGGAACGCTGTGGGCTCTGGTGTAAGGGTTCCCAAAGCCCCCCGTGCATCAGAGTACACAGAGTACCCCTTACATCTGAGCCCCTCTTACCTTAGTGTACTCACTCGCTTGGAGACAGGAGAGAGATGGGAGGGAGGGGGGAGACTTCAGTCAAAGACATCAGATGGTGAGCTCACTCACCCGAGGATGGAGGCTCAGGACTTGACACCTTTTTCCATGATGTATCTGCCGGTTGCTGAGCTTTTAACTTCCAGCCCACACACTCCTATCCTGAGGCCCAGAACACTGGGCATTGGAGTGTGGGTGGGCAGATAGAGTGTAGGGGTAGGAGGAGGAGCAAATCAAGCCCTCTCTCCTCTCCTGTCCTTGTAGGGGGATGGGGCCCATGTGCACACCTATGCACTCAGCGGTTGTGGTACTTGGTGAGCCACAGTCCATTCTGAATATTGTGTCTGGGGTTTCAGGTGGTCCGAAACCCAAACACACGATTCAAAATCCGGACTGTCCGGATGAATCCCGGACAAGTGGCAACCCTAGTGTCACTTCGTTTTTGCAATGGCATGCTTGATATTCTAAGTCTGTTTATAACTTTCATGTTGTGCTAATAGAGTCCAATGTGGACTCATCCCTGCCACTTTATTGTCTAATCAGTAGCCATGAGGTTTGTGTGCTCTTCCTGTAATTGGCAACATTTTTGGGCTGAGGCATTCCCCGTCCTGCAGTCGCACATATACTCACCCCCATAGGTGTGCGCAGCCTATTGCATTAGGGTGTGCACCCCAAAGCTCAAACACGTATTACCGATAACTCACAATGTTCCATCAGAAAGGGAAGGGGCCGGTAAATTACATATTTACCGTCCCCTTCACCCACACATCCTAAAACAAGACAAAAATTTTGCCCTGGACTTCATCCAGACCGGCCCTCTTTAATTTTGCAAACGCGCACAAAAACAGTGTATAAACTATACGCAATTGCGCAAAAAAAGCCTCCTCCTTACATCAGAGTCCCTAGAGAGCCGTCCCTTTCACCAGGGTCCCCAGAGAGCCTCCCCCCTTACATCAGGGTCCCCAGAGATCCCCTCCTTACATCAGGGTCCCCAGAGAGCCCCCCTTACATCAGGGTCCCCAGACAGCCACTCTCACCTACATCAGGGTCCCAGAGAGCCTCCTCCTTACATCAGGGTCCCCAGAGAGCCCCTCCTTACATCAGGGTCCCCAGAGATCCGCCATCACCTACATCAGGGTCCCAGAGAGCCTCCCCCTTACATCAGGGTCCCCAGAGAGTCCCCTCTTACATCAAGGTCCCCAGAGAACCCCCCTTACATCAAGGTCCCCAGAGAGCCACCCTCACCTACATCAGGGTCCCAGAGAGCCTCCCCCTTACATCAGGGTCCCCAGAGAGTCCCCCCTTAAATCAAGGTCTCCAGAGAGCCCCCCTTACATCAGGGTGCCCAGAGAGCCCCCCTAACATTAGGGTCCCCAGAAAGCCCCCCTTACATCAGGGTCCCCAGAGAGCCACCCCACCGTTGGTGTCAGTGAAAGGAATAATGCCCTATTATTGGTGTCAGTGAAAGGAATAATGCCCCATTATTGGTGTCAGTGGAAGGAATAGCGCCCCATCATTGGTGTAGTGGAAAAAATAATGCCTTATCGTTGGTGTCAGTGGAAGGAATAGTGCTCCATTGTTAGTGACAGTGGGAGGAATAGTACCCCATCATTGGTATCAGTGGAGGGAATAGTGCCTCATAGTTGGTGCCAGTGGAAGGAATAGCGTCCCATCTTTGGTGTCAGTAGAATAAATAGTGCCCCATCGTTGGTGCCAGTGGAAGGAATAGCGCCCCATCTTTGGTGTCAGTAGAAGAAATAGTGCCCCATCATTGGTGTTAGTGGGAGGAATAATGCCCCATCCTTGGTGTCAGTGAAAGGAATAGTGCCCCATTGTTGGTGTCAGTGAAAGGAATGGTGCCCCATTGTTGGTGTCAGTGAAAGGAATAGTGCCCCATCATTGGTGTCAGTAAAAGGAATAGTGCCCCATCATTGGTGTCAGTGTGAGGAATAGTGCCCCATTGTCAGAGTCAGTGGAAGAAGTAGTGCCCCATTATTATTATATTATTTTAACATTTATATCAGTGGGAGGAATGGAGCTTTGTATCTGTGGGAGAAATCCCCAAGGACCAGATAAAGGCAGGCAAAGGGACGCAGTTTGGAGACCACTGCGCTAAACAGATATAAAAGGCCTATTTACCGTAAGATGTTTGTGTTATACCTTTTTCTGTATTAGCAGCGGCCTTCATTTTTCAAAACAAAAATGCCCCTAAGGGATACTACCAGCCCTCTATGCCCATGTATAGGGTCTGTTCAGGCTGAGACATTTGCTTAATGATAGATTTCAACAAAGGGGAAAAATAAAGGACACATTTATGACCCAGACTGTTCCTATAAATACCAATAACCTAAAGGGCAGACGTGTAATATGTAAAATATATTGTCTAGGCTTGTTGGCCGTGAAGTAACTGGAACCTATTCTGCATATAATCGTGAAACTGTCAGGCAAAAAAAAATAATACTGCTTTGATTGATGCTTGCAAATGTAGGAAAGGAGGGAGACATTAGGAGATTAATGACTTCTGCGTAATGCCATGGAACTCAGATGATCCTGTCCAGATGAGATATTGCAATAAATATGTGTGTACATTGTTCTTGTAATATATAACACTAGATTCAGTCATTGGTGGTGCATTTGAATCAGGTAATACATTAATGATGTTCTGTGTAAATCAATATGTGTGTCTTTATTAAAGCTGAACTCTGGAACTAGGGTGACCACATTTCCAAACTGCCATTCAGGGACACACCCCCTCTCTCACCTTCACCAAAAAAAGATGAGGGGGGCAGGGGAAAATGTAGTATCAGGGTTGATGGGGAATTTAAGTTATTTGTCAGGTGAATGTGCCACTTGCCACCAGATGCAGTGGTGCTCTCACTCCCTCTACATGAGCCACGTGCATAGAAGGAAATGAGTGGCGTCACTATCTGGAGAGTGAAGATCACACCAGTCCCTGCTGCTTGCCACTGGGTGCCGGAGAAGGAGGAAGTGCCAAGGTGGGTGGGGACAGCAGTGCTGCACTAGGCACAGGCCTTGCTCCCGGTCTCACTGTCTGAGAGTAAATTGTCAGGCAGCGCTGGCCCTAGCAACCAGTTCTGGAAATGTATTTATTAGTAGGGGGTGGCTGTGTCCTGTATTTCATTCCGGGACATTGTATTGTCCCGGAATGAAGGTGCCAGGGACCCAGGACAGACATGTCAATTGTGGGACAGTCCCGGGCAATCCGGGACACGTGGGCACCCTATCTGGAACACAAAAATGTCCTTGCAGTGGGGTCCCCACCCACTGAAAGGATAAGGAGGGTATAGGAAGAGGCTTTATATTCTAGCTATTACCCCATTACAGCAGGCTTCAGTACTGACCTTTTCTCCCCGAAGTTTAGGCCTGTGGGGAGTCTGGACATAATCACATACAATGAAGAGCTATTAATGCTGAAAAAGGGAAGTTTTTCTCAACATTGCAGTGTAGCACCCTCTAGTGTGATACTAGTGTGAGTGCAGGGAAATTTGTGCCTGACTCATGCTTAAAGGGGTTGTAAAGGTAAATGTTTTTTCACCTTAATGCATCCTATTTCTTACCTAAGTCCTCGAAAGTCCCGCGCTCGCGCCGTCATCCTCCTCGTTTCTGAGCCTGGCCGTTGATTGGCTACATTGGATGGATTGAAAGCAGCGCAGCCATAGGCTCGCACTGCTGTCAATCACATCCAATTATGCGGCGTGTCGGGGGCGGGGCCGAGTGATACAATGCGTGGCAATAGCCGCTGGCTGTATCACGGGAGCGCGCCCACAGGAACTCAACACCATGCGAGCAAGCTCGCATGAAGGTGTTGAGTTCTTGCGGGCAGGAGCCGAGATAGCCGCCGAGGAACCCCAAAAGACCAGATTTGGGGACACTCTGTGCAAAATGAGCTGCACAGTGGAGGTAAGTATAACATGTTTGTTATTTAAAAAAAATCTAAAAGAGTCTGTAATTGAGTCAAGATTTATTATACTGTAGTTCAGGGCTGGGTGACTCATACATTCTGCTCTCTGGTGCCTCCCCTGGTTCTGGTAAGTTGGAGGACATTCTGAAGGCTGGAGGGCAGAGGTTAGGGGGGCTTTTCTAGGAAGCTTAGCCAATCGCCAGGCAGTAGGCCTGGCAGGGAACAAAGTGAGCTCTTAAAGGGGTTGTAAAGGCAATTTTTTTTTAAAATAACAAACATAATATCCTTACCTCCCCTGTGCAGCTCGTTTTGCACAGAGTGGCCCTGAACCTGGTTTTCTGGGGTCCCTCAGCGGCTGTCTCGGCTCCTCCCTGCAAGAACTAAACACCTTCATGCGAGCTCTCTCGCATGGTGGTTAGTTCTTGTGGCCGCGCTCCCGTGATACAGCCGGCAGCTATAGCCGCTCACTGTATCACTCGGGCCCGCCCCCCGGTGAGCCATGTCATTGGATGTGATTGACAGCAGCACAAGCCAATGGCTGCGCTGCTTTCAATCCATCCACTCTAGCCAATCAACGGCCAGGCTAAGCGGGGAAGACGACATTGGGGGCGAGAGCAGCAGGTGAACGGGCTCAGGTAATTAAAACGGGGGCGGTATAAGATCCTTGCAGAAATGTGGGCAAATGTCTATTCAGCATGTCCCTGAATGACATCATTAAGAATGTCACCGGAGCAAGTGAAGCTTTCTACCCCAGACCCGAAATCCTATGGATTGCTGTTGCAAGGCAGGTCCTTCCTTCTCTGCTCACAAATGTCTTTTTTGGCCAAGGTTCCTCCCCTAAGGACCACCAAAGTACACCAAGCCTTCTATCTCCTCCACCGCCATCATTGGCAGCCCAAGGCCTCCAAGCCTGCTGAAAAAACATATTCGGCATGAAGGTGTACCTCCACCACAACACCTCAAGGTGGGGACAACACCTTCTGTTTTTCAGAGATCACTGGCTTGCTCACACTTCCTACAGATGGGTTTTGAAGGTTGTTTCTTCAGGCCACAAGACAGAATTCCAGTCCCTGCCACTGGATAGCTTTTTTTCCCCTCCAACCTCTGTTTTCCCCCGCAGTGTGTGGCCAACTTGCACTTTGTGGTTCAGGGACTCCTGGATCAGGAAGTCATAGCTCCATTCTCCAAGTGGTACAAGGGTTCTTCCAATTCTGGACTTGAAGGCCTTGAATTTCTTCCCGAAGGTGGGCAAGTTTAGTATTGAGCCAGTGCGCTCAGTTGTTGCTTTCTTACTTTAGAGGACCTTCTAGCTTTGATAGGCATCAAAGATGCCTAATTCTACGCCCCCATTGTTGTTTTCATCACAGATTCCTTCTGTTCGCTGTGGGGGACTAAGTGTATACTTTCAAATTTTAGCTCTTCCTTTCAGTTTAGCTTCAGTTCTGTGCATCTTCACCATGCTTACAGGGGATAACAATTGTTGGGTAACCATCACGATCCATACCTCGAGGACCTTGGCTGGGTTCTGAATCTGTGCAAGTCGGTCTTGGCTCCCTCTCTGCGTCTGGAGTACTTGGGACTGCTTTTGGCCATGTCCATGGCCAAGGTATTTCTCTCCCAGAAAGAACTTCAGAAGTTGCGTCTTTAATTTTTTTGCCTTCTTTCCCTGCGGATGGCATCTATTCATTTTGGCATGAAGATTCTGGGCTTCATGGTGGCTGCTTTCGAAATTGGCCCTTATGCACAACACCACACCAGACCACTTCAGTGGACCAGAGTTCCCAGGTCCAGTTTTCCCATGAACATCCTGAAACCCCGGGCGATCCACATTTCTCTGGCTTCTCCAGGGCTGTCCGAGCAGGGTGCAGTGAGACAACGCCAAATTACAGACAGCAGTTTGAGTACTTGGGGCCCTTCTCTTGTCCTTCAATGAATAAGAAAATTGGATTTTTGTACTCACCGTAAAATCTTTTTATATGAATTCATAGCATTTTGGCTATCATGGAGTTTGTGTCCTGTTACTGTTGGTTACTAACTGAATCCTGTTTTGCAGCTCGGGGGTTTGGCCACCACCAGAGGGCCAACCCCTAAGCGTGCTTTAGTTGTAAAAAACAGTGTCCTGTTCCTGAAGGTGGTGACATCAAACCCATCCACGACAAAGTTCAGCTGTGTCCTTTAATGAACTTAGAGAGAAGTATTTTACGGTGAGTACAAAAAAGATATTTTTTCCTTTTGGGTTTAATGTTTTCCATACTGTAAATTAATAAAAGCTGATCATTATAAGCACAGTATTAAAGTGGAGTTCCACCCATAAATATAACATTACATCAGTAGTTTTAAAAAAATGTCATTAGTCCTTTACGATTTTTTTTTTTTTTTTAGATGCCTTCAAAGTGTTGTTGCTAGGCAGAATAGTTAATCTTCCCACTTCCTGCACCTAGGTGCTTAATGCTTCCTAACCTACACCGCACAGACTCCTGGGAATGTAGTGGGTGTAACTTTCCAGGAGTCTGTGCACTCCCCAGTCTTAAAGAATCATGTGACTTGGACAGCACAGATGCTGAAACCTGATCTGACACTGCTTGTGCAGCACTGAGCATGTGCGAGATCTGCAAGGCTGAAATCCAGGAAGTCATACAGTCTGGCTTCATGATGCCCACACTTAAGATGGCCCCAGTCTATTTCTATTTTATAAAGTGTCTAAATGCTGTAACAACCTAACATAACGGACCTTAGTTTACAGACTAACTTTACTAGAATACATTAAGCTTGTGTATTACAGGGGTATTTATATTTAAAAAGTGAAATTGTGGCCGGAACTCCGCTTTAAGTTAGTTTTTATTCAACGCCCTAAATACCACCTTTGCTAAAGTTTGTTTAAGGAAGTAAAAAAAAAAGTAACAGACTTATTGTCCAGATCACCAGGTAAAAAATAATGAAAAAAAAACTAACAAAAGGAAGCAAAGGCTTTTCCTGCTGCAAAATGTTACATTTTTGTTTTAGGGTTTATTGCTGTATTAGGTCAGATAAAATAAAGATTCATTGTAAAATAAAGCTTTTATCGGCTAAATGACCACCTTTATATACTGTAAAAAAAGATCCACTTCAAATGACATTTTTGGATTGAGAATTTTAGGAAAAATGTTAATGAAGAAAAAAAAAAGGAGTTAAAAGAACAAAATAATTATAAAACAATCTATTTTAGTGAATTGTAGGTAACGTGCCATTCCAGGTAAGCATTTCACATCATACTGCAAATAATATAACTCAGCAGAAACACATTTTGGCACATCATGCCATTACAGCAAATTATGCCAATATACAGTAACATAACACATTGAAATACAGCACAATATTTCAACCTGCAACAACAAATTATACCACACCACAACAACATTTTATAGCAAAGATCAACAACATTTCAGATGGCAAAGCACACATTATATCACTCAACAAACGAGGATTATGCTGCAAATACAATAAGCAACTTTAAATTATATTATGCGACAGAAGCATAATATATGACCGGTTCATTCCCAGCTTCCTTATGTGCAGATCTACTCATATTTATCCAAAATCCATGTCTTTTATTATTCAGACAGACCCTATATTTAGTCCCTAAAAACCTCCCAAATTAAAGGAACTGATGATGCAAGCTGAACTATGTCAATAGACATATCTACCCCCTTCATCACCACCAGCCCCTATCACATTCATTCAGCAATTTATAACTAATACCAAAAAAATTCTCCCTGCACATCGGTGGTCATTGTAATCACGTTTGTTTTATTGATGATCATTCTAAAATCTCATGAAAAATTGGTGGCTAGTGTAAATGTCCAATTACTATGCAGGTCAATGTAACCTCCTGTCTTGTATATTGGAAAAGATGAAAAAAAGAGGAAACAGGAAAGGTTACTTAAAAAAATATCAGCAAAGACGCAATCCAGAACAGGATTCTTCTGACCAGGACATGAGAAAACACAGAAACACACATATTTATAAAAAGTATAAATTTATACAAAAAGTGCTAACACAACCAAATGTTAATAAATTATACGTAATAATCCCTACACCAAGTGAGGAAATCTTCTATATTTGACCAATGTTCTTCCAATAGTGCATCAATTGACACCACCACCAAGAATGCACATTCACCGCCAATTCAGTGACCTCTAACTTAATAAAGGTCAATAAGCGCTGTATGATTAGCCAAATACACCTTCAATTCGATCACCATTCCTTAGTAAATCTTCTGAGACATCATCCTATCCTCCAATATTCGCTCCACACCGCAACATCAGACCACCAGAGAAATATAAACTAAGCATAGTATTTTATTAAACAGATAAAAGCATAAAAATTATATTTCACTCACTTTTAAAAATGCCCAACCTCGTCACCAATATAAACAACCTTAAAAGAAGCTAGCACCACCATGTCTCTGACTGGTAGTCGGTGTGCATTCCAAACACCAGAAGTTTAAGCCAGACACAAATTCAGAACTGAACCCGGAAGTGAAGGCATCTTCAGGAAGCCACGGAGGTGCCATTTTCTCAGAGGAATTTATATATCCCAAAACCCTCTGATTGGTTATTGAATATTCATAATGCAAATCGGCTGTGTACATAGGGAACAACAGGGAAGGTCACTAACAAAACAATATACAACCTAAAACCATCAAATATTCATTTATGAACCAGTCATTAAAAAAAAAAAAATACACCCATATAAATCTCTTAGTTCATATTTTTTAAATACATGTGCCATCTAGTGGGAGTAGTTCATATTACTATTCACATATACAAAATGTATTTAATAATAGTATCAAAAAATGGCTATTCAGCAACTGGGCTCCAAGAATATATAGACATAGTGGGCTAGATTCACATAGATCAGCGGATCTTTAGATCCGCGTGATCTATTTGATTTAAGATCCGCTGCTGCAAGTTTGAGAGGCAAGTGGATAATTCACAAACCACTTACCTCCAAACTTGCGGCGGCGGATCGTAAAATTCAAATTCCGTGGTTAGGGGGAGTGTACTATTTAAATCAGGCGGGTTCCCCGCCCAGATTTAAATGCGCATGCGCCGTCTGCGAAATTTCCCGGCGTGCATTGCTCCCACTGACGTCGCTAGGACGTCAGTGGTTTCGACGCTTACATAAATGACGTCCATCCGTATTCGAGAACGACTTACGCAAACGACGTAAAAAAATTCAAAATCGACACGGGAACGACGGCTATACTTAACATTGGCTGCGCCTCATAGAAGCAGGGGTAAGTATACGCCGGGAAAACCGCTACGGAAACGTCTTAACAACACTGCGTCGGGCCCGCGTACGTTCGTGAATTCGCGTATCTCGCTGATTTACATATTTCTCAGCGTATACCAGCGAGAACGCCCCTTGCCATTTTTAAATTGCAGGTAGGATCCGACGGTATCTTAGGCATATCTATGCGTAACTGATTCTATGAATCCGGCGCATAGATACGACCAGCCTAACTCTGAGATACGACGGTGTATCAGGAGATACACCATCGTATCTCTCTCTGAATCTGGCCCTACATTTTTGGCATCAAACTTTACACTATTGGATAAAAGTACTGCTTCTGTTATTGTTACTGTTGGTGGTTCTATCCCAATTTTAAGCCTACATATTTGGGCAGTTATGTGATACAGATAAGTAGTACTGTAATTGTGCTTCTCAATTGTGGCACTCATGTATTTAGATTTAGAGACCATGCATGGATATCCATTATTGTCTTAGAGGAACCCAAATTATTAATTATGCTCCCTTATTACAAGGTTTGTTGCTATATTTACATACTCTTTGCGCTTTCAATGGTTTGCATCAGTTTTTATAACTGTGAAGCGCTAGGTATGGAAGGTATAAGGTATTAAACTTTTTTGAACCATGATTTTAAAAGGTACCAAGAAAATTCATATCAATAGACAAGATGCAAAGACCTCTCTGGGGGTGACCAAATGAGACCACTTCCCTGCATACAGTGCTTCTGGGAAAAGATTTCAGCTAAACATCTCCTGCTGTGCGTACATCCTAATTAAGCATATTCCCTGTATTTAACATGTGATGTTAAATACTATTTGCATAATGTGGCTTTAGCCCCTGTGATGATTAAATATTTAACTCATGAGGGGCTGGCTTAGGATGCCAGAGCATCACAACCCTATTACATTGACCGTCCATGTAGAATCACTCTTTCCATTGGGGCTCTCTTTCCATTGGGGCTCAATGTAAATACCCCTTTATATTGGTGTTAAGTGGAAGAATAGTTCCTTTATATTGGTGTCGAGAAGGGCCACCTATAATTGTGTCAATAAGAGAGGGACCTCCTATTATTGGTTTTAGCTGGAGAAGAAGGCCATTGATTGATATTCAGTGGTTCTTTTACTCAAGCTGAAGTTTAAGAGCAGAAGGTGATGCTACCATCAACTCGTACTAGTGATACCACTAGAATTTAGCCTCGTACACACGATCAGATTTTCGGATGACGTCCGTCCATTTTTTGTAGCATGCTAGTCTCATGTCGAAAGTGAAGAGGTTACTCACCATATGAAAATTCTTATTTCTGAGCATGCGTAGTCTTGGGCCCCTTTCACACACGTGGACTGTTTAGGTCGGCCTGTCAGTTTTTTAGGCAAACCTGAACGGATGCTCCATGCACCTCTATGGAGCCATGGATGTCAGCGGTCACATGCCCGCTGACATCTGACCTGCTCCTATCCGCTAAAGTGTGACGGATGGAAACCCTATTTTCCATCCGTCTGGCGGATCAGATGAAAACGGACTCTATGGTCCATCTTCATCCGATCCCCCACCATATGCGAGAGCGGCGCTCTGACAGGTCAGTCCCTGCACAGTGTGCAGAGACAGACCTGTCATCTGCCTGCTCAGCGGGGATCGACGTCCGTGTGAAAGGGCCCTAACTCTTACGTTTTATTCATACGAAAACCATACTAATTCAATGAAAATCGGACATTGAGTTCACATCCAACTAAGATTTTATACTCCGCACATCCAGATTTTGTCTGACGAAAAACTGTAATTGGCTTTCAAAAGCATTGTACTAACGATCCGAAAGATACAAATTTTACTTCCGATTTTTGTATCGTGTGCACGGGCCTTTATACAGGTACTTTTCGGAGAAGAGTAATCTGCCCATTGAAATACTCTCAGAAATATGACTAAGGTACTTTCATTCAGGTTATTACAGAAAGGTGTAAGCTTCCATTCACATAGGTGCAGTGGATTTGCGTGCACATGATGAAATTTACTTCTAGAGTTTAGATCCGCTTTAAGACTAATGTAATACGTTATAACAGACATAATGCATTTAATATTTCACTGCCAGTCTTTTTCTGTTATCTATTTTTTAAATCTCTGGCACATTCTAAAAATCCATCTCTCTGTGATCTGAGTGCGAGCATCTGTCTCGCCTTTGTTCAACTGGCAAAAACCGGAACAGTGAAAAGACAGGTAGAAAAACAGCTGTTTTGCACATTGCCTTAGGTTTTCTTTGGTTTTATTATTTTCACACATATAACTGATAATTATTACATTACTGCCCAGACAATAGTTGTGCTGCTTCTGAAAGAAGAAATAAATTGGTGAAACCCTTTATTCTGTTAAAATATGTGTATTTCCTTATATTAAAAGTCACTGTTATCCAAAAAATGCATTATCATCCCAAAAATCTTTGAAACAAAAAAACTTTCTTAAAATATGTCATGCTATTGTGCTTATGAAGTATATTCCATTTGTCAAAATGCCAAGAAACTGAAGTTTTAATAAAAAGTTGTCCACTACTGTCACGAGAAAAAAATGCAAACAAGATCTAACCAGAATAGAAAAAGATAATTGTGGAACAATGTACATTGGTATTTGCCATTTATGAAACAGACAATGTACAGGCAGTTAGTTAGAGGTTAGTATCCTTAGATAGGTGTCCTTAGATAGTACACACCAAATACCAGTGTTGCATACAACAGATAAAAGATGATTCTAAATTGGGGGACTTGGAGTCAGAGTCAGTAAGTTGTAAAAGACATATCTGAAACTTGCAACTAAAAATAAAAGATTTGATGGGCACAAGAACACAGATGATGGATGAATAACGGGTGTAAGTTTAAGGTGGCAAAGATGAAAGATGTAGAACAATTTAAAGGATGCTGGAGTTATACTTGATGCCTTCTGTAATACATGGTAGGGTAAAATGTAATGATATGGAGCAACTTTGGTCTGGTAAACCAGAAATGTATCGCTGTCTTTTACAGCATCATACCTTTGGTCAGCACTGGATTGGTGCACTTTTCATATAATATAAAACTATATGAAGCACATTCTAATAAATGCAAAGCTTATATGGATGTGTAAGCAAAACACAGATAACACACTACCTTGCATTGTAGTGTGCTGCACTGCAAAAAAAGTGTACAGGCCTGTTTTATTGCACATTTTGGTGCATTGAATGAATGAAAAACTTATATAGCGCGGCACATGCGAACTAAATCGCCTCTGGGCGCTTGTTGTTCCTGTCTCCTTTGATATCAAAAGAGATGAGTTTTGATCTTTCTCCTGAAGGCTAAGTGGTTTTCCTCCAACCGAATGCTGGTTGGTAAGGCGTTCCAAAATCTGGGACCTTGGAGCGCAAATCTTCTTTCTCCTTTGGACTTGTAATTGGCTTTCGGTATCTGGAGCAGATTTTGGTTGGTGGATCGCAGAACGCGATTGGGGTTGTGAGCTTTTATTTTTTCGCATAGATAATGGGGAGCCTTCCCATGGATACACTTATGCGTTAGACAGAGTGCTTTAAAAGCAATTCTGTCTTTTACTGGCAACCAATGAAGGGATCTCAGTGAAGGTGAGATTGATTCCCAGGGTTCTTTCCCAGTCTCAAGTCTGGCGGCCGTATTTTGAACGAGCGATTTGGTACTTTGGGAGTCCGATGTAAAGGGCATTTGCATAGTCCAGTCTGGAGTTTACAATTGTTCCCACCACGGCCGCTGTGTCTTCTTTAGGAATGAAAGGAATACGTCTGCGTAGTAGGCGCAGCAGATTGTGGGATCTGCTGACTACTGACCCTATTTGTGCATTCATTGTCATGTAGGTGTCGAAGATGACCCCAAGACTTTTGACTTTGGAGCTAGGGGAGATAATTTGGCCCAGAATGGGCGGGGGTGTCCAAGTTGTTGTAGGTTGATTCATACGCTTGGCGTGAAACAGGAGAAGTTCTGTTTTCGCACCGTTGAGTTTAAGATAACTCTTTGTCATCCAGTTTTCTATCAAAGAGAGGCATGTCTCTAGACTGAGATGATGATCCTTTTTGTTGCAAATGCGGAAATACAGTTGCGTGTCATCTGCATATGAGTGGTAGAGCAGTTTTTGGCTACTGATGATTTCAAAGAGAGGGCGAAGATAGATGTTGAATAGTACCGGCGACAGAGGGGACCCCTGAGGGACTCCGCATGACACCGTGCGTTTTTCAGAAGTGAAAGGTCCCAATTTCACTATTTGTGATCGGTTTTCCAAAAAAGAGGAGAACCAAGATAAATCACCTTCTGCGACTCTGGCTACTTCAGCTAGACGAGTCAGTAATAGTTTGTGATCTACAGTGTTGAAAGCTGCACTTAGGTCCAACAGAACCAGAAGACAAGATTCTCCTTCGTCTGCGGCCTCGAGTGCGTCGTCCCATATTTTGAGCAATGCTGTTTCTGTCCCGTGTCCGGGACGGAAACCCGATTGAAATGGATCAAGTAGGTTATGGGTATCTAGATGCTGTTGCATTGCCAGCCTATTCAGTTTAATGAGCTACCTTAATGCAGTGAACAATAATGTGTTAACCCAACGCACAAGGGTGCCAAGAAGCAAATGTACTCTTATAGGTTATCTTACATTCAAAGTCTTTTTTTTTTTTTTTAAATAGTGAGGAAAAATTAGAACCTCAGTCAAGTGTTTATTGCTGCCATTTTCCCCACTAGGGAGATTCTCTCTCTCTATTTTTCCTGTTAACTACGGACACTGGGACTAGGGACCAGGGATGAGTCCAATAAACCTGGGCTCTGTTTGAGTCAGGTTCACAGAACATGAATAAAGTTTGGTGCCGAATCCAAACCCCACTGAAATCTATGGTAACTGAATGATAAAAAACAATGCCATTTTCTAGTCTAATAGGCATGGGTGCTGGGCAGTGCCCTGGGGAAAATATATATATATACAGTGGGGATCGAAAGTTTGGGCACCCCAGGTAAAAATTTGTATTAATGTGCATAACGAAGCCAAGGAAAGATGGAAAAATCTCCAAAAGGCATGAAATTACAGATTAGACATTCTTATAATATGTCAAAAAAAGTTAGATTTTATTTCCATCATTTACACTTTCAAAATTACAGAAAACAAAAAAATGGCGTCTGCAAAAGTTTGGGCACCCTGCAGAGTTAATATCTTGTACTGCCCCCTTTGGCAAGTATCACAGCTTGTAAACGCTTTTTGTAGCCAGCCAAGAGTCTTTCAATTCTTGTTTGAGGTATCTTTGCCCATTCTTCCTTACAAAAGTCTTCCAGTTCTTTGAGATCTCTGGGCTGTCTGTCACGCACTGCTCTTTTAAGGTTTATCCATAGATTTTCAATTATTTTGAGGTCAGGAGATTGTGAAGGCCATGGCAAAACCTTCAGTTTACGCCTCTTGATGTAATACCCCGTGGATTTTGAAGTGTGCTTAGGATCATTATCCATTTGTAGAAGCCATCCTCTCTTTAACTTCAGCTTTTTCACAGATGGCATCAAGTTACCATCCAAAATTTGCTGAAATTTTATTGAATCTATTTTTCCTTCTACTCGTGAAATGTTCCCTGTGCCACTGGCTGCAATACAACCCCAAAGCATGATTGATCCACCCCCATGCTTAACAGTTGGACAGAGGTTCTTTTCATTAAATTCTGTGCCCTTTCTTCTCCAAACGTACTTTTGCTCATTCCGGCCAAAAAGTTATATTTTAACCTCATCGGTCCACAGAACTTGTTTCCAAAATTCATCAGGCTTGTCTATATGTTCATTTGCAAAGTTCGAACGCTGATTTTTGTGGTGAGGACGTAGAAGAGGTTTTATTCTGATGACTCTTCCATGAAGACCATATTTGTACAAGTATCGCTTTATAGTGGAATAGTGTACCACAACTCCAGTGTCTGCCAGATCTTTCTGGAGGGATCGTGCAGTCAACGTGGGTTTTGAATTGCTTTTCTCACAATCCTGCGAGCTGTTCTGTCTGATATTTTTCTTGGTCTTCCAGATCTTGCTTTAACTTCCACTGTTACTGATGACTGCCATTTCTTAATTACATTCCGAACAGAGGATATTGACATCTGAAAACACTTTGCTATTTTCTTATAGCCTTCTCCAATCCATGACACTGGCAGGTCTCAGCTTTGCAAAGGGGGCAGTGCTTTCTATAAATTCTGCAGGGTGCCCAAACTTTTGCAGACGCCATTTTTTGGTTTCTGTAATTTTGAAAGTGTAAATGATGGAAATAAAATCTAACTTTTTTTGACATATTATAATAATGTCTAATCTGTAATTTCATGCCTTTTGGAGATTTTTCCATCTTTCCTTGGCTTTGTTAAGCACATTAATACAAATTTTTACCTGGGGTGCCCAAACTTTCGATCCCCACTGTATATATACAGTATATATATATATATATAAAGAGAGAGAGAGAGAAATATCTATATACATATATGTATGTATATATATATATATATATATATATATATATATATATACATACACATAAATAAATATAATATGAATCTATATTTCTCACAAATATTTTTGGTCATTTAGATTTCTTTCTTATACCTATTTTGCAATTTTGCTTTTAATTTCCCATGGGTATTAGAAACCAACTAGCGTCCATAAATAAATCACTGACAGGTGTAGCTTACATTACAGCTTCCTTTGTGTAATGAAACTCTTTCGAGGTTTACATTAATGCTGTGTAAAAATCAGTTTATATAATATTGCCTATGTCATGGATTTGTTGGTGGCACAGTGACAGTAGCATGTTCTGCAATACACTTATCAATTAACTGCTGACAAAAGGGGCAAAATAGGAGTCACACTGTAGGCATTTGCTGAAAAACGTATGGAATTAAATGGCACAGGCCCCAATAACTCTAATATGTTATAAAGGAAGGGGAAGGTAAGAGTGAGGGAGTGGGGTAATTGGGCAGATGTTTCCCCAATACTAATAAGATCACTCTGGAGACTCTGTGGATCAATTAAAGTATAACTAAAGGCAAACAACAATTTCACGTTGTGGATAGTAGAGAGGGACTGATTTTTTTTATGTTTACTAGTGATGCACAGATATATCAACTTCCGAAAATACGGTTATCAGCGTTTTCCCAATATAAAAAAATGGTACTGATGATGGCATGCTGTGTCCTATTGACTTCAATGTAAAAGTGTGTCCCATTGACTTCAATGCAGAAGTGCAACCCATTGACTTTAATGCAAAAATGCCTCCTAGTGACTTCAATGCAAAAGCACCCCTGTGAAAGTGAATAATACATTTTTGGTTGTCCCCAGAACAGTAATAAAAGGGAAATATTCCAATGGGGACATTAGTTCTGATGACCTGGATAACAGCCAGGGATTCCCTGATGACTTTGGAAAGATTTTCTCTCACTTCCTTTGGCTACAGGACAGGAAGTGAAGGGAAATCTCCCCAATGGGAAACAGTAAAAAAAAAAAATATTATATATTAACGGGATATCACATATATGCACTACAGCACTTTAATATATTTTTCTATATGTCACTGTATTAATATTAAGCAGTTGGGATTCTATTATATTAATATGATCAACGTAAGTAGCACTTTTATGGCACTATTGTCACTTTTTTTTATATCAATATGCAGTAGATGTGGTTTAATTATGCTGGTTTGTTCTAGTGACTGCCAATCTATTGCACTATTGTCACTTTATTCAGTTATTTTCATATCTGTTTGTTTTTATAAAAAGGCAGCGCAGCGTTTTTAAACATATACACAAATTTATGAGATGTGATCAATGCCAGCAGTTGTCCATACAATAGCTATTTTTTAAGTAGAGGCTTGCAAGATTTCTTGATTTCAGTAAAAACAACAAAAAAAACCTAACAGGGGTTTTAATCCTCCCTTACACTATACAAAATGGAAGTTTTGCCTTTAGTTCTACTTTAATGCTATGTGTATACAGGTGTTTGCATTGCATTTGGAGATTGTTAAAAGTGGGTGGAGGATTTGGGTCTTTATATGAGGCAATGGGTGGGTAGATTCATCTGCCTCCATCCTTAATAATGTATTAAAAACGGGAAGGGTTTGTGGGACTTCATATGAAGCACTATTGCGAAGTAGATATGCAAATCTATATACATAAAATCCGTAGTAAAATGTGTAACATTGATGTCATCTTAAAGGGGTTTTCCACCTTTTTTTTAAGTTTATTAAAAGTCAGCAGCTACAAAAAGTGTAGCTGTTGGCTTTTAATAAACAGACACTTACCTGCTCCACGGCTCCAGCGACGCGCCGGCCGGGGCTCCGCTCCTCGCCCCCCCTTTGCCGGCCGGCGTCTTCATTCTTAGTGTGGGCACCCGGCAGTGACAACTTTCGGCTTCACGGCCGGGCACCCACTGCGCATGCGCAAGCGGCAGTGCGCATGTGCGAGCGGCGCCATCCGATTGGACAGGCGCTCGCCTACAGGGAGGGGCTGTGAAAAGGCGATTAAGCTAATCGCCTTTCCAGCCCCTCGGCGGAAGGAGAAAGTGGAACAAGAAGTCCCCTTCTCCTGAAGCCCCCACTCCCCCCCAAAAAAATTACATGCCAAATGTGGCATGTAAGGGGGCGAGGAGTGGGTTAAGCGGAAGTTCCATTTTTAGGTGGAACTCCGCTTTAATATTTTTTTTTCCCAATAACAATTTTTATTGATCAAAGGTTTGTGTTTTCATGACATACAGCCATACAAAAAGGTACATAAACACTGAAACGGTGAGTGTGCAATACTTCACTTACTATAAACCGCTGTATCAGCTTACCTAGTAGACATGGTAGTCATCTTAATATTATATATATATATATACACAGTACAGACCAAAAGTTTGGACACACCTTCTCATTCAAAGAGTTTTCCTTATTTTCATGACTATGAACATTGTAGATTCACACTGAAGGCATCAAAACTATGAATTAACACATGTGGAATTATACATAACAAAAAAGTGTGAAACAACTGAAAATATATTTCATATTCTAGGTTCTTCAAAGTAGCCACCTTTTGCCTTGATTACTGCTTGGCACACTCTTGGCTTCAAGAGGTAGTCACCTGGCGCAGCACCTCATCACTCTCCTTCTTGGTCAAATAGCCCTTACACAGCCTGGAGGTGTGTTTGGGGTCATTGTCCTGTTGAAAAATAAATGATGGTCCAACTAAACGCAAACCGGATGGAATAGCATGCCGCTGCAAGATGCTGTGGTAGCCATGCTGGTTCAGTATGCCTTCAATTTTGATTAAATCCCCAACAGTGTCACCAGCAAAGCACCTCCACACCATCACACCTCCTCCTCCATGCTTCACGGTGGGAACCAAGCATGTAGAGTCCATCCGTTCACCTTTTCTGCGTTGGACAAAGACACGGGGGTTGGAACCAAAGATCTCAAGTTTGGACTCATCAGACCAAAGCACAGATTTCCACTGGTCTAATGTCCATTCCTTGTGTTCTTTAGCCCAAACAAGTCTCTTCTGCTTGTTGCCTTTCTTTAGCAGTGGTTTCCTAGCAGATATTCTACCATGAAGGCCTGATTCACACAGTCTCCTCTTAACAGTTCTAGAGATGTGTCTGCTGCAAAAGGTGGCTACTTTGAAGAACCTAGAATATGAAATATATTTTCAGTTGTTTCACACTTTTTTGTTATGTAAAATTCCACATGTGTTAATTCATAGTTTTGATGCCTTCAGTGTGAATCTATAGTTTTCATAGTCATGAAAATAAAGAAAACTCTTTGAATGAGAAGGTGTGTCCAAACGTTTGGTCTGTACTGTATATATATATATATATATATATATATATATACACACACACATATTCCAACATGACTCCCAATTGTCCTGGACCGGAGGCACAATAGCGAGAAAGGAGAGGAGAGCAGGATAGAGTACAGCTGAGAGACTCTAGGGAGGACAACTGGTCGCAGCCAGGAGGGCTGGTGAGTGAGGCACAGTCTGGAGGAATGGGGAGGCACGCCTGAGAGTCTGCAGTTTGAGATGGGTGCAGAACCAGAAGTGTGAACTGTGGTGGAAGGGGCCGTGGAGAGAGGCAGCTGCAACCAGTAGGGCTGGCAGGGCCTGAAGAGGGCTAACTGGGATCAGTAGCCATAGTAGCACAGCTAGCACAAGGACTTTTCTGTTACACCATTGGGGCCCATGGTCCCAGCCTGCAAAGGGCATTTGCTGAGGCCTGGCTGAGCCAGTCTCAGGCCTAACCAACAGTTAGTGTTAGCTGTTCCAGAGAAATCAAGTGAAGTGCTGGAGGTGACTAGGAATAACAGTCTGCAGCAAGTGATGTGCTGGTGGAGTGAGGAATGATGAGCTTCAAGCAAGTTTGTGCAGGAGGAAGTTAAAGGCGTATGCACAGGGAGTGTACATAGTTGTCCCAAAACCAATTGCTGTTATATTGATCTATGCTGGACATCCCATATCTCCCATCCCCATCCAAGTTATACCCCTCAATACCCCTTAATAAAAACAAAAAACAAAGTTCACTGACTGCTTTATAAGACGGAGTGCCTGAAAGTGAATGCAGGGCTGGGCAGGGTGACAGACATACCACAACTCTCAACAACCCCTACTGGGGTACCGCTACATACGATCGGAAATTCCGACAGGAAAATCATGGATTTTTACAAGTAATCAACCTTTATCTGAACACGGTTTATTGTAAATCGCTGTCTTGCTGAAAATACCTGCAGATGGATCAATAACTAAAGAGATGATAGCGACGTTGTGCACTGCAATAGCACAATGTAAAAGCAGAAGAGTAGGAATTGCATATCTCTTAACACGGTCAGAACGGTTGAAATCTGATTGTACAATCTTCTTTAGATCAACATTTATTGTGAGGGCCTGCCCTATTTCATATGAACTCAGTATATTGTTTAGACAGGCCCTAAACTGCATAGCTGTTAGTAATTCCAAACACAATTGTACAGAGACTGTAAGTTCAGGTTCCAATGTGCATGGCCTGCTTTACACTACAGAGGTAACAGCTGTGTCTGTACTTGCACTGTATATCTCCTTTCACACGGATATTCCGTTTGTCAGTTTTTTCATCCATTTGTTTTTGGATGAAATATGGACAGCAATGCATTTCTATGGGTTTAAATGATGATCATCTGTTTACATCAGTTTCTCTTTAGGTCTGTTTTTTTAGGCCGCAGTCACACGGGTGATTAGTTGCACGTCCAGTTCAGGGCTGTGTGTTACTGGAACTTGGATGCACAGGTGTTATGTGCATCCCCGTGTTCCAGTCTTATAGATGTGTATTGGGACATATGGCTGCACATACACAGCTGTTGTGCCCAATGCAACATCCATGGCAGAGTTCAGGGCCAGGTGAGACCCATCATGCAGGTTATGAACTATTTGCCTTGCACTTAAGAGTGTTTGGATGTTCTTCTGAAATCATGGCTACACGCCAGGAAGCTGTAACATGTAATGGGCCAATCATCTGCGGTGGAGGCATGCCCAAGCATATACAAGGGGCATGTATACATATGGCTGCAGGGCTGGGAATGCACCTGTCACAGATGATTGGCCCATTATAAGTGACAGCTTCCTGGCAAGCTCGACCATGTAAATATGGCAGAGAATCCAAACATGCTCAAGCTCATCGCTATCTGCTAATAACTCTGCATACAGCTTAGATGCCTCTTTCTTCACATACAGATCATGCCTTTCTCTTCCCATTCATTCTCAGCTGAGCAGAGGAGGGGGGTGAGCAGAGGAATCAAAGTAAGCAACGTTCCTCCTTTCTGGTTCATACAGTAAAGAAAATGCAGCAGATCACTCCTAATTAACAAATGGGTATGTGCCCCCTTCTTAAAGTTATTTTAAAGTCAGAATGTTTTTATAAATAATAAACATGTTTATATATTTACATTTATCTGCTCTGTGCAGTGGTTTTGCACAGAGCAGCCCCAGTCCCCTTCTTTTTAGCTCCTGGCTCCTCCCTCCTGCCTAGTGCCCCCATAGCATGCAGCCTGCTATGGGGGCACCTGAGCAGGCTCACTCATTATTGCATTCAGCATAAATCCTAGGAAAGGGAGGCACAAGGGTAGTATAAGAACACTAAATTATAACAGAGCCACCCTTTCTAACCATGCTGCAGATAATTAAATGGGACTAAATCCTTGAATCATTGAACACAGAGGAAAAATGGGGGTGCTTTAGGAACATATTAGATAAAAGTATTACTGACTGCATTTCAATGGGTAATAAATATAGAAGAACAAAGGTTAAACCTGGGTGCCTGAACAAAAACGTAAAATGTCATATTAAGGACACAAACATGTCCTTTAAAAAGCACAAAGTGGAGAGGTCATTATCAGCATTCCAACACTACAAAGAATGCAATAAGAAGTACACAATCAAGGTGGATAAAAAAGACTATGAGAGACACATAGGAGAGTAAAAAAAAGGAAATGTTTTAAATGTATTAACAGTAAAAAAGGTGGGGTCAGAACACATAGGCCGCACAAAGGATGAGGAAAGGAAGACGGTTACAGATGACAAGAATAAGGCAGCTGTACTAAATGCTTTCTTCTCCTTGGTCTTCACATAAGAAAAGGAAGGTTATAACAACCACAACTGTATGGTTAGTAACAAGTCCCAGGATCTACCCTTGTGGCTAACAAGGGCCAGAGTCTGGAAAGGATTAGAGAAGCTTAACATAAATAAATCTCCAGGATAAGATGGCTTACACCCAAGAGTCCTTAAGGAACTCAGGTTAAAGCCAGATTGATATTCCTATTCTTTAAGGACAGTATACTGACAGGAATGGTACAAGCTGACTGGCGAAAAGTCCATGTGGTACCAATATTCAAAAAAAGGGCAGAGATTTAGGGCCAGATCCACAAAAACCCGGCGCAACGTAACTTTTTCAATTTAAGTTACACGGCCGGAAAATTTCTACCTAAGTGCCCGATCCACAAAGCACTTACCTAGAAATTTTCGGCTGTGTAACTTAAATCCGGCCGGCGCAAGGCGTTCCTATTCAAATGGGGCGAGTCCCATTTAAATTAGGCGCACTCCCGCGCCGGCCGTACTGCGCATGCTCACGACGTCATTTTCCCGACGTGCTTAGCGCGGTTTTACGTTGCGCCGGGTTTGAGAATCGCGACGGGCGTAAAAAAAAAATACGAGTTGCGGCAGAAAAAAAAAAATTTGAAAAAAAAAAAGACGGCGACGCGGGATAGAAGGGTCTACTTTTACAAGGCCTAAACAGTTTAGGCCTTGTAAAAGCAGCCCTAATTTTACGATTGCAAACTAATACTTACGGAGAAAAAACGAAGCGTAAAAGCTTTGTGGATCTCCGTAAGTGCTAATTTGCATACACGAAGCGGCATTTCGACTCGAAATGCCCCCAGCGGCGGATGCGGTACTGCATCCTAAGATCCGACAGTGTAAGTCCCTTACACATGTCGGATCTTCTCCCTATCTTTTGGAAACTGATTCTGTGGATCAGTTCCAAAGATAGAAACAGGGATACGACGGCGTATCAGTAGATACGCCGTTGTATCCCTTTTGTGGATCTGGCCCAAAGTGTTGAAAACAACAGGCCTGTCAGTCTAACAGCGGTAGTATGTAAACGATTTGAGGTTATATTAAGGGACCATATCCAAGAATTTGCTGATGAAAACAGTGTAGTTAGCAGTAATCAGTATGGGTTTACAAAAGGTTGTTCTTGCCAAACCAACCTATTAACATTCTACAAGGAAGTGAGCTGCCACCTGGACAAAGGTAGGCCACGAGATGTGGTGTATCTGAATTTTGTAAAAGCATTTGATACAGTGCCCCACAAACCCCTAATCTACAGACTGAGGCCTGTGGGTATAGACCATATGGTTTGTTCTTGTATAGAAAACTGGCTGCAGTGTACTCAGAATGGTCATTAGTGGGGTACCCCAGGGCTCTAACCAATTCTGTTTAACTTATTTATAAATGGTATAGGATAGGATAAATAGGTCAATCTCAGTGTTTACTGACAACTAGGGTTGTCCCGATACCGATACTAGTATCGGTATTGGGATCGATACTGAGCATTTGCGCGAGTACTTGTACTTGTGAAAATGCTCCCGATGCTTCCCCCGATACTTTATTTATTTTTTTCTCCTGAGTGGGAGTGGGAAGCGTTCGAAGAGGAGACTGAGGAGGCGGGATCGGAAGGCAGAGAGGAGGCAGGATCGGGAGGCGGGATTGGAAGGCGGAGAGGAGGCGGAGAGCAGAGCAGTCCTCGGGTATGTATAACATACCACTGGAGGAAAGCTGCTGCCGCTGCCACCGTCTAGTTGTTCGGCGCTCAGGGAACATAACAGCTTTAATTTGAATAGCTGTGTGTTCCCCGCCGTGCGTCGTCATAGCCCCTCCCCCTTGTCCGGGCATTTTGGATTGGATTGGACGGTTCATCTGTCTATCAAAGTGCCTGGAGAAGGGGGAGGGGCTATATATGACAACGCGAGGCGGGGAACACACAGCTATTCAAATGAAAGCTGTTATGTTCCCTGAGCGCCGAACAACTAGACGGCGGGGGGGGGGTGCGACCTACACAAGGCTGTATTTGGGGGGGAGACACAGACAAAGCTGAATTTGGGAGACACAAAGCTGCATTTGGGAGACAAAAAGCTGAATTTGGGAGACACAAAGCTGAATTTGGGAGACACAAAGCTGAATTTGGGAGACACAAAGCTGCATTTGGGAGACACAAAGCTGCATTTGGGGGGAGACATGGCTGCATTTAAAAAAAAGTATCGTAATCGGTATCGGCGAGTACATGAAAAAAAGTATCGGTACTTGTACTCGGTCCTAAAAAAGTGGTATCGGGACAACCATATAATGACAACACAAAAAGATGTAGGGCAATAAATGAATGGAGTGGGCTACTAGATGGCAAATTCAGTTTAACATTGGTAAATGTAAGGTAATGCACTTGGGGGGTAAAAGTATAAACACAAGTTACTCATTGGGGGGAGAACCTCTAGGGCAGGGATATGCAATTAGCGGACCTCCAGCTGTTGCAGAACTACGATTCCCATGAGGCATAGCAAGACTCTGACAGCCACAAGCATGACACCCAGAGTCAGAGGCATGATGGGACTTGTAGTTTTGCAACAGCTGGAGGTCCGCTAATTGCATATCCCTGCTCTAGGGGATTCCAGGATGGAGAAGGACGGTTTGGCCACATCTGGAGTATTCCATCCAGTTCTGGTCACAAATCCTCAAAAAGGATATAAACATATAAGCCTGTCTATCGCTTTGTTAATTCCCCTACAGTATTTCAGCAAGTGGGTCAGCTTAAAAGCCAGGTAACTAGCATTTTTACAAGGAAAGCCCAGCAACAGCCTTCACATTTCTCTTATGACAGCTTAATTTTAAGCAAAAAACGATTTAACTGGTTGCTATTAATAATACAGCGTAGTTAACAATCAGGCCCCCTTGACCCAGGAGGCCCAGTTATGTTCAAAATGTTTTGAGCTATTTTCTGCCATTATTGTTCACCAGAAAATCACTACACAGAATGTCACTCTAAGCCATACATTCATTCTCACCTGTCAATGTGTGAAGGCCAGCGTTACATTAACGTCATTATTTATGCATAAATTGCAAGTCTTGGGATGTCATTGCTGGCAGGAGTAAACTTAGCTGGTGAGGCTTAATGATCTGGGCCACCATGAAAACACTCTGATGAATCTTTCCCTGCGGTAAATGTGGTAAAATGTGCACATGATATAAAACCTCTTTATTCACAGAGCTGTCACGCTGCCGCCACATGAATTATATTGCTACGAGGGACGCTCTCTCAGACCTGCTCCTAACATTGTTGGCTTGTAAACCAAGCAATGAACAATGAAGATGTACAAAATGCAATAAGAGCAAGCAGATTTCACTTTATTTTTGTAACATCGGTAGAAGAAGAATTCTGATCAATTCACATTCCCTATCCCTTTGCTCTTTACCCTATTAAATATACTTATGGATATATGTCTGCTCTTAAAAGAGTACATACAAATGCTAAAAGATGAAAGAGAAAGAGTATAAAAAATTATCAATTAGCAAAAATGACTTTTAGGTAATGTGAGATTTAGCTTCAAGCAGAAAGTCCACAGAGAGGAAGTCAACACCCAAGAAACGGTTTGAGGGCTTTTGCCTGTGTTTTCTAGGCATCGGTATCAGTGTCACATACTAAACAAGCATTTAGCCTATGGATTTTCCATACTGTTCTCACAACTACAACCCTTTGGTTTTGGGTCTTGGTCTGTTCCAGCACTGATAGGCCAGTACATGCACTCCTGGCTTGTGTCCTCAGTATGTTAATCTGCAGCACAGCATTACTGTTCCCAGGCCTGGACACTGACTCACAGGGTTTATACACTGTCCTATGTCTCCACAGGAGGGAGTACCCATTTTGTGGACAACAACCAGCTAACAATAAGTCTCAATTAGTGCTACCCCCTAAGGAGCCACTGAGTGTTGGGTCCCCCTATAGTCTGCACAGCCGGGAGACACGCATTTTCCACTTTCATCCAGACACAAGAAAACAGTCCATGGGCTTGTTATTTTTAGGTTTTATTCGGGATTTTAACTTGGATATGGTAAAGGGGTTATAGGATGTCCAACTTGACTCGAAGAACAATAAAATTAGGAAAATTTCCTTCTCTGACACACTGCAACAACAGATACTTGACTGTGTTCCACCCAGAACAGCAACAGCTTTTAGCCAAGTAATCCTCTCCTAGGAATCCCCTGAGTGGATTTTTGTCATGTGACAACTTGTAGGAGCCCTTGGTCCCCTTAGTCAACAAAATAACAGCCCATCTGGCTACGGTATCTGATCCTATCACAATCACATGGGATTGGGTAAGCAATAAACTGTCCTCTGAAGACTTGCCAAGAACTTGCATCTAGCAGACTTCTCCCTTATAGGCCCTGGAGGTGTAGAGGTACTCACACTGTCCTTGTCCTGCAGCTATGGACAGAACTGCTGTTAGGCCTTCTGCTGGGCGTGTTCCTCTCCAAACTATGCAGGCTGTCATGAAGTGGAAGAATGCCCTTACAGAATGTCTTCAACTTACAAGTAGACCATAATGCACTATTTAATTTGGCAACTACGTGACAAATTAAGTTTAATGTTGATGTAAAGTTATGCACTAAAACATGCATACATTATACCTTCTAGATGGAGATTAACTGAAGGGTCAATGGTTGAGAAGGACCCGGGTGTTCTGGTAGATCATAGACTTAATAACAGCATGCAATGCCAAACTTTAATCCCTAAAGCTTGTAAAATACATTTTTGCCTTCCTCTGGATCAACTGGCGGTATAGGATTGATTATATGGAGGTTTCCTATTTTTTTCTATTTAGTCTATTTATTTATTTATTTTGGCTCTTGGTTAAACTAAATGGATGTCTGTCTTATTTCAACCAAGTTTGTTTCGTATGTATTCACTATGCTGTCTATGTGTGTGCTTACATTGCAATAAGCTTTAAGCCAAGTTTTTGCTTTATTATTTTCAAACGCTAGTTGAAAATACAAATTATATAATGCAAAGCTAAATGCAAGCTAGTAACAATTTACTCAGAGTAAGCAGTGGGTACCATGCTGACAAGTAGTCTAAGTTGAGGAGGTATTCCTGTTTATATGGATTTCTATATGTGGTCACTGAAGGGACACATTATGAAAGTGAAAAGATAGCACTGGACCCAGCGTGATGGCGTCACAGCAAGACATATTACGCATTGCATAGGACTCTGGCTAGCCTCTGACTTAAGGCATAAGGCTTCATTTATTGCTGTGACATCATCACACTGGGTGAGTGTTCTGCTGATGAGGGAGGTACAAGCTTATGATTTACTCCCAGGGCTTATCTGACTAATGGTGTTAGATGTTCGGCTTTTGAGCATATTTATGCCATCTACGATATAAGCGCTTGTTCATACTTGACTAAATTCCCAGCGCTTAACAAATGGTCCTGTAGCATTAGTATGGGCATTAGACTCACACTAATGAACTTTAGTATGGGCGTTAGACTGGCATTTTACACGCGTTAACGATAAGTTAAAAATGCTCATCAAATGCCCTATGGGCAGTTTTTAAGCGTTTGAAGAACATCAACCACCCTGGTGGTCTGATTTTGTCCGATTTTTGAATGTCCAGCTCTATTCACAGCCATTGATGCTGTTTGGTGGTTCACAAAGATACGTTCGGCAATGTTCCAAATTAAGTTCAGGAGATGTATAAAAGTTGTCTGTTATGCAATAGCCCTTATTTAGCAATGGCTCAATCAGTGAAAGAACGGAAGATGTTGTCATTCCATTGTTGCTGTATTTTGAATTGAATTTTGCTCCTTTTCCAGTTTATAGGACTGAATTCCAAATGTAGCCAGTTGACAATTCGCATAGCATGTAGTATTTTATGCCAAATCATGCTCTCTTTGATGCAATGTAATGTACCCAGCTGAGCCTTCCCTTAGGCCATTAGACTTTCATCTATGCTGACATCTCTTTCTGGCAAATAGCTCCATTGGAAATTCTTTAGAATCATTTGCGATACTTCCCAAATTTTCTTTAGTTGTGGTGCAGGTTTAGTGGTTTCATCAAGTTCTTAATTGTTTTTAAAGTGTAAATATTTAATGATCCGGGAAAACCTGTACTCTGACATGACCGTGCCAAAGAATGAAGTGGCAAGTAATTTATTAGTTGACCAATATCACTTCTGTAGGGATTTCCCCACCACTCCCTGAAGTATTATTAGGCCCAAAAATGTCCAAATGTCAGCTATGGTCACTGGTTCCCACTTTCTGCTTCTTGGAAACTTCTGATGCGTAGTTAATTGTTGCTCTTGGGACCGATTTGTCTCATTAACAATTTTTTCAATTACCTTATCGGTTAGAAATGGTTGTACAGGGAGTGCAGAATTATTAGGCAAATGAGTATTTTGACCACATCATCCTCTTTATGCATGTTGTCTTACTCCAAGCTGTATAGACTTGAAAGCCTACTACCAATTAAGCATATTAGGTGATGTGCATCTCTGTAAAGAGAAGGTGTGTGGTCTAATGACATCAACACCCTATATCAGGTGTGCATAATTATTAGTCAACTTCCTTTCCTTTGGCAAAATGGGTCAAAAGAAGGACTTGACAGGCTCAGAAAAGTCAAAAATAGTGAGATATCTTGCAGAGGGATGCAGCACTCTTAAAATTGCAAAGCTTCTGAAGCGTGATCATCGAACAATCAAGCGTTTCATTCAAAATAGTCAACATGGTCGCAAGAAGCGTGTGGAAAAACCAAGGCGCAAAATAACTGCCCATGAACTGAGAAAAGATGCCACTTGCCACCAGTTTGGCCATATTTCAGAGCTGCAACATCACTGGAGTGCCCAAAAGCACAAGGTGTGCAATACTCAGAGACATGGCCAAGGTAAGAAAGGCTGATAGACGACCACCACTGAACAAGACACACAAGCTGAAACGTCAAGACTGGGCCAAGAAATATCTCAAGACTGATTTTTCTAAGGTTTTATGGACTGATGAAATGACAGTGAGTCTTGATGGGCCAGATGGATGGGCCCGTGGCTGGATTGGTAAAGGGCAGAGAGCTCCAGTCCGACTCAGACGCCAGCAAGGTGGAGGTGGAGTACTGGTTTGGGCTGGTATCATCAAAGATGAGCTTGTGGGGCCTTTTCGGGTTGAGGATGGAGTCACGCTCAACTCCCAGTCCTACTGCCAGTTTCTGGAAGACACCTTCTTCAAGCCGTGGTAAGGGAAGAAGTCTGCATCCTTCAAGAAAAACATGATTTTCATGCAGGACAATGCTCCATCACACGCGTCCAAGTACTCCACAGCGTGGCTGGCAATAAAGGGTATAAAAGATGAAAAACTAATGACATGGCCTCCTTGTTCACCTGATCCGAACCCCATTGAGAACCTGTGGTCCATCATCAAATGTGAGATTTACAAGGAGGGAAAACAGTACACCTCTCTGAACAGTGTCTGGGAGGCTGTGGTTGCTGCTGCACGCAATGTTGATGGTGAACAGATCAAAACACTGACAGAATCCATGGATGGCAGGCTTTTGAGTGTCCTTGCAAAGAAAGGTGGCTATATTGGTCACTGATTTGTTTTTGTTTTGTTTTTGAATGTCAGAAATGTGTATTTGTGAATGTTGAGATGTTATATTGGTTTCACTGGTAAAAATAAATAATTGAAATGGGTATATATTTTTTTTTTGTTAAGTTGCCTAATAATTATGCACAGTAATAGTCACCTGCACACACAGATATCCCCCTAAAATAGCTAAAACTAAAAACAAACTAAAAACTACTTCCAAAAATATTCAGCTTTGATATTAATGAGTTTTTTGGGTTCATTGAGAACATGGTTGTTGTTCAATAATAACATTAATCCTCAAAAATACAACTTGCCTAATAATTCTGCACTACCTGTAAGTACACCAAGAGGTTGTCAACATCTACTTTCATACCAGATGCTCCAGTAAATGGGAATCTTGGGGGGCTGCATGTACCACAGTCAATAGAGCACCAAGTCTGCACATCACTGAGCTCAGTTACAGAATCATCGCTGTCATCACTTTCAGTGTCTGATGACGAATTTCCCCACAAGTCACTATTGCTCAATTCTGCAAGTGATTCTAATTCACTATCACTGTTTTCTTTTTGATGCCATGGACAATCTCAAGTTTCCAGGCAGAAAGAATGGTAAAAGTGCACTGGTCAAAGCACTAGGGACAAAACTGAGGTCAAATAATTTGATACAGTAATGTAATCCTAACAGATTACAATGTATTGTGTGTGTTATGTTTTGTACTTTTTGAATTTGCCGCCGGTTCCATCCCCATGCGTTGTGACGTTTGCAGGGGTATGGAACCCAAAACACTGATGCATCGGGGCGGAGGATCCAGCTGGAAGACACAGCGGGAGTACATTGCGGGATCCTAGGGACAAGGTAAGTACCTGTACATGGATCATGCCCTGTAATCCCAAATGTGGCTCAGGGTTACTGCTTTTGGTACTGAAAATTAGCCCTGAGCCACACTCGGGATTACCACCAGGGAGGTTAAGGTGCATTAAAACTGCTCCTCAAATGCCTATTCCATTACAGTAAACTAACTAATCTTAACGATCCGCAACCACACTGCAACTGCCTGCCAGAGCAATTGTGACGTGTTACCATAGACTTGTGTAGGAATGTGGGGACACTTTCATGGCCACTTTGAACGCTAATGATCGAGGTATAGTCCTGAACTATGAGGCTAGCTCCTCGACCATTAATTTCTTAGATTTGGAAATTTCAGCCACTTGGAATTTAAGACATATTTCAAGCCTACGGACAGGAATGGCTATATCCCAATGGACAGTTGCCATCATAGCCAGCGACGACGCTGTGGTGATGCCTCGCTCCCGGGATCGGGAGCTCATATTACGCGCACCGCTGGTATTGCGTGGCTTTCCCGGTCGGTGATTGGCTGAGGATAGTTTTCTGCCTCCTGCTTACATTTAGCAACTCTCCCATTGGCTGTTGCGGCAGTCACTAATTTTTCCCCATGACGCAGTGGGCACATGTTTCTGGTTCTGACGTGGTGCCTCGTTCCTGGCAGTGGGAACACGAGCTCGTATGACGTACGTCGCCGTGATTCTGTGACCCTTTAGGCTGTGATTGGTCCAGGCAGTGACCGTGCCTCTTGTTGCTATTTAGTAATGTTCTCATTGGTTGATATGCCTGACATTCACTCCTTTTCCATGGTGAGGTTTGGAGTGCATACTGCGATGCACTTTAACTTTTAGTGTTTTATACATTGCCTTTTGAGGCCTTTTTCACATTTAGATGTTCCTACTTGTTCTTATGCCTTTATGATTGTAGGACATGTCATATTTTTTTACATATTCTTATATTATCCTCCCTTCTCTATTCCGATTGACATCGAGGCTTGAGAGGCACACCGGTTGGTCCACTCCCAGCCTCGCCATGTTTGGGGGTGGATCCTTCTTCATAGAGTATATAAATACAGTAGCAATGTAGATAGAGATATGCCCCTGTTGAAGACCAATTGTGTCGTAACGCGATTGTGATTTAGTGGCTCATTACCTCACTCTTGTGTTTTGAGTATACTCATTAGCACTTTCATGCACTTTGTGTATAGTATTATGTCCTGTACACACGATCGGTTCGTCTGATGAAAACAAACCGATGGATTTTTTCATCAGATATCCGAAGAAGCTGACTTTCATCAGTCTTGCCTACACACCATCGGTTAAAAATCCGATCATGTCCAACGCGGTGACGTAAAACACAACGACGTGCAGAGAAAAATGAAGTTCAATGCTTCCGAACATGCGTCGTCTTGATTCTGAGCATGCATGGGTTTTTGACCGATGGATTTCCCCACAGACGATCGTTTTTTTCTTTCGGTTTTTTAACCATACGAAAAATTTAAAACAGGTTCTATTTTTTTTCACCGATGGGAAAAAAACTGATGGGGCCCACACACCGGTCCATCAGTCTGTTTTCATCAGACGAACCGATCGTGTGTACAGGGCATTAGTGCTACACTATTTTATCATATGTTACTATAGACTTGAATGAAAGGCCTTGAAAGGCTTCAAACGCCTCCTGACTCAACATAAGGCTTCAATTTTGACACCTCAGTCCATATTCCCATTGCACACATTCCTGGGTGAGCTCTTTAAGATACCGGGTGCTGTAGCGACCACCAGCTGGATACTGGAACCTGTGCGATAAGTAGATATTCTCCAGCACACCAGGGAACATCAAATTCGTCCAAACTGTTTTTATTCAAGAAATATCACATCACAAAATGGTATAGTGCAACGTTTCAGAGCCATGCAGGACCCCCTCATCAAGCATGTGATAAGTGCACACTGTTGTGCCGGATATTGACAGCTAAGGCTGGGAATCATGTCAATCTGGCAGTGCTGGGACCCATAAGATAAATGTACATATACCTTTCATATAGATCATTAGCATCTACCAGATCGGTAGATGTGCCTGATCTGGAGAGTCATCTCGGTGTTGCTGATTGCCAAACAACTAGCTGGGTAAGCTAATCTGTTACGAGATGCCAGGGGCACATGCTTAGATGCGCCCTGTACTCGCCATTGATCACCATGTGTCCCGTCCCGCTCAATTTTGAAGCAACGCAATGCTAACACTGTGTGCTGTCTATTGTAACTTGTGCATAGGCATTTGAGGGACATTTTTAATGCCTCTCAAACGCCTCTCAAACTCCTTCTTTTTAATGCCAGTGTGAACTTACCTAAGTGTTTTTAATCTGTTTAATCCATGAAACTTTTTTCTGGAAAGCACTATGATTACTTTGTTTCTACTTGGATTATGCTATGGTTATGCTATGCTGCAAGCAGATTAACCATTTGCTGTCCGCCCCATAGCAGATTTATATATACATGATTCTGCACTTTCGTCTAGGGGACGTGTGTTCTGCCACCGGCCTGCTTCTGCTGCGACTAATCACAGCGGAAGCTGATCACTGGATGTCTCCTGACACCCTCCGAAAACACACAGAATGGAGCATTGCCTATGTAAACAAGGCAGATCTCTGTTCTGACAGGGGGGAAGGGGTGGATTTTGTGTCCCTACAAGCAGGGAATAAAATCCATCTCTTCCCCTAGTAAAAGCAGCACATACAGTACACAAAACACTGCCTAGGCACATAGGTAACGCTTTTGTCGCCCTAGATGTTTAACCCCTTCCCAGCCAGAGTCATTAGTACAGTGACAGTGCACTGATCCCTGCATTATTGTCACTAATTCCCACAAAGTGTCAGTTAGTGTCCAATTGTCCACCACAATATCGCAGTCCCGCTGATTGATGCCATTACTAGTATAAATAAATAAAATAAATAAACATTCCAAAAATATATCTCCATACCATACCACTTCCTGACCAGGCCATTTTTTAAGAAACGGCACAGCGTTACTTTAACTGACAATTGCGTGGTCATGCAAAACTATGTAACAGAATACATATTGGCCTAAATCTTAAAGCATTGCACTACCAATAACATTTGGATGCCAGATAGAGACCCAGTTGAGTGAGGGCCCAGCTGAACCTGCAACCTTTGCAAACTCTGCTTCTGCACCACAAAAGCTAGCACTCTATAGACTCAAACACCAGGATTCTCATATCATCTCCATGTTGTACTGCACAGGAGCAAATTCCGATAATAGATATGTTGGCTGTAGAACAAGATTATTTATGAATACTGACTTAATAAGGGCCTGAGTTCTAGGGGAGAAGGGAACGGAATATAGTACTGATTACTGACATACTGAATTTCACTAAATGAGTTTATAATGCATTAAAATGTTGTCCTGAGGCACTCTGAGCCTGTTATTAAGGGTGCATTGAACTCTGATAATGAACTTCACACACAAGTCAACAGCTTTAGGAGAACTTTGAAATATAACGAAGATTGTGAGATCATTGAAGACTGAAGACTAACAAGCACATTGAAAGTCAGAGGGTTTTCCAGAGATGGGTAACAAGAATGTTATTGAGTGAAGGGCTGGCATGAAAGCTTTATAATGAGTATTCTCTATACTGAGAGGTCTAAAGAGAGCGGTATGATGACAATCTCATGTATCCCTGTACGAGTGATACATCTATAATGAGCACCGGCTACACTGAATCACTAGTGTGAGAACGTCTTAACATGTTTCAGCGATTGCTCGATTCACTGGGGATAATCCATGTCACAGGTAACTCTACCTGTCCAATGTGTTTTTGCTACATGTTGGTTCACAATGTTCTTGATCTGAGTTTAGTGTCTGTTAAAATAAATTAATAGCCAGATTCAGAGAGAGTTACGCCGGCGTATCAGTAGATACGCCGTCGTAACTCTAAATCTACGCCGTCGTAAATGTAAGCATATTCTGGAAACCAGATACGCTTAAATTAGGCTAAGATACGAGCGGCGTAAGTCTCCTACGCCATCGTATCTTAGGGTGCATATTTACGCTGGCCGCTAGATGACGCTTCCGTTGTTTTCCACGTTGAATATGCAAATGAGCAAGATACGCCGATTCAAGAATGTACGTACGCCCGTCGCAATTAGTTACGCCGTTTATGGAAGACATACGCCGGCGTAAAGATAAAGCTGGTCTCTAGGTGACGCAGCCCATGCAAAGTTTGGACGTCGGAAAAAGCGTATCTTTTTACGTTGTTTGCGTAAGTCGAACGCGAATAGGGCTGTGCGTAAGTCACATTCACGTAGTAGGCAGTGTTCGACATATCTTAGGCATTCTATCCGACGCATGCGCACTGGGATACGTCCACGGACGGCGCATGCGCCGTTCGTTCAAAACGTCATTTACATGGGGTCATGGTTTATTTACATAAAACACGCCCACCTCAACACAATTTGAATTAGGCGGGCTTACCCTGGCCCATTTACGCTACGCCGCCGTAACTTAGAACGCAAGTGCTTTGTGAATACAGCACTTGCCTCTCTAACTTACGACGGTGTAGCGTATATGAGATACGCTATGCCTGCCTAACGTTAGGCAGGTCTGACTGAATCTGGCTATCAGTGTTTAAATATAACATGATAGCGTGCAACGCAGCATGGGCTGTTTATAATAAAAAGGTGAATCCGCAGGCAGATTTTATTTGTCTACCCGTAAGTTGCCCGTCTTGTAAAGCTATGAAGCTGTGAAATTTGGGTCGACTGCAAGACAATCGAACACAATATAAAACATCGAAAATAAAGTGTATCTAAAGCCCAAAATTTAGAGGAGGTGCATTTTTAAGGTGTTTTTTTGTTTCAAGCACCACTCTATGCATTGACATACCTCCTTTAGACATCAAGCCAATAGGGTAACTTTCTGAATAAGCACTCTAAACAAACAGCTTAACTCTGGAATATGGCATGGTAGTTTAATCCAAAGTTGATTCACTTGTTACAATGCAGTAAATTGGATGCTCACCAGTGTTTTGAAGTGTAAAGAGACCATAATCTACTAAGCCTTATGCCCACTATGAAGGCTGACTTACTTACTATGGCAACATGAAGAAGGGAAGGGTCTATTTTAGGACTAAACCAACTAGCCCCAACATCCAGGTAAAATGGAATATACCATTTACAGACATGAAAATAACAAATTGTAGTAACTCTGAATTATTACTAGATATCAGCAAGATATTATTAATTAATTCAAAATGAAATCGAGTGCAAGTGATGGATACACAATAAGGCCCAGATTCTCGTACATCGGCGCATCCTTATGCGGTCGTAGCGCATCCAAGATGCGCTACGCCTTCCTAACTTAGAGAGGTAAGCTCCGTATTCCCGAAGCACCGGCGTTCAAATTTGCGCCGGCGTAGTGCAAATTCGTGGGCGTATGTGGGCGTAAATGAGAGTAGGAAGGAAGTGGGCGTGATACATTTAAATGAACCGTGACCTTATGCAAATGATGGTCTGAACGGACGGCGCATGCGCCGTCACGTGACCGGGTGTCCCCCGCCCCTATGCGCATGCGCACAACGCGATTGGCGAGTTGCTCCAAACAAGTGCTTAAATACGCCCAGACATGCGCCCATCATGTGCAAAAGTACACCTGTTAGTTTACTGTTGGTGGTGAGCTTACTTTTGCAGTGCTTTGCCATGTCTGCTGAGCGTACAAGTAGAAGGAAAAAGAATTTCTCTCATGATGAGAGGGCCATCATTCTCGCAGGCATGGAGAGGCACTATGACCGCCTCCATGGGTCCAGGAGTAAAACCACAAGCAAGGGGCGAAGGGATGAGATCCTGCAGAGGATAACGGATCAAGTGAATGCTGTGGGCAATGAGGCGAGGAGGCCCCATCATATAGGCAAGAAAATTAATGATCTTAGGAGGAGGGTCAAGGACAAGATGGCCCTCATGGCGAGGCATGCCAGGGGCACTGGTGGGGGACCTGCCTCAAGGATCCGTCTGACACCAGATGAGGAGGTAGTTGCCCGGTGCCTTACCAGGGTTCAAGTTGAGGGAATGCCGGGCTATGATTCTGTTCATCCGCCCTTGAGGACAGGTAAGTGTTTATTTCAACTATCTGGTGTGTAGCATGTGTGTGGGGGGAGGTAGGGAATATGTGACAAGTTTGTGGGTCCAACAACATGTGAATGTTTTGTGTCATCCACAGGTGTCCAGGATGAAGCTGGCCCGTCTCGTGCCCCTGCCCGTCCCACACCATCCCCTGATGCTGATGCCCCTGCCCGTCCCACACCATCCCCTGATGATGATGTCCCTGCCCGTCCCACACCATCCCCTGATGCTGATGTCCCTGCCCGTCACACACCATCTTCATCTGATGAAGATGCCCCTGACCCCCAGGGAAGGCAAGCGGCATTGGTGGAGGAGAGTGGTGGCCACGCCTCCATTGAGGAGGTTCTGCAGGATGCGGAGCATTTGGGGGAGGAGGTGTCACTGTCCCTTTTCTTGGAGGATTTGGGAAGCTTGGCTGGTCCATCCCGGACCTCAAGCCCACGATCCTCCATATCCTCGGACTCCATCTCCAACCCAGCCACTCCCTCTGTCTCCATCTCCAACCCACCCCCTCCATCTAATCCCTCACCCTATGCCAGGCCTGAAGCCTCTCGTGGACCAAGGAGGTCAACGCCGAGAACCAGGGGGGTACCCGAGTTGCTGTCTGTGACCCTGACCACTGCGCAGGAAGACCAGACCCGCCTTATGGGTGCGATGGGCCAGGACTTCACTCGAGTGGCTGACAGCCTAGGGGAGAGGGGACATGTCACCGATGTGATTCAGGACATTGCAGGCAACACCACTGCAATTATCACATGTTTGCGGGATCTCGAAACCACCACAGCAAGCCTGGTGAAAGAGGTGCAGACCCTAAATGAGTCCGTCCAGGGGCACACAGCTGCCATTGTTGGTGTTCAAACCGAGACCAATAACCTCCTGAGGAGGATAGCGGTGGCATTAGAGGGCAGGCCTCCAGCCACGGTGGATGCTCCTCTGCCTGATGAAACCCCCCCCCCCCTCAACCAGGCAGTTGAGGAGCCGGGGCCGGGGCCGTGGCCGAAGGCAGGCCAATTAGTTTTTCGGGTTGATTATTGCTCTGGTAAAGAGTTTTTTTTTTTTTTTTTCAAAGTATTGCTCTGGTAAAGAGTTTTTTTTTTATTTTTCAAAGTATTGCTCTGGTAAAGAGTTTTTTAAGTTAGTGTTGACAAATGCACACGGTGAGGCGTGCAGAATAGTGTGACTGGTGTGAGAATGGGGGGGGGGTTGACACTCCTGCCAGCAAAGGGGTGTCACCCTCTGCCGTGTGAAAGGTGTATGAATGTACAGTAACATAATTGGAGCCTTGGCGCAGCGTTACTGCTCCCTAAAACAATGTGGTTTGATTGGGTCTAATCCAATTCGATGTGCATGTGGGGGGTGTGTGCTAGGGACCACAGTGGTGTGCACGTGTGCATTCACATTGTGCCATTTTTAATGTGTGTGTTTAACGTTCAAAGAGACGTTCAACGAGGCATCTCCTGATTGCTGATCCCTCAGCAGACGGGGTACCCTCAGGCAGGGGGGGATTGTCGGGTTGGGGGCTCAGGTCATCACGTAGTTCAACCTCCAGGCCCTTTCTCACTGCGAAGTTGTGCAGAATGCAACATGCCCCGATGATCTGGCACACAAAGTCTGGGGAATACAACAGGGTCCCCCCAGACTTATCCAGGCATCGGAAACGGGACTTCAGTTGGCCAAAGGTTCGTTCCACCACTGCACGGGTACTTATGTGTGCAGCATTGTAGTTTTCCTCTCCTGGGGTTTGTGGGTTCCGGAATGGGGTCATTAGATGAGGTCCAAGTGCATATGCAGAGTCACCTGGAAGAGAAAAGACAGGAGGAGGTTAGTCATGCATGTGTCCCTCGTAATGTCTGCGTCATGGGGGGGACAGTCATACCTGACACCCATGTCACTCACCAACCAGCCAACTGTCCCCGTACACATTCTGGTCAAACTCCATTGGGATGTCGCTTTGGCGGTAGATGAAGCTGTCATGAGAGGATCCGGGGTGTTTGGCACGGACGTGCCATATGAGGCCATGGGCATCCACGATAACCTGGACATTGATAGAATGCCAGTGCTTCCGATTGCGGAATAGGTGCTCTGTGTCACGGGGGGGCTGTAGTGCCACATGGGTGCAATCAATTGCCCCGATGGTGCGTGGGAATCCTGCAATTCTGACAAAATCTGCCCTTGCCTTATTCCGCTGGACCTCCTGGGTGGGTCTGACGATTTGGTTGGACATGTGTCTCAGGATTGCGGGTACAACCTGGTGCACACATCTGCTCATGCTGGTTTGTGACATCCCAGCCACACCTCCACTTGTGCGCTGAAAAGATCCAGTGGCCAGGAAGTGGAGTGTTGCCAGGACCTTGATCAGTGGCTGCACTGCATGTGAGCGGTGTGTTGGGCTTGTAAGGTCATCCTGCAGGATTGTGGTTATTTCCTGGATGGCTTGAGTATTAAATCTGAAGAGGCGATACACCTCTGCTTCCCCGATGGCCAAGACGTCTAATGGCGTTCGGTAAAAACGTTGCCGTGCCCTCCTCCTTCTCCTTCTCATTCGAAGCGCCTGGGCGCACACTAGTTGTGCTATGACCATGCCTGCCCCTGGCATGTTGGCATACAGAAGTCTTGTCCTGCAAGTGTGGTTGCTGAGCTCGTCCGTAAGGGTGCTGCTAAAGCTACTCTCCAGCTGACCTGCACACGTCTGGTGCAAAGTTGCCCCTGCTTTTATGAGGGGCAAGTTTACACCGGACGAACAGCTTACGCGCACCGCTCGTAGCCTGCGTCGGGCGGTCGTACGTTCGTGAATCTCGGTATATCCCTCATTTGCATATTTGATTATGAAATCAATGGGAGCGCTGGGCGTTCTCGGCGTAAATGTGCGCCTACGCTACGCTGGCGCACAAACGTTGCGCCGATCGAAACAAGACTAATTTCTGGCGTACTTGGTTCTGTGGGTACGGCGCACCGATACGACGGCGCATCTGTTCAATTGCGCCGCGCAAATCAAGGTGCCCCGGCATAACGCCTTTGAGAATCTGGGCCTAAGTGTTCCAAAACAGGTGCATTGGGGTGTTATTCACAATGAATATCACTGCAATTGAGCAAGGGATGTTAAGAGAACTACCATGCACTGCAGTGAAGCACGTGTTACTGCAGTGAAATGATATAAATGATGAACTGGCAAATACTTGGTAAAAAAAAATGCAAAATAATCAAATACAACATTTATAAATAGACATTGATTATTATAGTGGTACTTAACATCACTGTCATCGTTATCATCCTTTTTACTTAGACCCCTTTCACACTGAGGAGTTTTTCAGGCGGTACAGCGCTAAAAATAGCGCTGCTATACCGCCTGAAAAACTCCTGCCCAGCAACCTTAATGTGAAAGCCGGAGGGCTTTCACACTGAGGCGATGTGCTGGCAGGAGATAAAAAAAATCTCCTGCAAGCACATCTTTGGAGCGGTGAGAGGAGCGTTGTGTATACCACTCCTTCACCGCTCCTTCCCGTTTAAAACAATGGGAAACCGCGGCAATACCTGCAGAGGTGTATTGCGGGCGGTATTAACCCTTTATCGGAAGCTAGCGGGGGTTAATACCGCACCGCTAGCAGCTGAATCCCACGGCAAATCCAATAGTATAGCGCCGCTATTTTTAGCGGTGCTATACCGCCACCGCGCCTCCCGCCCCAGCTATTAAAACGCTCTCCATGCATCTCAATGGACCCTTTCACACTGAGCCCTGCAAGCAGCATCTTTGGAGCAGCTTTTGGGTGCTGAAAAAAACGCTCCAAAAACGTCCCTCTCAATTGAAATGAATTGAAAGCGCTGTAAAACGCCTTGCCCTTTCACACTGAGGCGTTGCACTGGTGGGGTGTTAAGGCCTCTTTCACACTGGGGCATTTTTCGAGCGTTTTTCGGGCGTTATTTGAGCGTTTTTCGAGCATTATTAGAGCGAAGCCTCATCTGCAATCCCAATGTACTGGTAAAGACCCTAAGACCCTAAAGTTTTAGGGCGTTTTTGCAGTGCCTCTGTATGAAAGGGTAAGGCGTTTTTACAGCGCTTCCAATTCATTTCAATGGGGAGGGGCGTTTATCATGATCGGGCAGTAATGTGGTGGGACCTATGTTTATTCTCTTGGTTGGAACCAACATGGCACTGACGGAAGAGGGTTGATTACACACAAAACCTTTTTACGGTTTTCGAAATGATGCTATGATTAGATACTGTAGCTAATTTAGAAACAAAATAGTTTTTGTTGGGCTGCCACAGAGGCACTTCCTTTTTTACTAGGATTATGAGGATTGATTGTATACTTTTTCCTACTGGACTGGCAGTCTGCAAGGTTATCATAGATTGGTAGTGTACTGTTTCTGCTTTCGTAGATTGATAGCAAGCTTTTTCAGCTGGACTATCATTGATAGGTAGTAAATATTTTCTGCATAGATATTATATATTGGTAATATAATTTCTGCTAGCCTTACATGTATTTATAGTATACTTTTTCTGCTAGGTGATTATAGTTTGGTAGCATATTGTTTTTTGATAATCTGTCATGAAATAGTAATATATTTTTTTTTGGCTGTCTTGAATTAGTCATATATTTTGTATGTTAGATTATTATGAATTTTTACTATACTTTTTACTATTAAGTTATCATAGATTGGTAATATATCTGGACCACCATAATGGTTCTGTACTGTTTCTACTAAGGAATCATGGATTGGCAGTACAATTTTTAAGGGCTACTAGAGACTGATAGTTTGATGCTTCACCCCTTTCAACAATGATTCCAAGCACTGAAATTTCTGCTAGGCAGCTGAAGAATGGCATTCATTTTTGTCAAAGTAAATCATTCTCAACAAGATTTAGGAGTGTGTCTATGGGAATTTTTGACCATTCTTTCAGAAGGGCATTTGTGAGGTCAGGCACTGATGTGGACGAAAAAGCCTGGCTCACAGTCTCCACTTTTTTTCATCCCAAAGGTGTTCTAGGTTGAGGTCAGGAATCTGTGCAGGCCAATCAAGTTCCTCCACCTCAAACTCGCTCATCCATGTTTTTATAAACCTTGCTTTGTGCACTGCTGGGCATTCATGTTGGAACAAGGAGTGGCCATCCCAAAACTGTTCCCACAAAGTTGGGAGCAATAAATTGTCCAAAATGTCTTGGTATGCTGACACCTTAAGATTTTCCATCCCTGGAACTAAGGAGCCAAGCCCAACCCCTAAAAAACAACTCCACACCGTAATCCCCCCTCCATTAAATGATTTGGACCAGTGTACAAAGCAAGGTTCATAAAGACATGGATGAGTGAGTTTGGGGTGGAGGAACTTGACTGGCCTGCAGAGTGGAGACTGCAAGCCAGGCCTTTTTGTCCAACATCAGTGCCTGACCTCACAAATGCGCTTCTGGAAGAATGGTCAAACATTCCCATAGACACCCTCCTAAACCTTATGGACAGCCTTCCCAGAAGAGTTGAAGCTGTTATAGCTGCAAAGGGTGGGCCAACTCAATATTGAACCCTATGGACTAAGACTGGGTTGCCATTAAAGTTCATGTGCGTGTAAAGGTAGGCGTCCCAATACTTTTGGTAATATATTGAATATATAGATACAGACCTATATCTATATTTATATATATAAAAGCCAATGGCCCTGATACACCCTGAAAGATTAGATTTTTCCTAATCGTTTAAAAAAAAAAAAAAAACATTTTTTATATTTTGAATGACCAGGACAAACGATTAATCGTTCTCTTTTATTCATAGTCCATAATGGGTAATTTAAATTGCATTAATCTGTCCCTTTCACCACCCATATGTTTTACTTTAATTAAAATGTCTTTTTGATGATGGCAAGTTGGCATGATTCATTCTTCTTTCACATATTAGAGGAAAGATCCATTAGCACCACCATCCACAATGTAGAATCTATGAAAAGGTGTCAGGTCAAAAGGGTTCCTCTGTTTAATGAGGTCAAGCTAATTGTTTGGGCATGCTTTCACATTGAGTAATATGTGGATTATAAATGATACATGCCCCCTCTTCTGTTTAATAGATTACCATTTTCTTCCATATACTGAAGAAGTCTCATGTTAAGCCCTTAAAGCATCTTAATCATTTGAGGTCACTAATGCTCATAAATATGTTTTATCTTATTAAGGCATAAGGTTATTAAAATACTGAAAAAGCTAAGCTGATTTCACACTACAAAACACTAAGGCATAGCCAGAATAATAAATTCACTTTAAAAAAATTCAGCCAGCACAGCTAACAATTGTCACGTATGTACAGCCATAATATTTATCCTAGATGAAGATTGTTCCTTAAGGTATATTCAGTGACAAGGTCTGAAATTCTGTTATTGTACCAATAAATGCACTACATGTTTGATACAAAAACAGTGCAGGATATGAGCAATAGAATATAATAGATCCCAACCATCCGCTGTGTTCATTGGACACAGCGCATGACAGATCACTGTACCAGCCCTGAGCAAAGCACTGGTTCACTTAAAGGGAATCTGTACCAAGAAATATTGAGGTTACCATTTACTGACTTATTTCTGAAAGTGCTAATTGCCTTCCAATCATGATTGACCTTCTGACTTAGCTCATAGTACTAACAGTACTTTTTGAGCCAATGACTTAGAACATGTATGAAGCCTGTGGAGTCAGAGCGTTTACCCCCAGAGGAGCTGATGTTGTGATGGGTTTCCTATTCTGTCACAAATCTATGAACTGCTCTGTCCTCTCTAACACACCTGGTTAGATAGTGGGATACTGCCAGGGGCGTATCTAGGGTATGGCAGCCATGGAAAGTGCCATGGGCGCCATATGAAGGGGGCGCTGGTGAGTGGCTGGGCAGCAATGCACTTGCCAGGGTCTGATGGTCTCTTCTTCCCTCCAGGCTCCCGAGCATAAGCTGGATCTCCTTTTCAGCACCTTTGCTAATGGACAATGGCAGCGCTGCAAGTGGGACTATTTCTAATTTCTTACTTCTTGAAGTCACTGTATTAGCATATGAAAATAGACACCAGGCTACATGACTGTAAATAAAGTACCGCATATACTCGAGTATAAGCTGACCCGAATATAAGCCGAGGCACCTAATTTTACCACAAAAAATTGGGAAAACTTATTGACTCCAGTATAAGCCTTGGATATCCCATCTGCATGCCTCACTGTGCCTCACTTTGCCTCACTGTGTCCATGTGCATGCCTCACTGTGCCCATGACTAGACTGACGTTTAACATGGAAGTCTATGGAAGGGCTGCCCGGCTTTGAAAAATCGGTGCTCCCCACCCGTAGGTTCCCCTAGACAACAAACTTTGCACACTTATAGAGGTGAAATGGGGCTACATGTGTGCCAAGGCAACCTACGAACGGCCGGTGCCGGATCCCCAAATTTACCAGAGAAATGACTGTTTAACATGAGAGTCTATGGAAGGGGTGCCCGGTTTGAAAAATTGGTGCTCCCCGGCCGTAGGTCCCCCAAACAACAAACATTGCACACTTGTAGAGGAAGAGTTGGACTACATGTGTGCCAAGTTTGGGGTCCAGGGGACCTACGGCTGGCCGGTACTGGGTCCCCAAAATCCGGGAGATCAGGCACAAAAAGGTGACTCGAGTATAAGCCGAGGGAGGCATTTTCAGCACAAAAATTTTGGCTGAAAAACTCGGCTTATACTCGAGTATATACGGTAAGTATATTACTGCAAGGCAAAATAAAATGAACTGCTAAAGGTAATAAACAGGTAAATAAATCTGCTTGAATGCAATGAGCTAACTGCCATGAATACCAGGCTATAATATTGCGGTTAATATTATCAGCACACTGGTAAAGGGCAGTGTAAACATTGAACTGTATAATTTAATAAACAGCATAAACAGCAAGGAACAGTCTCACAGTATCCCCTCTGCAATACATTACAAACAGTTGTATCAGAGTGCACTCTGTATATATGCCCTTAAGTGTACGTAGGGATATATATGTATGTTCTATTTAAATCAGTTAATGGTGGGGTCCAAACTGTGTGGTGGTGCACTTTATTACCGTCTGTTTAAGAGTCACCCAGCACCCTGGTGTGTGCAGATCCAGTCTCCAGCAGTAAGGGGAAGTTCTCAAAAGCCAAGGAAAAAACTCTCAACTCTCCTCCTATTACAAAGTGTCCTTGGCTCTTGTAGTTTACTGCCCTCTTCCCTTTCACAGTGCAGCTCTCCTTATGGACTACATTTCCCAGTGTCCTGTGTAGTTGCATCATCCAGGAAGGAGAGGAGGAGCAGCTGCATTAGCAAGCCTCTTTAACCCTCACAGGCTTACCGCTCTGCCGAGCCAGGAGGAAGGGGAAGAATGGGCAAAGGAGTGCACATGCAGCCACTCTGCACAGCCAGCCACGGGGAGAAAAAAGAGCAGGCAAGGAAACGCACAGGAGTCACATGCTCCTCCTTTTCCTGCCAAGTACCAGCTACACTTGCTGTCTGCCTCTTGTAAACCTCTGCATATCAGCACACTGTGTAAACCAATAAGGTTGCATTGTTCTGCATAGTGCTTTCGGTCCAACACTGCTTACAGGAGTGACGTCACTTTTGGTTAGAGTTGGTTAGAATTGGTCTTTAACATTAGTTGACAAATTGATGGTGTTCTCCTTGCTATTCAATAAGGAGCGGTGTAAATTGCAAAATCTATATCTCAGCTGTTTGACTAGAGTTCAACTTTAATCCTTATACTGCCATGACTAACTATTGTGCAGCAGTAAAAGACTGGACACTTCTACGTGTTGACATGTAGTGTGATCTTTCCCAACCTTAATCCCAATTGTTCCAGGACTCCTGCATAAGTCCCAGACTGTTCTAGGTAGGTCCAGCATAGTGTCCTTTGTCTCCCTGATCAGCACTTCTTTGAAGCAGGGAGGCTTTTGAGTTTGGGTTTCCTGAAATAATGATAAATCCATAATGCAGTGTATAGCCTTTACTCCCGGTTAGTCGAGTTAGAAGAGCCAATAATTTAAAGGAATTGATAACCCAGTCCCTTTTGTATAAAATGATGGGTTCATGTCGGAACTCTGAGGCCCCGTACACACGGCCGAGGAACTCGACGTGCTTGGCACGTCAAGTTCCTCGTCGAGTTCTGGGATGAAGCCGCCGAGGAGCTCGGCGGGACGCCTTCTCCCATAGAACAACGAGAAAATAGAGAACATGTTCTCTATTTTCTCGTCGAGCTCCTCGGCGGCTCCATCGAGCCAAAACTGTACAGACGACAGAGTTTCTCGGCAGAATCCGGGTTTTGACCGAGTTTCTCGGTGAATTCTGCCGAGAAACTCTGTCGTGTGTACGGGGCCTCAGGGGAAAGCTGACAATTCTGTATAGGAAGAGATACTGTTTTTTTCTGTTTTCAATATTTTATGCCATTGGTACATGTCCCCCATGGCAGCGCCTGTCTTCACATACGTTTTGGTTTGACAATAGCTAGCTCTACAAATGCTCAGCGCTGAATAACAAGATTCAGCTCCCATAGACTTCAACTGAGTTCACCACAAAGTTTGTACACCTTGAACTTTGAGCAAGCTGGGTGAAACTGTTTGCAAACTGAACCCAGGCAGAATTGCACATCCCTCAGCAATACATTTGGGCAAATAAATATAAATTAAATTTAGAAAATATTAAGATATTATAAAATATAAAACAAATAAAAATGAAACCTCCTATTCCCAGTGTACATACAAGCACATGCTTGGATGTGCTTATGTATTTAAAATCTTACTGTGTGATACGTGTTAGGCATCCCCATGCATGCCAGAGGTGCCAGAGATATATGGATTATTTTAGGTTTAAATTTAAAATGTTGAGTTATATAGGTTTTCAATGTTTTCGGATATCATAACTTTTTTTTTACCGTTTCACAAGCCCACAATATTTTGCTAAATCTATTTGGTACCTTTTAATCTTTTTTTATTTCCTGGAAAACTTGGAGACTATATTGTATTTGTATTAACTATAAAGTAGCTTAATTTTCACTGAAATTTTAGAGTTCATCAGATATCCACCAGCAATCCTGATACTTCCATCTTTTATTCTTTGGACCCTTTGCCTTAAAGTGGATTTAAATCCGAAAAATTGTATTTATTTTTTTGATGTCACAATGTAGAGTATACGATTTCCTATCATCTGTGCCCAGTCTTGCCACACAGAGTTAATCCAGCTCTGAGCAATCCTCTTTTATTGTTCAGTTAAAAAAAAACGGACTTACAGAGGAAAACCTTAGTCCGTTCCGCCCCCTTGCTGTGAATGACAGGTTATTTACCGTATTTATCTTCATATAACGCGCCCCGGCGTATAGCACGCACCCCCAACCTAGAAGGAAAATTCCTGGGAAAAAAAAAAAAATTATTGTAGTTTGGATGCCCCTCATCGGTGTCTTGCCCGGCGTCCATCGGTGGCCTTGTCCGGTCCGGCGTCCTTCTGCGGCCATCGTGGTGTCCTCCCCGCTGTGTTTTTCAGCCGATCCCCGCCTCCCGTGCTGTGTTTGAACCACCCTGCCGACATATACCGAGCGCAGTACACTCGGGTATACCCAGGCAGGCTCGGCTCCTCCCACGTAAAGGACGTACAGGACGCACAGGACGTGACTGCGAGCGGAGCCGAGCCTGCCCGACTATACCCGAGTGTACTGCGCTCGGTATATGTCGGCGGAGTCGTTCAAACACAGCGCGAGAAGCGGGTATCGGCATATATCGCGCACCCACGATTTTGCCCTGATTTTAAGGGCAAAAAAGTGCGCGGTATACGCCGATAAATACGATACATATCTCATGCACTAGCCTGGAGACAGGCATTATTTTTTAATTCCCACCCCCACTCCTTTTCTGAAGTCATGTTGTTACTTTTCTGGATTTTGATTGGATGTTAGTGATCATACCAGAATTTAGTGTAAGGGGAGTGTAGAGGAGGGCGGGGAGTCTACTGACATCACGACTCCACCCACAGAGCTCCAGACAACAGATCAACCCACAGAATCTGCAGTTTTTCGGGTCTCATTAAGCCTCGTACACACGATAGGTTAACCTGAGGACAACGGTCTGAAGGACCGTTGTCATAGGTTAACCGATGAAGCTAACTGATGGTCCGTCACGCCTACACACCATAGGTTAAATAACCGATCGTGTCAGAACGCGGTGACGTAAAACACAACGACGTGCTGAAAAAAACGAAGTTCAATGCTTCCAAGCATGCGTCGACTTGATTCTGAGCATGCATGGATTTTTAACCGATGGTCGCGCCTACAAACAATCGGTTTTGACCTATCGGTTAGGAATCCATAGGTTAATTTTAAAGCAAGTTGGCTTTTTTTAACTTATGGTTAAATAACCTATGGGGCATACACACGATCGGTTTTGACCGATGAAAACGGTCCTTCAGACCTATCATGTGTACGAGGCCTAACAGACAGAGGGGAGACATTTGACAGGTAAGGATACATGCAGGAGGCTTGTATATTCTTATAGATCAGCACTATGGCAGTAGTTTAGAAAGGATGAGAGTGGGTTTACATACACTTTAAGAAGCTATATCATTTAAGGGGACTTTGATGAATTAAATAATGTACTGTACATTTTAGAATTTTTAAAAAAAATGAAGTTTATGAATGAAAAATACAAAATAAAGAGTTCTTATTTCAGCAGAATAAATTCTAATTCTTTTCCCCATTGTTGTTGCAGATACTTGGTGCTTGAACATGTATCCGGTGGAGAGCTTTTTGACTACCTGGTTAAAAAGGGGCGACTAACTCCAAAGGAGGCTCGAAAATTCTTTCGACAAATCATATCTGCTTTAGATTTCTGTCACAGCTACTCCATATGGTGAGTCGGAATTTTTGCTTTCCTATGTGCATTGACGTGCACAACGCTTACCAAAGGTTACTGTTATTCACTTTCATAGCCCAGGAATATAAGCTGAGCGATAAAAGAAGGAAGCAAAAGAGTTTTGTCAGAGATACAGTATAAGGAAACAAGCAGCTAAAACAAATAGTCAAGTCAAGCTGAGGCGCAAAAAGACAGAGTTAAAGTAGACATGTGATGCTGTATGAACAATATGCTGCAAAACATGGACCGGAGGATATAGGAACTGATCTTGTTTTTGAATTATGATTAATTATTATAATTATTTTATTATAGGGTCAATTCACACAAGGGCAAAAGTCTTCTGGGGGTTCATTTAAGGCAGGGGTGCCCAACCTTTTGAAGAGCGAGGGCCACTTAAGCAACTTAGTAACCAGTCGCGGGCCACCATGAGCGCCGCGGACGGATGACATGTCACGGCTACTCTATAGGCCCTTTGTTCCGCCCAGATGGAAGGGGACAAATGTTTTTCGGATTGGAGGTAGGCAGGTGTAAACTAACATCTGTCGCTCTGTAGAGGTGAATTGAGGGTCCCATTTGGTCAGGCTAATCGTGTGAAAATGGCCTAATACTGCTTTCACACTGATGTGCTGTGGTTTACCCACACCGCGAGTGCAGCTGTGTCTATCCTGCAGGTTAGCTGAACTTTGCTATAGACTCCGCCTGTAGCAAAAGCCAACGCTGTAGAGGAAGCATCGACTTATTGGGGGGCTCTGCTTCGTAGCCGATTTGTTCCTCTACTACTAGCTTCATATCACAACACTGATGCTGTGGTATGATGGGTCGGCAACCTGCGATCTTTGCTTGCCAACCCGCCATTCCAGAGCAGGAGGTTGACCTGTGTTGAGCAAAAGAAGGAGGTTGCCATTGCCGATTTCTCCTTCAAAATTGCTAGTTGCCTGTCTGTCATCTAATTGTTTTAATATTTCCTGAGTCACTGACCTGGAATTAGCATTTGGATCAGGAATTCTGATTTTGCTCAGACTTCACTTATGCCCTGTACACACGATAGGTTAATCTGATGAAAACGGTCTGATGGATTCTTCCATCAGTTATCCGATGAAGCTGACTGATGATCAGTCGTGCCTACACACCATCAGTTAAAAAAACAATTGTGTCAGAACGCGGTGACGTAAAACACAACGACGTGCTGAAAAAAATTAAGTTCAATGCTTCCAAGAATGCGTCGACTTGATTCTGAGAATGCGTGGATTTTTAACCGGTGGACGTACATACAGACGATCGTTTTTTATCCATCATATCATTTTAAAACAAGTTCCTATTTTTTTAACCTATGGATAAATAACCGATGGGGCCCACACACGATCGGTTTGGTCTGACGAAAACAGTCCATCAGACCGTTTTCATCAGACTAACCTATCGTGTGTACGCAGCATCAAAGTGAAGTATACCTATACTGTATGCCACTGGGACAAATTGTGAGGTTGAATCTTACTATCAGGGACACAGACCACAATAAAACCAGATTCTAACTATTTCATACTATCCAAAACATTAAAAAAAAATGTAGGCCATGCATATCCTTTAGCGCATACTTGTTCTGCATAAGTGACTGTTTTGCGTGGGTGAATGAGGTCAGCTGCCACTATAGTTATCATGGTATATAGATCATGGGTGAGGAAGGGTGAGGAAGGGGTTAAATGTGTATCCTGGGTGTGTTCTAACTGTGTGCGGGGAGGGGGGTGACTGGGGGAGGTGACCGATGCTGTGTCCCTATGTACAAGGGACACAGATCGGTCTCCTCTCCTCTGACAGCACGTGGAGCTCTGTGTTTACACACCGAGCTCCACGTCCCTGCTGTGTTACCGACGATCGCGTGTACCCGGCGGACATCGCGGCCGCCAGGTACACGCATCGGCTTCCCAGCGATGCGCCGGGACAGTGTTTACCCGCTGCGCGCCCCCCAGAGGCGCGCGGGTAATGCACTTTAAATGACGTCCAAAGACGTCCACTTGGCACTTGAGAGCCGCGCTGTTGACGTCTTTTGTCAATAGCGCGGGTCTCAAGTGGTTAATAACTGTAATGCTCAAGCGTGGATTTTCAGTCTGGCTACTGTTACCGGCCCTATTTAAAAATTCTTCAGGAGAATCCACTAGAGTGCAAAGATAATCAGATACTGCATCATACATTTTCTAGGTGAATACTTCGAATATATGAAGGACTCAGATGCTGGTGCCACTGGTAGCTTGGATGAAAATCCACATTTAACCTGTCAAGGCACAGGAAAATCTTGCCTTAGTTCAGACACCAGAGAACATTCAGGGATACTGAATTCTTCTCCGCTTCACTAGAAATAAGGAAATAGGTTGTAAGAAGAGTTGCTATTTAATATATTTCTCAGGGGGAAAAAAAACATTTGCAAGATATGGCTGTAATACATATGTAGACGGGGCCTAACCAGTGTACCCGAGAATTCAGCAAACACACGTGGAAATTAAAATTTTGCTTATAATGTAGACTTAGACTGCTTACAGAATAAAGACAATTTAAATTAAAGGCACCACATATGTTGCAGGTGATATACTTCAGGCAGAGGAGGGCACATTTTATTCACAAGGCCCTTTCCAATAGTAATATATTATACAGTTACACTCCACTTAATGCAAGAGGACTTCCCCAGGAGGAACTATGATATTCCTTGTTTACACTGCGACAGGGGTCAAGCCCTGGGAAAAAAGTGTGGGAACTCCCACCCAAGATCCACTCTCCCACCAAAAAAAAAAAAATGATACGCTCATATGCATAATTACTAAACCGCATGTTTTTTTTTTCTAAATCCTGCGATAACTCGCGGCAGACCTCCGCAATGTCTCCTGGGAACAATGACAAAAGCTCCCAGGAGACATTGCGGCATTGAGGAAGTGACGGAATACCCGCACACTATCCGATGAATCCATATACAGAAAGCGGCCAGTAACAAAGGATTATTAAGGTTCGCCTGCCCCTGATAGTGACTCGAGCTGGGCATCGCCGCTTAGTGAAGGATTGGCTCGGGAGGCTCGGCTGCTCTCGGCTGCTCTAGTCCTGCAAAGGGAACTGCGTTCCTGCTGTGAAAAAAGTGCAGGGACGCCGTTCCCACGCGTTCCCGCAGGGCTTGAGCCCTGCGATCCCCGGATGTCCTTGCATGTTGTAGATATCTGGCTGCCAGTAGGAAACTCTTTCAGGAAGCAGCTGATAGAGTAAACACCCTGTAAGGGAAAACCTAATCTTTCCCCTTAGGTACCTCTCCCTAATGCTACTACTACTTTTTTACTAACTGGTGGGGGCTCTGTCCCTATCTTACTTCCACACTGTGGCCATACACATTATTTATATAATTCTGTGTCAAGATGGCTGTCAAGTCTTGTGGGATTTCAGTATCTGTAAAGATATGCCGTACTCCCCAAGACTGCTGCCTGGAGCCCATAGCAGGGGTCAACAAGTCTTCAATAGGCACCTGCCAGCCAGGAGGAAACAGCACAGTGCCACTTTCAGGTTGGAGGATTTATTGCAGCCTTCACGTATTCCTTCAAAGATCCTGCAAGTACAGAAAAATACCTGTTGATTTTTTAGAAATGCACTTAGCACCTAAGCCTCATTGTGGGGCTGACAGCACACAGCTTTTTTTGTGTACTAAGTGGTGTTAACCCCCCCCCCCCCCCCCCCCAAGGCCTTTTGCTTCACTGCTAAACCACTCTCACTTACAGATCTCTACAATATAGAGGCTAATCATTCTGCAGTCCATTATAAGAACTAGGAGGGCTAGTCCATGAGATAACACAGGCTGTGTGTAGAGGAATCAGGACGGCTCTAAATGTCTGACCAGAGCAACACGTTTTTGGCACACTTATGCCCTGTACACACGATAGGAATTACCTATGGGCTAAAATCTGATGGAATTTTCTGTCAGAATTCTATTCAAGCTGTCTTCCATCAGTCTTGCATACACACTGTCAGACTAACTTCCGACCGTCCAAAACGTGGTGACGTAAAACACTACGCTGAGCCGAGAAAATGGAAGTTCGACTTGATTCTGAGCATGCGTGTTTTTTTCTCCGTCGGAGTTCCACACAGACGATCGGAATTTCCCATAGGATTTTTTTCCATCAGAAAAAAAAATAAAACATGTTCTATTTCCAAACTCCGGGCAGGCAGAATTGCACATCCCTCAGCAATACATTTGGGCAAATAAATATCAAATACATTTAGAAAATATTAAGATATTATAAAATATAAAACAAATAAAAATAAAAATGAAACCTCCTTTTCCCAGTGTACATACAAGCATATGCTTGGATGTGCTTATGTATTTAAAATCTTGTTGTGTGATACGTATTAGGCATCCCCATGCATGCCCGAGATGCCAGAGATATAAGGATCATTTTAGGTTTAACTTTCAATACAGATGAATATTTTGATCCATGTGTTTTAAATGATAGTGATTTATTCACCACAATTGAATGTTTAGTCAAACTCATGTTCACTGCTTTGTAAATATGCCTCTAATGCCACTTACACGCGATCGGTTCGTCTGATGAAAACGGTCTGATGGACCGTTTTCATCAGATGAACCGATCGTGTGTGGACCCCATAGTTTTTTTTCCCATCGGTGAAAAAACGTAGGACCTGTTTTAAAATTATCTGATGGTTAAAAAACCGATAGAAAAAAACGATCGTCTGTGGGGAAATCCATCGGTTAAAAATCAATGCATGCTCAGAATCAAGTCGACGCATGCTCGGAAGCATTGAACTTCATTTTTCTCAGCACGTCGTCACCGCGTTCTGACACGATCGTTGTTTAAACTGATGGTGTGTAGGCAAGACTGATGAAAGTCAGCTTCATCGGATATCTGATGAAAAAATCCATCAGACCGTTTTCATCGGATGAACCGATCGTGTGTACAGGGCATTAGTGTAGCTCACTGATATATTAAACATTTTAAATTTCAACGCTGACAAAAATTGGGAACGTCGGTTTTGTTTTTCTCATTTACATTTTTATTGCTACATTTCTGCACACATTTCAGGTTTACAATACAAGAATTGGCTATCTTATTTCTTGTAACATCTTTATTAAAGGAAAATAAAATGAAAAATTTCTGTGACACTTTTGTGTTTGTTAGGTTAAAGCTGTAGTAAACTCTGGCGCATAAATCATCCGCAACTATAAGGCCACTAGTTTATACCTTTTAAAACACATCGCAATCTGATTTATCCCCCTATCATGTTTATTATTTATTTTCCAGTGCATTTTCTTTTCTATGTATCCCAGCTGAAGCCGGCACCATCTTAGCTTCTGTTTTGCCGCTCCCTCCCTGCAGCATTCTTTTGCCCTTTCCTCTGTGTCTTTGCTGTGTTCTCACGCATGCGCTATGGACCTGCTTGCTCCGTTGATGCTGAGTGTCCAGGTTTCATCCTCCGTGACATAGCAAGTCACATGGAGTGTATCAGAAAAATCAAAATGCAAACTCACAAGATTACCTGCTGATGATGCAGGCCTAGCAACAGGATGAATAGACTGAGCGCACACAGAGCATGTCATAAATGGGGCCAAAATGGACATACACTGGTGATGTCATTGGAGTAAACTTTGGGCGATTTCTCCTAAAGGGCACAAGTTGGAACAATACGAAAGGCACTAATATGTAATTTGAACCAGACTGCTTTACTTGGGGAAAACAATTAAATGAGAGTTTGCTACAAAAAAATGTACAACTCAAATTAAGAGAGAATACTGCTACTACTGGAAAAAAAACAAAAACTTTATTCTACTTCTAACAAATATGGTGAAAAATAATATAGCTCTGACCCCAATCTTGAATAGTTGGGGAACACCTCCTAATACATTATACCCTATAAAAGCAAAAAGTCAGGGCACCGAGGAGGGAGGACTAAACCTGGCGATAGATGTTTTTATCTTCATTCAGTCCGCTGAATTGAATTGGATGGAAGAATCCTCCTTGCTGGGATATTGTATTCTATGATCCCTCCACTATCACTATACACTGATCAGCGAGTGCAGCCACGGATTGATAAAACTTTTCCAGCATGTCCCTTTGACTGAAGTTGATCAAACTATCAACTTCAATCGAGCAGGGACAGCGGTTCTGCTGAACCGTGTAACAGCTCTGGTGAACGGAGTGAACCACAACTGTGGCTAGCAAGGAATTCCCATGCACCTCTCTATGTGAGAATTCAGTATTGGACCACAGGCGTCACTCCACACAAACAGGAGTTTGGGGGTTCTCTACATCATGTCTCTCTCACATAAAAGGATGCGATGAGCTACTAGGTGTGAGCGCATTACAACATGCGATTGTACCCTAGACTTAAAGATACAATGCACTAGGAGATTCCAATGCACAGCTGTATGCAAGGGATTATCAGTATTGGACCCCAGGCGTCACTCCAATCTGAGAGCAGAAGTTTGGGGGTTCTCTACATCATATCATTTAAACATACAGTAGTGCATTAGGCCACTAAGGGAGTATGTATAGAATACCTTCAACCCTTAGCATAGAAAAGTTAGAGCGAACATGTTCTGTAACTTAGGACAAGGGCCCTTTAACAACTAGGAACTTATGTCAAGCACGTAGTTAGTAAGAATAGTGGTAACTAATAGCAACAACATAAGAGAGGCATATATAGCTCAGGTTATTGGAAGTATGTTCCTTTAAGAAGTTCCTCAGCAACCAACTATAGCACAACAGCAGTCCCAAGTTAAGATGATAGTTTACAAGGCAACATTAGATAGCATTTGATAAGCAACAATATCTGCAGCAGATCTTTCTAAGGTACTACAAGTAAAACATGTGCTACTTATCTGTTTGTAGGGGCTTGAGACAAGGGATTCCGTAGTGTAGGGTGTCTACCAGGAATTTCTCTTAGGGTGCCACTAATAATGGTTGTCTGGAAGTAGATAGCATAATGGCTATGTAGATGTGGAGATTCTTAGTAAAGTTGATCTGTAGCAAGGAGAGCGCTGGCAACAAGAATGTAGCATGGCCGAGCTACGGCTGACAATAATAGAACGGCGCCTCTATGCAAGGCAAATGCCTATATAGGCAGAAGACAGGTGCAGTGCATAGCACTGGAACATACGTGGCGCCGGGCGAGGACGTCATCGTGCGGGCGACGTATGTGTTCCAGAGTGGAACGCATTACGGCGCTGAAAGCGCCTGTTACAAACAGACAGAGTTTCCATCAGAGTATGGCCAGCTTAAAGAGGAAGTAAACCATGATGGGTTTTACTTCCTCCTTATTTCCCTGCAAAGGTGAAGCATAATGGGCTACTATGCATCACATAGTAGCCCATTATGTGTCACTTACCTGAAACCGAAGCCTGCGATGTCCCCGCTGGTTGGAAGCATCCATCTTCAGCCCTCTTCCTTCCAGGGCCGCGGACTCTGGCTCAGTGATTGGCCAGAGTTGTGTGATATGACAGGGTGTAAAACCAGGGTGTACAACCAGGATGTACAGCCACTTTAAGGACTGGGCAAAATACACAATACTACAGTGGTGTACGAAGTTTTTCACTCTGCATCTACGTCTAGTTCCAGAACAGATTCTGATATCAAGGTTTTTTGAAAGAGTAAGTAGAGATAAGGTTTTAAGTAGATTGGTTGACCCCCTGCCTGATGAAAATGTTCCATCATATTCTGAAGTTTTGGTTTAGATTTCTCTATCCTCTGAACATATTGTTTGTTCTGCTTGACTATTGCTTCATCTGTAAGCATCAGATTTTTTCCATTACTGGAAATTTCACATCTTGCTTCTGTAAGGAAGTGATTCATCAAATTTTTATAAGTTACAGTAAAACCTTGGTTTGAGAATAACTTGGTGTAAGAGCGTTTTGCAAGACAGGCAAAATGTTTTAATTAATTTTGCCTTGATATACAAGCAATGTCTTGATATAAGAGTAGCGTCATGTCACAACTGAGTATAAAAAAGAAGAGAGGAGGCTCTAATAGCCCATTCACAGAGGGACGACTTTTTATCCGGCTTCAAGTCGCCCCAAGTCGCCCCTAGTCGCCTCAATTCACGCTGCATGAGAAAATCAATGTAAGTGAATGGAGCCGTCTTAATGTACACTACTGCAGTCGCTCCGACTTCAGAAAAGGTTCCTGTACTACTTCAATCCGACTTCTAGGCGACTTGTAGGCAACTTGTACCCATTGATTTCAATGGAAGTCACCTCAGAAGTCGGATCACTGTCTTAACAGAAGCAACAATACAGGAAGAGAACATACATTTCTTGATTCTTGTTTGATTGGCCACTGGAAAGCCTCCTGTCTTGGAGGCAACTTGAAGTTGCCTTGTAAGTAGCCTCATGACATGCTGTGATTCATACTCAAGTCGTGTCCAAGTTGCTTCCCAAAGTCGCGCTGGAAGTCGCGTTGCCCCTGTGTGATTGGGCTCTTAGTGTAGCAATATGGTTACATTTAATGAAGGTACAACATTTAGCAACTTATTTCTACACTTAGAGGTGCCTCTCTTCTCTTTTATACCCTGTAAACAAAATGCTTTGATATACAAGCATGTTTCTGGAACGAATTATGCTTGCAAACCAAGGTTTTACAGTAGCTTAAAAAGTACATGGGTTAAATCGTTAAGGATCTAACCTGCTTGCAGGACCTTTCAGTTTAATAGCCACTTCTAAAATCTTTTCACAAAAGTTCTAAGACAGCAGACAGGAACAATATACTTGGCTATGAGCACCCATATGATCAGAGTGCTTCCAGTGTCTGGGTAGACCCCTGCCTTATAGTATGTTTGATGTACAAATACAAGCAGAGTCCTGCTTAACCACTTAAGCTACGCCTAACGCCGATATACGTCGGCAGAATGGCACCGCTGGGCACAATCACGTACCTGTACGTGATTGTATAAAGCCCAGCGGTGGGTTTTTGTATAAAGCTCCGTGACCACGGCCGCGGGACTCGCGGACCCGATCGCTGCTGAAGTCCCGCGATCGTTCCCCGGAGCTGAAAAACGGGGAGAGCTGTGTGTAAACACAGCTTCCCCGTTCTTCACTGTGGCGGCGTCATCGATCGTGTGATCCCTTTTATAGGGGGACACAATCGATGATGCCACACCTAAAGCCACACCCCCCTACAGTTGTAAACACACTTCAGGTCACTGTGGTTAACTCCCAAACTGCAATTGTCATTTTCACAATAAACAATGCATTTTAAATGTGCGCCATAATGTCGCAGTCATGAAAAAAATCGCTGATCGCCACCATTTGTAGTAAAAAATGTTTTTTTTATAAAAATGCAATAAAACTATCCCTTATTTTTTAAACGCTATCAATTTTGCGCAAACCAACCGATAAACGCTTATTGCAATTTTTTTTACCAAAAATAGGTAGAAGAATATGTATCAGGCCTAAACTTTTTTTTTTATGTTTTTGGGGGATATTTATTATAGCAAAAAGTTAAAAATATTGCATTTTTTTCAAAATTGTCGCTCTATTTTTGTTCATAGCGCAAAAAATAAAAACCGCAGAGGTGATCAGATACCACCAAAAGAAAGCTCTATTTGTGGGAAAAAAAAGGACACCAATTTTGTTTGGGAGCCACGTTGCACGACTGCGCAATTGTCAGTTAAAGCGACACAGTGCCGAATCGCAAAAAGGGGCTTGGTCTTTTACCTGCATTTTGGTCCGGGTCTTAAGTGGTTAAAGTACTTTTAAAATGGTATTAAACTCAAAACCAGAAATGTAATATAATACAGCTCACCAATCCTTAGATGTGTTGCCACCTGGTGATCAGAACAGTAACACACCTCCTGGCACATTCATCCTTACAATGGTGCAAGCTGCACCAATGTAACAATGTAGTGGTTACCATAATTAAACTTCAGCTTTAATGTAGCAAACCCTATATGACAGAGTCTTTTTGTGTTTTTATTAGGAAACTTAAAAACATAAAATTCCAATTTGAAGACATGACTCATTTTCAGACATCTGGCCTGCTTGGCTAAAGTTCCAGCATACTAAATATTTTTCCATGGAATAAAGGATGCCACTGCCTAACAATTTTTATCTGGGCCTGTGTGGGCTTTCCACATATCTTGATCTGAAGGAATTACTATTGAATTGAAAATAACCGTTTCATAATGCCATGATTATAAGGAGTTGGAGCAACAACTAATGTTACATTTATACAGCATTTAATAGTGCAGATGAATTCTGGGATTACAACTCCTAGGGGAAGTAAAAGGTGTTAGGTACAAGGACAGGGCCTCAGGGCCCCTTAACAACATAATGCACAAAAATGCATGTGCAGTACTGTGTATTTCCATACATTTATTAATGTGTGCTGCAGTGTGAACAAGGCACATATGCCAGCACGTACAGTATGCCCTGTGTTTGAACCCTTATTATTTCCATCATAAAAGGGTCAGATGAAGTTTTAGTGGTAATTGTCATCTTTAAAATACAATCACAAGCTGACCAAAGCCCCATATTTTGTCAAGAGAAAAACATAGAGTCTGCCACCGCTGACCTCTAATGATAATGTTAGTTGCCCACTGAGATTGCAAAAGACACATCTTTATTGCAGATCCAAATTCAAGACTCAAAACATCCTGCCAACTGCTGTTTCACCCATAACATACATGCTTTCTCAGGGCATTCGAAACCCAATAAATCCAGCAGATGCTTATTTACACTTTACTGACTGGAACCACTTACTCATAGATACTGAACAGCCTACTTAGAATTTGCAATATATATTTGTCTTATTATGGGTATGTTCTCAAACTTGAATTACATTTTGAATTATAGAAAGTTTAAGGCATACAAATTTTATTAAGAATTTATATTTAAAGATTGTCTTGGACTCAATACATATCAAATTTATGGAATAGCCCAAATTGATAAATCAACATAGTTAATAAATCATTTCTATCTGAGAAACAATTCTAGTGCATTCCTGTCTTTAAGGCCCCGTACACACGAGGAGACATGTCCGATGAAAACGGTCCGCGGACCGTTTTCATCGGACATGTCTCCTGGGAGCTTTTGGTCTGATGTGTGTACACACCATCAGACTAAAATCCCCGCGGACAGAGAACGCGGTGACGTAGAAGACACCGACGTTCTCAAACACGGAAGTGCAATGCTTCCACGCATGCGTCAAATCAATTTGACGCATGTGCGGGATTTCAGGACGCTGGTTACACGTCATAACCAGCGGACATGTCCGATTAGGTGTACTAACCATCGGACATGTCCGACCGACATGTTTCCAGCAGACAAGTTTCTTCGCTTGCTAAGAAACTTTTGTCCGCTGGAAACCTGTCCGCTAGGCCGTACACACGGTCGGACATGTCCACGGAAACCGGTCCGCGTACCAGTTTCAGCGCACATGTTCGACCGTGTGTACGCGGCCTAAGCCAAATGGGCCAGTTTCTGAAATTTTCCATACCTACTGATGAAGTTTCATCACCATCTTGATGGGTATATATATAGGGGTAGATCCACGTACAACGGTGCATTATTACACCGGGCGTAGCGTATCTAAGATACACTACGCCGCCGTAACTTACCTTTTTTTTTCGAATCCTCAAAGAATTTGCGCCGTAAGTTACGGCGGCGTAGTGTATCTTTGGCGGCGTAATGGCACGACATTCAAATCTCTGTGATGGGGGCGTGTTTTATGTAAATATGTCGTGACCCGACCTGAACAACGTTTTTTTTAAATGAGCATGCGCCGTCCGTGGGGGTATCCCAGTGCGCAAATGCTGGAAATTAACCCGGAACAAGCCAATGCTTCCGACGGTGACATCATTCTACGCAAATCCCTATTCGCAAACGACTTACGCAAACGACGTAAAAATTTCAAATTTCTACGCGGGAACGACGGCCATACTTAACATTGAGTACACCACCATATAGCAGCTTTAACTATACGCCGGAAAAAGCCGAACGCAAACAACGTAAAAAAATGCGCCGGCCAGACGTACGTTCGTGGATCGCCGTAACTATCTAATTTGCATACTCAACGCGAAATTCGATGGAAATGCCACCTAGCGGCCGCCGAAAAATTGCATCTTTGATCCGACGGTGTACTAAGACGTATGCCTGTCGGATCAACCCGAGATGCCGTCGTATCTTGTTTTGTGGATACAAAACAAAGATACAACGCGGGAAATTTAAAATTACGCCAGCGTATCAATAGATACGCCGGCGTAATTCTTTTGTGGATCTGCCCCATAGTATCTTGTAAAGACTGTTCTATTTACATTTCCCAAAAGTACCTTCCAAATATTTTAAATTAAATGTCCTCATGACTATCAATTATCTTGAGGCATAGGGAATTATCATGATATATAGATAAAATATATCTATATAGAAAAATACCCAGAATATGCTAGTACATCCTAAATAATTAATTACAATTCTGTATATGGATTCCAGCATTAAAGTCAATGAACCAGCATGAGAGACAATTATTTTCCAAAAGGATGTCAATGGCAGCCTACACTATTCGGATGGACTGATATAAGTTCTATGTAGGATATTAAAGTTTACCTGTACTAGATACAGTTAAACTTACTGTGTTGTCCCCCAAGTCTTGGGAAGCCCATAGATAGCCCATAGATAAAGTCTTTTTTTTCGTTCAACCAGCGAGTTGAACAGAAAAAACTGTCTAGATTCCCCCATTCACACATTCAAGGTTGATGGGAGAATCCTCCCAGCTGAACTATTGTATTCTGACAGCGGGGAAACATCCCTGCTATCAGAATACACTGATCAGCATTTCAGACTATAGCCTGCAGGATCAAACAGGAAAAATTAGACAGGGTGGTTGTACAGAGGTCAAGCTGTAGAACCAGCAAAAATTTCGATCCATGTATGGCCGGCTTTATACTCTCCTGTCACTGATCCAGCAAGATCTTGGCTGTGCGGAACAGGTGTGCTCAATGCTTTGCAGAGTTAATTCAGGGTACAAGGCCATACTCCAGACTTTTCTAACTTTTTGACAAGCAGCTATGTGATCTTATTTTATCAAACACCATTGCAGCACTGAAGAGGCTCAAAGCCTATATCTCACTGAATCAGCAACATGTGAGTATTAGACTGTGAAGGGGATGAGGGTAGAGTGGAGGACTACAAAAAAGGGTATAGTCAATTTATCTACAAAGTTCACAGAAGTGGCATTAATTTGGCTTCAAAGTGAATTTCAAGTCTAGTTCTAACTGAGGCCCCATACACACGACCGAGTTTCTCGGCAGAATTCAGCCAGAAACTCGATCGGAGCCGTATTCTGCCGAGAAACCCAGCCGTGTGTACACTTTCGGCCGAGGAAACCGACGAGGATCTCGTCGTGCCAAATAGAGAACATGTTCTCTATTTCCTCGTTAGTCAACGGGGAAACTTGGCTCGCCGAGATCCTCGGCGGCTTCACAAGGAACTCGATGAGCAAAAGGATGTGTTTTGCCTGTCGAGTTTCTCGGACGTGTGTACGGGGCCTAAGCTTAAAACTGCCCACATTACTTTCTACCTTCTATTCTAACTACTCTGTAGATGGAAGATGCTATTTTTGGGGCACCTGATCTCCCCAGTGTCCAGTTTCAGGGGAGGGGAGAGAGCACCGGCAACAGGTGGAATGCCTGGGTGGTGACATTCCCCACAGGCTTACTATAGGACACCTGTTGTTGGCTGTCCCTCCTCTCCTCTGAAGCCAGAAGCTAGAATACAATCACATGACCCGACTGGAGAACTAAAAAATGGTAAGAAGTAGAGACATCTTCCTACTACAGTGTAGTAGTAGGATTTCGTGTGTGTGTGTGTGGGGGGGGGGGGCATTTTAAGCATAGTTAGAACTAGCTTAGACTTTCACTTTAAAGGTTAAGTTCAACTGTTATTTTATGAATTGCAGCTTCCCTATGTACCAATATATGAAGAACAGAAAAAGCTGTCCCAGGTATTATTGCAGCCTCCAGGTTCTCCTATAAAAAAACTCCTCCGTGACTTTGTGGTATACATCCTTTGGGATAGCAAAGTTGTTAGTAGACTAAGAAAGTACTTCAGAAGCTGACCTCATTAACCCTTCACCTGCCACCCCCTTCCAGGACATAGCTCCCAAACTTCTGTCTAGTTACATGCTGCACCCATTGTCAGTGAGCACCATTCTCGCTGAATACATAGCCAGTGTCTTTCTCTGCTGATTGATCATTTTGTACCTTACCTTTTTCTTGCATAGATCGTTCATTTGGCATTGTGTGCAGGTGCTGAGCGATCACATAACAGCCTTTGTGGAGCAGAGCTGTAGTATTTAAAACAGTAGAAGTGTTTCCCTACTAATCTTTAAAGCTTGCCATACACTATACAATCTGATTCTAAAATATTCTTTAGATCTACCATCAACTATGTAGTGCAAGGGCCCGCCTAAATAGACACAGAGTGATTGGATAGATAGGTATGTTTTGGATTGGATCGGATTGGATAGATAGGTGCATTAAGATAAAATGCCTTCTGTGTGCAGCAGCCCCCCTCAACACCTCTAATGCTTACCTGAGCCCCATGTCCAGCGATGTCCACGAGTGTCTCAGTCGTCCAGAACCTGATTGGCTGAGACACAACAGCAGCGCCATTGACTCCTGCTGCTGTTAATCAAAGTCAGTTAGACAATCAGGAGAGAGAGGGGGCAGGATCGAACTGCAGCTCTGAATGGACACACGGAGCTGCAGCTTGGCTTGGTTTCTTCCATAGCAAGCTGTTTGCTGTGTGGGCACTCAACAAGAGGGAGGGGCCAGGAGCGCAGAAGATGGACTCAAGAAGAGGAGGATCCAGGCTGCTCTGTACAAATCCACTTCAACAGAGCAGGTAAGTACAACATGTTTTTTTTTTACTTTCTTTTAAATGAGACTTTACAATCCCTTTAATTGTTGATTGCACCTCAAGCACGGAAACTAACACACATTTTGCCTCATGAAAAACATGCAGCAAACACAACAAAATCAGCAGTAAAAAACATGCAAAGCGCAACATGGAAAAATATCCCATGAGCTACTTTGAAATCAATGGGGAGTGCTTTCTCACTGTGGGGGAGGTGCTTTGACTGGGGGAAGACAGAGATCTTTGTTCCTGCTTAGGAGAAACACAAGATCTCCATCTTCCCCTCAACAACCAGCGATCTGTAAACAGGTAACGATCGCTGGATTTCGGCGAACATCGGGTCAGTCGGACCTGCTGATTAGGTCCCACTATGCCCAATCACAGTGGGAGCGGGTCGCCAGCGGTGCATTCGTAGGCCCCAGACCCGGAAATGTAAATGTATGTGGAGCTGTTTGGAAGCGGTTAACCAGACACTGATAGAAGTCACAAGACTGCTTTATACTGCTGATGAGATATTTATCAGTTTATATTTACTAAAATAATTGCATTTTCATGTTCTTTGTACTGTGGAAGACCAAATATAGTGAATGCAGGGTCCTGGGTTTAGTAACACTTTAAGTCTAAGTTTAGTTACTATTGGCCAGATTCATAGAGAGCTACGCCGGCGTATCAGTAGATACGCCGACGTAACTCGGAATCTGCGCCGTCGTAAGTTTAAGTGTATTCTCAAACTGAGATACACTTAAACCTATCTAAGATACGACGGCCTGCGCCGTCGTATCTTAGGGTGCAATATTTACACTGGCCGCTAGGTGGCGCTTCCATTGAGTTCGGCGTAGAATATGTAAATGACTAGATACGCCGATTCACGAACGTACGTGCGCCCGGCGCAGTAAAGATACGCCGTTTCCGTAAGAGTTACGCTGCGTAAAGATAAAGCTGCCCCCTAGCTGGCCTAGTCAATGTTAAGTATGGCAGTCGTTCCCGCGTCGAAATTTGAAACATTTACGTCGTTTGCGTAAGTCGTTCGTGAATGGGGCTGGACGTAATTTACGTTCACGTCGAAACCAATACGTCCTTACGGCGTACTTTGGAGCAATGCACACTGGGATATGTACACGGACGGCGGGTCACCAAACATTTACATAAAACACGCCCCCCATCCTCATTTGAATTAGGCGCGCTTACGCCAGCCCCATTTACGCTACGCCGCCGTAAGTTAGGAGGCAAGTGCTTTGTGAGTACAGTACTTGCCTCTCTGACTTAAGGCGGCGTAGCGTAAATACGATACGCTACACCGCCTTAAAGATGCGCCCCCTACCTGAATCTGGCTATATGTGTTACCAATATGCAAAACGTGAATATCTATAGTCCGGCTACTAGTTCGCTAAAGTCTCTTTCAGGGTAATTAGGATTGGGTTTCATAATACTATTACCATCTAGATGTCATTATGAAAGGTAATTTGTGAAAGCTCACAGGTTGGTTCTTCTCTGACTAAGGATGTATTGTCCTACTAATTTTTAAATACAATGACCCAGCGTTAACTTCCTATGTTGCCTATTCCAATCTGTGAGCCACATTCGTGTATAATAATTGTAGGTATGTGGTACATGTTGCATAGGGGAAGAGACATAGCAATGGCTGCCACAGCGGCCACCAGGGCTGCTACACTGTTGGTTGTACCACTGATACAAATATAGCTGAAACACCACTTGTCGTAAATTTCATTGTTTAATACTTTTTCATTGTTGTGTACCTGATCAGCCACAGAGACTTGAAGCCGGAAAACTTATTGTTAGATGAGAAAAACAACATAAGAATAGCAGATTTTGGAATGGCGTCACTGCAGGTCGGCGACAGTTTACTAGAGACCAGCTGTGGGTGAGTATACATTTTATATAATGTATTAATTGTGTTTTTAATGAACAGATATTGTTTATTTATTAACGTGCATGTGCGAGCAAAACTTTTTTTATAGATTTTGGTTATAAATTAAAACTCCTGTCAGTTTATTTTTTTTGTTTTTGTAAGAACACAAAGGCACAGCAGGGGGAAGACCTCACGAAAAAAAAAAAAACTTTGTGTGTACCAGGTTTTAGTGTTACTAAAACAGAAGTCCCCACTCAAAGAATAAGGCCCCTTTCACACAGGCGCCTCAACTTAATGGGACTGCGCCTACTCCACTGATCCCTGAGGAGCAGGTGGATGACTGGTCAGTGTCCGCTCCCCTGTGGAGAGCAGACACAAACACAGTGCTGCTCGCCTCTATGGGGAAATCATATGGAAACGGACCGACCGTCTGTTTCCATCCATTCCTATCCACCAGACGGATGAATTAAAGGACCATCATCCATCTGTTTTTGGTGGACAGGATCGGATTGGATGGAACCGCCGCACCATTGAGGACAATGCAGTGTCTGATCAGGTCCGACTAAAAAACTGACATGAGAACCTGATCGGACAGCCCATGGTAAAGGACTCTTAGGCTACACAGATGCATGAGTAAAGATAGTTTGATGCATTCAGAGGCTGCTAAACACCACCTCTAGATGCCAGTTTGTGTATGGCCACAACTCTTTAGAAAAACCAGGGTCCAGGGTTGGTCGGAGGCTCTATTTGCATGTAACCTTAAATCTGACAGCTTCTGCTGGTCTCACACAGCCTAGGCAGGCAGCATTTAGTACCACTGGTAAGATTCTAATTCTTGCCAGTGGTTACCAGTAGCTGCACCCATGTGCCCTTGTGAATGTAGCCTTATCAATACTTATTTTTCCAGTAATAACTGTAAAATTTTATATTTCCCAATGCTATCTGTTTCGCCACAGTCAGGACAGAGGGCAGATAAATATGCAGTAATTCTGCAGTTTTGGCAAACAACCTACAAATAAAGGTTTTGGTTGAAAAAGCTTTTTTTGACTGAAAAAGCCTCTTATACTGTATATAAACGGGTATACAGAATGTGTAGGTGCTTTGTTTGGGCCTTTAGCCTGTTATATCTTCAAGAAAATCTCTTTGATTCCTAAGGCCTCGTACACACGGCCGAGGAACTCGACGTGCCAAACACATCGAGTTCCTCGGCCAGTTCAGCACTGAAGCCGCCGAGGAGCTCGGCGGGGCGAGAGCTCCCATAGAACAACGAGGAAATAGAGAACATGTTCTCTATTTCCTCGCCGAGCTCCTCGTCGGCTTCCTCGGCCAAAAGTGTACACACGGCCGGGTTTCTCGGCAGAATTCAGCCAGAAACTCGGTCGGAAGCTGAAATCTGCCGAGGAAACTGGTCGTGTGTACGGGGCCTAAGAGTTATAATGTAATGACCTAACACAGAAAAGGTCTGAAATGTTGGAAGAGAGTCCTCCATGGGAAGGACAAAGTGCAGGAGATATACTGCAGGGAGATAAGAGGTGAATAAATGACTAATCTGTTGGAAGGCTGTATGCATTAGGTGAGGAAGTAGGTTAACAGGAAAAAAGAGCATTTTCTATGTTATGATAGCTTTATGGCAAAAAGTTCATTTTCCCGTAATAGAACATAGTTATTACAAGAACAAAGGGGCACATACGTGAACTGTGTCCCTAACTTATACCAGTAGGTCTGTTAGTTCCTAAATATGTCCTATTGTAGTGAAAGTTGGGGTACCCCCGAACAAATTATGCTTTTTCTTTTCTAGCTCAGTCAATAAACTCTGCAAGACAATATTTTAGGCTGGAAAAATCTGATAAAATGCGATACTGTAATACACAATTTGCACAATGTAAAGATGGGACCTATCTGTGCGTTGTGGTTTGTTTAGTTTTAAGTTTGTGTCTGATTTTGTTGTTCATAGTTGTTCATTGGCAGACTATTTAAAATATATGGTCTGGTTAATGAGCACAATAAGACACTGCAATGTACTGAACAATGTGCTTTGGGAGAAGAAGTGTGCATTAATTTGTGCAGTAACTGTGCATTTTCAATGCTTTGAGCTACAGACACCTGGAGAACCCCCTTATTTTGAACACTCACTGGACACTTTATTAGGTACTCTTTGGTAGTACCCAGTTGGACCCCCTTTTGCCTTCAGAATTGCCTTAATTCTTCATGGCATAGATTCAACAATGTGTTAGAAACATTCCTCAGATACTTTGGTCCATATTGACATGATAGCATCACACAATTGCTGCAGATACATTATGTCGGCGGCACATCTATGATGCAAATCTCTTGTTCTACCACATCTCAAAGGTGCTCTATTGGATTAAGATCTAGTGACTGTGGAGGCCATTGGAGTACAATGAACCCATTGTCATGTTCAAGAAACCAGTGGTGAGATGATTTGAGCTTTGTGACATGGTGCATTATCCTGCTGGAAGGAGCCATCAGAAGATGGGTACACTGTAGTCATAAAGGGATGGACATAGTCAGTTACAATACTCAAGTAGGCCATGGCATTTAAGCCATTACACCACCAGCCTTAACTGTTGATACAAGGCAGGTGGGATCCATGCTTTCATGTTGTTTAAGCCAAATTCCTACCCTACCATCTGAATGTTGGAATGGAAATCAAGACTCATCAGACCAGACAACATTGTTCCAATCTTCTATTGTCCGGTTTTGGTGAGCCTGTACGAATTGTAGCCTCAGTTTCCTGTTCTTAGTTGACAGGATTGGCAACCGTTGTGGTCTTCTGTTGCTGTCGCCCATCTGCTTCAAGATTCGATGTGTTGTGCGTTCAGAGATGGTATTCTGCATACCTTCTTTGTGACGAATTACTCTTGCCTTTCTATCATCTCAAACCAGTCTGCCCATTCTCCTCTGACCCCTGACATCAACAAGGCATTTTTGTCTACACAACTGCCGCTCGCTGGATTTTTCTCTTTTTCTGACCATTCTCTGTAAATCCTAGAGATGGCTGTGTGTGAAAAATCTTAGTAGGTCAGCTGTTTTTGAAATATTCAGACCAGCCTGTCTGGCACCAACAACCATGCCACATTCAAAATCACTTAAATCCCCTTTCTTCCCCATTCTGATGCTCGGTTTGAACTTCAGCAAATCCCCTTTACCACGTCTAGATGCCTAAATGCATTGAGTTGCTGACATGTGATTGGCTGATTAGCAATTTGTGTTACCAAGCAATTGAATAAGTGTACCTAATGAAGTGGTTGGTGAGTGTAGAGATTTCCTCTCACTTCCAGTTCTATCCCTAGGCCAGGAAGTGAAGGGAAATCTCCCCAAAGCGACACAAAAACAAAACAAAAAATTGACTGGGGTTCTAACCATTCTCTATGCCAAAACAAATGAAAAGGGGATTTGACTATACATGCACATGAAAGAATACTTTATGTACTTGTATGTTATTTATAGCAGGTTATTTTAATTTCCTGGTTTCATGGGTGCTTTAACTTTTGTATAAAACTGCATAAGGTTGTTGGAAGTCTTCTAGGGATTGTTGTAGATTTTAATGAACAGGATAACTGGATAAGTGAACTGAAATGAAGGGTGTTTTGGGTAGAATAGGGAAGGATTAGTTGGGTTTTTTTGCTGTCTGGGTCCCCACTAGGAAAATTCCGTACATTTCCTGTGCCAGTATCAGTAGTCATTGAGCAAAACTCAACAATGGAGAACCAGACAACAATAAAACCTTACATTGGTTCTAAACCCCTTCCCAGTTTACTCAAACCCCCCCAAAATCTGTGCCGGATTTCCACTTTAATTTACTGGGTCAAAACATTACCATATCATCTTTCAAAATGAAATCTGTGAATACCAGTATTTGTAAGGTCCAGTCATTATTGATTTTTCAATTAGTGTCTTGGGTGGTATACCATTTCCACAACATAACTACTCAATACGAGGTCTAAAGAATGGTGTTGGCTTTAGCAACGCTAAACAAAAGTACAGAGAATTCTGATTGGTTGCTAGAGGCAACACCTCACCCTGAGTTTAAGCATGCAATGTAATGTGTGAGTACCCTGTGTTTTGTCTTCATGCCATTTACCTCAGACTTCCAATACTGTATATGCTTCAAAATTGTCAGAGGCAAATGTCATACATGTCACCTCCATGAATTTGTTGCATCAGAACTGACATGCTCACTGATGTTACAAGCCATGCATGTCTACATGATTGGAATATCCTGACATACATTGGGGATAACAGAGCTACTAAACAAGTTCTTCACTTTATCCTGCTGTTAACACCCCTCTTCTTTCTCTGTCTTTCCCTTTCCTGTTGTTTTTTTCATGCCTTACTCCCCTGTGACCAGGTCTCCTCACTATGCATGCCCTGAGGTGATCAAGGTAAGTGTAAATGACTTCTGGCTATCCTGCAATATTCCGCTTTCCTCTCATTTCTTTGTTAAAGACAGTGGAGTAAAGGTAGCAATGGCTCAGGAAGCACCACTACTGGGCCCATGACCCTGGGATGACCAGCTCTGATGCTGATCTAAGAATATTGGCTTGTTGCCCCACTGGAAGCATTTTAATGGTGTGCTTACTGCCTATAAGAGGGTTTTGTGTTTACAAATTAGTTATAGGGTTTTAGGCATTTGGGTGTATGTTAAAGTGGTTGTAAACCCCATTCATGACATTTTAACTACGCACGTATATCTGTAGTGCTTACTTATCTCTCTCCAAAGCTCTAAGTGTAGTTTCTCCCTGGTGCTTCATTTCTCTATTATCAGCATGAGTCACTTCTGACAAGCTCTCCGACACATGAAATAACATAAGCTCAGAATTAGTGTTGGGGAGGAAGCTTGGAAGGAGATTAGCACAGAGTTTGTCTTTTCATAATACAGCTCTGCATGTTCCTTCGTTCCTCTGCCTATGTGGAGGGGGGTGTGTCCCTTTTCTTCCAATCAGCTCTCACACAGTGTAAGTGCACCCTCTTCACTGTACTGAGACAGACGAAGAAAGATTTTTAACATGATCTGCACTTTTCAAAGGGCGTAGAGAGGGGAAGACAGCAGATATAATGTACATGTAAAATATATGTAGGATGATTTGTTTCATCCCTGTGTATCATCTGAGGCTGTTCACTTCACTGGGTATATGGAGGGTTTACAACCACTTTAAATGAGAGCCATTTTTATGGTGGGTACCGCCTGTGCCCCAATACACCTACCCTATATAAGCCATGACTTTGTTTTTCATATTATAGATATCAGAGTTCTGTATTTGCTTATTAATTCCCTGAACCTGACCTGCCATCACTCCATGCTACCTGAAAAAAAGTATAACCTTACCTTACAATACATACAGCTCTAAATAAGTTTTGTTAACAATAAAAAGATCTTAAGGGGCCCCGAGTCGGATGAAGCTCAATTTACAAAGCTATAACACGTTTTTCACTGTAGTGATCCTTATTTTTAGCCACGTCACGTGGGGCATTATCTATAGCTCTCCTTAGCTGTCAGTACTGAACATACTGTAACTGTCATTAAGGCAAGTAGCAATCATTACATCTTAATGAATTGAGCTTTTTTTAATTTGGGATCCAAAACAGTATGGCCCCGGATTCACGTACGAGTTACGCCGGCGTATCTCCAGATACGCCGTCGTAACTCTGAGTCCGAGCCATCGTATCTATGCGCCTGATTCTTAGAATCAGTTACGCATAGATTTGTATTGGATCCGACCGGCGTAAGTCTCTTACGCCGTCGTATCTTAACTGCATATTTACGCTGGCCGCTAGGGGCATGTACGCTGATTTACGCCTAGAATATTTAAATCAGCTAGATACGCGAATTCACGAACGTACGCCCGGCCGACGCAGTACAGATACGCTGTTTACGTTAGGCTTTTCCCGGCGTAAAGTTACCCCTGCTATATGAGGCGTAAATGCGGCGTACCAATGTTAAGAATGGACGTCGTTCCACGGCGAATTTTGAAAATTTTACGTCGTTTGCGTAAGTCATTTGCGAATAGGGCTGTACGTAAGTTACGTTCACGTCTAAAGCATAGACGATTTGCTGCGTAATTTCGAGCATGCGCACTGGGACTCTTTAACGAACGGTGCATGCGCCGTTCGTAAAAACGTCAAATACGCGGGGTCACATGTAATTTACATAACACACGCCCACATCTTCCACATTTGAATTAGGCGGGCTTACGCCGAATTAGTTTGGATTACATACAACAGCAGCACTCCAATCTAGTTCAATTTAGTTAAAAAAAGGTAATTTTAAGAGGGCCACATGGGACTTTGACATAAGAAGTGGCTAGTTGTTTGCTGACTGTTCCTCTTTGCTGATGCAAAACTGTATTGCGTTTTGACAATGAAACTCTCATGAAGAAATAAGAGAGTGCCAGCCACAAGGTTAGGTCATTATGTATTAGAGACACGTGGCAGAAGCAGGTGTTTTTTAGCACAAGAATTATGATGCCACATTTGATCAAGCTGTGTAAAATTGGCCAGCAACTGGGGAGGTTTAATCACAGAGAATAGGCTTCACTAGACTTTGCTTAACTTTTAATTGTCATATTTTTCAATTGAGATAGTGTTGTAAATGTTTGTGCATTTAGATTAGTTTTTTTCAAACAATGCAGCGGTAATTCTAGTACTAGACCCCCTCTGTAACTCTAAACATGTAACCTGTAAAAAAAATTAGAGTGTCCCCTATGGAGATTTTTTCGTACTGAAGTTTGGGGTCTCTGTGACCCCAGGTTGTCAAGCTACCCAGCCCTGAGTCACTGAACCCTGACCCAGATTCACAATTCAGGCTTAGCCCTGAGCTAAAATAAAATTTCCTATACTAACACCTCAAGATCACTAGAAGTTAGATACTTTATGGATTCGTATGCACCAGTACGTTAGGAGCTTACTGGATTTTGGTCCAGATAAACAAGTATTTTTATGCTATACATCTGCATGTATAGAAGAGATGTGCTGCTCACTTTTTTGTTTTATTATTATTTTGCCCAGAAATACACTTTAAGACAATTTCTTCCACCATTTACTATATACAAAAAAAAAGAAAAAAAAAGAAAAAGATGATAGCTGCCCCTTAAAATTGGTCCCCACAAGTCTAATGACATCACTATGTGCTGTTTGATGACATCATCACAGACAGCAGCTGAATCTGCTGTTGGTAATTTAACATTCATTGTAGAAAGTAGAAATCAATTATAAATATTTTTGTAACAAGTAACAAGATTTTTTTCTGTTACAGTTATAGGTCATCACTGGTCAGTGGGCCACAATAGTTATACAGATGGTCAAAAACATTTGGTGTCTGATTCATTATTTTCACGCTGTAGTTGACCAAATGTAGCTAAACATTGAATGACACATGTGCCCATTTTGGCAGACATGATTAACTCACATTGAAACTGGGCCATTATAAATTGGGTCAGCCAGTAAACTCAGTCAACATATGTGTAACAAAGTTGCCCAGCCAAGCTAACAGTGTAATTCAGTCATTCAGTCCAGCACCTAAATTAGAGGGTTTGACTGCATGATTACCTTTTGCCATGTAAAGCCAGCTATAACAAGAAACACTATCAGACTCATTCAATAAAGCAGAGAAAAAGGCAAGGAACGGTAATACACATGTAGCCCTACCCCAATAGGGGGATAGGATGAGTCTTCTGTTCTTTGGCTCAAACCTCTCAAGACACACCGGGTTGAGTGTACATACATTCAATATCACAGGAAACCACTGAAAGTAATACTCTGTACCTAAAAGTTGTGCTATATCAAAGAAACCAGCCACCAGACCAGGTAGTAAAGGAAAACTTAATTTATCGTCACCCAATATGGTTGGTAACTAGGCAAGCATAAAATGGATCAACAATGATTGATGCCTCAAGTGCAGCAGTGAGCAGTAGTAAAGTTGAATCTACTGTGTTGGAACTATACTGCCAGAGTGCATTTATGGTGACGATGCTAGTCCTAGACCTATTTGGTATGCACCATTCAAAAGAAAAGGAGGATAGTAGTGGAGGGGGCAGGGGGGAACAAAGGGGGCTTGCAGAACAATTATTAATTGAGGGCAGTCCTTTGAAATGTACTTATGATGGCTATTGTTGGGGTCCTTTAAGAGAATTGACAGTCCCAGTTGACTTGCATGCAGTATAGGTATGGCATAGTCTCAGCAGGTAGGATACATGAAGAAACTTTGGAAGGCTCCACTCTGCAGGAGTACTACTTTATTAATAACCATATACAGGCAAAGAAGAGTACAGGGG